>NC_138088.1:13360233-14009955 GCF_964212035.1 Myotis nattereri
TAGGCAAATGGACAAACAAATTTGAATTCAAGAAAGATCTCAATTTGGAATTCATCAAAGGATCAGCTGCAGTAGAAGCCAAGGCACAGATGAGATGATCCCAGAAGAGAGACCAGTGAGCTGTGTGTAGCACCCTGGAATCCACAGGTGGGGGGGGGGGGCAGATGGAGGCTGAGGAAGAAGGCCCCAGGAAGAAGTCACTGAGAAGGAGGGTTCAGTGAGGCCGGGGGTGGTGGGGACACCACACCCCTCTCCCGACCCTCAGCGCTTTGCCTCAACTTTTGCACTTGCTCCACCGGCCCAAGCATCATCTTTCTGGAAAACCCCTGTCTTCCTGGGCATCCTGATCTCAGAAAAGAACTTCAAGGGGTCGGAGACAGCTGCTGTGCCAGAGGTCTCCCCTCTGCCATAGTGCTCCGCCAGCCTCTGCTGGGACAGGCCACCCCTGCAGCAGCGGGAAGAGCGCTGGACCTAGAGCTTCCTAGGCCTGAGATAAACCATAGCTCATGTAGTAGCTCATAATGTTGTTCATGAAAAATTTCCAGCTCTGCCCCTTCTGGACAAATACTAAGATTGTTCATCATGGCCTTCTGCTTGGATGGGGTCATGTGACTCATTGTAGCCAATGAGTTGTGAGCAGAAGGGAGGTGTGCAACTTCCAGGCCGAGCACTTGACCTGTAATATGAGATCCGCCAAAGGTCTCTCTTCCCCTCTGCATGGGGACCAGCAATGCATCAGATGCTGGCTGTTTTGACAGCCTGGGTCCCAGAGCGACAGTGATGAGAAACAGAGCCCCCAGCCCACACCGGATGGAAATGTAACGTGTGCAAGAACTAAAGCTTTGTTGTCTTGAGCTGCTGGGGCTTGTTAAGGCAGCAACACCTAGCCTATCCTGATTGACACAGCCTGGCTCTAGGGCAACCTTGGGCAAGCAACCTCACCCCCCTGAGGCCAGCATCCTCAGCACAAAACTGGGAAGTAGCAATCAATTGCACTTGAGAGAGGATTAGAGAAGGAGCGTGTAGATGTGAGCAGCAGCCCCTCACGCACAGTAGGTGCATGTTAGGGGCTCAGTGCCTCCCGTGACAGACGGCGCCTCCGGAGCATGCCTACACCAGGATCCACGGAATCCTGACAGCTACACAATTTGTCCTCGGGCTTCCCCTCGGCCCTCCCAGAATCCCAGAGCATGGTTGCTCCTGCTTCCTTATGACAGCCATTCACAGATTTGAGAAATGTGGGCTGTGTCTGTGTGTGTGTGTGAGAGAGAGAGAGAGAGAGAGAGAGAGAGAGAGAGAGAGAGAGAGAGAGAGAGATTGAAGCTACTCTCTGTCACGCTATCACACTCCAGTACCTGGGCTGGGAACGTCACTCTCCTTATGAACAATCCTCCCTCCGAGTTTGTGAGGCGAGTATCATTGTCCCCACTGCAGGGAAAGAAGAGGGGAGGTGTGCTGGCTACACCCTGTTTGCCCCCCACCTCATCCATTTCTCACCCTCCGAGCCCTGCTCTGGCCTGGGCGGTGGCCCCTAATGACCGACTGCATCAGCCGCCCTTTGCCGCTGTCAGGATGGCGGGGTGGGGGGGGGGGGGTGGACACCGAGGGTGTTTTTTCCCACTCCCTTCCTGCTAGGCCCTACCCAGCATGACTGCAGGCTCCCCTCCTCTGTGTGCCAAGTTCTCACAGGGTCCTGCCAGCACTGCCTCCATCACCCGGTCCCCTCAGCCTTGGGGACAGTCATGACGTCCTGCTGTCACCGGTCACTGAGAGCTTCATCAGCTCTTGGGTGTTCCCCTAATGCTGCCCCCATGGCGCAGTTTTCTCTTCATTGAAACCATCTGGGCAAATTCTGTTTCTTGCCAGAGCCCTAATTCACACCCAGGTCTCTGACGCCAGGCCCTGCCTCTCCTACTACCCCACCTCACCCCCTGCCTCCCCTCTTGGGCCCCCGGGGAGTCTCCTCAGTAGAAAGCTCCCCATGCTGTCTCCTTTCTGAACACACAGCCTGGAGGTCCCTCAGCTGCACCCTACTCCCTAGGCAAGCCAACCTGGGAAGGGGGTTGCCCCAAACAGCCCAGGGCATAGCCTCTGCTCCGTGAACCTCTGCTGGACTGTTCCCCTGGCTCCCTCCCTGGCTCACCCCTAGACGGGCGAGCTGCCATGGGGCACTTCCTCCGCCCTGGCTGACCTCGCGCTCCGGGAGGCCAGGATCCTGGCCAGGCGGTGGTGGCCTGAGAAAACCCACGGCACAGCTTTTGGGAACCACCGGAGCCAAGACAGCCCAGGGCTGGAGAAGGCAGGCGTTTTCCATTCTGGGTGTCCTTTGTTCTGCTTTGGTTTCTGCTCTGGCAAGTGTGTCAGATCTTTGTCATCCTTAAACCAGCGGTGCTTGCAGAACAACAGCCCCCAGTGGCCATCAATTACTGCCAGCCAGGCCCATCTGGACACATCAGCCAGGCCCGCAGCTCCGCTCCGGCCACCTGCACCTCGCAGCTGAGCAAACAGAGTGACCAGAACTCGCCAGGGTCAGCCAGCGGTGGCCTAGTCTCCTCCCCTCCATCGCTGATCCCTAAGCCACGAGCACAGAAAACTGGCCTCCTGGTGGGAAAGGCCCCGCACCCTTCCCACCCCCAAGACAGCAGGTCTCTGAGCGGCTCTCAGAGCAGAGGAAACAGTTACCTCGGGAACAGATTTCTGGGTCAGGGCTCTGTCCCTCTCAGCTATGAGATCGTGAGCAAGTCCCTCTACAGCCAAGCCTCATTCTCATCCCCATTTTACTGGCAAGGAAGTGAGTCCTGACTCTGGGCTGGTGCGAGGCCCATGTGCATTAAAGGTGAGAATGCGAGTATTTCCGGAATGTCCCCTGTGTGCCCAGCCCTGAGGGCTAAGCGCTTTGATTCTACCATTTAATTCCTTTGCCACCCCCTGCGGTTTGACATAGTGACACCCTCATTGGGCAGGGGAAGCCAAGGTTCAGTGCGGTTAGGAAACGTGTCCAAGGTCACACCGCTAAGACACACTAAAGCTGAAATTTGAACCCGAGACTCTCTGATTCTAGAGCTCTCATCCTTTATTTTTTCCTTTGTTTTTAAATTTTGGTTCTCTGTGGCTTTACTTTTTCATTTTTTAGTATGGAAATATCCAAACATACACAAAACGACAGAGAAAAATACCCTGAACCCCATGGCCCTTCACCAGCTTCAGCAATTACCCACGTTCTGCTGTACTTGTTTCATCTATCCCTATGCACATGACTTTTTTTTTCTTTTAGAGAATTTTTAAACAAATGCCAGGCATGGGTTTCACCAACAAATATTTGAGTGCAGAGCTGCAGAGCCCTTGTTCTTCACCATCACTTGAACACTTGATGGCACTTGGGGAAGGGCCAGGCGCATCCCGAAAGGCTGGGCTTTCCTGAAAGGCAGGGCAGAAAGAGCAGGGGCCACGTCAGAGCCGGCTCAATGCCCAGCCTTGTCGCTGTGCCTCTGTGGACCTTTTGACGTGTCACACCTCTCTGATCACCCAGCTCTTCTTCCGTAAGATGGAGATCATTGCAGTTTCACTGCGTTGTCATCTAAACAAGATAATGAATGTTGATGGCCCAGCACATGGGCTGGATTCAGCACCCTGAGTTCACCCTCCCAGGCCCAATATATCCATTCCCTGGGGCTGCAATAACAAAGTACCACAAACTGGGTGCCTTACAACAAGAGAAATTCATTTGTTCACCATCCTGGAGGCCACAAGTTCAAAACCGAGGTGTTGGCAGGGTCAGGCTCTCAATGAAGGCTCTGGAAAGGATCTGTTCCGGCCTCTCTCCCGGCATCTGGTGGTTGCTGGCAATCCTTGGCATTCTTTGGCTCGTGGCAGCATAGTTTCAATTTCTGCGTCCATCCTCACATGGCCTTCCCTCTGTGGGTGTGACTGCGCAAATTTCTCTTCTCTTGTAAAAACGCCAGTCATTGGGTTAGTGGGACCTTATCTTAACTTGAGCTCATCTGCAAAGAGCCTATTTCCAAATAAAGTCATAGTCACGGGTTCCGGGTGGCCATGAGTTGGGGAGGCAGGGACAGGATTCAGCTCAGTACCCCCGAGCTGCTGCCTGCTGCCCAGGCCTGGGTGGCTTCCCTGCAGGTCGGGGACCCCCCTGCTGCTCACTGAGGCTGAGGAAGCCACCCCCAGGTGGGAAAGGAGGTTCTCCCTGGTACCCTTTGCCCTGCACCACCTGTCCTCACACCTGGTTGCTCAGAAAGCAAGCACTGCTCCCTGGCACTTTGGGGAAGGAAATTCATGCTGAGGGGTGTCCACCGGCCACCTCACACCCTGCCACCCTCGCTGAGTTCACCCCAGGCCTCCCTTCTCTCCCTGCCACCACCACCCGCCTGCTCAGGGGCCTGGACACCAAACTGTCTGTCTCTGCACCCTCATCCCTGCCCTTCATCTCAGTGACCCTTTGCCCAGTAACTCCCGTCCTCCTTAGATGTCGCTTTCACCATCCCGAAGCCTTCCTGACCCCATTCAGAGTCCTTCATGTAGTCTCTCTTGTCACACCCTGTCCCCCCCCCCCGCCCCGCCCCCCGGCAAAGCACAAAGATCAATGTATATTTATTTCATTTTATTTACTTCTGTCCCTACTTGCTCCCCCACTGCAAGCCCCATGTGGGCAGTAACCTGATGTATTCCATTTGCCTCTCTATTCCCAGGACTTAGTGCAGTGTCTGGCACATAGTAAATGCTCAATAAATTCATGTTGACTAAATCAATAATGAGGTTACCTCTTCAGAACCACCTGGGTATACTGGTTAATAATGGCAAATTTTGTAATGAAAGAAAACACGATAATTTCAAGAGAAACATCAAAAGTGCTTTATTCAAGGTAACATCCATTGCTAGCTACACACTTCCCCCATCTTTCAGGTAATTTGTGGATACCGTCCCAATAGAACTTTATTTGTTTTGAGGCAAACCATTCAGAGACCCAATTTTCCACTTCTTCGTATGTTTTGAAGTGCTGCTCAGAAAGTGTGTGTGCCATCGATCGGAACAAGTGGTAATCTGAAGGAGCAAGGTCTGGTGAATATGGTGGGTGGGTTAATACTTCCCAGGCAAGATCTTTTAATGCATCTTTAACTGGTTTTGAAGTGTGCGATGGTGCGTCATCATGAAGCAAAATTACTTTGCCGTGTCTTCTGGCACATTCTGGTCGTTTCACGATCAAAGCGTGGTTCAAATTAATTATTTGTTGTCGGTAGCGATTATATTAACTGTTTCACCTGGTTTTAGAAGCTCATAATACACCACACCTTCCTGATCCCACCAAACGCAGAGCATTGTCTTCTTTCCGAAGCAATTTGGCCTTGTAGCCGATGTTGATGGTTGACCTGGATCAACCCATGATTTTGTGCATTTGGAATTCTCAAAATAAATTCACTTTTCATCGCTAGTCACAATTGAATGCAAAAAAGACTTTCTTTCTTTCGTGCCGTTGAAGCAACATTTTACTGATGACTTTTCGGTTTTCCATTTGTCTTTCGTTCAGCTGATGTGGCACCCATTTTCCTTTAAAATCTTCCCCATTGCTTGTAAATGATGGGAAATTGTTTGCTGAGTAACGTTTAATCTTTCTGCAAGTTGTTTTTGAGTTTGATATGCATCTTCATCCAATAATGCTTGTAATTGTTGGTCTTCAAACTTTTTCGGTTGACCTGGATGTTCTTTGTCTTTCACATCAAAATCATCACTTTTAAAGTGTTTAAACCAGCGTTCACAAGTATCTTGAGATGAAGCATGTTCACCATAAGCTTCCCAAAGTATACGACAACTTTCAGCAGCACTTTTCTTCAAAATAATGAATTAAAACTTCCCGCAAATGCTCTAGTTTTGGCATGAAATTCGACATTTTTAAGCATAAAAATATCCATGATGTTAACACCTTCAGCAAATTTGACATATGAAGTTTTGAAGCTTGCTGTCAATACAACAAAATAGCATACATATCAAATCGCATATATATCAACATATGTGTAACTCCATCTATTGAAAAAAATCTGCATTATTAACTGGTACACGTAGTAATTTTGCCAAGAAGAGTTCAGCAGATCAAAGAGAGAAAGCTTCTTTTCCTTATGAAAAGAGTAGAGGCCCAATGCACGAATTCGTGCACCAGTGGGTTCTCTTGGCATGGCCTATGGGGACTGGGCCAAAACCAGTAGTCGAACGCTGCCTACTGATCTTGCCTGCAGCTACCACTCATCCTGGCCCTGCTGTGCCTGCCCGTACTCATGCCCAGTCAGTCTTGATCAGGAGAGGCTCATACTGCTGCAGCAGCACTTGCCAGCCATGAGCCCTGCATCTGGCGCCAGAGGGGGGTGTGGGTAGAGCCCGGGACCCAATCGGCCCTCCTGAGGGCCTGTGGGATGCCCTTGCTGGCCTGGGATCTGGATCCATCCAGCTGATGTTCGCACAGATTGTCAGGAGCCACCTGGCAGCTCTTTTATATAGTTTCTTCCTTGCAGACTATCTAGGGAGGAGAAGTAGCTGCGGTGCCCAAGGCCAACTTCCAGGAGGCTGGTGGCACTGTCGGGATCATGCAGGCAATGTTGGTCCATTGGTGCCTGACCCATTCTCCCAAGATTGGACCTGCAGAACTACTGAGGGAGTGAGTGGCTGCCTCTGGGCTGGTGGGCCACCAGGACGGGTTGGTCAGCTGAGTGGCACTCCTGCTGTGGAAGCGCACTGACCACCAGGGGGCAGCTTCTGCGTTGAATGTCTGCCCTCTCGTGGTCAGTGCACATCATAGCGACTGGTCTACCGGTCGTTTGGTCATTCGGTCATTCAGTTGCTTAGGCTTTTATATATATCCCCCAGCAGGAGACACATAAATACTCCCCTGTTAGGAAGTAACTGTGACCTCCACACGGGGCTCTGAGCTTGGCCTCCACATCACACCGGCCCACATCTGCCCGCTCCTCCATCCACTCACATGGGGCTGGCCCTCGTGCTCCTGCACCTGAGTCTTCCTTTCCCCAGCAGAGCAGCCCAGTGTCTTCTATTCCTTCCCATCCACCAGGCTCCGGGCCTCACCCCCCTCACCTTCTCTGCTCCATTTCATCCAGGTCTTTCCCTAGGTCCACCTCTGGGTCCACGCCCACCGAGGGAGGCGTTCCTTCCAGGCTCTCCAGTGTGGGGGGCCTGAGCTGCCACACCTGGTTGGCCGGGCCCTCCTCTCAGGCTGGCCGCCCACTGCTAATGTGTGGGGTTTGTGGCTGGGAGCTCTGGGCCCGAAACATAAAGTCAGCCACACAGTTGGCCTGTGGCCCAAGTAGTCAAGACTCTGGCCACATCATAGTATGACCCGCCCTGCACGTAGCATAGAACAGCCTCCCCTCCCCCACACCCGTGCTCACCTATAGATGTAGCTTATGTGGCCACCACATGACATAAGGGCTCACATGAACCTACCACCAGCTAGATCCCCAAAAAGAACCACAGAGGCATAAAAGCCCCTCTCCCAGAGGCCAGGCTCTCTGACAATCCAATTAGCCCAGTGGGGCCTCACCTGGGCCAAGTTCTGCATTCCCGGAAACGGCCTATTGACTAGGGAAACAGCCTATTGGTCACCTGAACTCCAGGCACAGAAGAAAAGTGCCTGTGGAGAAACAGTGAGCTGCACAATGCCAGAGGCAGCATCAGCTCCAGCCACCTGCCTTCAGGCAAGTGAGGACCCTCCTGAGAACCTGAGAACGGAGACCCTGACTGGGGCATGTCCTGGTCAAGGTACCCGGAGGGGCGGGGCGGGGCGGGGTGGGGCAGGAGCCGTCTGGGTAAGTGCTGGGCAGCGTTTGCTCCAGGAGCCCACACCCAGGAGGAGGGGGGCCCTCCATCCCACCTGTGAGGCCTCCCCTGGGAAAGGGTCCCTACCTCCTCAGCGAACAGCCCGACCGCCTATGCTGCGGAGACAGCCCCCTGCTTCTCTCTCCCAGCAAGCCAGGTTGGCCGCTGATGCTAAGAACATAAAAATCCCAGTAAACAACAATGGGATCAGGACTCTGCCCCGGGTTTAAACAGACGGAGCCAGAGCCTGCGCTGTCTCCCTCCACCCTGGAGCCCGCATTGCCAGCCCAGCTCTGCTCCGCTGAGTGTGCGGTGGGTGCGCTGGAAAACTGGGGCTGTTTGGGGAGAACCCCAGCCCTCCCAGCTGCACCCCATGAGGCAGATGTGGACAAATGTCAAACAGGCATCATGGAACTGTCCCTCGGCCAGCGGCACGCCTCCTGCCCGCCCATGCGGACTCCCTTCTTCCTGAAGTCCCTGTCTACAAGGGGAGGCCAGCCCTGGACCTTCTCAGAGAATCCCCGCTGCTCGGGGTGTGTTTAAATTTTCCCTCCCCCGTTTCTCTCCAGCATTAGTAATAACTGGCTCGGATGCCCGCATGAGTCAGCCTTGCTGGAGGCCCAATTAGCTCGCCCACATGCACCCATTATCTGCACCCATTATCCCGTGGATCCTGGGTGTCAGGCAGCAGGCAGCCCCCTTAGTGAGCCAGGATCCCACTCCTCCCTCAGCCCCTCTGCAGCCGTGGGCACCTATTCCATTCCCTTCCCTTCACCTCCCACCACTGCCCGGATCCAGGCCTCATCATCTCTCTTGACTTGCTCCCACCTTCTAACAAGCTCCCTGCCTCTGAGACCTCCTCCTGCCTATCTATCCCCTGCCTGGCTGCTTGCAGGATGACTGTGAAGCCAGACCTACCCATGTCATGACCTGGCTCAAAAACCTTCTGTGGCTCCCCATTGCCCAAAAATATAACCTTCACTCTCACCAGGCCTGCACTTAGGTTTTCTCGTGTGTCTGGTCTCTTCTGCCTTCCACAGCCTCTTTAGCTCTGTTCCCCCACCAGACCCCTCTAGTGAACCAAACACTATCCCTCACCGGCAGGCTCTGCACCTTTGCTGTAGCCAGTCTCCCCCTTCAAATACTCTCTCTCTACCAGTTCTCCCAGCCCCTCCCTCAAGGCCTGGTTCCCTCTCTCTCTACTCCTGAAAGCACCCCCACCACCACCACCATGGCTCATTCAGTAGCCACACCTTCGCTCCAGTACCTCTGTTGCATCTCTGACACTCTGCACTGGCAGGTCCAACTGTACTTTCATGTAACTACTTTCATAGGCTTGTTGTTTTCTCAAGCAAGATTGTAACTTCTTAGAATTTACCTAAGTACCCAACAATGGGGGCCTGGTTAAATAAACTACAGAATAACCATATAATGAACAACCAAGCAATTATTAAAAACAAGTGATGGGACTTGCCGGGTGGCTCAGTTGGTTGGAGCATTGTCCTATACACTGAAAGGTTGTGGGTTCAATTCCTGGTCAGGGCACATATCTAGGTTACAGGTTTGATCCTAGGTCAGGGGGCATGCAGGAGGCAATCGATGGAAGTTTTTTTCTCACATCAATGTTTCTCTCCCTCTCTCTCTCTCTCCCTTCCCTTCTCTCTAAAAATCAATAAAAAAGTATATCCTTGGGTGAGGATTAAAAAATAATAATAAGTTTTGGGAGAAAAGATGTAAATGAAAATATATTGATTATATATTAATCTGGGGTATGGGGGTTAAAAAACAAGTGTACATTTTTTTTTTTTACTCAAATATAAATGTGCATAGGAAAAGAATCCGAGAGTTCTAAAGCAAAATATTGAACAGTATTTTTTATTTTTTATTTTTTTTAATATATTTTATTGATTTTTTAAAGAGAGGAAGGGAGAGAGATAGAGAGTTAGAAACATCAATGAGAGAGAAACATCGATCAGCTGCCTCCTGCACATCTCCTACTGGGGATGTGCCCACAACCCAGGTACATGCCCTTGCCCGGAATCGAACCTGGGAACTTTCAGTCCACAGGTCGACGCTCTATCCACTGAGCCAAACCAGTTTCAGCTGAACAGTATTTTTTATATGAGTAGTATGATTATGAGTAATTTTTCTTTCTTCTTATCTGTATTTTCAATAGTCAATATGTATAATCTATATATAGTATATAAAAGGCTAATATGCAAAGTGTCCCCTCAGGATTTTGATCAGGAGAACAGGAGTTTGATCACTCACTATGACATGCACTGACCACCACAGGGCAACGCAGGACATGGCAGGTGACCAGTGGCAGCTGTGGGGTGCTGAGGTAGTGAGGGAAGGAGAAGGCGGGGAGGCAGGGAACCTGATTGGCCCTGAATGCTGGCCAAGCCTAGGGACTCTACCTGTGCATGAATTTTATGCGCCAGGCCTCTAGTCTATAATAATAAAAGGGCAATATGCTAATTAGACCTGATGTCATTCCAAACGAAGCCGGGGCTGGAGGGAAGCTAGCCCGGGTCCTGGGTGCCTGCCGGCAGCCAGAGGGAAGCAAGACCAGGTCCCAGGTGCCAGAGGGAAGCAGTGCTGGCAGAGGCAGAAGGAAGGCCTACTCTTGCACGAATTTCATGCACGCGGCCTCTAGTTGTATAATAAAAAGCAATGAAACGTATCTTAAAGGTTGGTGGGTTATATATTTTAAAGCACTTTGGAACTAGGCAGGCTGGTTCTTTGGTGTCTTTTGTATTTACCACAGGACTGGCATGCAAAGAACACCCATTGTGTAGCGGGGTGTGGAGGGGGGAGACATGAAAATCTAGACCTTCCCATGTTCACAGTCTCAACCCCTTCCCTCTGAAGAAGAAGAAGCTGGGTTGAGAATTTCTCTGGGCCAGGCCCTTTCACCCCTACTTCAAAATCACTGCTCTTGGTTTGGGGAAAGCTACTTTCCTCCCTTAACCCACTTTGTTTTCTTATCTGTAAAGTGGGGAGATGATGGTGCCAGCCTGTCCTAAGGATTAAAAGAAGCAGCGCCAGCCAGTGCATCATAACTATGCAGTCACTGCTTGTTACTGCTGCTTCACATACAACCCTGTGGTAGGCACGCCCATCACTCCCATTTGACACTTCTGGAAATTAAGAAATTAGAGAACTTAAAACACACATATGCACAACAACAACAACAAAACCCAAACCCTGCTCAAAGCACTGGGTCTAGGAGATGGAAGAGGCAGAATTTAAGCTCAGGGCCACTCACTCCATAGTCCAAGCTCCCAGCAGTAACTGCTATGACAATGAGGGGGGTAACTTGTCCCAAGGTCACACAGGTAATGAGGGCAGAGCTGAGATTAAACCCGTCCACTTCAGGAAGTCACTGACCTCCATGCATCTTTAAAAGCATTGATAAAACAATCAAGTCATCCTTTTCATGGGAAGCTGGTCTTTCAAAACCAGGGCCATGGGTTTTCCAGGCATGGGCTTGAACTGGGCCAAATCCCCAAGGGCAGGGTCTGCATGGATGGCTGGGGAGTGCCTATCTCAGACTGGGCTCATGGGAGGGCTCATTTGGGAACTACTAACCCAGTGAACAAGCAGCACCAAGGGTAGGTGCAAGCTGACACTGCCAGGGTGGGCACAGTCCCTAGGGCAGCGTGTTCCTCAGAGGCTAGGCACACAGTTCAGAGGTCCCTGCAGCTTCAAGGCGTAAGGAGCCCTTCGGGTCAAAGGGACAGGCATGCTGGCTGCCTTTGCACCATTAGGGGGGAAAGGCCATTCCTGCACTCCAGGGTCCACAACAGGCACCATGAGAGAACATTCTTCTTCCACCAGTTACATGCGTCTTCCCTCGATTTCTTGCTGCATCGGCCATAGCCAGTCAGGTCACTTAGAACTTCAGGTTCATTCTGCCACCGACAACTCCAGGGCAAGAGAAGAAGAAAATAAATCAAATACTCCTGAGATCTCCTACATGAGAAACTGGATCAGAGGAACTATTTTCTAACCCAGTCACTTCTCAGGAATGTGTTCCCTGAATACCCCACTAGAAGCCAGGGTGCCGTACTAGGTGTAGGGAGGAAACCATGCATTTACCAGCACTCATAGAGCACCTGTTAGTTACACGACACTGGGGGCAGCCACTCTTCTCCTGCCTCAAGAATCAAACCAGGAGGCAGTCAAAGCCCCCCCTCCCACACCCTCCCAACAGGCTTGACACCTCTTGGAGCTCAGCCTCAGTTATGAGAACAGTGAGCTGCCCACGGGCTGTGCATTGCCCCCACAGCATTGATGATTTCCACTAAAAGAAGACCGTGCTTGACGAAGACTGTGCTTCTCCATTCAGGGCGTGGGTGAGGCATCTTGCAGCCTGACCCCTCGGCCTTCTTGCGTCTCTCTCTGATGACCACGTCGCCGCATCATCATCCTTTTCTGTGCATCAGGAAGGCGGGACTGTCCTCCTGGGCTGATCACTCTGTTCACCCCACACCAAATGGCCCCAGAGTGACAAAGCTCCTCTGTCTCCCCTCACTGTCAGGCAGGTCTTCTCACACCCCATCAGGGAACCAAAATACATAATCTTTGCCATCGTTTGGTTATTCAAGTCCTATATTCATTCATTCATTCATTCATTCATTCATTCAGCAAAAGCTCTCTGAACTCCTGCTCTGGGTCAGGCCCTGGGTCAGGGACTCGGCCTAAGAGTCAGAAATGAGTAAAGCCTGTGCCTCCTCCCCACCCCAGCCCTGTTTGCTGACCTGGGACAAACCCACTTCGCCTCTCAGATGCTCAGTCTCTTCCTCATCAAAATGGGGAACTAGAGTTGGACCAGTCTTTATAGATGGTCTAGCTCAGTGATGGCGAACCTATGACACGCGTGTCAGAGGTGACACGCGAACTCATTTTTTTGGTTGATTTTTCTTTGTTAAATGGCATTTAAATATAGAAAATAAATATCAAAAATATAAGTCTTTGTTTTACTATGGTTGCAAATATCAAAAAATTTCTATATGTGACACGGCACCAGAGTTAAATTAGGGTTTTTAAAAATGCTGACACGCTGAGCTCAAAAGGTTCGCCATCACTGGTCTAGCTCAAGGGTCAGCAAAGCACAGGGCTCAGGCCTCATCCCGCCCTCCACCTGCTTTTGCACAGCCTGGAGCTAAGAATGGTTTTCACGTTTTTAAATAGTTGGAGGGAAGAAGAATCCTTCTTGACACATGCAAATTATATGAAATGCAACTCCCGCGCTCATAAATAAAGTTTTATTGGCACACAGCCATGCTCATTCGTTTGCCTATCATCTGCAACAGCAGGATTAAGGAGCTGCAAGGGAATCCCTACAGGCCGCAGAGCTGAAATCATGTTCTTCACAGAAAAAGCTTGTTGACTGCTGCTCTCGTCTGTGTTACATGATTATCCAACTCGGCCCACAGCACCCAAGGCTGCCAGTGGAAACCAGGCAGCAGCTACAGGTTGGGGCTGCACATGGAACGTGGGGACCACACTGCTCTCCCCAGGAGTCACGTGGGTTTGCTCAGCCAAACCCTCTTCTTGAGACTCCCATTTTCGCAGGTGTCCTTCCCGGAGGCCTGGCTGGGTCAGCGGCCGGTGTGGCTCACGTGCTCCTGAGAGGGCTCTCTGGGCGCTGTCAGCATTCCTGCCTCCACGTCCACTCCACGGGCAATTTCCCATGGCCCTGCTTCCCCGCCCCTCTGGCTGGGCCTTCAGTCTTAATGTCTGCCCACGCCTGGCCACTCCAACACCTGCTTCCTGTCACCTGAGGTCACACCCTCTGCCTCCCCCCAGGAGCCACACCTGTTCTCTCTGGAAGAAAATTGCAGCCAGAGAGACACAGGTTAGAGGTTGGAAAGGGAGTCCCGGACTGTGACACAGGAATACCCCAGAGGAGTGACTGTATCATCTCAGCAACTAAAGAAACAGCCTCCTCCACCCCACGCACATGGGCCAGAGTTGGAAGGGGTAGGCGGGAACAGAGGCCTGGCTTTCAGCTCTGACAGAGGAGACAGGAAGCGAGCACACCAATGCACGGCCGAGGCAATGGCAGGAAGGGAGGACCCAGTGAAGGGAGCAAGGCAGGTGGATGTGGCCGGGGTGGAGGTTACATCGAATTCGCTCACAGAGACGGTCCTGGAGCAGAGCGGGAGGCGACTGTGAGGACATCTGGGGAAATGCCTGCAGACAGAGGGAGCAGAAAGTATAAATGCTCTGAGGTGAACACTCCTTGCTCTTTTAGGGGCTCCCTTACAAGCTAGGCCCACTGCTTCCACAGGACATAACATGTGGGTTGTTTGCTTTGCCAGCCTCCTTTGTATCCAGCACATGGCTCGCTTAGGCCCCTCAATTAGACACGCTGGCCCCAGGCTTAGTCAGAAGTGAGGGACACAAAGAAGCAGGGGCTGTGCCGGCTGCAGGCTGGCAAGTGTCCCAGAGTGATAGCCATAGCCTGTCTCTAGGGCAGTGGTTCTCAACCTTCTGGCCCTTTAAATACAGTTCCTCATGTTGTGACCCAACCATAAAATTATTTTCGTTGCTACTTCATAACTGTAATGTTGCTACTGTTATGAAATGTAATGTAAATATCTGATATGCAGGATGGTCTTAGGTGACCTCTGTGAAAGGGTCATTCGACCGCCAAAGGGGTCTCGACCCACAGGTTGAGAACCACTGCTCTAGGGGGAGGCCATGGCTGTGGCTCCAGGGCCAGCCCTGTTGGTGGGGATGGCCTTGGCCCCTGGGTCCGTGTGCACAGCATCTCAGAGGTGCTCTGCAGCACAGTTGGGACCTTCTTTCTACCTGCTCAGCCTCCATGCTTGGCTTTCTGGCCCTTCAGGAAATTCTCTGAACTCCATAATATTGTTTTACTAATTCCTTTTCTGCCTACAAACCGGAAGTCACTTTCTGTTGCTTACTCCTCAGAACCCTGACTGATACAGATAAGTATGGCAGAGCCAGTAGCTGTCCACTAACGATCCTTATGCTGCCGACTATTTCCCAGACTCCCTTGCGTTTGTTTATGTTAGGTCCATGAGGTTAGTTCTAGCCAAGAGACTATGAGCACAAGTGACAAGTGTTACTTCTGGGCCAAATAAATTTCCCACCGTGGCCACTTTGGAAGCACATACTGAGACAGCAGCATCATGAAGAAGAGGGAACATGGGTGCCTATGTCACCAAATAGAGGAGAGACCCAGCCCACATCAGTCAGTGCATAAAGGAGAAACAAATGCATGGGAGCTGAGCCACTGAGACATCAGGGTTTATTTGTTACTGCAGCACAGTCCCATCTATCCTAACTATTACAGCAAGTTTGAGGGCCAGAACAAAGGCAGGTGGCATAAAAGAATAGGGGAGAGAAGGGTCTGAAGTAATATTGAAGCTATTAATAAGATGGGAAACTTTGTATAATTTTATTCTAGGTTTGATGAAAAACCACTGGAGGGTTTTAAGCAGAAACAGACATAGCCCAATCACTGAGGCAGATGGCCTTTTCCACAGCTTGCAGACACTGAGCTTGAAGGAGGTCTCAAAAGGCAACTAATCAACCCCCAAAGTGTGTGGGAGCTACTGTCACACAGGTCCCCACTTTTGTGGGAAGCATGGGACTTGGTTGGAAAGTCTGTAAGGAGGATTCTCCGAAAGGTCCGGGGCCTCTGGAGGGAACTTGCAGAAGGAGGGAGCCCCTGCCTTGACTTTTTCAAACAAGTCAGAGCCCCTGGGTATTTTACTGAATAATCTCTGTTTAGTCTTAAGACACAACCTTGCAGAAACATGTGCTTTCTCAAGGATGCTTACCCTGCTGATAGCATCTAATAGTTCATTTTAGTTCAAGCTGTTGTTACAATAAAAGCCTAAGGAGGCAGGCGAACAGGGCTGCTTGGTTGCTATAGCCAAGCAGTCCTTTAGCCCTCTCTTTCACAGAAACATGTGTCAGAGTCATCCATTCATCCGTTACTCAGGGTCTGCCAGGCAGTCCCGGCAACTTCGATGCTTGTAAGGCGTTGCCTGGCCTCTTCCTGTACATTTCCATTGACAGAGAGCGCACTTCCTTTAGGGCTTCTCATTGTATTTCAGGGTGGCTCTGAGCTTTCTCATTTTCCTACTGCCTCCCTCTACTGGTAAACCAAACAAGTCTGAACGCATTCCCCATCCCTCAGAGGGCCATACCAGCGCTTGCTGCCTGGCTCTGATCTGCGGAGCCACAGCCCCTGGACACCGGCCTCCCAAAGCCTGTTTCTATAAGAACTGGATTCTGAAAGTGGAGTCGAGTATGAGATTATGAATCCAGAATCTCTGCACATATAATTAGCCCAGCATGAGAGTATGACATGCCCATGAGTTCACAGAATCAGTTATGTTCTCATCACCCCCTTAGACATCCCCTGGAGGAAGCACAAGAGACATTCAAATCTCTGGGCCTGGCTCCCCCTCAGCCTGCCCTGGCCACATCCCCAGCCTAACCTTCAGCTCCATGAGCTGATGCAACAGGAATTTATTTACAAGCTAATTATCCCTGTGAATCATGTCCAGCTTGAGTTGGGGCTTAACAAGGAGCTGAGGAGTGCTTCTTCACGTAGCTATGCCCAGGCGGCTTGGGAAGGGGATGGGCCTTACTGCCCCAAGAGCCAAGAGGGCAGATGGAAGCAGTGGATGGGAGGTGGCTCGTGCCAGACCTGGAGTTTGTTCTGGCTTCAGCAATTCTAGGGCTTTTCCAAACTCTGGCATAATTCCAACACAGAGGCCCCAGATGGAAGATTTGGCTGGCAATCATTCTTGATTTCTAAGTCCCAAAATGTACCAGGCCATTTGACAGGGTAGAGAGGCAGTGACCAGCATCTTCCTGGCTTCCATCCCGGCCCTGGGCCCCTGCTCCACCAGCCCCTGGGTGAAAGGTTTTGCTATTCAAGTGATGACCATTAACTTATCCAGACTTCTCCTACAACCAGTATTTTATTTGAGCACTGCACGTAAACTTACACATCTCCATTTGGAAGAAAAGGATTCGGGCTCAAAAATGAAGAGACTGGCCCAAGGTTAACTCATAGTTAATGGTGAGCACAGGATTTAAAACCAAATCCTTAACTCCATGTCCATACTGAATCCAAATTTAATACCCGCTTGTGATTCCTGGTTGTTTTCTGAGATGCAGAATGGCACTCTGACAACGTTTACTCAGGGAAATGAAACATCTTTCAAACAGGAAGGGATTTAATACAAGAAATAGATGCTGTGGTAGACTTATAGAATTTGACTTGATTATTCTCTCCCATGTGATGTGAATTTGAATTTGGACTGGTCTTTTAGCTTAGTTTGGTTAATAGAATATTGCAGAAGTTATGTTGCTCAAGTTTCAAGCCTAACCTTCAAGAAACCTGTGTCCTTTCACCTGCTGTGTTGGAAGCTTACACAATTACCCCTAGATGAACCTTTAAGCTGACTTCAGATGTATGAGTGAATCTAACCAAGACCAGAAGAACCACCTAGCTGAGCCCAGCTCTAATTCTGATCCACAGCATTGTGTGCTAAAAAAAAAAATAATTATTGCTTTTAAATGACAACTTTTGGAGTGACCTGTTATTCAGCAAAAGCTAACTGATGCAGTACTTACAAAACTTTTGGAACAGCTGAAAAAATTAATCTCATGGGCCCAGCTGGTGTGGCTCACTGGTTGAAGGTCCACCCATGGACCAGGAGGTTGTGCATGGTTCAATTCCCAGTGGGGGCACATGCCCGGGTTGCAGGCTCGATCCCCAGTGAAGGGCATGCAGAAGGCAGTCAATCAATGATTCTCTTTCATCGTTGATGTTTCTACCTCTCTCTTCCTCTCCTTTCCTCTCTCTAAAATCAATAAAAACATTTTTTAAATGAATGTCATGGGATATTTAATGGATGAAGATTCTTTGCAAACTTCAGGAAGCAGGAGATCTTAAGGAACTGCTGTAGTGCTCATAGATGCTGCCGACTTGTTGACCTACTGGAAAATTCTGAGGTTGTTTTAAAATCCCACATCTGCCAAAGCCCCACCAATCCACCTACCCCAGATGGAGAACAGTGAAGTGGCTTCCTGCTTCTCTCCCATCTTCCTCATCTCATGCAATTCCCTCTCATTGAAAGAGTCTAATGGGGAACCAGGTGGCAAGGCTTCCTGCCCAGGTACAGAAAGGAGAGCATGGAAGCCGAAGAGTTAGACACAGGGTCTGCTCCACCTCAGACATTGCTTCCTGAGGCACGAGTTCTACCTTTGGGACCACACTGGCATCATTAGCTCATTTCATTTTCATTTAAGGCCTGCAATGAAGGAATGGTGGCAGGTTCAGGTACTCCAAAGTGCAAAGGATAAATCCCCAGAAATGAGAACAATTGCCACAGCTTCCCAAGCTGCCACTCTGCTGGCTCCATCCTTCTTTGGTATGGAAGCAGTCGACAAAATCCAGCTCTCGCCACAGTATAGGTAGGAAAACTGGTCCAGGAGCACTGGCAAAGCATAAGTGCGACAAGGCAAGAGTAAGGAGCTTGGGACCCTGTGTTTCTTCTCTCTGCCCCTCAGTCATTAAGTCATGCTGTGGCCTTATCATAATGGCCAGGTTTAAGACAGAGTAGACTTGGGGGTAGAGGAGGCTTTCCTAGGTGAGGAAAACAAGTTCCTCTGAGAAGCTGAATTTGTGAGAAAGCTGGACTTCTAAGTGCCTATAGAATCTCTTCTCTAGCAGGAGGATTCACTTCCCAGCCTCCTTTCAGGAATCAGGCTCCAGGATTGCTTTGATCCTGACCCTATTTGAACAATTCCATCAATTCCTATGGATTCAATTTCCATTGAAATACAGATGGCTCCCAGATCTAAATCTTCAGGCCCATAGATCTAACTGTAGACTATTGCCCATATGGTCCTACATTCAACATGACTCAAACTCAGGTTCTTCCCTTTAAACCAGCACCAATGGTGGCATCACCAACTCACCCAAGGCAAGAATTTTTCCATCTCCCAGTTTGATTTGCACAACCAATTAGCTTCCATGCTTGGTTTCTTGGCCTCCAGGCTTGTGCTTCTCTAAACAATGAGCCCCACAGCTGCCAGAGAGAGCCTACTAACCACACATGTGCCATGACACTCTCTAGATTGAACAACTTTATTAGCTCCCTGCCATCCATAGGATAACATCCAGCTCCTCAGTCTGTTCCCGCTAACATCTTCAACCCTGTCCAGTCTCACGTTATCCGCTGGCCACACTGAACTGCTGTGATACCCAGAGCAGTCAGGCACCTTCGTGCCTTTTAATCTGCAACACCCTACCGCCATACCCCCTCAGTCTGAGCTCCGTGCTCTTCCTGTGGCCTGTCACAGTGTCATGGTCTTACCATCCCTTTTTGTCATTATATCAACTTGTCTGTCGACCCCACAAGATTAGGAACCTCGAGAAGGCTGAGTCCATACCACCAGGATTGTCTTTATATCTCAGTCCCCATTAGGAGTGGACAGGAGTGAATGATTGTTAAACAGAACCATGACTTCCCTCAGATGCTGTAAAGTTCATGGCAGAGTGTGTGTTCACTCCATAGTAATATAATAACAACAATAGTAGCTAAATGTGTAAATGTGTTTAGAACTTACTATGGGCCAGAGAGTTTGCAGGCATTATTAGCTCGTTTAACCCTTACCACAATCTCAAGAGATATTACTGTTATCATCCTGACTTGTAGGTAGGAAACTGAGATGTAGAGAGGTTAAATAACTTGCCCAAATCATTCAACTCGCAGGCGGTGGAATCAGACACCAGCTGTCCCTTTGGGATCACATGGGCATTATTACCTCATTTAATCCTCATTTAAACCATCATTAGGCTCCGATCCTGGATGATCCCTGTGGAGATAAGATTTCACCTGTTTGCCTTCTCTTCTCCAGGCTTAAGAATAGAAAGAAGGGACAGAGGACCTGGATGTGTTGGCAAAATATTGTGCATTAAATCTCCTTGGCCTTCCCTCATCAAGCTAGTCTAGTACTCACAGCAAAGAAGGAAGGAATGACTGGAAAGATTCAAGATGGTCCACACCCTTGACCACTAGACATGCAGCCTCTCTAGTATACTCCCTCTAAGGTAGAGTCAGTTCCATCACAATAGGATGAGGTTCAGGGTAATGTAGAGTCTCATTCTCCTCGCTCAGGTTGTTAGCAATTATATCTTACTCTGAAAATATTTGGGTGAAATGCTTAGCTAATTAATTCATCTTTCTTGATGCAGGACTTGTCAGAACCTTTAATGTGCCAGTGTGTTTTGAGCGAAAGATATGTAGCATTTCCCAAACTCACTGGACCACTTCATGTCTTCAGGCATCTGCCAGCACTAGCAACCCATGGAACACTGGCAACCACTGATTCCTGTGTCCCGTTCCTCCAATGACTGTGTCTTCCTGAGATTAGCCAGATTCTTTCCAGTGAGTTCTCTTCCCTGCTAAAGTCAACTCAGGTCAGTTTCCATTACTTGCAACAATAGACCTTGACGGAGTCGTGCCCTCACTTGCCCTCAGAAAGGCCAAACCTCTGGAGCCTGCTGGGATTTACACTCAGGGCGGAACACAAGAGAGGGTTTGAGGAGGCCCAACCAGTCAGACATGCTCATGGCAGGCTTCGCTGAGACCCCCCCCCACCCCACCCCCCCACACACACACACTAAGGGGTTGCCTCAAAAGGCATGCTAAAGGGCCCATAGCTATTTTTTGTGTTTTATTTCCTTCCTGATGAGAAATTTGGCATTTTTAGATGCTAGAACTGTGACTTATGTTTCTGGATTCCTGTGGCTGAGTTGATGTCTTTTTGACCTTTTGATTTTATTTCTGGCTGTTACAAAGAGTTGAGGGAATGAGTCAAATGTTCCTCTCCCTTCCATTCCCCCAACTCTGACACACGCGTGCACACATGCACAAACACACACACACACACACACACACACACACACACGAGTACCCTACTTCTGTTGAATTTCCCCCAAGTCTATTCTCTAGGCTGATGAGGGGTCTATGGGTATCCTTGGGTTTCCTGTCTATCCTTGACCGGTGAGTGCTCCCTACTGGCCTCTAACAGGACCAGAAGCCTTGGCTTCCAGAGCGTCCCTTTCTCCTCACCATCCCCTGCCCCAGGTGAACTGAAGTTCTGTTCTGTTGGCTGACAAGGCCTATTTAGAATGTGAGTTGAGGTGGGTTGGTTGCCGCCAAAATGGCTGCTCAGAAGTTCAACTAGGAGGGTTGCAATAGTGGACAGAATTGTACTAGGTTTCTCTAAGCTTCCTCCTATAATCTGTCCTCACTGCCACAGCCACAGCACATGGCCACACCAGAGGAAAAGGGACTTGGAAAAAGAGCTAGATCTGGTCACCCCAGCCTGGGGAAGGACAGTGCTTCCCAGACCCCTGGGCAGTGAAGGCCACTCATTCCCACACTCCCTCCTCCACAGGTGGGAACGGGTTCAGGTCTCTCACTCCTCACCATGATTCACCACCACATGTGAAAACCCCTGCCCCTGAGGCTCGTGCCACCTGGCTACAGTACCACTCCCCCACCCCAACCCTCCCCCCGCCCCCCCCCCCTCCGCACATCCTACTGAGTCATTCACCAGTCTTCCAGTCCCTCCCCAAGATCATCGAAGACTTTGGCACTGCAGCCACAGCCTCATCTCCTCCTCGGCCTTACCCTGCTGACTTCAGTTTCCACATGGATGTCCCATCCAACACGTTCAGTGCTTAGCTCCTCAACTTTATCCTGCATGACCTTCTCCTTCTCTCCACTGCAGCCACCCACGTCTTTGGCCACGCTCTGAACCTTGTCATCACCTCCAACTGCTACTCTGAAATCATAAATGCAGACTAGCTTATTCTTTCTGTTTCACAATTCCTTTTATTGTGGTAAAATACAACATAAAATTTACCATCTTAACCATTTTTAAGGATACAGCTCAGTGGTAATAAATACATTCATTGTTTTGCAACCAAACCACCATCCGTCTCCAGAACTCTTTCATCTTGCAAAGCTAAAACTCTAGCCCCATTATACAATAACCCCCCATTCCCTCTTCCCACCAGCCCTGGGCAACCACCAGAGGCTGTCTCTGTGATTTTTAATACTCTAAGCACTTCATAAAAGTGGGATCATGCAGTATTTGTCTTTCTGTGACTAGTTTACTTCAATGAATATGTTCTCAACATTCATCATATTGTAGAATATGTCCGAATTTCCTACCATTTTAAGGCTGAATAATATTCCAGTCTATGTATATACCACATTTTGTTTATCCACTCATCAGTTTGCAGACATTTAGGTAGCTTACATGTTTTTGGCTGTTGTGAATAATGCTGCTAAGAACATAGGTGTTTTTATATCTCTTTAAGACTCTGCTTTCATATTATTCTGAGTATATGCTCAGAAGTGAAATTGCTAGATCATATAGTAATTCTACTTTTAATTATTTGAGGACCTAATATACTGTTTTCCACCGTGGCTGAACTATTTTATATCCCCACCAAGAGAGCACAAGGGTTCCAGTTTCTTCACAACCTCAGTAACACTTGTCATTTTCTGATGTTTTGAGTATTGTTTTGTTTTTATATAATAGCCATTCTGCGGGTGTGAGGTGGTATCTCACTGTGGCTTTGATTTGTATTTCTCCAATGATTAATGATGTTGACCATCTTTTCATGTGCTTGTTATCTATTTGATATCTCGTTTGAAGAAATATCTATTTGAGTCCCTTTTCAATTTTTTATAAGGTTGGGGGGTTATTGTTGTTGAGTTTTATAGTTCTCTTTATTTTCTATATATTAATCCCTTACCAGACATATGATTCTCAAATATTTTATCCCATGCTATGCATTGCCCTTTTACTATATTGATAGTGTCTTTTGATGCACTTTTTTTTTTATTTTGTGAAGTCCAAATTGGTGTTTTGTTTTGTTTTTTTATTTTGTTGCCTGTGTCTTTGGTGTCATATCAGTAAGATCACTGCCAAATCCAACATGATGAAGCTCTTGCCCTATATTTTCTTCTAAGAGTTTCATCATTTTATGTGTTACATTTAGGCCCTTGATCTATTTTTAATTGATTTTGTATATGGTGCTAGGTAAGGGTCTAACTTTATTCTTTTGCATATGGACACCCAGTTTCCCCAACAATATGTGTTTAAAAAATTGTCCTTTCCCCATTGGATGGTCTTTCTCTCATCATATAAGTAAGAGTTACTTTTAGACTCTACTCTATTCTATTGGTCTATATGTCTCTTTATGCCAGTACCACCCTGTTTTGATTACTGAAGCTTTGCAGTAAGTTTTAACATCAGGAAGTGTGAGTCTTCCTGTTTTGTTCTTGTTTTTCAAGATTGTTTTGGCTATTTGAGGTCCCTTGAGATTCCATATGCATTTTAGGATGGATTGTTCTCCTTCTGAAAAATAAAATCATTGGGATTTTGATAGGGATATCTTTGACTCTGTAGGTCACTTTGGGTAGTGTGAACATCTTAATATTAAGCCTTCCAATCCACGAACATGATATGCCTTTCCATGCAAATTTTCATTCTACAAATCTTTTATCTCCATTAAATTAACTCTTAAGCATTTTATCTTATTATAAACTAGAGGCCTGTTGCACGAAGAGCTTCATGCAATAGGCTTTCCCTTCTCCTGGCTGCCGGCACCGGTTTTCCTCGGGCACCCGGGACCCAGGCCTTCACTCCGGCCAGAGCCGCCTTCCATCCTCCATCTTCACGGCTCTGGCTCACCTTCAGTCTTCGCTCCGCCTCTTGGAGCCTACGTATGCAAATTAACCGCCATCTTTGTTGGCGGTTAATTTGCATATCATGCTGATTAGCAGATGAAAGGTGTAGCAAAGGTACGGTTAATTACCCTGTTTGTCTATTATTAGATAGGATAGGATTGTTTTCTTAATTTCCTTTTCTGATTGCTTGTTGTTAGTGTATAGAACTGCAACTGATCTTTGTGTATTGACACAAATTCAATTTGTTGAATTCATTTATTAGTTCTGACAATTTTTGGTGGAATCTTTATTGTTTTCTACATATAAGTCATATCAACTGTGCACAGAGATAATCTCATTTCTTTTATTTCTTTTTCTTTCCTAATTGCTGTAGCTAAAACTTCTAGTACTATGTTGAAGAGCAGTGGTAAAAATGGACATCCCTACTTTGTTCCTAGTCTTAAAAGCAATGTTTTCAGTCTTTGAGTATATGTTCACTTGGGCTTTTCATACATGGCTTTATGATGTTGAGGTATTTTCCCTCTCCCCCTAGCTTTAAGTGTTTTTATCATGAAAGGGTGCTGAATGTTTTATCTTTTTATTATAGTTGACATACAATATTATCTTAGTTTCAGGTGTTCAACATAGTGATTACACATTTATATAACTTATAAAGTGATCACCGTGTTAAGTCTGACATCATACAGAGTTATTACAATATTATTTATTATATTCCCTGTGCAGTACTTTATATTTCATGACTGATTTTATAACTGGAAATTTGTACATCTTAATCCCTTCATCTTTTAACCCATCCTCCTAAGCCCCCTCCCATTTGGCATCATCAAAATGTTCTCTGTATCTATGAGTTTCTTTCCATTTTGTTTGGTTGTTTTGTTTTTTAGATTCTACATATAAGTGAAGTCATCTGGTATTTGTCTTTCTCTGTCTGACTCATGTCACTTAGCTTAATACCCACTATGTTCATTCTCTTTAAAAAATTAAAAATGGGCCCTGGCCAGGTAGCTAAGTTGTTTGGAGCATCATCCCATACACCTAAAGATTGCAGGTTCAACTCCCAGTCAGTATAGATACCTAGGTTGTGGTTTCAATCAACAGTTGGGGCAGGTACTAGAGGCAACGGATGGATATTTATCTCTCACATCTCTCTCTCTGTGTCTCTCTCTCTCTTTCTCTCTCTCTTTCTCTCTCTCTTTCTCTCTCTCTCTCCCCCTCCTTTCTCTCTCTCTCTCTCTCTCTCTCTCTCTCTCTCTCTCTCAAAATCAATAAAAACATGTCCTCTGGTGAAAATTTTTTAAAAAATTAAAAATAGAACTGCCATCCAGCCGGTGGTTGAGCGTTGACCTAGGAACAAAGAGGTCATAGTTCGATTCCCTGTCAGGGCACATGCCTGGGTTGCAAGCTGGATCCCCAGTAGGGAGGGAGTGCAGGAGGCAGTTGATAGATGATGTTTCTCTCTCACTGATGTTTCTAGCTCTCTCTCCCTTCCTCTATTTCTCTCTTTTTCTAAAATCAATAAAAACATATTTTAGAAAAAAAAATGAAACTGCCTTATGACCCAGTGATTCCACTTCTGGATAGATATCCAAAGAAACCAGAATACTAATTTGAAAAGACATATGCACTCCTATGCTCATTGCAGTATTACTTACAATAGAAAAGATATGGAAGCAATCTAAATGTCCATCAGTAGATGAATGGATACAGAAGATGTGGTACATATATGCAATGGAATATTCTTCAGCCATAAAAAAAGAATGAAATTCTGCCATTTGTGACCAAATGGATGGACTTGGAGGGCATTATGCTAAGTGAAATAAGTCAGACCGGGCAAGACAAATACCTTCATAGTATACCTTTCTTTGTATGCATGTACTTGATTTATTTTATCATCCCTCGTTTGCTTTCACATGTGAGACTCTTTCTACAGGATAAATTCTTAGAAGTAGTTAGGTCAAAAGCATTTGTAATGTCTGAAGATATTGCCAAATTTCCTCCCATTCAGCTGAACCACTTCCACTCACATCAGCAATGCATGAGCGCCTGTTTCCCAATACAAACATTTTGATCTTGGTCAAACTGAGAGATGAGAATATCTCAGTAAAACTTTAATTATATTTCTCCCGTTGTACATAAGGGGGCATTTTTTCTTAGGTTTCACTAACTCTTTATATCTTGTTTATCTTTCTTTCATGTTGTTGATCTGTTTCATATTGATTTGTGGAAATGAGCACATGGTCAGTGGAGTTGTAAATATTTTTCAAGTTTGTCTTTTGATTGTGTATCTGTTGAATTTTGCCATGTAGAAGTTTTATCTTAATAGTTTAAATTATCAGTCTTATCTTTTATGCCTTCTGGGTTGAGTCTCTTACCTAGAAAGTTTTAAAATACTCCTATGTCTCTGGCACATTTGTGGTTTGGTTTTGTTACAGATACATCATTGTTTTATATGGAATTTATTCTACTATGAAGTATGAGGTATGGATCCAACTTTTTTTTCCAGATGGTTCTCCAATTGTCCCAATCCCATTTACTGAATACTGCATTTTTCCACTCAGTTTGAAATACCATATTTACCTTAGACTACATTCTCATGTATAACTTCTGAGATTATATTTTGTTTCACTGAGTTGTCCAGTACCACCTTGTTTTATAAAATATAACTTTATAGTACAGTTTAATTTCTGATAAGACGAACCCACCCTCCTCACCATTCTTTTGCAGCAGTTTTGTGGGTGTTCTTGCTGTTAAGAAGTATGAAGAGTCTGAGCAAGTTTTTATTCTACTCATGAGCCAACACATTAGCCTGCCCTGTTTCCTGGTTACCCACAGGAGACAAGAAACTGTGGGTTAGAGACAAAAGACTTTGTCACTCACAACAATGGCAGCAGCCAGAGCATCAGCATTTGTGTCAGTTCCATGAGCTGTAGTTCCCAGAGGGTGACATGAAGAGCTTCAGGGGACGCCAGGCAGTGGCTTGTGGTTCGGGAGAAGAACCTTGCATTTCAGGAATCCAAATCTTTTATAACGGGCAGTAAACCTGCCTGGTTTTTGCCTAAGAGAGGCGCTCTCTTTATTTTATTGGTCAGTAAGCACTCTTGCCTTTTTTCCAGAAGGAGACGCTATCTCTGCTTTGCAAGTGTGTTTACTGTAGCAACATCCCTAAAGAGACCGTCTGGAAAGAAGGTAGTGCTGCCTTTTCTCATTCAGAAACAGGAGAGGCCCACGGAGAATTGTCTCCCCATTTGTTTATTTCTCCATATGAACTTGAGGATCTGTTTGTCTAACAACAAAGGCTTCATTTTTATTGAGAATCTTATTAAATTCCCAATTATCTGAGGGAGAATGGAAAATTTTATGCTGTTAGTTTTCCTATCCAAGAACATTATTCAAATGCTTCTTTTTGTTGTTGTTGTTCCTTGCAAACATTTTGATGCTTCCTCTATTTAGATGTTTCACATTTCTTGTTACATTCATTCCTAGTTTTTTCTCTCTCTCTCTCTTTTAGCTGCTATTGTGTTTTCTATTCCCACTTCATCTCTAACAGGTTGTCATTAATTCCTGCCCTTTAAATGAGTACTTTTCCTCAAGGGTCCCTCCCTGCTTTCTTCTCTTCTCACTCTAAGATTTCCCTGGATGGCTCTTCTCTCCCAAAACTTCCGTGAGCATCTGTCAGCCAGTGCCTCCCACGCTGTCATCTTTGGCCCTGGTCTCTCTCAGGAGCTCCCGACACATATGTGGTGAATGCCCCACAAGCACATCATGCCCAGGCAGCTCTGAAATTAAACTCCTCGTCCTTCTTCCCAAACCAGCTTCTCCTCTGCACTCCAGCCTCAGTCAGTGGCACCACCATTCACCCAGGAAATAGAGAAGGCTTTCTTCCACCCTCTTGCCCAATCCGTCACCAAGTGTCTATTCTTCCTCAATTCCTCTTTAATCTGCGCCCTTGCCTTCATTCTCTCTGCCGGGGCCTGAGCTCCACACGGATGACTGTGGAGTCGCCTGAGTGACCACTTGGTCTCACATCTCCTCTGGGTTATCTGTTCCTATCCTGCTGCAGAAGGGGGCGGGGCCACTGCCACAGGAACCTCCCAGAGGCTCCAGGATCAAAGAGAGACCACCACTTCTCTCCGCCCCCAGCATGGCATCCCTTCCAGCTGGTGACCTCTTGAACTTGAAGTTTTCCATTCCCACACTCTCCTGCACCTATGCCTGTGCACAACTTTGTGCCTTCACCTGGAATACCTCAGCCCACCACAGCCTCCTTTCTGGGCTCGCTCCAACCCCTCCCCTAAGGATTCAGTTCATACAACAGCTGCTCCGGAAGACTGGAAGACCCCGTGACACCTCATCCGCATGAGATGCTTCCATTCATTTATTTATTCATTCATTTCTTCATTTCAGAAGCATTCATTTGGTTCCCCTGCTTGTAAAGCCCTCAGCTTGATACCAAGGATACCAAAATGAATTGAACACAAGCCACTGCCCTCTAGGGACTCACTATCTAAGTTCTTATCATTCAAAATATGGGCCGGGCCAGCAGCAGCAGCAGCAGCAGCATACCTGCATTGCTAGAAATCAGGCTCCATCCCAGACCTGCCCAGTCAAAGCTGCATTCGGACAAAAGTCCCAAGCGATTCATGTGCAAAATAAAGTTTGAGAAGCACTGATCTAGGCGACATGGAAACAGAGAAATATAACAAATGAGGTAAGTGCACAAGGTTCTAAGGACGTGTTGAGCGGTAACTAACTGAATATGAAAGGAGGGAGGGGCGGAGGGAGGGAGGGAGGGGCAGGAAGGAGAGCTCAGGACAGAAAAGATGGGTTGAGTGGGGGTGGGGCTCTCAGGCAGAGGTCACAGCTTGAGCAAAGGCATAGAGGGGAGAGGTGTGTATGCGGGACTGGGGATGCAGGAACCACTGGCTGCTAAGTGCAAGGTCCTGACACAGAAGCATGAGAGAGAAAGCACACTCAGGTTTACCTCCTAACACTCCACCCTAGGCTCATGGCCCCTTTCAATACCCACAGGGGTGGGCAGGTACCACAGCCTTGATGGCCAGCCAAGAGCTTGGGCCTGGCGGGTTAAGTGCCTGCCCACTCACACAGCCTGCATTTCAAAGGACAAGTGATGCTGCCTCTCCATGTGAGTCACCTGTAGGCAGGGAACCGATTAGGGATCATAACTGTGCAGGCCAGGGTGACACCAAACCAGAGCACAGCAGAGGCAACCCAGACAGAAAGAAGAACTCAGATTCCAGAAAGTTCTGGGAGGCCAAATTGGTAAGACAGAATGTGGGGAAGATGCAAAGAGAGGAGCGGGTGTAATTCTCAGGACCCAGGCTTGTGTTGGTGAAAGTGAAAACCAACCAGGCAGGGGCAGTAGGAGAAAGAGCCAGCATGGGAGTAAGGCAATAAGCACCAGTCCTTACTGAGCACTGGTTCCTATGGGCACCGAAGTCAGCGCTTCGCATGGATTTCCTCCATGTGTCCCCGGCCAGTGATCTCCCGCGCAGGTGCTGTCATTGTCCTTCGTTTACAAAGGAGCAAACCGAAGCAGAAAGCCTGCCTTGCTCACTCAGAGTCACCCAGCAGGAAGTAGGAGAGCTGACCTGAGCTCAGGCCATGACCACCTTGTCACCCCACTCTGTGCACTGGCTTCTGACATGGTGGGAGTTAAGGGCCTGTAGACTCCAGTGGGAGAAGAATGAGTGGGACAGAGGCTTAGGTGAGCCGCTGGCTGATGTCAGCCCGCAGAGGCTGCCAGAGCCTTAGAGTGATGAGATGATGATGGGGGAGGGGGAGGGATGGGGGGTAAGGTTGGTAAGGGGGCAGGGGGTGGGCTAAGTAGCCACATAGCTTCCCACTGCCCCTTGGGTTGCCATTTGCTGGCTTAGCCAAAGCCCCGCACTAGGAGGAGACCCAGGAACCTTCAGGAACCATGCCTCCCACCAGGGCACAGGCTGGGGGAGCAGGAGACCTGATCAGGGAGGGGAGACTGATGTGCCAGAGCCCGGCAGAGGGCCTCAGGGGGCGTTAGTACTTCACAGCCCAGGAGTTGCACAACGGAGCCCTCCTGCCCTCACCCACCCCCACCCCACTCCCGCTATGTTGACAGCAAACTCTCCCTGCACTTTCTGACCAGGTAGTGATCACTGCTGGGCCAGCATCTTCTCAGCTGGGAGATGGGGCCTGACACCCTCCTCTCAGAGCAACCAGTAGGACCCCATAGGCCTCACTTGCAGAAGGTTCTGTGCAGATGGCAGAGCCTTTCCACATCGCTGGCAGAACCCCACACCCCACAGTGGGTGGGGACTGCTCCCTAGGGGTACAAGGGCTAGAGCTACTTAGGAGAATCGAGGCCCGCCCATGCCCAGCTCAGGTTCCAAAGGTCGGGCTGGGGGTCCAAGCTGGACTCCTGGCTACCTGACAAGGGCTCCCCAGGGGGCCGCTGGCCCTCACCTGGGCTGGTAGCCTCAAATGTCCACGGCAGGCAGAGGGGACAGATGCGGGGCAAGCTTCCAGCCCAGCCTGAGGGCCCTGCTGCTCAGCCCAGCCCATACGGCCAGCTGGAAAGGGGCCTCAAATTGCCAGAGCTCCCGATTTTGCAAGAGAAGGCAGAACCCACATGTTTACGTGACCTCCCCAGGTTTTCCATGTGGACAACTCATGTATAAATAGAGTAAACAGGGGAGCGGCTAGCCTCGCCTAGGTCATGTCTAGGGTTGGAATCAGGCCTTTTGTCACCGAGGCCCTGGCAAGGACGAGGACAGCACCTGATGTGCCTCTGAGTGTGCATGGACATGCCCACGGGTGTACTTCATGTGAGCATGTAAGCAGGGGCGTGGCTGCAGGAGTCCACAGGATGCATGTGCCTATGTGAGCACATGCATACATGTGCTGTAGGTAAGTCTGTGGGTTAGCATGTGCATGTCCTCATATGTGCATTTGTGAACATGTATAAACAAGCATCGGCATATAATGTGGAACAACATGTGAGCATGAGCTCTTGTGTCAGTGTGAGTGCGTGTGTGTTAAAGCACGTGCATGGGGGCTCCAACGCGCACAGGTGTTTGCACGCGCGAATGCTCACCAGCCAGGGACATGGCAGTGTCCTGCGACTTTCCCATCTGGGAAGCCGTGTGCACACCGCAGACCGCAGGGACGCACGTGCGCGCTACAGTGGGGACAGCAGGGTCCCGCAGTGCCGGGCGGGCTGGAGGTGGCAGCCTTGGCCTCCTGCACACCAGGGCCTTGCTCTCACTGTCCACGCTCCCCCGCCCCAACCCACCCCTCCACCCCCGCGGGCGCAGAGCAAGGGAAGGGGTGAGCGCGGCAGCTGCGCCCTAGCCCCGGCCCCGCAGGAGAGAGGAGCAGGCGCACAGCCCTGGCCATTAGTCACCAGATGTCACCTTCTGCTGCCAAGGCAGCGCCAGGCGCGCAGACAATGGCCACGCAGGCCCAGGGGTGGGCGGGGCAGGCCCTGGACCCAAAGCCGCGCCTCTGCTGACACCTACAGCCTGGAGCCCAAGCTGCCGACCTCCCTCCTCGGGCTACACCAGCTGCTGCTGCCATCCCCTTGGCTCTTTGCCCTCCCGCCTCCATTTCCCCCACGTCCCCTCCATTATCTGCTCAAAGCCTCATTCTGCAGGAGGCAGGGCAGATGTCACCTCTTCCAGGAAGCCTGCCCCTCTCTAGTTCGCATAGCCCCCGTCCCTCAACTGGATGCCTGTCTTGGGCCATCACGGTGCTCCCAGACGGGCTCTGTGAAGGGACCAGGCACTATCCTATCTTCCCCTGTGTCTGACACGGTGCCCGGCATGGGGGGCTGGGTGCCTGGGGTGGCATTGGTGCCTTCCAGTGTGCAGGGGAACCATGTGAAATGTTGAGGGTCATTGCCACCCCCACATCGGTGCACCCCATCCAAAAGGAAAAGCCCTTCACCCCAGAAAGCCAACCTTAGAAATGGAATTCAGGCTCTGAAATGAATAAGGAGATCTTTTTTATCTAAGGAGCCAAGCCCAGGATCGTCAGTTCCACTTCAAGTTTGTTGTTTAAAAAAACAGACACAGGGGCCACAGCCCCTGGATTCTAGTCTCCGGCTTGCTGTGTGACTCCGGGCCAGTCCTTGCCCTCTCTGGGCTTTGGCTCCTCGTCTGTAAGAGGATGAAGCGGGGCTGGGTGGGGGCTGCAGCAGTCCTCCTGTCTGTGCCAGTGGGGTCCACGCACAGCTGAGTTCCAGCCCTGTCTCTAAGGCCATCGCCCTCCTCCTTCCATGTACCCAGACTGCACTGGGCAGCAGCCTCTGTGCCCCAGATGGGGAGGGACAGAGCAGGCTGCCTTCTGTGAAAAGTCCATGAAAGTGAGAGTAGCTACAGGGCAAGGTCCAGGCCCCCACATCGCCAGCATCCTCAGGGACCTTCTGAACTAGAACTGGCTTCTGAAATGGAGGCACAGAGCGTGGGAGACAGACAAAAGAAGAGAACAGGGATCCAGGCTTTGCAGACTCTCCGGGGAAGCAGGGTCTTGGTCTGTGACTGCGGCACGCCCTGACGGCCTCCACTGGTGGGACCCAGGCCCGGTGTCCTCCTCGGTATGGCCTGTGCGCCCTTCTTCTCACTGTGTGTGGCCTGCCAGAGCGCTTTCTGTCCTCCAGCCCCCAGCCCTCGGCCTCTCCCAAGAGGACTGTCTTGCCCAGGGGACAGCAGGCACTTCTGAATCCACAAGAGACGGGGCCTCCACTAACATGGTTTCCTTTTAAAAAGAATATTTATTTTTAAATTTGATTACAAAAGTAATGCATATTGTTTGAGACAATGAGAAGAATGGGAAATTTTTTTTAATTGCCCTTTATCCCATCATCACTAAAAACTGTTATCTTGCATAAAATTTTCAGGCTTTTTCCTATGCATAGTATATGTTATCTTTTTATGTAGACATATTTTTTTCACAAAAATGGGAACATGCTATATTGAAACCTTTTGTTTTCACGTAACAGCTTGAATGTTTCCTTGTATCCTTAACTCTCCTGCCTCACTGTTTTTGTTGCCTGTGTGATAGTCTATAGCAGCGGTTCTCAACCTGTGGGTCGTGACCCCTTTGGGGGTCGAATGACCCTTTCACAGGGGTCGCCTAAGACCATCGGAAAACACATATATAATTACATATTGTTTTTGTGATTAATGACTATGCTTTCATTATGTTCAGTTTGTAACAATGAAATTGGGGGTCACCACAACATGAGGAACTGTATTAAAGGGTCGCGGCATCAGGAAGGTGGAGAACCACTGGTCTATAGGAAGGATAAACTATTGAATAAGCCAGTCGTCCAGCACTGGAAACAATGCTGACGTTTCAAATGGCAATGAGCCCAGAGCATCGCCAAGTCTCAGGGGGACTATGTCAAGGAAAGTACTCAACCCGGAGCTGGAGAAGAAGGGCTCTGCAGGTGGAGTGAGTGCCATCACCTTCTCCCGAGGGTCTCGGGCTCCTCGCCAGCAAGGAGTGCGTGCTGCCCTGGATGGACCCGAGGGCCCCGCAGCTCAGCTGTCCCCGGGAGAGACGTGTTGGCCATAAACAGGAAGTCATGGCAGAAGGGAAAGGGGAACCAGGTCTCTCCACTCCAGGCCCAGTGGCCGTCCCAGTGCCACACGGCCTCGGCGCCTCGCCCCACTGCCACGTCAGGCACGGTTTCCGCAGGAACCGTCTCTCTCCCAGTCGGCCAGGGAACCTAGTTATGAGCCGTGGGAGAAATCACTGAGAAAGAGAGAACTCTGCCTGCCACAGCCCTGCAGCCAGCCGCTCAGCCAGGAGGCAGTGTGACGAGGGCGCCGAGGTTGGTTCCGATCAAGGTGTCTCTCCCTGGTCTGAGCTCCCACCATGAACTTCTCGGCTAGAATTTCTAGTCCCGTGTGACCTTGGGCAAGTCATTTCTTCTCTCAGAGCCACCATTTCTTTAAGAGTAACAAAGAGATGCGATCCCTGGACAGGGTTATTTCGAGGATGTGGACACCCAGGGACTCCAACAGGTTCCTGCCCAGCAGCCTCCAACCCCATCCTGGGCCTTGACAACCAGTTGCTAGGAATATACTGAGGGCCCACTATGTACCAGGTGTCCAGGATGCAGGGGTGCATGAAGCAAATGGAACACCTGCCCTCACAGCCCTTAACAATAAATAAATAAACAAATGAGTTCAAGTGTGAGGTCTGCGTGAAGAAGCATAAAGTGCCCTGAGAGCTAAAATCGCTGTGCCTAGCCGGGGAAGGGGCTCAGGGATGGGTTCTCAGAGGAGCAGCCATTCTCCTGAGGGGTGAGCATTAGAAAGAATAATGCAGAATAAAGGTGGAGGGAAGGGTGCTGTAGGCACAGGAGACAGCCTTGAGGTGAAGAAGAGCACGCCATGGCCCAGGACGGGCCACGGGTTAGCAGGGCTGGCGTGTCCATGGTTAAAGAGGGGGCTTGAGGAGGCAGGCAGGGGCGGGTGTGCAGGCCACCGGAGGCCTGGAGCTCTCTTGCAAGAGGGTGTATGCGGCAGGCATGTTTGAGGAGCAAAGAGGCCACCAGTGTGGCTGGAATAAAGTGAGCAAAGTGGACACAAGGTCATAAATAGTCTGAAGCTAGATCATTCAAGAACTTGAGGGTCTTGTAAGGATTTGGGCTTTTAAATGAATTGGGAGCCATAGGGGGTGGGCTGAGGTGAGAAGAGTGATATGGTCTGAGAAATTTTTAAAGAACACTCCAGGCAACCAGCTTCTAATATAGTGAAGTAAGCTCTTTATTTTTTTTTTTAATTGAGGTTACTGGATGACACCGGTTAACAAAATTATACAGTTTTCAGGTGCACAACTACACAACATATCAACTGTATACTGTATTATTGCATGTTTACCACCCCAAGTCAAGTCTCTGTCCATCACTACTTAGCTCCTTATACCCTCCTCCACCTCCCACCACCCCTCCACCCAGCAATCACCACACTCTTGTTCCTGTCCGTCAGTTTTTTCCTCATTTACTCTACCCTCCACCCCTCCCACCCATATCCCCCACCCAGATAGCTGTCAGCCTGCTCTTTATGTGTCTGTCTCTATTTTGCTTGTTTGTTCATTTTGTTCATGAAATCCCACATATGAGTGAAATCATAAGGTACTTGTCTTCCTCTGACGGGTTTGCTTCCCTTAGCACAATGGCCCATCCATGCTGCCACAAAGGATAAGATGTCCTCCTTTTTATGACTGAGTAGTATTCCACTGTGTAAACGTACCACAGATGCTCAAGATCACTAACCATCAGAGAGATGCAAATTAAAACTACAATGAGATATCACTTCACACCTGTCTGAATGACTATCATCAATAAATCAACAAACAACAAGTGCTGGTGAGGATGAGGAGAAAAGGGAGCCCTCGTGCCCTGCTGGTGGGAATGCAGACTGGTGCGGCCACTATGGAAAACGGCATGGGGTTTCCTCAAAACATTAAACATGGAACTGCTTTACGTTCCAGAGATTCCACTTCTGGGAACCTATCTGAATAAACCGGAAACACTAATTCAAAAGAATATATGCATCCCTGTGTTCATTTCAGCACAATTTACAATAGCCAAGCTACGGAAACAGCCCAAGTGTCCATCAGTAGATGAGTGGAGTAAGCTCTTAACAGATCTACCCTCCCACAGAAAACACCTATAGCCCTAGCCAGTTTGGCTCAGTGGATAGAGTGTCGGCCTACAGACGAAAGGGTCCCAGGTTCGATTCCAGTCAAGGGTACGTATCTCGGTTGCAGGCTCCTCCCCGGCTCAGACCCTGGGTTGGGGCGCCGGTAGGAGGCAATCAATTGATGTGTTTCTCTAACATCGATATTTCTCTCTGTCTTTCCCTCTCTCTTCCACTCTTTCTGAAAATCAATGGGAAAATATCCTCAGGTGAGGATTAAGAAAAAGAAAACACCTATAAACTCTGAATATCACGCAGAAAACAACTATGAGAAGGCTCTACAGGCAGACTTTGGAAGGATGTTGAAACTTTGCAGAAGGGGTCAGCGTGTGGTAAGTTTATGGCTTTATCCACAGGGCAGGCTGCAGTTGTGGCACAGTGCTCGTCAGCTAGAGAGAGGAAGAGAGAGAGAGAGAAGGCTGAAAAAAACAAACAGTCTTGGGAATCTAGGATAATATCAAAGATCTAATGTGCATAACTGGAATCCTAGACGGAACGAGAGAGAATAGAGTAAAAAAAAAATTTTAAATAATGGCCATAAGTACCACCTCATTTTCCAAATTCAATGAAAGACAAATGTACATATACACTCATATTCAAACTGCTAAAAATCAAAGATTCTAAGAAAACCTTGAGAGCAGCCAGAGAAAAAAGACATTACATAGAGGAACAAAGATTCAAATCACCACAGACTCCTCATCAGAAACCGTGGAGGCTGGAAGACACAGAGTAACACCAATAAAGCTCATAGAAGAAGAAGAAAAGGCTGCCAATCAGGGTTCTATGTCCAGTGAAAATATTTTTCAAATAGGAAGGCAAATAAAGACATTTTCATTTTAAAGAAAATTGATAGAATTGTCATCAGAAGACCTGAACTATAAGAAATACTAAAGTAGGTTCTCCAAGTTGAAGATAAATTATACCAGAGGAGCATTTGGATCTTTAGAAAAGAATGAACAGCATCACATGGTAAATATCTGGGTAAATATATAAAATTACAAGAGTATTTTCTCTTAATTTCTTTACTATGCATACGACTGTTTAAAGTAAAAATAACATTGTACGTGATGAGGTTTATAATGTATGTAGTATAGTACCTATGACAAGTATAGCAGATAGGATGGGAGATAGCAAATGTTTACAAGAGTTTTATATTTTATGTAAAGTGATAAAATATTAACTCTAAATTGCCTATGAAAAGTTAAAGAGGTCTATTGTAATCCCTAGGTATAAAAAAAAAGTACTTATAAAAATGCAAAGCAGTATAGCTAAAAAGCCAAATAATCACATTAAGATCGAATTCTGAACAGTCACTACGGCTCCTGTGTGGACTGAAGAATAGAAGGGTGAGATCATGGACCCGCTTAGGATGTCACTGACATAATTCAGGTGAGTGGCATGCTGGCGTGGACTAGGATGGGAGCAGTGGAGATGGGGAGAACGTTGGATTCTGGGTGTGTTCTGAAGGGAGAGCCAAAAGGAATTGCCAATGGATTGGGTTTTGGGTGTAGGAGAAAGGCAAGGATGACCCTCAGGCTTGGGACCTGAGCTGTAAGGATGGAGCTGCCAGTTACTGTGATCACTGTAATCTGCCCTCCCCACCTCTCTGTGGTATTGAGACCAGCCGCAGCCCTGTGCTTGGAAGCCGAGGGCTGGAGGCCAGCCGAGGAAGAAGACAGTCACAGGCCACCCACCGTAGCCCTCATGCCAGAGCAGGGACGGTAGAGCATGTGTGCCTTTTGGCAAGGTTCATGCCAGATCAAAAAAAAAAAGCATCCTTATGGCTCTTCCGGCTTCCAGAGCCCTGTCTCCAAGTGTTGCTTTCTATTGGGAAGTAAGGGAGAAATAATTGCTAATATTTCACAGAGATGGCAGAAGCCCCCGCCTCTGGAAACAAATTAAAGATGAGGACGAGGTTTAGAAGTGGAGAACAGCCCGCTTCTCATTAGCAATTGCAAATGAAGAGAACAGAAAGATGTTTCTGCCATGAGGCTGGTATCTGCCTGGAAAACATTAGACCATTTTGGGTGCCAAGTGGATGCCCTGGGCCAGGATTCAGGAACCTGGGTCTAGGGCAGTGCGTTAGGATCGCTTTGTCCAAAGTCACAGAGAAGCTTTGCTGCAACTTGTCTGATCCTCGGTTTCCAAGTCTGCGAAATGGAAAGAGGCTGCGGGACTCAACTCTGGAGGTGGGCTATCATCTCTCCTCTCGGTGAGAAACTGTTTGCAGCCAGACTGTCTGGGTGCCAGCAGCTCAGATGGCACCGATTCATAGAGCTGGAAGGGGCGGTGAGCACAGGGCACTAGCTTTGAGATCTGGACCTTGTTGTAGCCTTTTCCCTAGGCCCTGGCTCCATCCCAAGCAGCAATGGCTCACACTTATTGAGTGACAGGCACTGTTCTAAATGATCTCTGTGTACCTTCATTTAATCCTCCCCAAAACCCTACTAGATAGTTGCTATTATTATCCCCATTTTACAGAGGAAGGAAGGGAGGCGCAAAGATGCCAACCAACTTGGCCAAGGCCACAGACCAAGCCACTTGCAGGGCCAGGAGAGTGAACTCAGTCTGATTTGAAAGCCTGAGCTCTTAACACCATGTATCTGCCTCTCGAGGTTTGTGGGTCCCTTTGACTCAGCCCCCAGACTTCTAGAAGTAGAGAAAGGCTTTGGCAATTAGCCCATGAAAGGATCCCAGGCTCAGACGTCCCTCCGCCTGGGTGTGAATCCTAAGTCTACTGCTGATGGTGCATGACTCTGAGCTTGTTTTGCTTGTGTGTGTGCCTTTAAATTGACCGTAGGCTTGGCACAGATCTGCTCTAAGGAAGAAAGCAGGCCGGGATATAAGACAGCAGGCCTTTCTGAGGGTCGGTTCCCCTCCCATCCTGTGCAGCCTCATCGCTAAGGGGTTCTCCCAGCTCAAGGCCTTCTTTGCCGAGAAGCCCTCCTGTATTTTCACCCCCCTCACCCGCGTGTCAGTGGTCCTGCCTAGGCATATGCGGCTCCAGGTGTTGCCACCTGCAAGGCCCTCCTTTTCCATCCATAAATGCAGCACCCCTTGGTCTCACAGGGGTTCTGCCTGGCTCGTTGCCACAAAAGATGGTGTTTGAAGAAGACCAAATTCTGCCACCAGCATTCAAGGCCCTCCCTAGCCTTGCACTCTGGAGAAACTGACCTCATTTTTGCAACCCCCGCTCCCCGCACGCTCCATTTCCCCACACACACAAGAGCCTTTGTCCAAATTCTGCTCCCCCAGCCCCCATCCAGGGGCCGGGACAGGGGGCTGGATTCTGAAGCTCAGGGATATTCTGGCCGGAGCTGCCCTGGGGACAGGCATGAAAGAGTCCTGAGGCCAAGGCAGAGCGGTCAGGTTACTGGGTAGATAATCTGATTATATCTGACCCAGTGAGGGGGGCGTTGGTGGGGGGAGAGGGAGCCTTAGGCCTAGAAAACTAGGGAAAAGACAAACCAGGATGCTGAAGCCAGACGTAGGAGCAGAGAAACAAGACAGGACTGAAGCAGAGGGATCAAGCAGTCCTGGGTTCCAGTCCCAGCTCCACCACATGCCTGCGCCTGTCAGCTGGTGACCTGTTCAGGGTCTCCGAAGCCCACCAAAGCCCCAGACCTGTCGGGATGGTTCCAAGAGGAAGCACAGGGAAGCAGGCCAGGGGCTGTGCTTTCCAAGGGCCCTTCCCCTCGTCTCCCCTCTGTGCACAGAGCCAGGCAACGTGGCCCACCCCACCCTGGAGGCTGGCAAGTACCCCCACAGCGAGCCTGCAGCTGGTCTGTCAACCTGAGAGCGAATCTGCCCCCAGGGAGGCTCCTAATTTAATCAGCCTCACAAATCAGCTCGATGGGCTTAATTGATCTTTTTCACTCCTAATATTGTCGCTGTCACTTTCTGAGCTTGCCTCCTCCAGCCACCCCATGCACCATGCTCAGCCAGCTGGAGAGGGAGCAGGAACACGGAGATGAAAAAGCTCGGAGTGGGTAGCGAAGAAGCCTGTGGGGTGGAGCGGGTACACAGGGAGGTAAGAAGAGCAGGGGAGTTGGGAAGGCCAGGACGGACACCTGAGCCGCACCTCCAGGACCCCGCACATGTCCACGGTGGCCATCATGAGAGGGTAGGGCAGGAGGGCTCCCATGAGTCATCTGCCTGAGACCTCGGCCCCTCTGAGCCTGTTTCTTCACCTGTAAAGATCACAGCCTGCCCTTGGCAGCAGCACTCATTCCACAGTGCTTGTGGGATGCCTACTGTATCCCAGGCACGGTGTCGGCATACGGAATATGGCTTGCAAAAACAAACCTGTTCTGGCCCAAACCTGTTCCCACCCTCATGGGGCACTCCTGACAAGCGGTATCCCCGGGGCAACCCCTCCCCCAATGGAGCATATAGCCCAGAAGGAGAGATGGATGTTGATTGAATAAGCACATGAATAAATGCCAAGTGGCAACAGTGCTAGCAAAGGAGGCTCATGGTGCCAGGTGGGCAGGTCACCAGGGCTCCCTGAGGAGGCAGCGCTTGAGCTGAGATGTGAAGGATGAAGTGAAGTTCTCCAAATGAAAAGGAAGGAAGAACAAGCCAGGAGGAAGCCCTGTGTCTCTGACTAACAGCTGCATTGTTTACAGCTGACCTCTGGATAGAGGCGCAACACAGGAGGGTGTGGGCAAAGTGAGGCTGGACCGGGAGTTTCTAAACAGTGGCTTCCCAAGTGGTTGACACAGCTGTAGGATATACATTTTGTATGGTGACCCGGAACCCAGAACACACATGGACACACACACACACACACACACACACACACACACACACAATGACATGAGTACGTCAACTTTAAAAGGTCGGGGAAGCAAAGTTTCTCTTGCCCGTCAAATGCCCTCCGGTCTGACAGTTTTTGTTCTATTCCCACTCCAGCCTGTTCTACATCTTTGATTTAAAAAAATGCAGGTCACCGACCACTACATTGACTTCCCAGCCCCCTACAGGATCAGGGCTGCAGGTTAAGAGGCACCACGCTTTGCAAGGCCTCCAGGGCTACGTACCTCTACCCTGTGAGTGAGCGAGCGAGCAAGCGATGGGAAGCCCCAGTTCTGTCCAGCAGGGCAATCTGAGACTCGCTCTTTGAAAAGGTCACGTGGCTGCTCTGTGGAGTTGATGGGAGTGGGCAGGCGAGGAGGCAGGGAGACCAGAGAGGAGGCTGCTGCTCCCACAGCCAGTGAGACATGATGGCGGCTGCAGTGGACAGTTTTGCAAAGCAAATGAGTAACAGGTATGAAAATGTTTGTGCCAATTTAAAAAATGTTTTACGAAAAGTTGCATGATGAAACTGCAAGATCTCTAAATCTAGATCCAGGCCACCTGCGTGCATATGCCACCTGCTCGTCTTCCCGGTTGCACCACCTCGAGGGAATCACTGTGCCCCCGTGGGTCTCCGTTTCCTAATTGTAAAAAGGACCCTAAGAGGCCCTGTCCCCGAGAGTCCTGGCAAGCCTGGAACACAACGGTGCACACCCTCAGCCAAAGGCCTGGCCTGGAGCAAGAGCTCAATAAATCCATGGTAACAATGAAAAGAAATGTTAGAACTCGTTCACTGGTCAATACACACCCAGTGCCCGCTCAGTGCCAGGCATGGGGAGATGGTGGGAACTCCTGGTTCAAGAGAAATTCCTAGAGCCAAATCGGTCTGGATTGCAACTGATTTTGAATCTGGACTGGTTTGTGCAGCTCACCTGGTCGGGCTCTCCCATTTACAGGTGAGCAGACTGAGGCCCGAGCCGGCCAAGGATCATTTTTAATGGTTGTGCCTTCATACAAACCTTTACCTGGGCCCTGCTACCTGGGGCTCCGTTCATCTCTGTGGGGAATTGGGCGGGTCTTGGTACATCTGCTATGTCTGTGTGGCACCTCTTAAGTATACAGCTGCCCGCCCTCCCCGCTCCCTCAGAAGCTTCCTCAGGCAGATTTATGGGGAGGCCAGAGCAACATGAGGCTGCGCGACCAGGAGCTGGCACCGTCGGCAGGCTGTCTGCTCCACGCAAGCCAAGCCCAAGCGAGCAGATGGGGATGGTGGCAGGGACCTCCCTGCCGGTGAACACTGCCACCTCCCTTCGCACCTCTGAGGCTCAGTTAAGTGGCCCTGGGCTGGTGGGCACAGGTACAGGCCCAGCCCACCCTTGTGCTGGGCTCCGGGCACCTGGCGTGCATGCAGAGGGTAGGTGTGTCCTCACCCCAGCACCCGCTCAGCAGCCATGACTCCCTGGCCCCGATTTCTGGGCCTTGTGGCCACTGACCATCAGGGCACTCTGAGAGCCGGCCAGGTCTCCATCCAACAAGCCGCCTGCTCTGCTCCTTGGCCCCCTGCCTGGGAGTAGGGCAGGGACTCTCAGGTCTGTGCCGCTGGCTCTGTCCTTCCTGTCCTGCTGTCTTCACTCCTCTGCATCCATGAGCTAGTTAATGTCCCTTCCGTGCCTCTGCTTCCTTAGGCCTCTGCTTGCACCTCTCTGGCCCGTCCCCCTCAGTCGGGGCAGACCTCTCGGGCTCTGTCGTGGTTTCTGGCCTCTGGCTGGCATCTCTGCGGCTGTGTGAGCACCCTCTTCTCAGCTGCCCAGCAGCTCTCTGTGTGTCTTGGATCACCCTTCACTGTTTACCTGTCTCTGTGTCGATCTCTTTCTTCAGTTGTGTGGCCGAGCACCTGGGGTAGGGAAGTGGCAGAGTCTCTTTCTGGCCCTCAAAGCTGCCTCTGGTAAGGGGCTATCCTTGAAATGAGCCCGTCAGACTGCAAAACTCACTTCCCCCTTCTCATCCCAGCCTCCAGCCCCCCCCCCCGCCCCCGCCCCCACACACACACAGACACACCTGCTTTCCTAAGCTTTGTGCTGGCAAAACACCCAGGACTCCTTGACTCAGCCAGGCTCGTCTCCTCTCCACACTCCTCACAGTTCAAGTGCTGCCTCTACTGTCCCCAGGCAGCCCTCAGAGGCTGCTCCCGCACTCCTCAGCTGTGCAACCTGGCGTCAGTCACTGACCCTCTCTGTGCCACACAGCCCCAGAGGTTCCCTGCACAGCATCACGCTGCCTGCTCCACAGACCCCTCCTGTAGAGGATAATTAGCACTGATTACCCTGGAAGGCCTCCCCATTAAAGAAGGAAACCCGAATTTGCCAGCGTGTGATCGCTTCCCCTCTCCCTCGGAGGAATCCCTGCCCTGGGTGGTGAGGACAGAGCTCTCCATCGGGTGTAGGATCAGCCACTCGCCTGGAGAAGAGCCAGGCTGTCTCCTAGCTCCCTGCCAGACAAGCAGGAAGGAGACTTGTTCCTTAAATGGCTGTTGCTCTGTGAAAATAAAACTAAATCCAGCCCCAGATAGCACAGTGACAGTGGGAAAATCTTATTCGATCGCCCGACTTCAGTGCCTTGCCGAGGGCTGGAGGGAAATGGGAGCGGCCTTATCTGAATGTCTGTCGGAGGAGAGGAAAACACCACTGTAATAGGCCTTCACTGGTCTAGACATCCACACAGATGCTCTCGGCGCCCAGGAGAGGCCATGGGGTGTGTGCATGGTCCTCAGGCAGGATGTGGGACATGTGGGCAGATGTCTGGACGAGGGGCTCTGGACCATGGGGTGAGCGGAGCTGTGGCAGGTGCATGGTGCAGACACCAGGCTCTGGGCCAGGGGCTGTGCTGAGGCCGAGACAGACAAGCTCCCCCTCTGGCCACACTAGGGAAAGTTCTGCCAGTCCAGCTTCACTCCAGACCTCTGACATATAATGCTTCATCCGTGCTCACAACCTCCAATGAAGTAGGGTGCCAGCATTTGCTCTCATTTTACAGGTGGAGAAGGTGAGGCACAGGGTGAGTAACTGCCCAGAGTCACACAGCTGGGCTTGAACCAAGGCAGCCTGGTTCTGAGTCTGATCTTACCCGGCCCCTCCTGGATGCCGTGTAGCGTAAAGAGACTAGAACAGGGGTGGGCAAACTTTTTGACTTGAGGGCCACAATGGGTTCTTAAACTGGACCGGAGGGCCGGAACAAAAGCCGGATGGAGTGTTTGTGTGAACTAATACATGTTAACACTGCTGCTGGTGAAGGAGCGGAGGGGAGAGCAAGAGAACCCTCCGCTCTTTCGGCTCCGCGGGCCGGATAGAACAGCCGAACGGGCCGGATCCGGCCCGCAGGCTGTAGTTTGCCCACGGCCGGACTAGAAGGTAGAGCAGGTAAGTGAGCAGCTCATTCACTGTGTGCGGAGCAGGCGCCTATCAGGACTTCTTGGGGATAAGGGATTTCTTTAATGTCAAAAAGGTTTGCCAAAACTGTAGAAGGTTTTAAATGCTTACATCTCACAAATTAGTGCTTTTAGTCCTCGAAATGCAATGCAATGAAAAGTATACTCTTTCCCAGACAGTTACATTATTTACAAAAACAATGTGACTTCATAGTGCACTGCAGCAAGGTGGGCTGGGATGGGCAGAAGATGTAAGTCGTGGACAATCAGTTCGCTCTGAGTCTTCCTTTGGGGCTACAAGCCTGACCTCTTTAGGGGGTAACATCAAAAGTCTAGTGTGGGAGGAATCAGCCCAATGTTGCTGGCTGTGAAAATGGAGAAAGGGGGCCATGAGCCATGGGATGGATTTCTGATCTACAGAACAGCAAGATAATAAATGTGTTCTTTTAAGCAGAGAGAGAGAGAGAGAGAGAGAGAGAGAGAGACTAATCTTGAGGCCCTCCATGAACCTGCCCCCCTTCTCCCACTCCCTGGGAGTGACTGAACACCTATAAGGAATAGAAATAGTATAGGAAGAAGAGTGGGGCTTGGAATCAGTCAAGAATGGCTTCGCAGAGATGGTGACCACTGAGCAGGGGTCCTGCAGGATGGGTAAGCAGTCCCTCAGGCAGATAAAGGGGAAAGAGCATTTCAGGCCGAGGAAAAGGCCTGAGTACAAGTGCAGAGTTAGAGGACAGTCTGTGTAGGGACATCATCCATGATTTAGGATTCCCTGGACTAAAGTGGGTGATGGGAGAGATAAAACTGCAAAGGTAGGTAGAGACCAGATCATGCAGGACCTTAGACGTAAGGCTTTCTCTGCAGGAATTTTTTTTAAAAAAAAGGTCTAGAGCCTGGAGTTCCCTCTCTTGAAGGAAGATTCAAATACCCCAGAAATGTTTAGTCTGGAGACAAAAGATTTGGGGGGAGGCAAGAATGTGATAAGATCTACAGGATAACCTTTCCATGTTCGTGAAGTCCTTTTTCCCCACCCCAATACACAGGGAAGTTAGAAAATGCCGGGTACAGTCTAGAGATAAAGATGATGATCAAAGTTTCCAAGAACGAAATGGGCAACTGCGGTGGCAATGAGTTCCCCGTCATTGGAGGTATTTCAGCACAAAGCAAAGGGCCACCAGCAGAGATGCTGACAGGAGATTCAAACGTCAGGTAAGAGCTGGCCTCGTTTGTTTGAGTTTCCCTCCAGCCCTGAAAATCTCAGATACTGTTTTGTCTTGTATTAGAACAGATTCAAGACCTTGCCTTTGGGGGAAAAATAGTAATCAAAATGTAAATACCATGGGAATAATAGATTTGGCCTAATTATCAGCGATTACTGGGAGTTTGTCATTATTTCCATACAATATATCCCAAAGTTCCAGAAAACAAATCAAAGAAAGTACCACGGCCGATGCCATTAATAGAAGCAAAACACTTCAAGACAAGAATTTAATTTACTGGGTGAGTTCTTGAGGCACGTTTTTGTTGATGAATATTTATAAAAGTGGGTTAGGCTGGACCTGGTAATGATTGCGAAAAATTTTAATGCTGTCCCCCTCATTAATTTACTTTTAATGAATGACTTGGTAAAGCATAACCATTTGTACATAATGATTTCATTAATGGCTATGGCATATGCAACCGTTTTTCACACGTTTGAATGTCACTTGAATAAAATGATACCTTAAATTATACAGTCTAATAAAGTATGTTTGTTGAAACATGACAAGCTTCCGCCTCTTGGTACTCAGGCACCAAGAATTCGTTGCATTTCGAAGAGCAATAGTGTGATGAATTTCTTCTTCCATCTCTGAGGTTTCTCGCAAACCTCGTCCCTGGGCTTCTGCCCTGAGAACGCTGAACATGAAAACTTGGAGGATGCAGTATGCTTTTCACAGCCCACACCCCCGCTCTTCTTACCTTGGCCTTGGGGATTTGCTTAAACAGAGGCCCGGCCAGATCATTCCACATAATGTGGGCACCTAAGAGCCGAACTAGGCCAGGGGCGGGGCCTGGAGAGGGGCGGGGCCTGGGGAGGGCGGGGCCTGTAGAGGGGTGGGGTCTGGAGAGGGGCGGGGCCTGGAGAGGGGGTGGAGTCTGGGCCCTGGGAAGAAGCATGTGCAAAAGATACCCTACTTTGATCACCCTCTGCTCATCTAGCTGTCTGGCTCTCACCTGCTTCTCCCCAAGGCTTCCCAGTGTTGGTCATAGGCCGCCATGCCAACGTGCTTCCTTAAGCTTTTTGAAACTGGTTTGGGAGAACAGAGAGACCACGTCCTATTTAAAATGAATCCCCTTGGTTATCTCTCAGCTCAGTCCTGCGTCTGTTGCCATGCAGTGCTTACCCAGTTTGTAACTACTTCTTTGTTATTCATTTAGTGCAGAGACCATGCCGCTAGCATTCACTATTGAATCCCCACGTCTGGAACATTAACAAGTGGTCAGGAAATATTTCTGGGCAGGGAGAGAGAGGGGAGCGGAGAGAGAGAGAAGGGAGAGGGAAGGAAGGAGAGGGGCAGAAAAGGGATGGAAGAGAAAGGGAAAGACAGGAGGAAGAAATGCTGATTGAATTAGATTTGAATCATAAAGCAAAGCAAGCCACTGGCCAAAAAAAAAAAGGTTGGCATCAATGTCCCTGGCTCTGTAGAGCAGTCATGTCCCTTCCTGCCACCAGCACCCTCCCCAGCAGGGCTGTGCCCTGCCCAGGTCTCATCATCCTGCTATCCCTTGGTTGCTTAGTCCATCCTGTGTGAACGTGGTCTTGGAAGTGAGTGAGGTGTTTGGACAACAATGAAAGCAATATTCCTCGGCAGGTGTAGCCTGGTATGTGGTTTTCAAAGTGTTTTCCTACCTTTGATCTCCTCACGTTTTTGCCGATCCTGTCTATCTCACGGGGTTCTTTCATTGTTCCCCTTTTTTTTCTAGAGGAAGCAGACTCCATGGAATTAAATGTTAGCTCAATGTCGCAGAGCCAGGAAATGGCTGAGCTAAGAAGACTTCCACTCGGGTCCTGGATTATGCGGCTGAATAGCTTTTAATGTTTCTCAGCCACTTAATAGGTTACCTCTCTCAAGGGTGTTTGCATTTTAAAAGAGAACTGAAAAGGGAGGGAAATGTATAATCCAGATGAATGAATAGTGAATAGGAAAATGTCCAGAACAAAAGCATGTGCACAGGAAAGACTGGGGCTGGGGCCAGAGGGACAGGGTGGTCCCAGAAGATTCTTAACACACAGGCTTTCAGGGTCAACAGATCTGGGTTCAAACCTCTTCCATCCCATGTACTAACCCAGTAATCTTGAGCCAGGGAGTCCCACTGTCTGAGCCATTTCCTATCTGTGAGATGCGATTGATGTGAGACTGGCGTACATAGAAATGTGCACACAGTGTGTGGTCAGCATAGATTAGCAGCGGTACATGGAGGACCCCATGTGCAGTTGGCCTCAGCAGGAACCACGGTGCTGAATGGAGCTGTCCTTGCTCCCCAGCTCCACAGGCGAAGGAGAGAGGAATACCAGGCCGCTGCCCAGGCCCATCTCTGCCCTGCACTGGGCTGGACTCCCCTAACCTCGTGCTAATTACTCAGCCTTTGGGATCAAGCCCAAATCGGAAGGGCCGGGTACCTGCAGCTAACTGCTGTCCTCATTGCTTCCGAGTCTTCCCCCACCTCCTCGGAAAAGATTTATGGAAAGATTAAGGGGCCTTTTTTTTCAATATCTATTAATATTCATGGCAGTCTTCACAGCCATCTGCTTTTAACGATTTTGTTTGCAAAGACCTGAGATTAAAATATGGCCTGCTAGTGCTCTAAAGCATCTGAACCGAAGGCGATAAAACAAAGGCCTTTTCAGGAGCTCTGAGCTGGCCTGTCACTCCACCTGCAGCGGGAGACTAATGACTAGTGGGAGGGAGGGGCGGCGGAGGGGTGCCCGGAGCTGGCTGGGATTAGATCAGGGGGCCGTGGCTCCCCCTAGGCCTGGCAGGGTTGATTGGGGAAGGGGAGTGAACAGCCCATCTCCCTCCCCAACACCTTGTGTGGGGCCCTGAGGATGAGGGGGCTTAGCCAGGGCAGGAGGAAGATGCTGGCTACAGTACAGAGATGTCTCACGGCTTTGAGGGCTCCAAAGCCCTGGGATCAGCACCCTGGAGAGAGGGTTGTCGGCCCTGGAAGTGCCCAGGGGTCTGGAGATGGCCGCCCCTCACTGTGAAGCTGTGATCCGAACACACCTGCATCATTGAACATCTTCTATGCATCAGTGCCGTGCAATCAAAAGCCCAGTGTCTTTGTCCCGATCTCCAAAGTCAGTCACTTCAGTACAGTCCTGCCTTGGGCAGGAACCCCATTTGTCCACCCATATCTTGGGGTGCCTTTGGCCAAGCTGATGTCCCTCTCTTGGCCTCACCAGGGCTGGACTTTTCAGTGAGCTCCTAAGAGGTGGCTTGGGGTCAAGCAGTGGACACAGGCCAGCATCGGTGGCCATGCAGACTTTGCACAGCTCCAGGGGCGCCTTCTGCACTCTCTGCAGCAATCCTGAGGTCACCAGGCCTCCCCCCAGCAGCCCAGGCCCCTGCTTAGTACACCCAGGCTCCCCCTCGGCACTCATCTGACTGAAGACGCCTGCTGCTGAGGAGTTTGGAAACCAGCAGAATTCCAGTCATTCTCTCATTAGGCGACACCTCTCCTCTCTGGCGCCCTTTGATTCTAGGTGCCATCCTTCCACACATCCCCAGAGGGGCCCCACCTGGCTCCCGGGCAGGCAGGCAGACCAAGATGGAAGATCGTGAGTGTCCACAGGCCGGCCCCAGCCTCCTCCCCCTGCCAATGGGGTGGGCTCTTAGTCTAAGTGTCCAGCTTCTTATCCCAGGCCCCCTCATGTGTGCAAGGTCAGACCATCCTCATCTCCCTACTGCCTCTGTGGACTGAGACCTGACCCACAAATACCAGGAAATGCCCCCTAGCTGCTCCTCGCGGGGAAGGAGAGTTTTACAACAGGAATCCCCGGCGGCCCCATCAGGCCAAAGGGAGGAGGGTCTGTCTTAAATCCCACAGGTTTAGGAAATCCCGCTTTCATTCCCACCCCTGCCCAGCCTTTCTGAGGGCAGCAGGCTCTCCTGCCGGGCTCCCTGGCCTCCCAGCGCAAGTTCTATCTCCCGCCAGGCTTTCCAGGCTCAAGTGAGGGAGACAGGCGGCTGGCCTGCCAGGGTGCATCCGCTGCTTTGAGAACTGTCAGCGCCTCAGTCCTGTGACGGGTGGGCCGTGCCTTGCCCACCGTGGAGCCCCACCCTGCTTGTCCTCCACTCTGATGGTACTGCCAGTCTGCAACCCTCAGTGGCCTCACTTCTACAGGAAAACCGCACCCCCTCAGAGTGAAACACATGTTCCGTCACCATCAGAGCCTGCCTACCTTTCCAGAATCTTCTCCCACCTAATCTTCCTCTTGACACCTCACACTATCCTCCAGTCACAACAATCCCCAGCATTCATGGGACATGCATGTCCTGCCATGCCTCTGAGCCTTCACACATGCTGTTCCCCATGCCTGGGATGTGTTCCTCTTCATTGCTTCCAAACTCAAATATCACCTCCTCCATGAAGACACCCTAAACGCTAGGCCCCTCCCTCACAGACAGAGTCAGCTACCCTGAACACCCCCAAATAACAGCTAGCATTTGGAGGACACTGTACCTGTATCACCTCGTTTAGTCCTCACGTGTCCCTATACAGGATGTCCTAGTATGACCCCCATTTTGCAGGTAAGGATATTGCTGCACAAAGAGGAAAAACGATTTCCCTGAGGCCACACAGCTACAATGTGATACTAGTAGAGCCAAGACTCAGGTACAGGAGTGTGTACAGTGTGTGTGTGTGTGTGTGTGTGTGTGTGTGTGTGTGTGTGTGTTGGGTATGTGCTATGTGTGTGAGAGAGAGTTGTGTGAGGTGTTTTATGAAAGTGAGTGTATGTGACAGTGTGCATAGTGTGTGAAGGCAGATATGAGCGTGTGTGTGTGTGTGTGTGTGTGTGTGTGTGTGTGTGTGTATGTGCGCGCACTCGCACAGGCATCCTCAGACACTCCCAGGCCTTGCATGGGTGGGTAGAGGCATGTTCTTGGCTGCATGAATAGTTAAAGCCCTTAAACTGTGCTGCTTCATCATTGATATTTTTACAAAGTTGTCACAGAGAAATATCATTTTTCTTCCTCCTTTATTTCATTTTCTCTGGGATATAGTAATTAACAAAAGCCGTTAGATGCCAGCAAAACTGTTTCTTTTGAAGTTTCTACATGGCTGTCACCCGGGAGATAAAGGCAGATTATTCAATCTTGACATTATAATTGTGGATGCCAGATAAAAGCCTGGATTAGACACTTCCCAGCCCCACTCGGGGGCAGGGGGGAGGATGAGATCACCAGGGGGGCCTCCCTCAGCCAGGAGGGCTGGAGGGCCCGCAGGAGGGGCAACTCCGAAACGGGAGGGGGCGGCTTGCCACCTTGTTGGCATCTTTCATCTGGGCAGTCCCCAGATCACACAGTGCTGGACAGAAAGGAAGCATTTTCCACACGGAGGTGGGACAATCCCGAAGTCAGGGCTAAGCCCCAAGCTTGGGTCTCCCTGTCACACCTTCCCCACCTGGACTGCTCCACCCCCATCCTCCACCCACTCCCCACGCCCCCATCACCCCGGGCCTGGTGCCTTCTCCTCCAAGGAGGACGCAGGAGAAATGCCAACAGCAGGACAGAGGCAGGACCTGGAGCAGAGTCTGTTCTGAGCCTGGCACTGCCACTCTGTTGCTCTGTGACCATAGCTAAGTCCCTTTCCACGATTTATACCACAAGGAGGGCAGACCAGGCGCCTTCCCGGAGCCTTCGCCATGCCACCAGGCTGCGAGTCTATTCCCTCTATTCCCGAGCAGAGGTGGGAGGAAACCACCTCCCATAGAAGCCGCTGAGCGCGTGAGGGTCCTTAAGAAGGAAGGTCGCAGGGAGACACTGGGAAACATAAATCTGCCGGCGCGGCTCTCTCAGAAAGGGTTTTAATTAATTGTTTTTATACGACATAAGAGCAACTCATTACCGAACAGCTTTGATTTGTGACACCTGCATTATAGATGATTTTTAAATTAACATTTCCCCAATAAAAGGTGTCAGTAGAGAGCTGAAGGCGCCCAGAGAAGTATAAAAGGATAATAATATGAAAATACAAATAAACACCAGCCCAGCCCAACAAAGGGGGCTGCTTAATCAATTTTACAATTAATTAAGGCTGCCGGGGGACCGGGGCCCTGGAGGCAGTTGGAGGCACTGGGTTGGGGCTCGGGCATCAAATGCGAGGAGGCGGAAGAGAGTGTGAGGCTTAAGAAAGAAACGCAATGAGCAGGAACGCTGCTCTGCCGGGCTTTCCCTGAAGGGGAGGCAAGCGGGAGGCCAGTCTGTGCTGGTGAGGATTTTTCCTCCCTTTGTTCTCCTGGATTTGTCCGTTATTGGTCGGTAAGTATTTACAGAGCTCCTGCTGGGTGCTCCAGGGAGAGCCGCAGCCCAGGCCGAGGCTCCAAGGTGAGCGAGAGTGAGTGGCACCTTGGAGAGGCTGAGCTGAACGCCTGGTCCAGCAGGAGTGGGGGGCAAAGGAGCAGAGGAAACTGGAAAGGTAGGCAGGGGGAGACTGCAGGGGCCTCTGGGAAATGCCAGGCTGCATTCGGAGTTATTTTCAGATGCCCTTTGAGAGTTTCAGGTAAAAGAACCGCATAAGAGTTCCCTTTTAGGCAGATGCAAGGGGTCGCCACACTGGAAAGGTAGTGGAAAGAGGAGAGGTCACCTGGCAAGACCTGCTGAGGAATGGAGTTGAGAGAGAGGTGGCTAAGGTAGAAACAGCCCATTGGTCCCAGAGAGACTTAAAGCTAGAGCCCACGGTGTTGCCCCTGGGGGAGGGGGAGACGGGGGAGTTGAGGATCACCCCAGACAAGGACACTGCTGGAGAAACAGCTGCGCACAGGACACAGACAAGCTCCTGCCCACAGCATCTTATGTTCCGGTCAGAAGAAACAGGAGGAAGACACACAAAGAGATGAACAAAGGCCTTCAGGAGGTGCTGGGAGAGGGCTCGGTAAAGAGCATGGACGGGGCTACTATGGGGACTACTCGGGCAGCGCAATCTGGGGCAGGGTGGTTGGGCAAGGCCTCTCTGAGGAGGCAATGTTTGAAGTAAGACCTCAAGAATGAGGGGCCAGTCAGCCCAAAATCTGGGCAAAGGTGGTTCAGGGATCAGCTCACCACGTGCAAAGGCCCTGACACTGAGTGGTAGGCGGGGGTGTGGGGGAGGCACCAGGACTGCCCTTGCCAATCTGCTCACTGCACTGCTTTCTCTTAGTTCTATCTTTGCTTTCCTCTGGTTGACCAAGATGGGTATATTATACTAGGGGCTCAGTGCACAAATTCATGCACCTTGAAAGGAACTGTGGCCACGAGCTGCGGAGGGGAAACCAGGGTAGGTATCGGCCCATCCTCTGTGCCCCCCCCCCCGCCCCTCCCACTGCAGCCCCCAGTCCCTTGTTTGCTGGCAGCCCCACTCCCACCACCACAACTCCCAAAGCTGACGGTGCCATCCCCACTCGCACCTGCTGAAGGCATGGCACTGGCAGCAGGTATGAGTGCCAGGCAGGACCGCAGTGCCGGGAGCAAAGAATTTTAAATAACCCACTAGAGGCTCGCCCTGATGACAGTGACCAGTGCCCCGCCTTGGTCTGGTGCCCCGCTCACCTACTCCACCATTCCACTGAGGCGGATGCCTGCCATCTTCCTTGCACCCCCGCTGGTGGTCAGCACACGTCATAGAGACCGTTTGTTCAGTTGTTCGGTTGTTCTGTGGTTCAGTCTATTTGCATATTAGGGAGATTATATATATCTCCTATCTAATAAAAGACAAAAAAGGGTAATTAACCATACCTCTGCTTCACTTCCCATTGGCTAATCAGGGCGATATGCAAATTAACTGCCAACCAAGATGGCGGCCAGCAGCCATGCAGCTGAAGCGAGCAGGAAGTTTGCTTGCTCCAGTAATGGAGGAAGCCAAGGTTCCCTGCCTTCAACGGCCCGGCTCTGAGCTCCGGAAGCAACAATGTTTCCATTATAGAAGCTAAACAAACACCAGATACCTGCTTTCAGCCAGCCATGGCCTCAGAGCTGGGAGCGCCAGTGACGGCAACAATGTTTCAATTACAGAAGGTAAATAAATCCCAGAATAAAACAAAAAAGAAAAGAAAAAAAGGAGAGGCTGGGAGCTTCAGTCCCGGTCAGCCTGAAAACGGCCCTCAGCTCCTCACCAAGACTAGCCAGGCACCCCAGTGGGGACCCCCACTCTAAAGGGGGTGTGGCTAGCCTGAAAACAGCCATCAGCCCCTCATCCAGGCTGGCCAGGAACCCCAGTAGGGACCCCCACCCTAAAGGGGGTGCAGGCAGCCTGAAAACAGCCATCAGCCCCTCATCCAGACTGGCCAAGCACCCCAGTGGGGACCCCCACCCTGAAGGGGGTGTGACCAGCTGAAAACAGCCATCAGCCCCTCACCCAGGCTGGCCAGGCACCCCAGCAGGACCCCCACCCTGATCCGGGACACCCTTCAAGGCAAACCAGCCGGCCCCCACCCGTGCACCAGGCCTCTATCCTATATAGTAAAAGGGTAATATGCAAACTGACACTAACAGCAGAAAGACTGGGAATGACTGGTCACTATGACACACACTGACCACCAGGGGGCAGACACTCAATGCAGGAGCTGCCCTCTGATGGTCAGTCGCTTCCACAGGGGGAGTTCTGCTCAGCCACAAGCCAGGCTGATGGCTGCCAGTACAACAGTGGTGGTGGGAGCCTCTCCTGCCTCCTCAGCAGCTCTAAGGATGTCTGACTGCAGCTTAGGTCTGCTCCCCACTGGCAAATGGACATCCCCCGAGGGCTGCCTGGCTGCCTGAGGGATGTCTGACTGCCATCTTAGGCCCAATCCCCTGGGGAGCAGGCTTAAGCCAGCAAGTGGTCATCCCCTGAGGGATCCCAGACTGAGAGAGGGCACAGTCCGGGCTGAGGGACACCCCCCCCTTCCACCGAGTGCACAAATTTTTGTGCACCGGGCCTCTAATATATATATATATATATATATATATATATATATATATATATATAGAGAGAGAGAGAGAGAGAGAGAGAGAGAGAGAGAGAGAGAGAGAACTGGTGCATAATTAAGATTGGTCTCATTTATAGACAGAGGCCATGGAGCACTGAGAAAAGTGTGCCATGCCCCACTCAGGCCTCCATACTCTCACCAAGTGATTCAACTCCTCCAGGGGAGTCAGTCCCTATCTCCATGCCCAAAACTCCCCCATTTTTATCAACACCCCAGATAAAAGCCTGGATCCCCTTAGATGTCTCCCAGGCCTCTCTTAACAAACGCACCCATCATCTTCCTCCCGACATCCACTTTTCCTTCTTGTCTCAATCTCAATTAAAGATGTCACCATCCACCCAGTAGCTCAGAGACCAGGGAATCATCTCGATGCTCCCTCTCCTTCTCCCCTATCTCTAAGTCCTGTTGGCTCTTCCTCCTCATAACTCTTAAATCCATCTTCTTCTCCACATTGGACTCCATTCTGCCCATCCTCCTCTCCCTGCATCCTCCTCCACATGGAGCAGGAGGAATCCTAAAAGGAAAGCCCATACTGCTGCCCCAAAAGCTTCAAGGACTTCCTGTACAAATGAACACGTGTGTGTGTGTGTGTGTGTGTGTGCGCTAGACCCATTCACAGAGCTCAGAGGTAGGGTTTGGTCAGGGTAAGGGTTAAGGTCAAAGTTACAGGGGTGGCTGTAGGGAGTCTACAGCCTTCAAGCCCCCCAGGCAAGACCAGCAAGTAGGGGGAAAAGGCTGGAGTGGAGGTCAAGGTCAAACAAGGTGAGATGACCCCTGCCTGGAAGAATCCAGGTGGGCCTCCTAGAGGAGGTGGGCTTGAGCAGTTCCCTGACAGATGGGAAAGGTCAGAAAGCAAGAAGTTCTTAATCAAGCTGCTGCTTCCTTTATCTTCAAAATTTCCTGCCAGGAGGAAGCAACTCTGAAGGCCAGCTTTCTCCTTCTGCAGGTCATAGACTCAACCACTGGTGACACAATTCCGGAATGTCAGGACAGGAATAGCTCAAAAGTCCAACTGCTCCATTTTATAGATGAAAAAACTGAGGCCCAGAGAGAGAAGCAAAAGCCTCCTTTGCATTTGAAATGGGCTTCTCACAGCACATCCGCACAACAGGCTTTCGTCTTCTTTATTTAACAGGTGAGGGGCTGGGTCCCAGAGGCGCCAAAGGGCTTGTGGAGGTCACACAGCATGTGACAGAACCAGGACTCAAACCCAGGCGGGTCTGATTCCAGATCTAACACCCTTAGGTGACTTTCTCTGTCTTTAGTTTGATATTTCTGAGACACAGAGAGAATACTGGCAGTTGATGTCAAAAATATATGTAGCTGTTTTGATTGACAGTATAAGCTGGGTGATGTACAAACAGTGATTTTATTTTTCTCAATAACTGCTATCAGCCTTACTCTGCAAGCCTCAACCCCACAAGCTGGCAGTTGAAGGAGAGGAAGGAGGGAGAGGAGAAAACAAGCTTGCCATGTAATAGGGCCTTCATTCCTTCTGACAGTTTCCTGGTCACATTTAGTGTCTGTAGCTGTCACTTCCTAATTATTAGAAAGTGTTATTGACCAATTCAAAGACACCTTCTGCACAGCTTCCATGGGGCACAGCAGCAGGGATGGGCATGTCCTGCTTATGAGTGACTGGGTGCCCCTCCTCGGAGGACTGGATGCTGCCCTGCAGGGCACTGCGCCCTAACTTGGCCACGGATGTCCTCACCTTGGCTGGCCTAGGAGGGCACTGTCCCCTAACTCTGGCCACAGATGTCCTCACCTTGGCTGGCCTAGGAGGCCAGTTGCCAGCTCCTTATGCGACACTGTAACCCTCTAACACAACCACTGGCCTCGGGGACCCTCCAGGGCATAGCTGCTTCCTCGGCTCACTCCTGGAAAGTGTGGAGCGAGGGGCATGGCTGTGTTTGCCCAGCACACTCTGCTCTTCTCTGTAGAAAGAGAGGGGATGAAGAAAACCTTGTGTCTGCTAAAACGCTGCTCCTTAGCAAAGCCTGGAGTGGACCTTGTGAGACCACTCACTCTCCACCACAAGCCAATACCCCCTGACAAAATGTGGCTGGGCCAAGGCCATCATCTAGACAAGGAGTCCACACGCAGCCAGATCCAACCACCGCCTGTTTGAACGGCCTATGAGCTAAGAATGGCTTTTGCATTTCTAAATGGTTGGAAAGGGTTAAAAGAATAATATTCATGGCACATGAAAGTTATATAAAATTCTAGTTTTTGTGTCCATGAATAAAGTTTTATTGGGACATAGCCACACCTATCATTTGCATATTGTCTAGGGATGCTTTCAAGATACAAGGACAGGGTAAAGTACATGCAAGAAGAGTGTATTGTTCACAAAGCCAAAAAATACTTCCTGTCTGACTCTTTATAGAAAACATTAGCTGATCCCAGATCAAAATTACATCTCCAGCCTCCCTGACATCTAGATGGGGTCATGTGCTAAGTTCTTAATTAGTGGAAGTGGAGGGGACGGGCTTGTGTGCCCCTTGATGCTCTCTTCTGTCTCTGGCTGGAGCCAAGCATGGCCGCTCCCAGCTTTAACCAATGAGACCACCAAAAGGCTTTCAGTGATCGGCAGGCAATGGTGTGGAGGACTCCAGTCCCTGAATGACTGTGAGACTCACAGCTGCTCTGCCAACCTAGGTCATTTACCTTAGAACTGTGAGGTGAGAAAGGAAGAATAAATAAATAAATAAATAAATAAATAAATAAATAAATAATAAAGAAAGAAAATTCAAACCTGTCTATACCACTACATGCTCATGATATAGCAACCCAACCTTACACTGATATAGATGTTTATCTCCACCTGGGCCCTGTCTCTAGAGTTCTTCACCCACAGATCCCAGCCATGTTAGTTTAGGCTATTGTTCTTGTGCAAGAGGCCTGCGTAATAGGTGGATTGAGCCCCTCCTCGCATCGGCAGTACCCTAAAAACTAACAAGGAAATTGTTCATGTTCGATTCTGTTCACAAGGAAGAGAGGGGCATGAGCTCAATGAGAGACTCAAGGAGAAAGACTAGTTCAGTATAAAACAGATCCTCTTCAGAATCTTATAACAGAAAGCCAGGAGCAGCCAGGGTCCAGGGGAACCATCCTCACGAGGTGCCCCTCCAAGACCAGGGGTCTCTCTGTCCTTCTTGGCTGGCCAGCTCCCTCTGGTCACTCAGAGCTGGTGGTCATGATGAGTCTCCAGTCTCCGGTCTAGTTCATCCACAATTCCCACCCGAGGCTCAGCCTCTTTCTGACACCTCCCCAGGTAGGAGTCAGATTGGCCCAGCTCATGCTTTCGAGCCAGACCACCCAAAAAGCGTAATGTGGGGAAGCCTCTGCTTCCAGTGCCCACCCCAGATCAATCAGCTGAGGCCTGCAGGAGACAGGCACATGGCACAAACACAGCTGGACCCACACAGCATGCACTTGGGACAGGGATTGTCCTTAGCCAGGAAATCAACCTCTCTAAGGAGTGGCTTTAGGGCTTGAACTAGGGGCTAGAATGCTCCACCTCCTTCTTGTGGCAAGTTTAGTACCTTCATCTCCACTTCTATGAAATAGGAATCATAATAAAAACACCTGCCTCATAAGGTTTCCAAGAGGATAGAATGAATTAATCCATGTAAAGCACTTAGAACAATACCACCTGATACATAGTAAGCTTTCAAGGAAGGCTAGTGATTATTATTATTATTATTATTATTATTATTATTATCATCATCATCATCATCTCTAAAGCAAGAAGGAATCAATAAGTTAAGGCTCTATTCCTTTTGCTGTGAAACATCTCAATGTTGCTCAGTGAATGATTCGAGACAGCTTCAGGAATGCACTATAAATGGGCCAAAGATACACCCTCCTAAGGAGCAAGGGCACAATGGCTACCATCTAGCACTTTCTCTATGCTCATCCTGTGCTTGGCCCTCTACACACAGCCCACTGCTCCGGCGAGGGGGAAGCTCCGGTTGTCCAAATCCAAACTCCCACGTTTTAGGCTTACGTCCTTTGTCATCATGGAGAACACGAAGGACCCCCAGGCCAGTTGCTGAGTCCTGCATTTGGAGATAAACATACCAAAGACGGGAAAAGGAGCAAGGCAAACCTGGACTCCCAGTGGGGGCGGGCAGGCTGGGGTGATGTGGATGTGATGGGAGAAGGCCATTTTGGGAAAAGCACAGCAGGCTGGGGCAGGTGGGGGACGTGGCTGAGTGCTCAAACCTCCCCAATTAGGCTGTGGAAATGCATGCAGCGGAGTCCCATTCAGCAAGCAGAGCCCTGCCTGGAGCGAAGCCAGCAGCCCTAGGTGCTTGCTCCAGCTCCGCCTTCCTACCCCTCTGTGACCGTGGGAGCCAGGCCCTGCCCTTCTCTCCGCCACAGTAGTCACGTGTGGTAGACCAGATGACTCTAAGACCCTCCTGGCTCTGATCCCACGACGGTGATTTTCTTGTTTCTGTTGTGTTCCTGAGGGGGCCACCTTGCGACTTCCATCCCAACCTGGGACCATGGTGTTGCACACCCCAATTTATTATATGCTTAAGAGTCGTGGGGAAAAAATAAAACTATTATCCTCAAAACCCCAGTAGGTCTCTTAATGACTACTCCACTAATTAGTAGCAGCTGTTAATGAAGTGTGCAGGTACAAGCCGAGCCTCGTCGATTAATCCATACATGCTCCTGGGCTGCAGTCATATTTAAAGGGGAAATCAATACCTGGCAGCTGGGCCTGGGGAGGTCGGTCTGGGTAGGCAGGGGAAGGTGTAGCATTTCAAGGAATTTGTAACTAAAATAGCTTATGCCTGGAGCGCAGTGCAGGAGCAGTAACTAGGATAGCCCTTAAGGGGCACAGGGATTCAGGGGCCTACAGCAAGAGGGCAGGAGGGGCTGGGCGGGCAGGGCTAGCAGGACCTGCTTCTTCCATGGGTGGGCAGAGAGCTCCATGCCAGGGGCATGTAGGGGTAACATCTTTCTCCCATTCATATCATAAAATCCACTTATTCGTGTGGGTGTGGAGGCTGAGGGGTTTACTATTACCTCCCCTCAACAGATGTAGAAATCAAGTCTCCACAACACTATCTTGTCCAATGTTGCAAAGCAAGTAAAAGTAACAATCACGTTGCCTGGCCAGTGTGGTTCAGTGGTTGAGGGTCCACCTATGAACCAGGAAGTCACGTTTCCATTCCTGGTCAGGGCACATGCCCAGGTTTAGGGCTTGGTCCCAGTGGGGGGCATGCAGGAGACAGTCAATCAATGCTTCTCTCTCATCACTGATGTTTCTATCTCTCTCTCCCTTCCTCTCTGAAATCAATAAAAATACACATTTTTTAAAGTAACGATCACTTTCCTGATCTATGCTGTGCCAAACACCCTACACACATCACCTCCTTTAATCCTTATACTAGCCCGAAGACATGAGACTAGTTCTCTCGTATTGGAAGTGGAAACACTTCAGCTTTAAGAAGTTAAAACACCTGCCTAAGAAAGCTGGTTATCGGCAGGCTGGGATTCAAAGTCACACAGTCTGACTTCAGAGCACATATATTTAGTGTACATGACCCCTAAATGTGATGAGCCTTTAGCCCTATAGAACAAGATCCACACTCCTTCGCATGATTTGTAGCATCTTGAACTCTGGCCCCCTGTATTAGTTTCCTATTGCTGCTATAACAAAGTACCACAAACTTACTGACTTCACAGAACATAAATGTATTATCCTGCAGTTACAAAGGTAAAAAATCTGAAATGGTTTTCACTGGCTGACATCAAGGTGTCTGTGGGCTGCATTCCTTCCCGAGGCTCTAGGGCAGTGGTCGGCAAACTGCGGCTCGCGAACCACATGTGGTTCTTTGGCTCTTTGAGTGTGGCTCGTCCACAAAATACTGACTTCTGCGCATGGGCCATGAAGTTTCAATTGCACTGTACATGTGCACCCGCATGTGGTATTTTGTGGAAGAGCCACACTCAAGGGACCAAAGAGCTGCATGTGGCTTGTGAGCTGCAGTTTGCCGACCACTGCTCTAGGGGAGAGCCCTTTCCCTGCCTTTTTTATGACCTAGAGGCTGCCAGCATTTCTTGGCTTCTGGCCCCTCCAATATCGCGAAGCCAGCAATTCAATCACTCCCACCTCTGCTGCTTCCACCATCAGCTCTCTCTGCCTCTCTTCCTCTGCCTCCCCTTGCAAAGACCCTATGCTTACAGGATATCCATTCAGATAATCCAAGATAATTTCCCGGCTAATCCAGGATAATCCATTTCCTTTTGCCATGTGAGGTCACATAGTCATAGGTTCCTGAGATTAAGTTGTGGACATTTTTATGGAGGATATCAGTCTATCTACCACACCCTCTCAGCTTCTATTTCTTCCCCTAGAGCTGCCCATGTTCCACCCTCATCGGACACCTGTATCAGTCAGCATCCAGCCAGAAAGACAAGACCACTCTCAATATCTCAAACAGAGGGGGTTGAATACAGAGAATTAGTCACACAGGCAATGAGAGAGCTGTGAAGTCACAGAGGAGCTCTTAAAGTCACCTATAAATTAGTAATAACAGCAGTATTTTCTAACCCTTCCCACCCACTCACAGAGGCACATGCAGTCAAGGTCAAAGGCCCCTCCTCCAAGCTCTAGTGACGTAAGTGCCAAGAAATATCTGGTCCATTGCAGGTCCCCAGCACTGAGTCCGGAGTTTTGCATAAAACAGGTGCTCAGAGAAAAGTCACCTGGGCCAGGGGTCCTTCCTCTACAGCAGAAGTGAGTGGCTCCTAGAGAGGTGATGTTGCAAGTGAAGCAGACAAAGCGCAGCCGCTCGACAGCCGACTGTCAGACACTGACACCAGGGGCTGTGTTCAGTTCGCTTGGCTGCCAATCACAGGCTTAGACAACACCTATTCAAAGAAAACATTGAGGGGCGGACAGATCACCCCTCTCAGAGAAGAGACGGGGCACAGGGTACGTATTCTGAGGATCCGGCAGGGCGCCATGAGCCACGGGCTGCCCTGCCACTGGGCAGGTCCTGAACCTGTGTTTACTTAGGCTATGGAGTCTGGCTTCTTGCCAAGTAGGAGATATGGGGCGAGACCACAATTATCATCTTCGGTTAATAACCTTCCCCTGATGGGACATGATTCTACACTCCTTGTACTCAGCAGCTCATCCTGAGATGCCTGAGAAAGGGGAATGGAGGAGACCAGAAAAATATACCAGGGAGGAAGAAAGGAGAAGGGAGAGGGGAGGGGAAAGATCCCAGGAACCAGCCCTTCCCCAGTAGGCCTGCGTCAGGGGTGGCGGGGGACATGTAATGTCATGGAACATCCACCCAGGGCGCAGCATGCCTCCCCCAGCCAGCGGAGGCCTTCCTTCCCCCGTCCTGGTGAATGCCACCACTAACACCCCCCACGCAGCCAGCAGGTGGGTCCCAGACTCACTTCTCCCCTGGGCCTCCTCCTGTCACACCAATCTGTTCATCACCAGGCCCGGCCAGTCTCCTGTCCCTGCCCTTGTTCTCAGTCCACAGCCTTAATGAGGCTCCTTCAACTGCCTCCTAACTGATGCTCTTGCCTATGGCCTCACCCCCTCATCTCATCTTTACACTCACTTGCCAGGACTGTTTTTGAAATAGATCTGGTTACGTCACTCCCTTGCCTAAACCCATCAGTGACTTCCCCTCAAGTCCAGGGAATTCAAGGCCTTCACTTCCTCACCAGCCCCCTCTCCTCCCACCTCCTCCCCTCCTCCTTCCTATCACTCTTCAGGATCCTACCTATAAGTTCACACACATACACACCATTTACACCTTTATACTTGCTCTCTGCACCTGGAATTCTCCCCTCCCCACACCCTGGGAATAAGCCCAGAGACAGGAATCTCCACAATCCTGCTGTATCTTGAGACTTTGGGCTCATATTCAGGAGTCACACTGCATCTGCAGAATCCCCTGTGCCGTCCCCACCTGGCCCCACCCCCTCCTGCTGCCCCTGGTCCTGCCGTAGAGTTGTACTCCGTCACTGGCGCCCAGCTGGGGGGAAAGATGGGAGAGGCACCCACTAAGAGTGCCCACAGGCATGGGGAGGGGAGGGATGGACTGGGGCACTGGATGTCCATTCGGAACCACTGATGTTCGGCTACATTTCCTACCAGGCCCCTCCTTCCTTTTAATATCACTGGTCTTGCGGGGGCCTGGGCAACATGGGGAAGACAGAAACCAGTCTGGCTGCTTGCTGAAGATCAGCAAATGTTACTAATGTCATGACCCCGACTCACACCAGGAGGGAAGGATACCCCTTCCCAATGCCATTTTGAAGGACATTGTTTGAAACAAGACTGTCGATAAGTTAAAAATCCACTCTCCCTTTGCTGTACTCTGCCTTTGCCATCATTCAGCATGCCGTCCCCTTAGCAATCACCGCCCCACGACAAGCCATGACTGTCATCGGGAGAGATGAGAAGAGCCAGCGCAGGCAGAGCCCTGGTGTAGCGTCAGGACCATGCTACCACCTCCGCGGGAGCACTGAGCCTCCTGTGATGGTTACCACTCACACGGGAGCAGTGGAGGGTCATTGAATTTGGGCTTGGGCATGTTACTCAGCCTGTTGCCGCATGAACCTGCCCCATCACAAGTGATCAAAGACCCATCAGCCCAACTGCCACTCATCCTATGATTCTTCAAACGCGCATGGAAAGCCTGCTGATTGCAGGGTCCTCCCAGGGCTGGGGGGGGGGGGGGGCAGGAGCCAAACAAGCAGCCAGGTGGTGGCCCTCACAGAGCTGAGATTCCAGTGCAGGGACCGAAACAAGCAGATGCGCAGGGTGCAGGGTGCAGGGTGCCGGGCGGGGAGACGAGTGACCAAGAACTACACGACCGCGAGGAGGCAGAGGGGGTTGGCATCAGGTGGTTCACTATGTTGAAATAAGAAAGACAAGTTATTCTGAGACCAAAGGAATGGCAGTTCCCCCCATTGAGAAGCTGAGGGAAAGTCCTCTAACGGAGAACAGGCTGCATGAAGCGTGCCCGGCCCTGGACAGTAGAGGGAGGAACTGTCCGAGACTGCTGTGCTGAGAGTGGAGAGCCTAGACTAGCTCCTCAGCACACAGGGTCACCCCACCTCTAAAGACTGCGGGGTCTATACAGCCCCCCCCCCCCAGTGCCTTCCCAGAAACACCAGCCTGCACATGGTCTCGCCTTCGCACACCCCACCACACAGGCTTCTCCTCAGCCCCCCACGTTCCATGCATCTGAGCGTTAACTCCGCTGTTCCCCATCCTGCACAACCTTCCTCTCTGCTCTGCCAGGCTCACCTCAGTGCCACCCCACAGAACTGCTTCTGGAGGCATCCCTCACTCCTCCGAGTCCCCAGACTGCAGGCCATGGGTCCCCTCTGTCCAGGCCTTTCTGGGCACGCCCTGCCCTGGGTCTGCCTGCCGGAAGGACTGCGGTGTTTTCTGAGTGGCCTCCGTGCCCTCGTGGTGCCCTCCGTGAGGCCTGGCACATCCTAGTTCCTGCAGAGGAGGGAGGAGAGGGCGTGGGGTGAGGCCTGCTCCCTGCCAGGAACAGCATCCCAGTGCACCGCCCATGCTGGCGGCAGCAGCGGACGGGGTGCACAGCCATGCCTGAGGGGCCATGAGCTTTGCGTCCAGGTCACACTCCAGTCAGAGGCTGGGCTGGGTGCCAGCAGAGCTCCCACTAACCACAGGCATCTTTCCACTCTCCCCCCTGTCGCCCGGTCACAGGAGACCCTCAGTAAATACTTGGTATGTGAGAGTTTCTGAACAAAGAAACACACACACATCCCTCCAGCCCCAGACCCCTTCCTTTTGCCTCCCAGCAGGCACATGGCCAGGCTGGGCTCTGAGCTCGACCTTTTCTCTGGAAGAGAAGCCCTCGGGTGCCTTCAGCCGGAGTGTATCTTGGGGGAGGGCCTTTATCCAACCGCGGATCTGGCTTCCTAACTCAGTCTCCCAGAGAATGTCAGACCCTTCCTCCAACCCTGAAAATGGGAGCCCCTTTTGGGGGTTCTAAGGCTGTGCTCAGTGATGGCCTTGAATGAGCAAACACCCTGAGGGCTCATGGGCCAGCCCTCTGCCCTCCTAAGAAGGGGAGGTTCCGGTCCCAAACACACAGTTACCAAACAGCAGACTGGACCCAGCCGCCCAGCCCTGAGCTCTTCCAGCCACTGCTCTAACGGCTCCCCTTCACTTACAAAGCTGCTGGGCAAGTCCTCACCTGGGGGTGTGGGGGAGAACGGAGCTTCTCCCTCACCCGTCCTGTGGCGGGGGGTGGGGGGACGTACTCATTGTCTGTGGATTGCAGCAAAGGTATGGCCCTGGGACCACTCTGTGGGTTAAAGTGAGGGCTTGTGTCCCCCAGCCCAGGCCCGCAGGTGGGGAAGCTCCCTGAGCATAATCAGCCCAGGGTTGTCTCTGCACAAGAAACGAGGTCACGTTCATGCTAATGGGAGGCACGCACACTTCTCACCTAGCTGAGGGGAGCTGGGGAAGGGAATTAATTCTCACAGTGAGGCATGTTTGATTGCTGCTGGTCCAGAAGAAACCAGCCCCAGCCAGGAGTGAGAGCCACCCATCTCCTCCCTGGCCCTCTCACTTCGCCTCTTCTCCAAGCAGGGCTCAGCCCTCCCTCTGCAGAGCCAGCAGAAAATGGACAGAGAGATGCCCGGCTGGTGTGGCTCAGTGGTTGAGCATTGACCTATGAACCAGGAGGTCATGGTTCAATTCCTGGTCAGGGCACATGCCCAGGTTTGGAGCTCAATCCCCAGTGGGGGGCATGCAGGAGGTAGCCAATCAGTGATTCTCTCTCATCATTGATATATCTATCTCCCCCTCTCCCTTCCTCTCTGAAATCAATAAAGATATATTTTTAAAAAAGAAAATGAGCAGAGAGGAAAGCCACCAATGGTCAACCAATGAGAGAGGCAGCAGGTAATGAGTAGCCGTGGGGAATAGCAGAAAGAGGCGTTAAGGACACTTGCTGATCATTATTAAGCACTTACTGTGTGCCAGCCACTATGTTAAATATTTAGCTGCATCGTCTCATGTAATCCCACAATAGCTTGTGATGCAGATCTTCCTAGTATCCGCATTTCACACATGTGGAAACTGAGACTCTAAGAGGCTACCCTCTCTGACTCACCCTTAGTTAAAGAGCCAACAAGTGGGGGGACCAGGACGATTCCAGGTTTCTGGGCAACCAGGTGGGTGCCGGTGCTATTGCCCTGAGGGGGGGCCAGGGGAGGAGGAGTGGATCTGGAGAGACAGCAAGGGGTCCGCACTGGGCATTAGGTTGAGCACCTGGAGGACAGGCCGATGGTGGTGTCTGGTTGGCAATGGAATATGTGGGTCTGCAGCTCAAGGGTACATGATATGGATGTGGGAGACTATGCTTAGAGAAAGAAAGCCACAGGAATGGAGGAGGAAGTCTCCCGTGGCCCATGTGAAGAGGACGGAGCGAGAAGGCCAAGGACAGAGCTCCAGGAACACAGACATGTAGAAGGTGAGTGGAGCAGGACGGGAGGAAAGGGTTAGCAGCATTCTCCACCTTTACTGAGAAGAGAGAAAGATGACCTGGTCAAATCCTCTCATATCGCACTAGTGACAGAGCCCCTGGCAAACACAAGAGTGATATTGGCTAGCAGAAGAAGTCTTATCTGTGGAATGCTTTTAGCAAGACACAGCCTAGCTGTCCAGAGCTGCTGAGGGTAAACAAACCTGGACCCTATGGATTTATGGAGTATGGCTCCCTGGGAAATGCTCTTCAAGCTGTGTAACTATCACAGAATAAAATGGAGATATTTCATCACCAAAATAGCTCCCTTTTTGGTAAGGAATAACTCACTTGTATCACAGAGAGACCTCTTTTGATAAATCCAAGCCAGGGCACTTCTTAATGTGGCAGGAAAGATCCTGGGAGCAGTATTGGTGGGTCCAGACCACAGACTTTCTCTGTGCCTTTTAGTTATTTGTATGTATCCTTGCAATTTTTAGGAAAACTTAATACTGGCTGAGATCTCTAATTCTTAGGAATCTGATTTGACAATCTGAACTTCTATATTTTATCTCAAGGACAGAAACTTACTGAACTTTGCCATGATCTTTTGAGTTTTCTGCCCAGCTCTGGGATGGAGCCAAGGTTGGGAAGTAGCTGCTTGGTCTTGCTGATGGATGGGTACCTGGAGGTGGGAGGGGAGCCACGACAGGCTTTATATGCCAGGCTGAGGAGGCATTTTGTCCAAACAGAGGCCACCAGACACTACCGAAGACCCCAATGTTGGGGAACGACAAGGTTAGGTGAGCTCCAGAGAAGCTCCTTGATCATTGAGTAGAAACTGGATGGGAGAAAGCAAGCTTTGAGGCAGAGAACCCAGGTAGGGGCATCTCCAAGAGAAAAATCATGGGGCCCTTGAAGGAGTAGTGGCATGGGAATAGAGAGCGATGGTTAAATTTGAGACCTATTTAGAGAATTAGCGTGTACAGGACTTGGAAATTGATTGGGTCTTCGTGAGCGGCAGTGAGAAAGGGGAGTTGAGGTTTCTCTCTGGGTTAAATGGGTGGGTAGTGGTGCCAGTCGCAGGGAAGGGAACATGAAGGCAGGCAGGCTGAGAGATGAGAGGGTCTGCTTGGAACATTTCAAGGGTCATTGGCACATCCTCTTGGAGTTCTCTCGCAGGTAGTTGGGTATGTGGTTCTGAAGTGCAAGAGCAATGACTGGGCTAGAGATAGAAAGTGGATTGTAGGCGGCAGCTGATGACTTGGGCCAGATGAAATTTGAAAAGCTATGTGACTGGCAAAGAGTCAGAATGTCCACACCAAGAACCGCCAATAATGAAGGCGAGGTTTTTCAAAATGTAGTCCAGGGACTGCATGCATCAGATTCCCGGGCCTGCATGGAAACCACCAAACCAAAATGTATGGGGCCCGGGAATCTGGTCTGCATGTTAACAAGCAGCCCAGATGATTTTCAGGCATCTCTAAATTTGGAAATCACTGAAGTAAGGAACAGACAGAGGAAGAATATTCCCGAAGGAAACTGGGAAGGAAGAGGAGAGAAAAGAAAATAGGGTAATTCCGTGTTGTGAAACCCATGGGAAGAGATTTTGCAGGAGGGAACTGTTGAGAGTGTCAAATATTTCTTCAAGTTTGAGTGAGTTAAGGACCAAGAAGTGCCCTTGGATTTGGGAAGATGTAGGTCCCTGGGGACTTTATGCCGAGCATTCTGGGAAGAGTATGAGGACGGGGGCCCTATGAAATAGACTGAGGGTAAGTGGGAGGTGAAGAAGTAGGAAGTGAGTGTAGACTAAGTTGGCTGTGAATAGAGATGAGGATGGTAAGACAGAGTGTCTTACAGGGGGCGGGAGGGAGTGGGAGGAAAGAACTCCTTGTAAATATGGAGAAGACACAAACATATAATGCTGACCAAACTGGTTTAAAGGGAGAGCATGAAGATAGAGCAAGGAGGGGCCTGAAGACAGCAGCATGAGGTGGCATCAGCCTTGGTCAAGAACAGGCATGAAGACAGGATGGCAGACAGTGTCCTTAAGTTTAAAATTCTTATGATAAGAGTTTGGCATTCCCATCTGACGTCTTCTATTTTTCTCTGCAAAGCAGGGCATGGGGTTAACTGCAAAAAGGGAGTGAGGTGGAAGTGAGCGCAGAGGTTTGGAGAAGGAACAGAGCAATAGAAGCGAGGCCGTGCTAATGATGTCCGCGGTCCCCATAGTGAGCACACGCTGGCTCACAGTGCATTATGGAGTTGAAATGATTTTGTCCAGGTCAGCAGAGCTTAGCCAGAAAAATGTTCTACTTTCTACAAGCACCATGGTGTGTACTTCTAAGTCACATAAAGCAGTAGAGTCTGTAGCAAATAGACCTTCACTTGACCATTTGGCTCCTAGGAGGGGCCAGATGAGTTATGACCCTCCGATCCCGCAGTCTTGGGAGGCACCTGAGGACTCACGCTCTGGAGCGCAGGAGTGGGGCTGCTGCTTCTGTGCTCATCCCAGTCTCTCAAATGCTTCTGAGAGACAACTCACAACCTTCCCAGTACCAAAAGCCAAAGTCACTGAAAGCAGGGGGCATCGCAGCCAAATCCTGGCAGGTAGAGGATCATGGCAATATCACCTACCTTAAGTCACACCCAGTGGGGCAGCAAAGCCCAGAAGGTCTGAGACCCACTATGGGCCCAGAGGGGGAAGACTCAGAGAAGGAGCAAGCGTCTTTTCCCTTTGTGTTCACAGCTTCCAAATAAAGAGGCCATTTTTCCTTTCCTTGTTGTGTGTTTAATTTCAACACAACCTGCGGGGGTCTTAGGGGAATTAAAATGGACTCTGTGTAAATTACTCGAGTGAACCCCAAAGCCAGTCAGCAGCACCCAGTGGAGAGGTTCGATGGAGGCAGGAAAGGAGGCCAGCAGGCAGCCTGGCGCTGCAGTCACCGCCTCCCGGCAGCCGGTCTGGCTTTGCCTGTGCTCAGCATCCCCTGAGGAGGGGTGTAATCAAAGGGCCTAATGAGGTTCCAACCTCATCAGTCAGAAGTTCTCAGGTGGGGCCAGAAGGCTCCACTGATACTCTCCCAACCCTGACAACCTGGGCCAGGTTGAGCCCTCCAGACAGGAATGCAGAATCATTGGCCACCAGACTCAACAGGCTGCTGGATGCTGACTCACACTCACAAGGGCAATGACCAAAACCCAAATGCCACTATGTTCATTTGCAGGCTGTTCTGCTGTCTGACCATGTCTTCTCCCCCGTGGCTAGCAACACAGGAAGCCAGAGCATAAGGGTGTTGCCAGGGGAACCGGTGGCATCAGGCTATGATATGTCCTTCTTCCTGACAGACAGAGGCTTGTCAGGTGAGCCAAAGGCCCAGTCCAGCCATTCAGGGCCCTGACAACACGTGCCCCTGGCCACCTCATTTGCTCTGTCCCTATTGGCTGATGAGACTCCCTGCTGATGGGCACCGCCTTCCCACGCATACAGAAAGTCATTTCTAAGCTCCTTGGCCCACTGCCTCTTGAAAATGACCTTGTGTCTTTATTCCATTCCATGTTATGGGTTAATGTCTTAGTTGAGTGCTCAGGGCCATTGTATTCCCCTTTCATCAATCCTTGGGGACATTCACATTTTCAGGATCCTGCCTCATCCCCATTCACCCAGGTTCCGTGTCAGATCCAAAAGCATATGGCTTCCTCCCAGGAAAGGTGAGGTCTGAGCCAAGCAAGTGGCAGCGGAGATGGAAAATAGGAATAGGCTGGAGTCATATCGAAGAGAAAAAGGAGGCAACGCTTCTAGCTTGGAAACTGGGCAGAAGGAGTGATACTAAGGAGACTGGGCAGGCAGGGGAGTGTGGAGGGACTGGGCAGTGATGAGGAGGGTTGAGTTGCTCTTGGATCATCCAGACAATCAACACATTTACTGAGGACCATGCTGGGTGCTGCAGGAGGGGCTTGGCCAGAGACAGAAAGGGGCGTGTGCCAATCTGACAGCTTTCAGAGCACAGCAGGCCTGTGGTTCACACTGCTCCCATGAACTGTCTTGTGCCCGTTCCTGGGCACTAATCTGTCCTGTCCTGTTAGGACAACAAGAAGTTCACAGCTGACTGCAGTGGTCTACCTGCATCTCCCGCAATGCTGCCGAGGGACTCACCCTGCAGCATCACATAAACTGTCAATCAAGACTCCCTTGGTTGCTGCTTAAACTGGCTTAATCTGAAAAGAGAATGTGAGACGCATGCAGTGGAAAAGCCTTCCAAGTAGTTCCTGGTTGCAGGTGTAGCTGGATCCAGAGGCTCAAACCACATCCTCAGGACCTGTGTTTGCTCCACACACTTGGGGCCTCTCTCTGGTCCCTCTCTTGGCTCTGTTTTCCTCTGTGCTGCTTTCAGTCTTGGGCACACGCTCCCCACTTGGAGGACCCCAGAAATTCCAGGTTGACAGCAGCATAACCCCGAATCCAGGAAGAGAGTTCACTTCTCTCCACAACCCCACACCAGTGCCGGCATTGGAGAAATTTACCCGTAGGCCCATCCTGTACCAATGACTGTGCTGCAGTGACCTGATGCACGGATTTGCCAGGCTCAGGTCATGTGTCTGCCCTGGGGTTATCACACTCAATCCGCATGGACTCAGAGTGGATAGAGCAGATTCCCAAGGAACAGGGTGTCTTGTTGCCAGGAGAGTGAGGTGAATGCTGGGCAGGCAATAGGTGTTGCTATTTTAGTCAGCACAGCTCCCTGGGTGCAGGAGGGAGCAGTGATGGCCAGGGGCCTCCTGGGCCCAGGGCCACATCCTAGAAGCAACAGCTTCTTCTCTCTATGGCGGAAGCTGACCTGCGATCACCTATATGGTGCACTCTCTCCAGCAGAGGGGGCCCCAAAGATTTTAGGGATGGGTATTTGTTGGGGGGCAGAAGGAACATGGAAAGAGGAGAGAGATGGAAGAGAGCCACTCTCAGATCTCTTAGTCCAGCCGTGGGCAAACTACGGCCCACGGGCCGGATCCAGCCGTTTGAAATGAATAAAACTAAAAAAAAAAAAAAAAAACCGTACCCTTTTATGTAATGATGTTTACTTTGAATTTATATTAGTTCACACAAACACTCCATCCATGCTTTTGTTCCGGCCCTCTGGTCCAGTTTAAGAACCCATTGTGGCCCTCGAGTCAAAAAGTTTGCCCACCCCTGTTTAGTCCCATTAAAAATTATAGCAAGAAGAAGCTGAGTTTGCCAGGACCAGAAAGATGCACAAGTGGGTGTCATCTAGGGCAAAAGAGAAAGGGGCTTGTGATCAAGCAGGTCTGTGGGACAGCAGCACACAACTCCAGCGGGAGGGGAGCCTTTGAGGGAAGCCAGAGAAAGGAGGCTGAGTCACGGGTGTGGCCCCTCCAGAAGGATGAAAGCAGAAAACTGCTCAGAGACCTCACTGCAGGGAACCAAATGGCTCAGGTTCAGCACCTGGCCTTCTAATCCACTCCCCTCCTGGCTAATTAATATGAGACTGACAGCTAGGAAAAGCCAGGTTAGCGCTGTGGCAGCTCAGACTTCCCTGCAGGCCGGCTTGGTCCCTCCCCCGAAGCTTGTCCTGCACACACTCGCTCCCCTCCAGAGCCTCGCCCTCCGCTCAGGTTCTCAGCTGCCCTATCTCATGCATTAGTTCCATGTTTCACCTAAGGTGGTCGTGTCTCCTTGACCGCTTCTTGGGCCGCTCACAGCACTGCATTGCTCAGAAATACCTAGAGCACATGTTAGAAACAGACCCCTGGGCCTATCCTTGGAAATGCTGGTTTGGAAAGTCTCAGGTGAGCCAGGCATCTGTATTGTCCACAGGCTCCCTGGCTATTCGGAAGTAAAGCCAAGTTGGAGAACCGCGGTCTCAGAGATACATGGATTGATTGCTACAGCAGGGAGAGACCTTCTCCTCAGCGAAATGAGAGCGATCAACTAGGACAGGGGCCAGCACACAGGCCAAAGCAGTGGCTGCTAGTTTTCCCAAATAAAGTTTTATTGGGATGCAGCCACACCTATCATTTACATATTGGCTCTGGCTGCTTCAGGCCATCGTGGCAGAGTTGAGTAGTTATGGCAGAACCATGTGACCCAGAGAGCCAGAAATAGTTACTATCTGGCCCTTTTCAGAGACTCTTGCCAGGCCCCGAGTTAGAAGGCAATCGCTGAGACCCAGAGCTATGTCTTTTGGTTGAAGACTTGGGGCCGGAAAGACCTGCTTCTTCCTCTCTGTCCAGTGGCCTCACCACCTCCCCACTCTTTGGCTGTGGAGTGGGCATAGGTTGTTCCATGTACTCCGAATGCACGGCCCTTTTTCTGGAAACAACACCTTACTCTGCAGAACCCCTTGTCCTCATTGGATGAAATCTTAGTGCAACTGTCAGTCAAAACACCCCACCTTCTCCTTGAACGTGGGACCCACGCTGAGCCGATCCCATGTTCTCTCCCGGCAATTTGAACCTTGAGCTGAGAAGAGAACCACTGACAACCATTAGCTCTCCTTCCTCCCTCCCACAAAGCTCCCCAGCTGCCCAGGTCTGCCCCAGTCAGGACCAATTCTTCAGCCTTTCTGTGTTTCTGCGGGTGACCCTTCTCCCCACACAGTCCTTTCATGGGAAGTTAGAATTTGAACTACCCTCCAAAAAAGCAGCTGATGCCAAATGCGACTGTTGGACTTGGCCGTGGGGTATGGTCTGCCCATTTCACAGGTGGACGCCAGGCCCCTAGAGAGGAAAGGTGGCAGCGGGAATGAGAATCCAGACGTCTGTCCCCTGCCCCCCCATCTCCTCCTACAATGTCACCCACTCCCTGTGATCACTCCAAGTCAATGGCATCAGACATCAATCCTGAAACACTGAAACCTTTTTTAGAAATTAATAAGTACATAAATAGAGGCACTCCTCGTGTGGAGTAACAATGGCAGCTCCACAGAAAGATGATCCCCAATGAGAAGCTGTGCGCATCGTGTAACGCCGGGAATTAACGTGGAAAGATCAAGTGGGAGGAACATGAACTATGAATGGGATGAAAGACACTCCTCTGCGCACGGAATAATGACTCTAATGAGTTTCTGCACCAAAGTCCCTGCATCATAAAGTACAAAAGCCAGGCAGGGGCCGAGGAGGGAAGCAGGAGCACAGGGGGCTTTGTGTGTGAGCGCTCGATTAGCAGGCAGGTAGGGAGGAAAGACCAGAGCAGACAGAACTGTCAGTGCTGGGCCGTGGGTCCTGACACCAGTCACTGGCCTCCCAGGAGGTGCCCAGTGGGCACAGGGCATCTGGATCCTCTGGCCTCGGGGCAGCTGGCAGGCCACAGAGCGCACTGGAGGCCACAGCCCGGTGGCAGACCACCTGGGCCACCCAGCCCACCAGACAGAGGCAGTGCAGGTGCCCCTGCTGGCATTTGTGTTAACTCTGGTCACCCAGATGGGGAGCCGGTGCGAACAGCCGTTGGAAGATGTGGCGTTTCCCCAGCTGGCCAGGAGCAACTACACATCCAGAGGCGTGGCATGAGCATGAAAGGCAGGCAGATGGTGACTCCCAACCCTGGCTGTCACCTCCAGCTGTGAGACCCTGAGCAGGTGGCTTAATAAGTCTACACTGGAGCTTCCCCGCCCGTGAGGTCAGGACGCTCCATTGTCCTCGGTGTTATCGGAGGGTCAAGTGAGACGGCACGTGTAAGCCGTTAGCCCAGTGGTAAGGAGGGCGGCCTTTCCCTCGTTCAAGCCGCACACACAGGGTAGCCATCCACTCCCTGTGCCGCCAGTGCCATCCCCAGCAGCTCTGGGAGACAGCGAAAGCCCGAGCCACTCTTAGCACTGGACAGAGGAAGCCCAGCAGCAGAGTGGGCAGGAAGCAAGGTGTCTCGGCTCATCAGCCCCATGACAAAGAGGAGGCTGAGACCCAGTGCCAGGCAGGCCCTGCAGAGCCAGCCCAGAGCCCAGGTTGCAATGACATGGAACAGGTGATTTCCATGACAAGTCTCTGCTTCCATGGTCATTGTCATTCTCCTACACACGGAATCCCTCTAGACGCCCAGGTAGAGCATCCGTGGACCTCTCCGCAGCCAGAAGGGAGGTTTGTGGTGCATCAGGCATGGCTGAGCTCCATGGAGGCGAGCAGATGGCCACGAGGGGCAGCGACGGGAGTTTCTCCTTCGTTTGCATCACAGGCCAACATGCCGGGAAAGTAGCAGCAATGATAACGACAGCAAAACATAAATGAACTCCACTTAGAGCAACTCATTTGATCCTCACAATAACCATACGAGATAGACATTACAGATATGTCCATTTTACAGAAAAAGAAACTGAGGCACAGAGAGGTTAATTAACTTGTTCAACTAGCAAGTGGTGGAGGTGCAATTCAATCTCAGGCCATCTGCTTCTAACTTCCCTGCTCCTAACCCCAAAGGACTGACTGGTATTGCATAAGCCTGTCAGAGGAGGGGCTGGTGAGAGGCTGGGAGGCGAGGGTTGATGAGTCCCACCTAGGACGGAAGCAGAGGGTGAAGTGGGAGGTTTTTGTCTGCCATTCAGAAGAGGCAGGGCAATGGCTGGGGCTTCAGAAGACAACAGTCCTGGTGTGTTAGTGACATCTCAGGGAGTGTTTCCATTGTCCCTGACTGTTCTCCTGCAGTAATTAACAACAAAGCGTTTAACTAGAATGCCTGCGGCTTGTCCAGGACGGGAGCTACGCCGCTGACTACAACCTGCGCTGCAACCAGGCCTGGTGGGTGGCACTGGGAGACACTGGTAGGGCTGCAGCACCAGGTGGGCCTCAGAACCGGAGCAGGAGGTCTAAGCCAGGTCAGGATCCCAGCTGGAATTAAATGATTTAGTTGTATCATTCGTTTCATGTATAATTTGTTTAATGGCACCCAGTTGGTTCTAAGTGAGAAAGTGAGCAAACAATGTCTAGCTTGTTCAGCTCATGTCCCCAGGAACTGCCTTAGAGCCTGGTGCATAGTAGATACTCAGTAAATCTTTATTAAGTGAGTGAGCAGAGAGAATACATCTAAGCCAGTGTTTGTCACCTCGGCACTATTGACACTTGGGGCTGGATAATTCTTTGTTGTGGGGACCATCCTGTGCCAAAAATGTCTCAGACATTGACAAATGTCTCCAGGGGGGGAGAGGACAGCATTGCCCCCAGTAGAGAACCACTAATACAAGCCACTCTCTTTGGCTGGTTCCACTAATGGAACAAGGGAAGCCAAACTGAATCTACTCAACCCATGGGCAGGAGGGGGTCTGAGCACCGGAGGCCCGGAACGGCTGAGGGAAGAAGGTGTAAAATCGGGGCGATGCTCGGAGCGCTGATGAACGGAGCTCGGAGCCAGGTTTTCCTCTCTGGCTGTGAGGCAGGAGGGTGACTCGTGCTGACTCGCACATACAGAATCAGGCAGGCGGGGATGCAGAGGGTGCCGGCAGCCATCGGGAGGCGAGAGGCAGCCTGAGACCAGACACTGGAGGGAGGACAAAAACAGACCCGGGCGCGGGCGGGAGAGGAAACCCCCACGCAGCTCCCCAACCAGGGGTCTCTGACAGGTGGCCCTGCCACAGAGACCCTCTCTTGCCTGAGCTCTGAAGGCTGCCCTGGGAAACGTGGCCTGGCCCCCAGGAGGCCCGTGGATCAAGGTGGTCTCGACACAGCTCCCAGGAGGGATTAGCCGCTGACATACAGCTACATGACGGCCTCGTTATTATTACAAACACACACTCCCTGTCGAAGCTTCCGAACCCCGATTTGTTTATTTCGGAAAACTGTTTCCACCAAGACACCAAGCTGGGCTCAGAAAGACAGCCCTGACTCAGCCATTTCCCCACCCTCGGCATAAAAGGGTCTGAAAAGAATAATTTAAGCTTCTCTGGAGTGAGATCATTTAATGAATCTTCTCGATGCTAAGAGGTTTTATATGCCTTTTTAAAAACCCTTCCCCAAGCACGGGGCTATGATATTACCTTGGAGAGCGAAGAGATGAAGTGATGCACGTATGCACAGCACACGGGGAGGAAGGAGGTGGTTTCCTTGGCAACAGCATCCATGTTCTGGCTTCCCTTGGCTAAATTGGAATATATTGAAATATCTGCTTTGGGCACCTCTCCTGCGAAGGGGGTGGGAGGGGGAAAGCTGGCAAAAGTCCTCAGGTTTCATTTGCAAAACCAAACCATCCTTTGCGGAGCCAGAGGGAAATGAAAGCAGCAAACACAGGCGGCTCAACTGGTCCAAAAGATAGGGCCCCATCTCACGGTTCCCTACATCCAGGGCTCCACAGCTTTCCAAACACGCACCCCTCAAAAGACCGGGCTCCCAAGTCTACACGTGCTTAAAACAGAATGGCTCTGAGAAAGGTAGGCGCACACACACACACGCACACACACACACGTGCACACACACACACGCACACACACACGCACACACGCACACGCACACACACGCACACACATGCACACACAGACACACGCGCACACGCACACACACACACGCACACACACAGACACACAGAGACACACACAGAGACACACACGCACATGCACGCACACACACGCACGCACACACACGCACGCACATACACACACAGAGAGACACACACGCACGCGCACACACGCACACACACGCGCGCGCACACGCACACACACGCACGCACACACACTCGCACACGCGCACACGCACACACACGTCCTCAGCTGATCACCTCAAACCTTGGCAATAGGGAGATACCTGAGCCCAAAGCACAGAGCCTGGCACACAGTAGGATGCCAACACCACATCTGAAGGCTCGGACTTGGAGTCATGCGGACCTGGGTTTTGCCCGGGTTTCACCATGAAAGTGGCCACATGCCCTGATACAATAAGCCCCGTGTCTTCAGTTTACTCAACTGTAAAATGGAAATCAGCAACCCTTCCTCCAGGGCTGCTGCGAAGATTAAGTTAGGTGACCTATGACACGCCGGGCACAGAGAAGCCATTTAATTATGTTTTCTTCTCACCACCAAGAAACACGTAGCATCCTGAGTCTTTCAAATAGTTAGAATTTACCAAAACAAGAGCAGTGTCTGAGAGGGGCAGCAACGTCACCAAAGAACCCACCTCTTCCCTGTTTGCATACCTTTGTTCCCCGGCTACTTTTGCAAAGCTGAGGTGGACCAGGCTGGGAAGGATCTGGACAGGGAGGACAGAAGGTCCAACTCAGTGACAACCAGAGACCCAGCCACAAGCCTAGGAGGAAGTCGCCCAGGAGACTGCAAGGGGCAAGGGTGGAGGAGGCCAGTGGCAGGCAGCACTGCAGAGGCTGGAGCTGGCTGCCAACGGAAGCATCAGGCATCAGCAGGGCCCAAGGTCAAGGGGAGGGGAGAGCGGGGGGGGGGGGGCGGGGGGAGCAGGGAGCAGCCAAAAGAGTGGGGAGGAGGACTGACTTCGTGTGTCAGGAGCACGGTCCTTAGAACCAGGCTCTCTACTTAAAGACCCTCACAGAAGGTGCCCCACTAGTTTTTGTTCTGATTTTCTATGCTCCACACTCCTCGGAAGGTCTTCCCGAAGCCTTGCTCAAAATCATGCTTCAATTTAAACGTATCAGGACCGAAGATTTCCCATTAGAAGCACAGACTGCAGTCTTGGCTCCTGGACCAATATTCTTTCTAAAGAGCCTTTGTAGTCTAAAGACCACAAACTACACCCGCCTGGGGTGGCTCAGTGAATTGAGCATCTCCCCATGCACCAAGAGGTCCTGGTTTGATTCCCTATCAGGGCACATGCCTGGGTTGCGGGCTCAATCCCCGGTAGGGGGCTTACAGGAGGCAACTGGTCTATGTTTCTATCTCACTCCCTCTCCCTTACTCTCTCTCTAAAATCAATAAAAACATATTATTTTTTAAAAAAAACTAATACCACACTGCATTTTAGTCCTGTTTCTGATATTTACTGTGTGACCTTGGGCAAAAGCTTTCTAAGGTTTTGTACCTGAGCTCTATAGAACGACCACCCCTTCCTAAAGTCACAGGACAGCTGTGAAGGTTGAATGAACAGGCAGGCGGCATGGTGAGCGGGAATACATCTGTGTCTTTATAACTCCTGTCTTTGTCGTCAGGCCATCTGTGAAACAGGGTTTGGTTCCTGGCCAAGGAATGTGCAAGCACAAGGCTTTTCCCCTGGGGAAGGAGAGAACACAATAATTCAAAAGTTCCTCTAGAAAATTTAATAAATTTCTGAGGAAAAAACATTATTATATGGATGTTTGCTCTGCAAATATTAAAATGCATCCTAAAGCTACAATAATTAAAACAGTGTGGTACCAGCAAAGAAACTGGCAGACAGAGCAATGAAACAGACTCAATATACTTCAAATTTTATATAGATTTTTAAATATATTTTATTTATTTATATAGTCTTTTATTTTTTTGTTAATCCTCACCCACAGATATTTTTTCCATTGCTTTTTAGAGAGAGTGGAAGGGAGGGGAGGGGGAGAGGGAGAGGGAAAAATGAATTTGAGATTTAATACATCCATTAGTTGTCTCCCACACGTGCCCAGACCAGGGCTGGGGATTGCCCCTGCAACCCAGGTATGTGCCCTTGACCGGGAATTGAACCCACAACCCTCTGGTGCACGGGCTGAGGCTCTAACCACTTAACAACACAGGCCAGAGCTCATATACTTTTAAGACAGAATTTCATATGGTTGTAGAAAAATATGGAATAATCAGTGAACTTTGGTTTGAGGACAACTGACCAACTCATTAGGAAACAAATTTAAACTCTGTCCCTACCTCACACTATACTTCAAAATAAATTCCATATGGGTTAAATATTAAAGTAAGAAATAAATACTATTAAAAGACAATACGGATTGATATTAAAACTCAGCTTATCTTTGGGGTGTGTGCCAGATATATTCTATGTCCCTTTGCACCCGCTCTCAGCCCACCTTTGCTCCGGCTATCGCTGTCGCGGCCATGGTACCAGGTGTGATCCTACAGCCCTCACCTCTGCTGCGCCCGCCTCTCTGCTCCCTTCCCCGCCTCAGACACAGCTCTGAGGGCCACCTGCAGCAGCCACTCAGCCATCCATGCAAGTGCCAGGGGTTTCCCCCCTCAGCAGCCCTGGGCCTCAGGAGATAAAAGCCGAGGGTGAATGTTCCCACTTCCATCACCAGGAAGAGGAGTCCGAGGTGTCTCGCACACGGCTCCTGAGAGGGTCCGCACAGGCACCGGCCCCTGTGTTGGCTTCCCCTCCATCCCCATATCATTCTTCCCAGGCCCCCCGCCCCGATACTCTGGGGTCATCGCCCAAATAAACTGCACACAGCCCTTGTCACAGGCTCTGCATGTGGCAGGACCCAACTAAGATGAGCGGGTAAGGCTGAGCCTGGTACTGAGCTGAGAACACATTAGAAAAGGTGGATAGTCTACGGCCATACCACCCTGAACGCGCCCGATCTCGTCTGATCTCGGAAGCTAAGCAGGGTCGGGCCTGGTTAGTACTTGGATGGGAGAAAAGGTGGATAGATCCCCTTACCTACTACGTGGAACTTTTGTACATCAAAGCACCGTGCACATTCTTCCCTTCCCTTCTGGAGCAATTTAAACCAAAAGCCATTAGGTGGGGCCAAGCAAGGCAGTAGGCATCCATGCGAAGTGGGCAGGGGCTGGGGGTGGTGCAACATGGGGGTCAAAGCCTGAGCAGGGCAAAGGGGGCACACATGAGGGTGGGAGGTGGCCCTTTGGGGTGTCAGAGGAAGGATCTGGGTGGAGGACAGCCAGAACAGGGTGTCACAGCCCAGTGGAGTGAGGCGATGTCCGTGAGGGAGTGGGCGGCCCGCGCTGCTGGAGCCCGGATGGGAGAAGGGATCTGCACTGAGGGAAGAGGGAGGTGTCCCTAGGCAGTGACAGTGATGGGAACCTGCTCGCATACAAAGCACTGATCACACAAGTACCCGTCTTGTAGGTGATGAGATGGGATGCAGGTTTCTCGGGCATGGAGCACAGTTACAGCAATGGGAAGGGAGAAAGCCGGAAAGTGCCTCGTGGCGTACGGCTAGAATTGGAGGCGTTAAACTCGTGCTTTTATGAACACATGCATGCTTTCAACACGTGTAGACATATAGAATAAATAGAGACGTAAACGTGGAAATGTATGCTTATGCATGCACACGTCCGCGGAGAGAAGCTGGGAGTAGTGACACTCCAGTAGCGGTGAGCACACCTAGGACCCAGATTTTGGCTTCAGGGTGCTCTTCTCCACTGACAGGAGCCGGGGCTCCTCGGAGAAGTGGCTGATTCCCGTGCTGAGGAGGAGCACCTTGGCTTGCCAAAACAGTCAGGATGTGCCGGAAGAATGACGGGACCACAGTCACGAAGACACAGAGCCCACTTGAAGAGCAGCGACTAGCCAAGCCTAGGACGAGCTGCGCATCAAAATAAACAATGACACTGATGGATCATAACCCATTGCATAATGCAGAAGCCCATGAGTTCATACAGAAAAAAATATACAGGTGGATTAACTGAAAGATTGAAGAGGAACAGGATATGTACATCTCCCCACAAACTACGTGCTAATTGCAAAGGGGGAAAGTAGCTTCACAGTGGAGAGACCTGGCTGACACCACCTTAATCAAGTGATCAAAGCTCCACTCTCCTGTGATGAGACCAGTGCAAGCCAGGCGTGAGCTGACGGGCTGCGGCGAGGAGCGCCCCGCGTCCCTCTGACAGCTGCCAAATGGGAATGAGCTAAGCAAGTGAGAGGCAGCGTCCCACTTTGATAGACAGTCAACCAAATGCCCGGCCTGTGCTCTGCAAATGGGTCAAGGTCACGAAAGCCAAGGGAAGACTGAGGAGGATCAATCAACTGTTGCTGATTGAGGAGGATACTGAGCCATGACAACTAAATCCAACCAGTGATTCTGAACCCGACCCTTCTGCTACAGAAGACATTGTTGGGACAACTGGCAAAAGTTGAGCCCTGGCCAGTGTGGCTCCGTTGGTTGGGTGTCATGCTGTTCACCGAAAAGTGGCTGGTTCCATTTCCAGTCAGGGCACATGCCTAAGTTTCAGGCTCAATCCTCAATCCAGGGGAGGGCGGGGGGGGGGGGGCGGGCGGGGGGAGTGGGAGGCACCTGATCAATGTTTCTCTCTCTCTCTCTGCCTCTCCCTTCTTCTCTCTAAAATCAATTCTTTTAAAAAGTTGGATGGGGTCTGAGGAATAACTGGTGCCCGTGTACAAGGCCAGCTTCCTGACTTTGACAGTCATATTGCGGTTCTAGTATGTGGGAGAACGTCCTGGACACTTGAGTGCAGGAAAGAAGTATCCAGGGATGATGGGCATCAGGTCAGGAATTTACTCCCAAGTGGGTCTGTGGGGGGAAGGTCTTTGTACTGGACTTTCAACTTTTCTGTAAGCTTGAGATTATTTCAAAATAAAAGTAAGCAACAACAACCATATAAAATGTAAAAGACAAACTGAACAAAAATGCCAATCACATAATGGAAAAAGAGTTACATCCTCAACATATAAACAATGCTCCAAATTGTATTAGAAAAATATGAATACCCAGATAGGAAAAAATGGCAAAAGATGAACAAATAATGCCAAAAATAAATGTTTAATAAACATTTTTAAAAGTTTACCTTCTCGCCCGAACCGGTTTGGCTCAGTGGATAGAGCGTCCACCTGCGGACTGAAGGGTCCCAGGTTAGATTCCGGTCAAGGGCAAGTACCTTGGTTGTGGGCACATCCCCAGTAGGGAGTGTGCAGGAGGCAGCTGAATTGATGTTTCTCTCTCATCGATGTTTCTAACTCTCTATCCCTCTCCCTTCCTCTCCATAAAAAATCAATAAAATATATATTTTTAAAAAGTTTGCCTTCTTTTGAAACCAAAGAAATGAAAATGACACACCATAATTTTTGGCCATTCAATTTGCAAAATATATTTTAAAATAATATCTCATCTTGGCAAAAGTGTGAGGAAACAGCTACTTTGATTTACTGCTGGTGGGAGTATAAATTCAGGCATCCATTCTGGAAGACAGTTTAGCAATTTGTATCAAAAGCCTTACAATTTTGCAAACCCATTGCCCCAGTAAGGCCAGGAATGTTGCTTGGGAAGCGGTCATGAATGTTCACAAATATTTATCGCAGAGTTTCTTGTAGAGAGAAACAACTTAATTTCCCAACAATAAGGGATCAGATAAATTAACCACAATACATCAAACAACGGAATACTATGACAACCATTAAAAATTATTTAATCGAATATTATTTAATGACAGCTGTGCATATAAATACAGTTACATTAGCATTCACATTCAAATTGAGGCAGCTCCCACCTGCATAACTCCAAAGCATTGCCCCTCCCTCAAAATCGCCCCCAGTTGTTCTGGGAGATGCTGCAGGTGCCTCCCGGTCCTCAGGAGCAAACATGGCCGTCCCTCCTGCGGGGACCATGGTCCAATCAAGGCGACACTATTCGGACAGGAACCTCCGTCTGACTTAGTGGGGACTGCTCCACTCAGAACTGTCCCTGGCCCATCCCACATTGCCACTCAGTTCTAGTCCTGACGTGACGCTGTGTTGGACCCCAAAGCGGGCCTTCTCCAGCCCCGAGTCTCACCACATCTTTTATTAATGCCACTCAACCAGCTTCTGCCCAACCCCTCTCCCACCTGAGCCAAAACTGTGATTCTTCAGGTCAGACAAGGCTCTCTCCTTGTCCCACCCATACGCCCCAGAAAAAATAGTCCCCCAAACCTTCTCCATCCAGCCACAAAAAAGAACACTACCCCTGCATTCATAACTGCTGGGGCGATTGGGTAGAGTCACCAGGTCTCCCCCTGGAAGAAACAGCCTGGTCCCGCTCAGTCTATGCCTGCACAACATACACGCAGAGACAGAAACGTGACCAAAGTGAATAAATGCCCAGACAACCTACACCGAAAGGCTACCTGTGTTTAGCTCCTTGTGGTGAGAGAATGAGTGATTTATATTTTTTGTTTATTTGTCTGTATTTTATAAAATTTTCTCTTTAAATCTGCACCTTTAAATCTTCTAAATATTTATTGAAATGCAGAATAACAATTATAAAGTATGCTACAAATTTCATAAGACTGAGAATACCCATAACCCACCCACATCCCCACCACCAGCTGAACGCATTGAAGTGGTCACTCCATTAGGCCCCTGCACGACCTTCCATGCCCCGGCTCCTCCCCTCCCCCAAGTAGGAACCACAAGCACCACCACTCTAACTTGGTTCTTCTCAGTCCTTTGCGAATATTTCTAACGGTGCTATGTATACCTAAACAGCCACTTGGCAGGTTTTTAAAATTCCCATAAACAAAAGTATACTCTGCGTATTTTTCTGAGGCTTGCCTTTTTGCTCAGCATTCTGTTCCAGAGAGGACTCTGAACAACCACGACGCACTTAGCCACCTGCTGTGAGGGGCATTGGTTCTTCCGTTCCACCATCGGTAGCGCGGCGTGCGCATTCTCATCCACGTTACCTAGGCGCTTGTCCAGGAGATTTCCCAGGCTCCACTCCGCGGAGCAGACCTTCTGGATCAGAGGGTGATCCAACTTTCAGGATGATGCCTGACTGTTGTCCCTAATGATGTGCCAACCAAAGCGTTAAGTGACAGGACTGGGGTCTATTTAGAAGGTTCAAGGTGAGGACTGTCTCCTCCCTGAAGCCCTCCAAGGACACATCTTCCCTGGTTGCTGGAGTTGCTGTCAGGCACCTAAAGTGATAAAATGGCACCTCTTTCTTAAAAACGCAAGTCACATTTTAGAATAACTTGAATCCTGTCCTGCTCTCCCAACTCATCTTTGGTTTTTCTTGGTTCCCTCTGCGCTCTCTGAACTATATGCCTGGTAGAGTCATTTGCCCTCCAGAGGCAGAGAGGCATTTCTGAAGTGCCTTGAGCACAGCCCTGGGATGGGCAAGAGTAGGCTGGACAAGGGGCCAGTCCTGCCCCCCTCACCAGGCAGCCTTGGGCGGTCAGCCTTCCCGCTATAGAACAAGGCAAGGTTCAGGCTGGCTAGTCTCTGAGGTCCCTCCCACGTTCAAGCTGCACCACTAAATCTTCCCGCTGCCCTGGCACCTGCCTGGCGATGTCAGCCACAGCGTGAGGCAACGACTGGGCCACATCCTGGCTCCTTGCCCAGGCCCTCACCCCAAAACATCCTGCAAGATGTGCAGTGGGAAGAGAGGGATTTCCCATGTTCATGTCTGTCTTGCTTTGGCCCAGCGACAAAAGCTGTGTGAGGCCCTCCACAATCCCATCTCCCAGCCCTGGTTCCCCTGAGATGCCTCATGCCAGGAGCCCGGGGAGAGGAGTTCCGAATAAGGACCTCTGCGCCTCCTTCTCTCTCATTTTCTTCCTGATTGTGTCAAAGAATAGAGTTGCCAGACCTGGACCTGAGTCCTGACTGGCTTTCTGCCTGTGCGACCTTGAACTAATCACTTAACCCCTCTGAGCTTCCTGTACAAGTTGATGACAACAATACTTCGAGGGCATATTTGTGTGGCAGTGACCTCTGATAGGAGGCCACATACCTGGAGCACTTAGCGCAATGCCCTGCACATGGGACATGCTGGGGAACGGGAGCTGCTATCAAAGCAGGGCTCCCCTTAAGCGTGGCCCAGTTAGCTTGAGCTTGGAGAATTCAGCCTTCCCGGTTTGCTACTATTTACAGAGAGAGAGTTTTTGGAAGCTCCAGCCTGTTGTCATCATTTTACATACAAGGAAACGAAGCTCAGAGAGGTTACGTGATTGCCTCCAGGTAACACAGGCCGAAAAGCTAGCCAGGACTCAGGCTCAGGTCCAACAGCTCCATTCTCTAACACAGTAAGGAAGAAAACAAGACAGAAGGAGGGCACAGAGGTCCTTATTTGGAACTCCTACCCCAGGGTTCCTGGCATGAGGCATCTGGAGAAAACCAGGGCAGAGAAGCAAACAGAAGCCCAGAGAGGAGGCAGCAGGGACCAATGAGAGAGGCCCACCCAGGGAGGCAGAGGCTGGGCAGAAACATCTGAGACTGTGCTTATCTGAAGAGGCAACACTCTGACGCCCCTTCCAAAGGCTTTGATGTTTAACCTAACTGGATTGGAAAGGAGTTTACTTCTCAACAATTCTCCAGTGCTGTGTGAGTCCCTCTCCTAATATACTGCGAAGGGGCTGCACGTATAGGCATGATGTGTGTGGATGTGTGTGAGCGTGGCATGTGTATACATGAACACCCATGGTGAGCCCTCACCCACCTTATGGAACCGCCCTACTGCAGGGGTTGTGTTGGGATCATCCCTGGGTGTCCATTAAGACCGATCCAGAGGTTTACACAAGAGTGCACTCAACAAACATGTTCATCAAGTTTCATCAACTATGGACTGAACACCTTATTACCGGTGCTGGCCACACAGATGTGACTCCACCACAGCTCCCGCAGCAAGGACCTCACAGTCCGGTGGGGACGGCAGGCCCCAGTCAGCTCAGGGAGCAGCCAGAGCGAGAGAAGTCCAAGCGGAAGCAGCAGTCTGGGCACAGGCATGGGTGGAGGCTGCTTCACGTGTCCAGTGTGGGGAGCTGGCTGGACAACCGCAGCTTTGGCTGCATGGAGAGGCTCCGTGACGAGGCTGGAGAAACAGTCCGGGCCTGTAGGTCACCGCAGCAAGGGACTTCTCCTTGAGGCAATGGAGAGCCGTGGACATCTTCAAGATGGTACGTCTGTCTTAGCACAATCACGCCGGGGCTGTACAGAGAATGACCTGAAAACTAAATGTAAAAGAAAGTGCTAAAACTTAATAAAAGGGTTAGAGGAGGAGCTGAGGAAATATCTCAAAAAGGAAGTCAAAAATACAAAGGAAAAACAAAGTTAGAGATCTAATCCAAGAAGGCTGATGTATAAATTATCATGCGTTCCCAGAAAAAGAGAGTCAAAGAAATAAATTGGGAAAATTTCCCAGAACTAAAGGGCATGAGTTTGTAAACTAAAAGTTCGATTAAGTGCATGACACAACGGATAAAAATAAGCCTTCAGCACAGACCGCAGAGCAAGGTCACCTCGCAGACCCTGGCAGCTTTCACAGAAAAGAAGAAAAAGGTAATTTACAAAGAATTAGGACGAAGAATGACATTGGCTTCTCTACATCACTGGAAACCAAAAGATAATGTGAAAACTTCAGATTTTTTAAAGAAAAATTCCAACTCTGAAATCTACAGTCAATCAACTAAGCAATGTTTGCTTCACGTGAATCCTTTCTTAAAAGTTATGGGAGGATGTGCTCTGTCAAAACAAAGTTGTAAACCAAAATAGAGGAAGACGTTTGCACCAAGAGCAAGGGGAAGGGCGCCTCTAGGTGGGTGACAAAGGCCCCGGAGGAGCCAGTGGCTGGGCAGAGGCTGCCGTTCTGAGGGCCCCGGGTCAGAAGATGCTGGTGGGACCATTCAGGACAATGATATGGATAGAGTCCCTGAGGCATGTGAAGACCTTGAGAGATGACACAGGCAATCGGCAAAGCCTTTGGAACCAAATTAGTGATAAATACATAGACAGGTAAACAAGCAAAAACACAAGATAGTTATCTGCTCTCAGGAAAACAAAAAGTTGTGCAGGAAAGAAAAATGAAGTATACCACATGGAATTAGTTGATTCCTTAAACAATAAGCATAATGACTTTGACAACATTTAAAAATGAAAACAGTCCATGTATTAATACAGATACATTAAGGTCCTCCCTGTTCCGCAAAGTGCCTGGAGAGGGCCTAACCCAGACATCTCCCTCTGTCTGTCCTCAAGTAGGCAGCTTCCCCTTCAGGAGCAGGAGCTACTTGGCCCCAGACAAGGGAAAACAAGAAAATAAATTTGAAAAGAGACCTGTGAGACCAAAAGAGAGAAGGCTGGTAATTAGAGCTTCAGACAGACCATAAATTCTGAACTCACAAATAAGGCTTTACGAGTCGAGTGTGGATAATTGATCCCCCAGCCTGGAGAACCTAGCAGATCGACTTAATCCCACTTTTTGCCTTGTGCATTTTAAATTATTTCGTTCTTAGAGAACCGGAAATAATTTCTGTGTAGAATCAGACAGCTCACTCCATGGGGTGCCAATTTAGGATCTCCACAGTGGGTTTGGCCAGAGACGCTTGCCTTGAAGTCTGGAGATGTGTATCCAGTCAGACCGCAGTGACCAGCGCCAGAGCTGGGGCCTGCTCTGCTCAGTCTGCACCTGCTGCCTGCAGACCTCTCCACCCCCACCACTCCAACGGGACACAGCCATGTTTGGGGCCCCAGGCAGAGTGAGTAGGTACCGACAGTAGGAGGTGAAAGGCCCAGAATGCTTCTGGCTGCTCAGATACTCCCCCAAAGGTCATGTCCAGCTCTAGCTCCCCAAGTTCAGCAGTAGCAGGTGCTGGTCACTTCTCAGTTCCAGATGCTTCTCACTGCAGGCTGGATGCAGGACTTGGTCTTTTCCATTCAGGACACCATTTGATCCTCACAGTAATAGCCCAGCGACATAGGTGATGCTATTAGACCCATTTCACAAATGAAGAAACTGAGGTTCAAAGAAGCAAAGTGCTTTGCCTAAGATGCCACAGCTAAGAGGCAGTGGAGCTGGAATTTGAATCCAAGTCTGCCTGACTTCAAAGTCTACCTTACAAGGCTCCTTTTGAGAATGTCCTCTGGGCCAGCACATCTCAGGGAGGAGAGAGGGACCAGGCCCAGAAACTGTCCTGCATGCTGAGCGAGCTCCTTCATAGAGGGCCACCCCCTCATCACTAGGGGTGGCCTTGGAAAGAGGAGATTTGCAGGTCTAGGAAGTTGTCCTCAAAGGGCATGGTCATTCAGAGCAACCCCCAAAACTCAACCAAAAGCAGGGGGTAGGCATCACAGGAAGGCCAGCTCGGAAGGGAGGTGAGCTGGAAGGGGCCACTCTGCAAGAGCGCGGGGACCCTGGTGTGGAGAACTATGTGGCCGGAAGCCAGATGCACTCTGTCAGGAATGTAGCTCAAAGGATTCTTGAGCTGGGGGCAGGGGGCAAGAGCACCTCACTCGATGTTCTGGTCTCTCTTCCCCTTCTCAGAACATCTATCATCACTCTCAGTCATCTCAAAAATTGGGATAATAATAGCCCTGCCTTGCCAAGAGGTTAGGAGGACTAGATAGGAAACTAGGGTTCAGGTAGATTAAGCGATTTGCCCAAGGTCCCACTGCATGCATGCAGAGGAGCAGAAGATCCTTGCATGGTCTTCCTTTTAAACCAGCTCTGAGAAACTGCCAGGTTAGCAGACCCTTCCAGTGAACAGCAAGTGGGAAAGCCCTCTGTTAATGGATGTACCTGACAACTGTGAGGAGAGGAGGCAGGGAACTGGTTGGTGCACATTGGAATCCTGCTATGTGCCATGTCACAAGCAGACCCTGGGATGAAGATAAATATGCAAATGACGGATTATGAAATTGCTCCTGGGAGAACATGTTAAGGTAGTGGGGGAATCAAGATGGGGAAGAGGCCATGTAGTGACACGATTACAGGTAAAGTCCCAGCATGGCCTGATCCTTCAGGGAACTCGAGTGTCAGTTATACCTCCAGAGTTTGTCCCACCTTGGAGCAAAGGAGTTAGGCTTTCCTACTCCTGCCTTGGTTGATCGTTGGCTACAAGCCACTCTGGAGGCACTTCCTGTCCTCGAAACCTCTGCGTGAAGCAACTACAACAGCCTAAAGGTGGTCCTCACAAGAAGCTTGCAACTGTAAGCTGTTAGGAGAAAAGCGTGCAGAAGCTAGGCGTGGACAAGTGGAACTCATAAAGGAAATCCAAAGGGATCTGAGTAGAGAATTGACAGTGTCTACTACACAGATCCTCAATATACATGTTCTCATTTAATTAAATGCAACTCAATGAACAGGGTATTATCAGCCCCACTTTACAGAGGAGGAAACTAAGATTCAGAAAAGTAACTCACTCAAGGACCCACAGTAAATGGGATCAATTCTATCTGCCTCCAAAGTCATGCTCTCACTGATTGTACTGCACCAATTCCTCTGCTCCAGTCTCCAGCCCCTCACAGCACTGGTCACCTAGGCCCTGCTCTTCTCGCAGGATCCATCCAGTCTGCTTATTCCATCAACGTCACACAAGGTCAAGGTACTCACTGAAGTGGAAGTAATGGAGACACTGGTGTTGGTGGTACAGATGTTAGCAATGACAGTGATGTGATGATAATAGAGATAATTTTGATTATGTCAATAGAGACAGTGATGATGATGATATTGGTTGTGGGGATAAGAGTATTGGGATAATGGAGGTGCTGAGAGTAGTGGTGGTGATAGTGATAAAGATAGCATTGGTGTTGGTGCAGTGAAGCTGGTAAGAGGGTGATGGAGGTGGTTATGGTGGTAGGGGTGGAAGTGGGATGGCAGCGGTGGAGGGTATGACAGTGATGGTGCTAATGGATGTGGCCAAGATAGTATTGGCATTGTGGAGGTGACGATCATGATGGCAGTGGTGATGGAATTGATAATGATGGTCATGGTGGTGGTAATGATTAGGGCGGTGGGGAAGAATGTGACAATTGTGGTGGTGATGGTAGTGGAGTAGGGATGGAGGTGGTGATGGTGATGGTGATGGTGATGGTGATGGTGATGGTGATGGTGATGGTGATGATAATGTTTGTGGCCATGCTAGTATCAATGTGGTGGAAGTAGTGGAGGTGATGATAATGGAGGTGATGATAGTGGAAGTGATGGAAGGAAAAATTGTAGTGTTGGTAAAGGTGGTGGTAGAGGTGATGAGGATGGTGGTCATAGAAGTGATGACAGTGGTAGTGGTGTAGAGTAGGTGCGGGGTTATGATGGTGATGGTGATGATGATGATTGTGGCATGGTAGTATCAATGTGGTAGAAGTAGGGGAGGCAATGATGATGGAAGTAACGAGGGTAAGGTGCTGTAAGTGAGGATGGGGTAGTGGAGGTGATGAGGGTGATAATAACGGCAGGAATGGTGGTGTGGTGTGATGGTAGAAATACTGTTCGGGCAGTGGAGATGTGGTTATTGGTGATAGCAATGACTGTCCAGGACGATGCTAGCAGTGAAGAGTTGCTTCCTGTGGTGCATCAGAAAATGGAGCTGGTGGGTCCTCACCTGGTGCCTTGGGAAAGCCGAGGTGCCCTCTTGAGGGATCAGAGCTACAATGAGCGCACAGTCTGCCATGACAAGACCAAGACTACCAGGTGCCACCCCTCAGCAGAGAGCTAGAAGCCTGAGGAGGGGCAGGATGGCAGAGCGAGCAAGACAGCAAAGCGAGTCAGTCACATCATATTTCAGTAACAGCATGTAGCTGCTTGTTAGCAGAGATCTGCTTTCCAACGGCAAATAATAAAATTATGCTTTTTGTGCAGCTAATGAAATGCAAATTGAAGCTGGATGCGCATTAATGCAAAGAGTTGAATATCCATTTAATCAGCTCCTCCCTGCAGGGGCCAATGATAAAAATGACAGAGGAATTGCATTGCTAATTCTGGGCCTGTCACATCTTATACACCCTTACCTTGTAAACGCACTACTCCAGTGGCTGGCACCTGCCTGAAGGGCTCAAGGTCTATGCATAAGGGTTCTGGAGCCTGGGAAACCCTTTGAGGGTTGAGGGGATGGGGAGGGGATGGATGGGGAGTGGGGAGGCCTGAAGGGAGTGGAATGAAATAGATTGGATCTTTTCTGTATTCCCAAAATAAACGACCACTACCCTCTCCACCACCTCCATCAGGCCAGCCTCTCTCAAACAGAGGTGGGTGGGACGATTGTGCAACTATTCCTTCCTGTGATAAGAATCAGAGATCAGTAGTATAAACTAAGAGCTTACACTGTCTCAGGCACCATGCAGGGTAATTTACCTGCATCTACTCATTCAATCAGCACCATGAGGTGGGTACAATTACTCCTGTTTACAGATGAGGAGACTGAGCCTCAGAGAGGCGAGTGCCTTGCCAAAGACACACAGGTAGTAAGGAATTTGAACCCAGACAGTCTGACTCTGAAGGCCATATTCTTCATTCCTGTAGTATAACTGTTTGCCCTGAAGAAAGTGACATCTGGGAAAACAGTTCGGGGCAGAACCCCTGGTTCTTGGTGTCCAGCAATAGGAGGGAGAGGTGTCAGGAGTGGAGCTGAAGGAGGTGGGGCTAGTGCTGGGAATGAAGATGGGAAGGATCAGCATAATAGTAGGAGGAGCTGGAGGCTGTCTCTGTGGGCTCTGAATCCTGACCAAACCGGAGACTTTGGGGCAGAGGAAGCACCTCAGCCTATCAGAGGGGAATCGGCCAGACGTGCACTCAGTAACCCCGGGAGAAAGGCGGTCAGCGTTGATCTGTAAGTCAGTGACTCCAGGGGCAGCAAGGAGGAGATCCGAGGAGGCAGAAGGGGCGGTGAGGGGCGGCTGCAGCGGCAGAGGCCAGAGGTGATGGGCGGCAGGTGGGCCATCTGGGCCTCTGCTCTGTCCCGCCAGAACCACCAGGAATGGCAAAGAGACGCTCGGGCCTCGGGGTCCTCGCCCTCTCCTCTCCACCAGCACCACGAGCGGCTTCGATGGGCTCTGAGGAGCTCGGTGAAGACATGTAAAAGGACCCAAATGACAGTGTGCTGAGGGGTGCTTAACCCTGCTTAGCGCGCTGGAGACAGGGGCGGGGCAGGCGTGCTGATGAGCCACAGCTGCCTTCCCGGAGCCTCTGCCCTGACAACCCGTCAGGATTCTGATGGGATCTGACAGGGCCCTTCCGACCATCACACCATCACGCTGCGACTCAGCAATGTTTACCAACCACCCGCCTCTGACAGGACCCAAAGGAGGAGGCTCCCAGCGCTGCTGTAAACAGGGACCCCTTGAGGAGCTGCATCCCCTCACTCTGCCTGCCCCACCCACTGCAGGGGAAACACCAGGCACCCTGAGCAGCCCTCACAGCCGACCCCATCCTGGCCACAGGGACAGCCCTCTATGGAGAGTCACCATGCTCTTATTTCAGTCACTTACTGAGCACCTACTATGCGCCAGGCACTGCACACTCTACTGAACTGTGGCAACCCTTTCAGAGAGGGACGCTATGGTCCCTGTTTTATAATGTGAAAACAAGGCCACCAAGCTGGACAGGAATGTGATTCCATTGACTACAGAGGTCTGTGCCCTGCGTGCTGTGCTCCGCTGTGGGCCACACCCCAAGGGCAGCCACGGAGCAAGGACACCCAGCCCCTGCTCTCAAAGACCTTTCTAGTTCGTCTGGGGTAACTGCCTTTCAAAAGAGCATCTCACACACGCATAGCACACACGCATCTCACAGCTTAAAATGCTGACTGGAAACCAAACACAGAGAGTGTGCAGACTACGCTGCCACTGGCGTGAAAGAGAGAAATGAAGACGTGTTTGTTTGCCTAATGTAAACACATTTGAAAGACACCCTCGGGGACCTGAGAACTCAGTAGCCATCTAGCTGGGAGCAGGAATGGGCAGATGGGGCAGGGAGGGAGACTTTTAGCCCATGATCCTTCCATTTTATTTTTATTTTTCATAGCATAACAGTATCAGCTATTCAAAAATTTAAATAAAGTTTTTGACTAAGAAAGTTAAACATCCTTTCACATTCATTAGCCCATTACATGCGCACAAGAAGACAGTGATGGGGCCCCAGTAAATGTAATAAAAATAGAAAAAATAAAACACAATGTCTCTGGCCAAGGTCCATGGTCCCCTCACTGAGAGCGCTGACGAGAGCCCAGCAGAGCGACTCCTCATTGACACAGAAATGAGACCTTGCTGTTTTCTTTCCTCACTGAAGGGACACTTTTTTAGCACAAGACAATATAAATTATTTTCCCAGCCCTAGCTGGTTTGGCTCAGTGAATAGAGAGTCGGCCTGTGGACTGGAGGGTCCTGGGTTCGAATCCGGTCAAGGGCACATGCCTGGGTTGTGGGCTTGGTCCCCAGTAGGGGGCGTGCAGGAGGCAGCCAGTCAATGATTCTCTCTCATCGTTGCTGTTTCCATCTCTCTCTCCCTCTCCTTTCCTCTCTGAAATCAATAAAAATATATTTAAAAAATAACTTTCCCAGACACTATTAAACAGTGGTCTGATCACTAATAGCAATTTCAGTTCTAAGATTTACTTCAGGGTCACTCACATTTCTTTCCTGCCACTTAAATGAAGCAGGAACGTTTCTTCATTTGTTGTCATAATCAAGGCACTTTGCGTTAGAAATAACAGAATTTAATTTAAACTTGGTTAAAGAAAAAAAGGGATAGTTTCTCAATGGAGTAAGTTTATTTTAAAGAGCCCTTCCTCCCCCCCCCCCCGGCCCCCCCGAAAAAAGAAAGGACAGGGATGGGCGCATTTTGCAGCAAAGGAGCCTAGGGCTCAGAAGAGTTGTCAGGGCTGTGGTCACACGCTGGTCGGCAGGCGAACCAGGGAGGGCCACCCACCCATCTCCTCATTTCCCAAGCGTGGGCTCCTAGTCCAGCAGAGCCAGGCACGTAGTAGGTCTCAGTAAATAAAACATCATCCCCGCCTCCAGGACCTCAGGTGGGAGGGCCATGGTAAAGTAAACTTGTGCACCTAAAACAGGAAAATTAACGAAACCTCAGCACCTTCCAGGCTCGGCCAGAAGAACCCCTTGGTGGGGAGGGAGGCTGGCACAGGCACGGAGACCCTGTCACCTTGGGCTCACCTCTTGAGGGAGGGTTTGGCCTCGATTCCTGCTGCTGCCTAAGGCATCACTCCCACACTGGCCACCCTTAGCACAATCAAGACCAACATAACTTTCCAAAAAGCTCCACTGAGGAACTGAGGGGATGAGACGAAGGAGGGGCTCCTGCTTCAGTGTCTGATCCCTACACCTTCTCACCTGTCCACTGGCAGCACCTGGGCCATGTCCTGAGTCCTCACCTCCCACGCCCTCTAGTCTTCCATGTGAAGGCACCAACCCCATACCACCCCCAGGACCTGCCCCTGACTCCCCACTCCCAGGTCAGGCTTCGGGGTTCATGACCAAAAAAGGCACTGATCAGGACCCTGCCCCCCAGTTCCTGCCCCAGTGCGCCTCTCAGGCCACACCCACCCACCCCCTAACTCGGGCGGTGATGATGCCAACTAACAAGAGCTACACGTGAGCAGCATGGGCAGGGCCGAGGGCATTCCCTACCAAGACACTCTGCATTCGAGTTTCTGGTTTATGTGCCCAGGGGAGATAAAGCAACATGAATGCAGAGCCATAGAACAGGAGACAAGGAAAGGAGAAGGTCCTCACAGAAGCTTTGAGCTGGGACTTCTCGACCAGCCTCCTAGATCCCAGACTGAGATGGGGGAGCACATGGATGAACGAAACTGGCTCCCCAGGGTAGGAGAGACTGATGTGAAAACAACACGGGCAGAGAGCGTCGTAAGCACAAGAGGAAGGAGAGGGAGCCGGGACCGCTGGAGATGCCAGGGAGGCTTCCAGAAGGAAGGATGGACAAGGGTGGGTCGCCAGCAGACCAGTGCGGAGGCAGTTTCCAAAGGAACAGCTTCCTCAGGGCAACTGTCCAGACCGGGGCGAGTGCTAAAGTCCCCACAAGCCTGGTCGGTGTTAAAGTCATGCTACCAAGTTAAACTTCCTGCAGGGAGGGGTCTCTCTATCTCTATCTCTATCTCTATCTCTATCTCTATCTCTCTCTCTCTCTCTCTCCAGTACCGTGGCCATGAGCTCTGTGCAGCTACCCAGCACTTGGAATGTGGCCAGGACAACTGGTGGCCGGGCTGCGTACATGTTTGAAGGTTTAACTGGTTGAAACTTAGTCGCATGTGGCCTGTGGCCGCCTTCGTGGACAGCACAGCCCTGAAGCTGCCCGGAGGGTGAGGGTGAGGGGAGGTGCTGGCGCCCAGTAGTCACCCGATAGGAAGGGGTCTCTGAGGACGGAGGCTGCCAAGGAAAGGCCAGTCAAGGAGAGAAATTAAGCTCTGGTGACCTTCTAGACAAAAGCGAGGCTGGGGTCAAGCTCGGCACATGCCGCGGGCCAGCCATGGGCCGTCTGGGTTCCCGAAAGCCAAGGACAGGGGTTCCCTGAAGCCATCACTCAGCCGAGTTTGGGGCTGCCTGAATTGTCTTTGTTTGTGGCTGTTTGTTTTGAGTAGTGTCATTATTTTATTTTTAAATTACCTATAATGCACCCTTGAAAAATTCCCTAATTACAGATAGGATAAATACATAATTGCAGACTTTTAAAAAGCACATATTATTTACTCAATACTCCATAATTACGGTCTTTTCCATGAAATGTATTATTTCCTGGATGGTCCATAATCGCTCCTTTGAAGCCGGCTGGGGAAGGCCAAATTGTTCCTCGGATTCAGTCACAGGTCACTGCTCCATCCCATCAGGCAGTTTACAAGTCACCAGCAGAGCCACGCCCCAGGGAACACTGCGTTAGGTCACTACACAGGCAGGTCACCACCCTGTGGGCGCCGCTCGGACTGAGGAGGGCTGGGATTGGGGCTTGAGGATGAGGTCCTCCTGTTTCCCTCATGATTCTTCTGATGATGGGCAGCATGGCCTGCTTCTAGTGCTCAGGCTCAGGACGGGCAGCTGCTGTGCACCCCAGCGCCATCAGTCACTCCCCAACCTTAGGCAACGGGCTTAGTTTGGGTCATACCAAAAGCAGCCCCGGAGCTCAGCATTTGGTGAAATGATCCCAGGAAGTCCAGGTGAGGGAGAAGGAAAGTAAGACAGGAGAGAGAGAAAAGCCACATGAGTGTGCATTTGTGAGCAGGTGGCCATGGCTGTACCTCTATAGACTGTAGAACACACCTCAGAATAATCCCCTGAGGGCTGAGAAAGCTCCATGGTTACCCACCAACTCCCACCTCTCACTTCTAAGGGATGTCATGGGTGCATTAACTCCCGGCACTCCCAGGCTGCCCTGCACACTGGCAGCCTGACACAGGGAGCCATTAGCGCTCACAGCCACTCTCCACCAAGGCTGCTGGTAACCCCCAGGAAGGACCAACAGGTTATAGACAGAGCACTAATAACATCTGCTAGAGCATATGACTTAACCTTATCCTTGCCCCAGTTTTCTTCCCTGCAAATGAAGGTAAAATGGTACAAAAAAATAGGACCTGCCCCTTAGATGATGGGGAAGAAAAACTGAGGTTGGATAAATGGAAGTTACTATTGAAGTAGCTATTATTGTGAGTGACTATGGTCAAGGCCTTAGTTCAGCCCTTGACGTGCTCTTCCCCGTCGGGGCCACGCCTGGCAGCGTAGATGGCAGCCCACACCCACCATCTAGGTGACTTCAGCGAGGCTTCCAGGACTAGCCCAACAAGCATCTTAGGGCATGATGGCAGGTCCTTTGCCAGGTGGCTGTACCCCCACATCCGTCACCCTGAGTCAGACATTGTTGGCTAATGCATCATCCCACCCCTCTTCTTTCTCACAGTAGACCCCCAAGCTGGTCCAAATATAAGTGGCTGCAACAAGTGGAATCTGGCTTAGGCTCAGCCAATCACGGTGAGTCTATTCTCCTCTCCCCAAGTGGTTAGTTTAGTCATTTGATCCAACGAGATGCCAAAGAAGTTAACTGGGAAAGGCGTTCCCCCTTCCAGATAAAGAGGTATTCTCTCTTCAGGGTTTGGACAGTGTTGTATGAGGAGCAATGCTTGGTGCAGCCGCTGCCATCTTGCACCAGGAGGACACAAGGCTGAAGACAAAGTCAACACATGGACAGTGGCAGAGCAGATAATCGGAAAAATCCAAGTCTTGCTCACATCACTGAGTCCCCAAATAGCAGTATACATAAGAGTCAACACCAATGTAGCACTTACCATGTCTCAGGCACTGCTCTAAGCACTTTGCACTTGTTAACCCGTGTAATCCTCCCAAGAGCCCAGTGAGGAAAGTCGTGTTGGTAGACCCATTTGCAGATGTAAAACCTGAAGCCCAGAAAGGTTAAGTAACTGGTTCAAGGTCATACAGCTAGCACTTACTCCACCTTAGGCAGACTAACTTTGGCCTTTAAACACACCTCAGAATAATCCCCTGAGGGCTGGGGTTACATTAGACTCTACTGCCACTCTACTGTTTTTGTAATGTGCAAAAGTAAGTCTCCCTGCCCTTTAAGCCATTTTGACTTGGTTCTGTTGTTAAATGCAGCTGAAAGTATCCTAACTGATGCACCTCCTTGGGATAAGAAAAAAAAGAAAGACAGAAAGAGGGAGGAAGGGAAGGAAGGAGGGAGGAAGGAAGGAAGGAAGGGAGGGAGGAAAGGAGGCGGGGAGGGAGGGAACCCAAAATTTGAAATCAGTGGGGCTGAGTAAGTCTTAGATGTGCATCAACAATGTGGCACCTGAAAGCCTGTGCCCCGTGCACTCCACTAGTGGGCCCCTCCTCTTGCAATGATAACATGACAAAGTATGGCTGTTGCTATCAGCCCAGCTTTACTATGAGTCTGTGCTCAGCACTTATGTAGATCTTCTCATTTAGTCCTCAAGGTGACTCAGCAAGACAGGGGCTACCATCCTTAGCTTATGAATTAGGAGGTCATAATAATGCTATCTAGCACGTCCTGAGTTCTCATTCTATGCCAGCCTTTTTCCATGCTTTTTCCATGCCTCGCTTGATCTTCACAACAGCCCAATAAAGTTATCATCATTTTACATAAAGGAGAAACCAAGGCTCAGGGGAGGTGAGTCTCATGGCCAAGGTCACAAGATAATAGGGAAAGCTAGTATTCAAACTCCCTCTCCCTGACTCCCAGCTGGGCTGGGGGTCTGCAAGAGGGAAGAAAGGCATGGCCGGAGAAGCAGCCACCACCGACTGAGAAGTGGTGGGAGCTCAGCCAGTGGGGGTCAAGTGGCCTGGAGTTCAGGCTAATGGCCACCAGCACAAGGAGGGAGGAGGACTTGATATCACCTGAAGTGGCCAACAAAGGGGAGGGGTGAACATCATCAGAAATGTTCACACAGAAGCTAGGTGAGGGTTTGCGCCAGAGGTAGGAGAGCCTCAAGACCCCATCCATTTCTAAGAGACAGGGAGTTTACGATTCTAGACCAGCGGTGGGCAAACTTTTTGACTCGAGGGCCACAATGGGTTCTTAAACTGGACCGGAGGGCCAGAACAAAAGCATGGATGGAGTGTTTGTGTGAACTAATATAAATTCAAAGTAAACATCATTACATAAAAGGGTACGGTCTTTTTTTTCAATAGTTTTATTCATTTCAAACGGGCCGGATCCGGCCCGCGGGCCGTAGTTTGCCCACGGCTGTTCTAGACTTCAGTAGCCCCATGTCTGAACTCTCTCCAACACCATGGAGACCTCTGTGCTTCCTGCTTACTCAAAGGAGGGAGCCGCCAAAGGAGCACTGGACCAGGAGCCCAGAAACCTGGGACTTACCACTCTGCCTGTCTCTGTCGCCTTACCAGGTGTCAGCCCAGGGCGCAGTGCCAGGTGGGGCTCTGCTGAGACAAGGAGGCACAAGAATGAGCTCCACCCTCCGCTGGCTTCCCTGAAACACCAGCCTGCTGAATTTCCAGAGAAATCCATCTGGTGGCTAATGAGCAAGCCTTCCCCAACCCTGTCCGGGTCTTAGGGCTGTGAGGGCTGTTCCTGGGCTGAGAGCAGCCATCTTGAGCTTGGCTACTTCTCAGGAATCTGAGGCAATTCTCTGCTCCAGCCTCAGTTTTGTCTTCTGTAAAATGGGTTGCCATACGGGTCCCAGCCCTTGGAAGAGGGTGGCTTCTTCCCTGGCTTCTGGGAGCTAGCTCACACTGAGAAGTGGGAAGTCGTGGGGTTCTCCTTCCCCCAGCCTTTTCAATCCTTTGTACTCACAAATGGTCTCCAAGACTCACCCCAAAAAATTAGGTTTAAGGTGGTTGGACTTATCCATCAACTTCATCACTTTCCCGAAGGAAGGTATCATGGACACAAACAGATTGAAGCCCCCTGCCCTGCCCTTCCTGGCTGTATAACCCTGTGCAAGTCTATCTACCTTTAGCTTCTCATCTTTGAAATGGGAATACAATATCACATTGTCCCACCATTTTGAGGATGAGATGAAATAAGGCATTAAATAGTTTGGCACGGTACACAAAGTACACAGCTGGTACTCAATAAATGCTTCTTTTCCTCCCATGGGCTGGAATAGAGCTCTCTCACTTCTCCCCATGGAGAAGGGTGCCTGGCCTAGAGGCAGCTGCAGGTGCCATCCCCGCCCCCAGGGACAGGCCGCCTGTAGTGTGGGCGCCAAATGGGGTGCGGGCAGGTCCTCGGGCCAGGTAAAGGACGAAGGAGGGCCTGAGGCAGAGCTGCATCAGCAGTTAGGAAGGGAAGTGCTGTGACAGGGACACTGCGTGCAGCCCACTCTTCTGAGCCAATGCCCAAGAAATCGCACTTGGTCAAGAAGAGCGTGCACCGCCTGACAATGAGGGCGCTGCAGGCTCCCCACTCCCCACCTCCTTCCCTGCTGCCTCCCACTCCAGTTTCAAGGTCCCAGCTCCCTGTCAGGGTATCCACCTACCCCAGCCTGCAGGGACCCCCTCCCCCAGTGTGAGCTCCTCACAGGTTAACAACTCTCCATGCAGCACAGGTGGACTCAGGGTCTCCGTGTGCCCACGGGAGCTGCGGGGGAAGCAGAGCCCAGCATGCCATGCCCAGACCACAGGGAGCTTCCCTCACGGTGAGCTGAAGCTGGAGGCCCCTGCCTCACTCAGCCCTGCCCATGCCCAGGCTCCCCTGAAGGATGGCATCCCAAAGTACCGCCCATAAACTGCTTCTGACCAGCCATGGGTCAGATAAGCCCCACAACATGTGCCCATTCCCTCACAGGGCTGCCGGCCAGGTAGCGATGTTAATGACCATCCCTCTTTGCAAAGCTGTTGAGTCAGGAACATGTCACCGAATGCCCTCCCGGAGTCACTCAGGAGAGCTGTAGATGGAGGTCCCTCCTTCTCATCTGCATAATTAGAAACGGGGCTGGGATTTCTAAGACCCCTCCTAGAGCTAACCATCCAGGGTCCACGAGCCTGCCCAGGGACAGCCAGCCCCAAGTCCCATTTCCAAATCAGCCCCCCAAACAAGCCCCTCAGGAAGGTGAGCTCCCCAGCGTGAGGGGGTGGGCTCGGGAAAGAGGCGTGCGGCAGCAGGAACAAATGTTTAGTATCAGAACAGACTCCTGGGAGTGCATTGGGAGAGGATAGCAAACAGCAGGGCCTGAGCTGAAATGGGGCGAGCAGGGCCTTGGGACTCATCCTCACACCCTCAGTGAACCTGCACCCTTGAGCCCCTTCCCATGCTTGGGGAAATCTTGGAGGGGTGTACCAGCCTGGTTAGCACACCCACCAGTGTTTTGGTCCCCTCCAAGTCCCCCTGGCTTCTCCATGTGAGGGCAGTGCACTCAGCATGGCCCAGAGACAGGAAGCTGGTGGCCCAAAGACCAACTTTTAGTAATGAGAGACCAAAACTGGTGGGCGCATGCCTCCACTCTCTCGTCCCCAGGGGGTGACACCCAGGCACACTCTCTCAGGGGCCCAGAGCAGGGTTGTGCCTCAGTGACCCACTTGCTCAACACACCCTTTACCAGTCTTCCTCCGAGTCCTGTCTCACTTCACCACCTCACTTTGCTTTCTGGGACCACCCTACATAACCCCACCACCACCACCAATGCTGCCTCAGGGCCCACCGTGCGCTATGGAAGACAAAAGGCCCAGAGGCCCTGCTCCAGCCCTCCCCTGGCAGCTGGGGTGGCAGGTGACCTGGCTCCATTGGTCAGAGGCAGCAGCCTGCACTTTTGAATCTGGCTGAGGAAACACACATACACACACACACACACACACACACACACACACACACAAAAGCAAGGCCTGGTTTCCATTCTGGTGAAGGCTGCAGCAGTAGCACAAATGTCCTGTTTCTAAGGAGCCCCAGGAACACGGTGCCCACAGAACTGTCCAGGGCCCGGGCCGGCTGTGCTATTGCCAGAGGGCCCTCCCAGGTGGCCTGTGCGGCAGGACTGTGGCTGTGTTCCTGGCTGTCAGCTGGGCCCCTGCTTACTGCCTGCACCTTGCTTCTCAGGCTTCCTGCAATCCAGCAATACCTTTTCTACAACCTGCCTTTCCTACTTGACATAATAGCCAGAGCCTATTTCTGTGGCCTGGGACTAGAACTCCCAGCTGACAGGCACACGGGGAGCCATGTGAGAATGACTGCGAGGCTCGGGCCTCTTCTAGGACCTGATAACCCTGGTTCCAAAGCACAGCGAGATGAAGACAGCGGTGGAGAGAGGCAGGGAACAGGGAGAGGAAAGCAGTCGCTGAGATCCTTTCACAGTGATTCAGGGCCCACCTTCAGAAAGAAAGCCACGGTCCTGCCTTCATGGAGCTCCAGTCCAAGGTGTTGGGCGGAAAGCCAGAGGTAAGCCCGAGGCATGGAGACACCAGGTGATGGATCCAAGGGCTTCCCGGAGGAGTGGTGTCTGAGTGGAAAAGCAAGGAGGAAAGGGGAAGGGAAGAGAGAGCAAGCCAGATGCTCCGCAGCCATGAGCAGGCTGGCCTGAAGCCGATCTCAGGCTCGATTGTGACTTGCTGCCTGGCTCCAACTGTGAATCTGGGAGACAAGCGGGCGGCTCTCTGGGGAGGGCTCCAAGTCTGTCACCTGCTAATAGGAAATGAAAACATCCACAAGTGTGTGCGGGGAGGTAGAAGGCCGCACGCTCAAGCACGCTCACGCACGCACCCCAAGGGGAGGCACAGAGCGAAAACGTCAGTTTGCTGCTGGTGGGTCTTTGCATGAGAATCATGGTTGGGACGGGACTCACCCATCTTCAAGCGGGGGATTCAGGGGAGAGAGCTGCCAGCCCAGGCCCAAAGCTGCCTCTCTTAGCAGCGGGGTTGGTGTTACCCTCGTGACTGCTTTCAGAGGGAGAGGTGACAGGGCGATGGAGCAGGAGATGCAGGCTCGGGAGGCAGCCCACTGGGCTTCCACGCTCAGATCTTCCAAACTCTTGTAAGAGTCCCTTTCCCTATCTTGGCCTCAGTTTCCCCATCTGCTCTTGAGAAAATTAGTCTAGATCAGCTATGGCCAAGAGTTGTCATTTTACATGCCTACCCTAATCAATAGACAGTGGCTGCCTGGAGTGCTCTGATGAGAAGGAACCTGGGTTTAGCAGAGACACGATTGATTAGTGATGTCTGCCACGGGCACGGGTGGGGGCAGAGGTGGAACATGTGCTACCCACCATCCCTGGCCTCTGGAGTCCTGACACACTGTGAGTCCCTGACAGTTCCTACCTGTGGAGCGCTGCAGCCAGCTTACACCCACTCATGGAACCAACTGTGTCCCTCTTCCCACGCCACGTCCAGTGGCATTGTCAGCCTGAAATCAGCCATGATGGGGAGTATTTACACCATGGAAATTGGCAAATGCTGCAAATCAAGGCTTTCCCCACTTCCCCAGAGAGCTGTTGTTAGACAGTTACTACCCACCACTCACTTGATCCCTTCTGCAGCAGCAGGGCCATGGGGAAAAGGGAATCCAGGCAGCCCCTTCAGCCCTGAGCTCCACAGGGAATCTTTGTCCCCTGAGAGTGGCCAGTGCCCACAGATGCCAGAGTCCACACTACCCTATCAGAGACTCACAAACCCTAGATTAGTGGTTCTCAACTTTCTGGCCCTTTAAATACAGTTCCTCATGTTGTGACCCAACCATAAAATTATTTTCGTTGCTACTTCATAACTGTAATGTTGCTACTGTTGTGAATCGTACTGTAAATATCTGATATGCAGGATGGTCTTAGGCGACCCCTGTGACAGGGTCGTTCGACCACCAAAGGGGTTGTGACCCGCAGGTTAGAACCACTGCCCTAGATGGTCCTCATCACCACTTGTCTCAGTCCAAGAGGCTCCTAAACAGGATCCCCCAGACTGGGTGGCTTCTGAACAACACACATCTAGTTCTCCGGGTCTGCATGCTGGAAGTCCAAGGTCAGGGCCCCAGCAGACTCCTTGTCTGGTGAAGGGCTCTTCCTGCCTCATAGCCACGTTCTCACTGTGTCCTCACATGGCAGAAGGGGCGAGGGGGCTCTCTGGGTCTCTCTTATAAGAGCTCTGACCCCATTCATGATGTCCACCCCCATGACCTAATCACCTCCCAAAGGCCCCAGCTCCTAATACCGCCACATCGGATAATAGGTTTCAATATGTGAATTATTGGGGGGGGGGGGGGCGGGGAGAGACAGACATTCAGTCTATAACACTGCTCCTGCTGCACGTATCCCCATTTGGGGGTCCCCCACCTTCTGCCTTGGTGCATGCATGCCCTCCTCCTCCAGGAAGCCTTCTCAGACCTCGTTCGTTTGTGGATCCCAACTCCCCCAACCCCTTCAGCTCCCATGCCACTCTCTGCGTTTGCTGTCTCTGGGATAAAAACTTCCGCCCTGGGAGCTTCTCGGTCCAAAGCCAATGTCTCCTATTCTTCAGGCCCCACAGCCAATGCCCTACATAGACCTGGCCATGGAATAGCCCATGGAGACGCCAGCTGCCTGGGACAGGTCTGAAATGCCTGTCACCATTATCCCAACCGGATCTCATTTCAAACATGGAGAAACTGAGGCCCAGAACCATGCATAGCTGCCTGTTGGTAGCTGAGCTAGCTCTAGAACCCAGGTCTCCTGACTCCTGCACACCGTCTGGGAGTCACAGGTACAGATGCAGAGATGTGCTCACAGAGGACCAGAGATTTAAGCAAGGTCACAGCGCGACCCAGGAGCTGAGCCAGGACAGACCCAGGTCCCCAGCATCCCTGAATGAGGCCATGCCCTCCACCTGCCTCTCCCTTCACTTCCGCCTACTAACCAGCCTGGACCTGTCCACAGCAGGGCCCTGGGACCCGTCTCGTCTCCCACCTCTCTCTCCAGCATCAAACCACAGGGGTCACATCAGCAACCAGCAGGCCTGAAGCCCCAGACCCCTCCACAGCCACGTTCTCCAGCAGGGAGCAAGGCCCAGGGTGGCCCTGCCGACTGCATCCGGGCCATCTCCTCCCTCTCCCTCTTCCCCGGGCTGCTGCTTAACATGCACACGGGAACCTCGACGCTGAGCGTATAGATTTCTCTTTGTCTTTGGTGGTAATTATTAGCTGTCTCGGCGGGTGAATGCAGGCAGAAACAAAGGCAGCAAGGGTTGTAAAACCTTTTATCTCGATCAGGCCGCATTATTTGATAAGGTGCTAAGCTAATAGCAACGCATGTCAAATTGTGTTTAGACAGATCGAGGGGCTGGCAATGGAGGGTATATTTGTCTCCGGAAACCTGCACCTGGAAGGATAAAAAGAAAGGCACTGATATTCGCAGCCCTGTGCAGAATGCAGACGGCCTAGCCTCTGGGGCTCCTGGCATAGGGTCTCCCTGGAGGGGGGGCTAAATGGGAGGCTGAGAGGAAGACTGTGGGCCTACATGTGCTCATTCCCACTCAAGTCCGTGGCAGGGTCTGCCGGGAGCCGGTCCATCCTTGCTGTTTCAAGGGACCTGGCATATATGGCATACTGTTCTTAATATGTTTGCTCACCTTCTTGGCACTATGTGTTTTAACCAAGGTCACCTCTCTGAGAAAGGTTGTTTCCCCAGGTATGGATTTTCCCCTGAAGTTAGGGAGGGAATAAAACCCCTTAACTAAGTGCCAGGCGGGTAATTAATCACTTTAACTATGAACAATCATGCTTAAGCTACATAATCTTTACTCCCTGGAATGGAGATAAGAAACGCCCTAACCTTTGGAATAGAGATTGATAGGATTGAATCAACTGGTATAAATACTGATGTAACAAGACAACAGGACACAAAACCTAGACACAGAACCTACACAGAACCTAGAGACAGAAGAACTTCGCTGGAGAGAACATGGCAAAAGATCCTGGACAGAAACTGGCCACAGAACCTAGAGACAGAACCTAGCGAGAGAACATGGCAAAAGATCCTGATGGACAGAAACTGGCCACAGAACCTAGAGACAGAACCTAGCGAGAGAACCTGGCTGAAGAACCTAGAGACAGAACCTGGCTACAGAACCTGGATAGAACATGGCAAGAGAACCTGACTAGAACCTGGTGACTGAACCTGGCTGGAGAACCTGGACAGAACCTGACTGGAGAACCTAGCGAGGGAACATGGCTGGAGAACCTATCAAGAGAACATGGACACAGAACCTGGCTGGAGATCCTGACCAGAACTTGGCTAGAGATCCTGGCTAGGCTGCTGATCAACTGAATGCTATCTCCATGTCATTCCTTCTTCGCCGACTCCGTACACACCTTTGGGGACCCCTGGACCTGCTGGGGTTGGACCCCAGCAAGGGTCTTTTCCCTGAGGCCCACAGGTCCCCTCAGGAGTCAGCTGCAAAGGTGGGATTCGAATCCCGGTTCTGTGGTTCCCAAGCCAGAGCACCTATCATAAGCATTTATTAAACTCCAAACATGTAAATCTATCCATGCATAACACTGATTCTTATAGACAGAATCTCTACCCTCAGGAAGTGGCATGGACCATATGGAATTAGTACTAAAGCATGTGCAGTCTTGAGGAGTGGCTCACAAAGGCCAGAAAAATCCAGGAAGACTTTCTGGAAGAGGTGGGGTTTCAAATGGGCCTTGCAGGATGAGAAGCTTTTGAAACCAGAACCAGTGAAGAAGCACCCCTAACCACCAAGCTTCAAACTCCTCGCTATGAACTCCCAGGTGACTGTTTGGCTGTTTCTCCGGGTCCTGCCAGGCACGTCCTCTGGTTTGCCTTTCCCAGTCCCTCCAGGAGAGCTTCACCCCACCTCCAGGTCCCCAGCGCGCACCCACAGCTGGCCCCTCTGTGTCCTTTCTGGGCTGGACGGTGGTGTTAGAGGAAGACAAGAAGCAGAGGAGGCAGGTGCCACAAATACTTACCAAAGCCTAGAAAAATGCACACCCTTTGACATGGTGGCTTTATGGCTAGACATAGTCCCTAAGGAAATGACTAGGAATGTGCACAGCTTTTGAGCTCCCAGGTTGTCCACCACAGGCTTGTTTCTATTAGCAAGAAATTGGAAACAACCTTCAATATCCAACAATGCAGGATTGGCTGAGAGATATATATGGGACATTTACATAAAGCCGTTATGAAATAATCATTGATCAGAGTATCCATTGGGGTTCTCCCTGGAGCAGACCCAGGACTCACAAGCACATACACTTGATGCATGGGGGGGTGGGGGGTGGTAGAGGAGTGGGGTGGTGAGACAAGGAGGGCAGGCAGTGACCGGTGTGTTTTTAAGCCAGCTACCACCGTGGGCAATTGGAGCCTAATTCCTCTGCATGAACGCTGGGACTAGCATAAAACACTACCCTCAGAGTGGTCCCATCAAGGGCTGAGGGAGCTGGGGGTCTGTACCCCAGGTCGTCGATTGGAGGCTGTTGGAGGCAGAAGACAAGAGCACTTCCAGCCTCAGGGAAGCTGAGCAGGCTCCTCAGCAGGAGGCAGCCCTCGGGCAACAAAACGCAGGTGCCAGCAGGTGCGTGGGGACCAGTGGTGCACTGCAGTGACAGGGCCGAGGTGTGGGCAGGGCACGGCTGCTGCCGGCTGCCATCTGTTTCCTCCCCCGCAGCCCGCACTGGGAAAAGCCAGGTTAAATGAAGACAACCCTGTGTCTTTACTTCAGGGCGCCTCTTGACACACTACTGTGCGCTGGTGAATTTCCAAGAGCTCGGTACACACTGACCGCATCCAGGGCTTTTTACTCCTCCCGAGGCACGCCTGCGAGCGTCCCTGGGACATCAGTGCTGTCCAGAGCAGAGGCTGGGAGACCTGTCGCAGCTGCCTTCTCGTTAGCATGGAAAAGCGGAGAAGGCAGGTTCTCGCCGCAGTTGGTCCAAGATGCTCCCATTTGTTTAATGTGTTTGACAAGAGAATGACCAGCAACTTCTCGTCTCAGCTTTGATCCTAGAGAAGCATTCGCACCCAAGGACACATGTTCAAGAGCATTTCTTGCAATAGCAAAAAAAAAAAAAAGCAGAAGCAATCTAAAAGCCCATCACGAGGGGATGGCTAAATAAAGGCTGATGTGTCTATGCCGAGGACTTCTCCCCAGCAGTCGGACGAACGAGATGAGCTATGAGTGCTGACACGGAGAGAACGCCAAGACTAATGGTTAGGTGACAACATCGGAGCGCAGAACAATGCATACCGTGTGATACCATTTCTGCTGAAGAAAAAAACAGCAAGTACACTAAAAATAAAGCCATGTCTTTCCGTATGTACAGATATAAATGCGTGTGCACACTTAGGGGGAAATCAGGCACCCTACACATCAAAATGATCACCATGGCTCCCCGGGCGGGAAAGGGGAGCAGGCTGGGAGGGGAGGGGACACCTTCGCGGGGTCGGTACTGCTTGAATGTTTCCAGCAAGAGCGCTTTCCTCAATTATGTGTAATTTAAAAGAAATGAAAATGTTTCAAAGGAGAAAAATGGAGAGCCTGGCAGTCTATCCACCAAAATACCAAAATATTTACAGGGTTTATCTCCGAGTGCTGGGATTAGGGTGTTTTTAATTTTCTCCTGTTTGCTTATCTGTATTTTAAAATTTCCTACAAAGAGCATGCATGTTTTTGTAATGAGAGGGAAAAAAATAAAGTAATTTTTAATTAAATACCCCGCACACAGGCCCCCCGGTGGGGAGCGGTCCCCTCCCCAAAGCGGGCTGGTGCCCACTGTTTCCGTGCACTCCTCCGGGGCGGATTTGGGCTTCGATTCCAGGCTCCCGGCATGGCGTGCTGGGCTGCACACCCCAGTGTCCAAGGGACGGCTCTCCAAGGCCCAGCTCTGCCTTCTCTCTCCGTGCAATCTCGGGCCCCGCAATGCCCGCTCCGGGTCTCAGCCTCATCTCCTGGCCCCGGGGAAGCCTGACACTCCCGCCCCCTGCCTTCCCCTCCTGCTGCTGAGAGGCCCAGGAGGGGACAGCCTTGCTTGTCCTCAGGCCACCATTATGGTGTCAGCAGACAGGAGAAGAGACTGACCGGGAGCCGTGGCTGCCAGCAGTCCCAGGACCCCGGACCGTGTGGAATAGCCCCTGGAATTGGAAGTCAGGCCGCTCACAGAAACGTGGAAGATGCGGATCAGACACGTGAGCAGCGGCCGGCTGCAGGCGCTGTGTCTCCTCCGAGCGGGGCCTGCGTGTCAGATTTTCCACTCTATTTCTCTGTGGCATGTTCTGCACATCCCAGAGCTAAAAATAACTGCAGCACGTGAGTGGGGAGCAGCCCGGGGTGGCTCCAGGAGCCGTGGGGCTGGTTGGCTCAACAGCCTCCCTTCTCTGGGCAGGACAGGCCCCGGCCACGCAAACCCCTCTCCGCTCTCCTCTCCTCTCCCACCTCACGCCTTCCTCCCCTGTCCCCAGGAGCTTACAGCCTGGGAACAGCAAGAATGGAAAATCCCCGAAGAGGTCATCTCTTCCCTCCCCCTGGGAGGGGTACAGTCACCCCTACGTCCTCAAGGACCACAGAGAAGTTCCCCTAAATCTAAGACTCCTCCTATTTCACCTGTCCCATGACCCACAGTTCCCGCACTTGGGAAGCCATTCCTGAGTCTAGCTGGCACCCTGCTGTCCAGCCAAACCCATTCTATTGTTCTCCCTGCAGGAGAATAGAGAGAAGCACTGCTTCTGAGTTTAAATCAAACTGGACCTGGAGCAGATGTGTGGCCCAGTGACATCTACTGTCCGGAGAGCCTGTGATTCCGCCCCCAGGCCAAGAAGGGATCCTCCCCGCCCCAGAGCGGAACTCCAGCGCCTTCCACCAGCTGCAAGGTTATCAAATGCCTTTCCTGCTGGTCAGTCCCTGGCACCCACAGTCACTGGTGCAGCCACGAGCATGAATTGTGTGTGCACCTGTGCCAGGCCAGGAGGCGTCAGGAAGCTGGGGGCATAAGAGGACCCTGTGCCCTCAAAGAGCTTATGTTCAGTTCAGGCTCGAGCCTCCCACAAGAAAAGGCAGTTCCTGCTGCATCTACCCCATCAAAGGGGGAGGCATGGTCGTCAGAGCAGCTGAAAGAGGGGCCTGGGCTGGGGTGGCCCTAGAGGAGCGAGCGGAATTGGCGTCACCCATTTCATCAGCTTGAGGGCAATATGGCCTTGTTCTCCTCCATAAAGAAGTGGGTTCGTGCCATAACCGGTTTGGCTCAGTGGATAGAGCGTTGGCCTGTGGACTGAAAGGTCCCTGGTTCGATTCCGGTCAAGGGCATGTTCCTTGGTTGCGGGCACATCCCCAGTGGGAGATGTGCAGGAGGCAGCTGATGGATGTTTCTATCTCATCGATGTTTCTAACTCTCTATCTCTCTCCCTTCCTCTCTGTAAAAAATCAATAAAATATATTTTTTTAAAAAAGAAGTGGGTTCGCTTTCTCTACCCTCTTGAATGTGGATGGGCTCGTGACTGCTTTGTCCATAGGATATGGGAACGCGATACTACTGGTTCAAGGCATAGCCCTTAGCCCGATGGCCCCCACTTTCAGCCCCCGGGGCCAGCTGCCATGTAAACCTGCAGCTACCCTGAGCTCACCTGCTGGCAAGGCCCAGGTCCTGCGGAGGCCCTGGAGGAGGGCACGCTGCCAGAGAGAGGCCAAGGACACTGAGAGGCCAGGACAGGACGCAAGCAGCCTTTCTGCGTGGCCTCCAGCCCAAACCACAGCATGAGACCCTCGGGAGAGAATGGCTCAGCTGAGCCCAGTCAACATAGAATTGGGCACCATAATAATAAATTGTTCCAAGCCGTTAAGTTTGGGGGGGGGGAGTTAAACTCAGTAGCTAACCAGAACAAGTGTCTCTTCCTCCCTCCACTTGTAGCTTTCGGGGAGAAGGTGGTCACAGAGAGATGAGGAAGAGGAGGGGAGGGAGGCAAGGGAGTGGGGTCAGGGTTCCAGGAGCCTCAGCACTGGCCCGCACATTAGGAGTCTGCATGCCGGGCCCTGGCTTGGCCTGGCCTGTGCTGCTCTCTCCCCTCCCGGGAAGTGAGGAGCTGGAGCCCATGACCCCTGAGGCCCGCTCCAGCTCTTGCAGTTGGACCCCCACCATGCGGCTCATTCCAGCTCTGATTCTGTCCAGCACAGCCAGACACCCTGGCACTGGGCAGACCTCGGAGACCCTCAGGATGCCCCGCCGCACCCTGCACCACTGGAGAGCCCAGCACTGCAAACCTCTGAGCCCAGCAAGTCCGGCCTGGCCAGCCCTGCCCACCCTCACACTGACGCCTGGCGACGCTGAGCCTGTGGGGCTAAGCTCGTGCCAGTTACTGTGCCCATGTCCAGAGCTGTGCCAGGCCGTTAACACGAATGATCCTATTTCATTCTCCCAGCCATCCGAAGAGGCAGATATTGCTATTATTTCAATTTTTAGATGAAGAAGCTGTGGCTCAAAGATGCTAAGTGACTAGGTCAAAATCACACAGCTGTCAGCACAGTCAGCATTTAAACCTGGAGGCCTGACCCATGGTCTCCCTCTCATCGCTGTACTAAACTGCCGCCAGTGCACATGCGTGAAGACACAAATGCTTCCCCCCACCCCTCACCCCCCACCCCCACTCTCCACGCAGCACTCCCTGCACCTGCGCGCACACACTCTCAACCACACAAATGCACAGGCACAGACCCATGGCCCAACACGGTAGACACACTTCACACTGGCACACACTGGTCCACTTGGAAACCCACATTCACATGCTCGCACACAAACACTCCTGCCACACACGTCTACATCATTCTTACACACAGACACGGACACTCACAGGCTTGGCACGTGCTCACACACACCTACACTCCCAGCCCCACAAAAACATACTCACAAGCAGGCATCTGCATTCATACATCTCCTTCACACACACACACTGCACCTTGTGTAACGATGCCCAGGAAATGAGAGAGTCGTTATTTTTTTTATTTTTATTTTTAAAAGAAGGCTCTCACATGCCAATAGACTCCAGTGTGTTGTTTCAGAGCTAAAAGGTTTCACAAGCAAAAGCCGCCCAACAGTGCCACCTGCTGAAGACTGACTATTCTAGGGCTCTCTCCCTCTTGCTCCTCCCACCCTCAGCAGAGACTCTTCCTCAGTTTCCCCCAAATTTCTCAGGAATTGGGAGCTGGGTAGGGGGTGGGAGAGTAGTAGATGCAGACGGGGAGGAGGAGGTGCTGCAGCGGGGAGCAGGGAAGAGGGGCTTAGCCTTGCATACCTGGGCAAGGAGAATAAGATGGGGGGAGGGGTGCCACAGGGAAGCAGGCAGGAGCAGTGGGAGGACAGCAGGACCCAGAGAATTCAAGAGAGCACATAGAAAGAAGCAGAGCTGGAGGAGGGCTGGAAAGTAGGTAGGGAGGAGATCATGAGGAAGAAGGTAGAGGGGCAGGACATGCCCCACAGGTTGTGAGCCACCCCACACGTGGCCCCCAGGACCCACAGATGCAGCCAGCCTGGCCCTGACCATCCTCCCTCCAGGGGACGGCAGGGACCTAAGGCTTCAGTACCATCCTGGAGGCTGGGACACCCAAGCCACCAGCCCTCCAATATGTCTGCCCAGCAGCCCACCCCCAATGGGTTCAGGTCAGGCTGGGCTGACCCTCAGCAGGGAAAGGTTCTGCTTTGAAATGCTTGGTCTGACTTCCAAGGAGCAGAGAAATATGCAGAGGGAGCTTCACACAGCAAGTTAGAGTCAGCCCTGGAAGCTTCCAGGGCCCAGGCACCGCCCTCCCCCCAACGTCCCTGATAAACTCCCTGAGGAAAGAGAGCTGTGGATAGACAACTCCCGGGAGCTGCACCCCCAATTTACCTCTCTGCTCTCCATGGTCCCAGGAAGCCAGGCCCACGGCAGCTCCTCAGCATAGCCCGGGGGTAGGTGGGCAGGAGCAACCCCAAGTCTCCTGTGAGGACAAATAGCCCACATCACCATCACATCTGAGTAACTCCTCCCTGTCAGAGCTGGACAACCAGCGGAACGCAGATCCGTGACTCACAGGCGTTACCTCTGACAGTGTAGGTCCCACTAACCCTTCCCGAGGAACCCTGAGCACGGAGGAGCTGGCATGCAGCGGGATGAGAACCCGGACCCCAGGCAGCCTCCCATGCCACCTCTTGGCATCTTTGGAAACTGAACCCTCTAAATCCTGAGACCTGGGCTCCCTGCGGGTGACAAACTTGGGGACTTCGTCTTGCTCTTTGGGGCCTAAACTCTGGTCCTTCCTTCTCCCAGTGGGACACTCCCTCCAACAGAGAGGCCCCTGGCAGAGAAAGCCTTATGCAGCCTCAGGAGGTGTCCCCCAGCTCAGCCACGGTCATGAGGAGACATCTCACGCACCGTTGTTGACACGAAGAGGACCTCCTGCTACAGAAAGTGGCTGACAACACAATACAGAGCAGGTGCTGGCTCGCATCTAATTTGCATGCGGTTTGCATATGCTTCCTGACTTCTCCAAACACCAGCAAACCATCCCCCATCCTACAACTTCTTGGAGTTCATGGTCCCTCCTGACTTACAAGGGTCGTTTCAGTGCTGTGTCTCCCATCTGCTTAGCTAGGCAAGAGGTGCCACTGTAAAGCAGGAGGGACCTAAACTTCTTAAAGAGGCATCCTGGCTCCACCCCCTTTCAAACAGAACTGTCACCCACGCACTTCTGCTGCCCCATCCCTGCCAGGCCAGACCGTGCCGCCCTCCCTGAAATCACCCTGCTCTTCTGTGCCCACAGGCGTTGGCTGATGCTGGCCCTCTACCTCCGCGGTTCTCAACCTGTGGGTCGCGACCCCTTTGGCGGTCGAATGACCCTTTCACAGGGGTCGCCTAAGACCATCCTGCATATCAGATATTCACATGACGATTCATGACGGTAGCAACATTACAGTTATGAAGTAGCAACGAAAATAATTTTGTGGTTGGGGGGTCACAACAGGAGGAACTGTATTTAAAGGGCCAGAAGGTTGAGAACCACTGCTCTACCTGGATGCCCTTTCCTCTCCTTCTCTACCTGAAAGACTCCTACTTACCCTTCAGGACCCAGTGCACATGGCACCTCTGCAAGGCTCCTGCATGTCATCTCGCCCACCCCAGTACAACCGAGCAGATGAGCACCTCTCTCCTCAGAGACTTCTCGGCCCCAGCATTTTAGCTCATTAGCGGCCAACAATTACAGGGGCGAGTGATTGTATCACAAAGTGCTGTCACCCAGCACGTCCTCCTGTCGGACTGTGAGCGCGCTGAGGGCAGGGACTGTGGGCGCTGCGTCTATTGCTGCACAGCCGCAGCTCCTCTATGGCTGCTGGTCAGCTGTCCGATGAACGAACTAACAAGTGAAAGAGTTCTTCGTTTTCTCCAAGGGCCCTCCTGCTTGGACTCTGATTTTCCCTCCTAATGCCTCACCCAGGTTGAGTGTTCTACAACAGAAAAGAGCACGGAGCAGAGGTGCTCGGAGACCCAGCTCCGCATAGACCCCTGTCTACTTCTGAGCACCCAACTCTTCACAGACAAAACCCCGAATCAGGGCCTGCAACCCCAGGAAGGGCCATAGGGGAGTGAGGCAATGGCACCCAGGATGCTGTATAAGAAGCAAATAAGGAGGCAGGAAAATTTACAGCCAGATAATTGGCAGCTCTGGTGCACAGTCAAATGCAGTAAATTAAGTGTTTTCCTGTAAATCAAGTTTATGATTTGCACTGGAGATGTAATTGTTAAAACTGTTCCTTTTACCCGCAAATAGCAGTTGAAAGAAACCAATTTAGGAGTGACAGATTGGTTTTGATTTTAAATGTAGCGCTAAAACAGTTAATTTTAATAAGATCCATTGGACAGGAGTCGGCTTGTTACTTAATGTCATAGTCAACAGTTTGAAAACTGCACGTTCAGCCACTGCTGCTTCCGCTGAAAATTAATCCCATTTTTCCCCCGAATGGAGGCATTTCTCAGCAGGAAGCCGTACATCCACGCAGGAGGGCTTTCCTGCATGAGGTTACGGCCTTCCCACGTGGGGAAGGGAGGCCACAGGAAGGTCAGCTGTAGTCTGGAACGACAGGCACAAGTGCCGAGGTGTCAGGGCCGAGGCACCCTGCGCCATGTGGGAGCACCTGCCTGCACAGCTCTGGGGACAGAGCGCTCACTCTCTCCTTCTCCTATCTCCCCAGGGAAACTGCCTGGACATCAACTCCACTAGCCACGGCCCAGCCCTCCAGGACCTGCCAGGCGGTCCCCAGGTCCCTGTCTCTCCGGCCCGGCTTCTTGTCTTCTGCCAGTTACCCATGTCCAGGCGCAGGCCTGTGGCAGTGTGGTGTGTGGACGGGCCTTGGGTGCCCTTGGTATCTAGTGGGTCGCTCTGAATGAACGGGACAAAGTCTTCTCTTCCAGACTTGTCCATCCTCCTTGCCATCTCAGCACACACACTCCCGTCTATCAATATCCAGCCTTCATTTGTGGCATCCCTTTTTGGTGTCCTGGTTCTCGCCATTTTTGTCATAAGCCAGCTTGGGTCCTAAGCACACAGTAGGCCTACAGCTTTCCAGAACAGGAAGCCATTTGGCTCAGGGAGCCCATGGACTCTCTCAGGCTCTTGCAACTCTTGCAGGCTCACCCTGATGTTTCACAGGGTACCAGCCCTGTTTCCCAAGAAGCCAGAGCTTCTCAAATTTCCACGTGCATCAGAATCGCCTGGAGGGCTGATAAAACAGACTGCTGGGCCTGTGCCCAGAGACCCCGATTCAGCAGGAGTGAGCAGAGCCAGGGACCCTGCGTGTCTAGCAAGCTCCCAGGTGACGCTGATGCTGCCAGCCCTCAAACCGCCCTGGGTAGCACTGATGAAGGGCATCCATCCATGTTATTGTCACCATCACCCTCTCACAGATGAGGAACTGGGGCCCACAGAAGCCAGACACAGGAGGGAGGACAAACAGCCCCCTGGATGTCAATGCAGCAGGGAGGCCACACCTGCTGGGCCTTCCCTCCTGCTGTGGGGGAACCCTAACCCCTTCCTAAGACATTCCTGGGAGCTCCGGACTCTCAGCAAGGAAGGCGCACAAATCAGCCCATTTACCCAGTTTCTGTTCAATAATTTCAAGAGGTATTAAAAAGGAAAACTTTCAAAAAGCCTGTTTGTTTTCATGGCCAACACTTGAAGGACCGGTTCTTCCAGAGCCGAGGCAATTGCTTGTAAGAGTCTATTATACGGGGACGCCTAAATCACATTTATGGCTCATACTGTAAGGCAAATGTAGGTATTAAAATTGTTCCTTTTAAATGATAAACACCCGCTGAAATAGCGCAATAGAGCTGCATCCGAGACTGTTCCCACCAAAAACAAACTGATTCAGGAAAGGCAGTAAATAGTGACTGTGCCTGCAGTCCCGTAACTGCTGCTGAGATGAGGAGTGGGAGGAATTAGCGCATGGAGACCATGTTTGTTTTAGCAACGGCCACCGCTTTCCTGACCCAGTCTTCTCAAGGCCTGAGAGGTGGGATTTCTTCCCAAAAAGGACACTGGCTCCTTGGTTTCTTGCCTGGTTTTAGACAGTGAGGCCTCTGGTTTACTGTGCGCATCGCAATTGTTGTTTTGATTTTGAGAGGGAAGTAATGGAAAAAACAGTTAATCACCCATTCATAATCTCTTAAACATCATTTTTAAGCTGATAGTGGCAAAACAAAATGAATCTTTCTAGCATCTTCAAGCAATTACTTGCCATTTTCCCAGTTTCCATAATAAAAGGAAATTAGAGTGGGGGTGGAGAGAGCAAACTCCTGACTTTGAATTTTGGAAAGATGAAGGGCAGACTTAAAAAATTCTGTCCGGTTTATTCTCAAAAAAGAAGGAGGACAAGGATGAGAAAGAGGAGAAGGAGAAGAAGGAGGAAGAAGAAGAGGAGGAGGAGGAGGAGGAGGTGGAGGAGGAGGAGGAGGAGGAGGAGGAGGAGGAGGAGGAGGAGGAAGAGGAGGAGGAGGGGGAAAGTGCCAAGTAAGGACAAGTGATGTGAATGAGAATCAGGGGGTGGGCTTCTCCTGGCCCAGCCCAGCACACCTCCAAATATAACATAATGTGGGGCTAATACCTGAGCTTTGTTAAGCAAACTTGCCTCTGCCCAGCCCCTGGAGGAATTGGGGGACATACCTATCTCTCTCCCCTGCCTCAGTAAATGAGGAATCACGTTCAGGAGCCAACTTTAGCCCCTCTGATCATCATTGTGAGGGCTTACTTCATCATGATGGATGGATGGATGCATGATGGATGGATGGATGGATGGATGGATGGATGGATGGATGGATAGATGGACAGACAGACTAATGAAAGAAAATAGACACTGCTTTTTGAGAATTCTTTCATGCTAAGGCAAGCCATCTCAAACTCTCAGTGTGAAAAGACTACTGTTTCCATTTCCAATCAATTCATTTTCTGACCTGTTCATGAGTCTTTTGTAGAAAGAAGTTTAACATGTGGTAACATCAAGTTGCTGTACAAATTTGGTCTGTGCTGACCGGGGGCAGGCTTAGAGCAGAACGACCCCCAGGGCTGCCACTAAGCAAGTCGCAAATATGAGCACCCATTCTCCCTGCCCCTCTCTAACAGAGGCTTTTATTCCCACTGTCTGGGTGAGGAGCCTGGGCCCAGGGAGGGCGAGGGAGTTGCCCAGGTCCCCAAGTCCAATGGCTTGAGAGCTCAGCTTTACACCCAGGTCTCTGGACTCCAGAGGTGCCTTAACAGGTGTGGAGGGGAGCAATGCTCAACCAGTTGGGTCACCAGGAAAGGCTCGTCCAAGGACATGGGTCAGGAGTTAGCAGAGGCTCCACAAGAGACAGGGCACCAAGGAACCCAGCACCCTGGACAGGGGGCAGAGTGACTGGGGAGGAGACCGGGGAGGGGAGCCTGGTGGCTCTCTCCCTGGGCAGCGGGGCACCATGGTCCTTGGCCAGAGCTGGGAGTGAGAAGTCAGCCCCGGAGGCTCTCCCTGCACCTGAGCCTCCCCTTGGAGCCTGGGTTTCCCATTTTAAACCCATGAAGCGGTAGTAGGCATTTAAAAAAAAAATCTGACAGAAGACACTCCGCCAGGGTATTTCTCCTTTACAGGAGTTTTAAGAGACTAGAGGGGTCAGAGGGACGCTCGCTCCCCGCAGAGCAGCCTCTGTGAAGCTTTGAGTGTGAGGACCGAGGGCGCAGGGCAGATGTTCAGAGAAGCCTGGAATGAAAGGGAGGATCAGAGCGTGTGTGCCAGCCGCCCTGCCTGGTTGAGCTGTGCTCCCTGGAGCCCCCAGGGATGGAGCAGGGCTCCTCTCAGGGGACTGATCCTAGGCACGGCCTACAAACAAAACCAGGCCTGGGAAGTGCAAGTTAAACTCTCACTACCCTGGAGGGGGAGGTTTCTCCCTCTTCTCCTGGACCCCCGCCCAGCTCTGTTCTTAAAACGTTCTTCAGAGAGGGGGCCCTCCAGTCCCTGAAGGCAGCGACTTCCACTCCCCCCTGCTCCCCAATAAATTTCCCTGATCTCAAAGTATAGAGTTTCCTTCCATTGAGGAAGCTAAGGCCAGTTCAGCTAATTGAGTGAGGGCCCCTCTGCTCAGGTCCTGTACTAGGGATAGAATTCCAAGATGCAGGACACCTGGTACTCCCAGCCTGGGGCTGAACCAGGGGCGCCATAGAGAAGCGGGTGCCTTGATAGAGGGAAGCCCTGGGCTATGGGTCCCAGAAGAGGGGGCCCTAGTCTAGCCAGGAAGATGGTCTGGGAAGGCTTCCTGGAGGAAGAAGGCATACCTGAAGTGAGCCCCAAGCAAAGGAGGGAATGTGAGATTCTAGGCAAACACACACACAGCAACGATAACCTTAGCAACAACTCAATGAAATTCAGTTGCCTTTTCCTGGTGAAGTGGAGGAGAATTTTCACAGTTCCTTGAAGCAGGAGTTCAAGTCCTTTACTTCCCAGATGAGGAACCTGGAGCTGAGAAAGGTAAAGCACTGCATCCAAGGTCACACAGCAAGCTGGGGGCAAGGGTCAGAGGCTCCTCCAGGTCCCAGGCCAGCTCCTCTCTGTCACCCCTGCTGTGACTTGCTCTGTGCTGGCCAGGCATTAACATGCAGAAAGAGGGTCCCTAGGGGAGCAGGGGGCGCTCACCCTCCCTCTGCTGCTCCCAGGAACTCCCCGGAGAGGAGGGAGCCAGCCCATCATTTCTGAGGAGCAGTGAGACCCAGGGCAGCAGCACAGAAGCAAGTCATAATATTAAGATCCCCTAACAGGAGCTGGAGACCGTGTTCCAATGTCACCTGCCACTCGCCTGCCTCCCTTCTCAGAGCCACCCCTACAGGAGAGAAGGCCACCGCCGACTCCCACTGGGGTCTCCTTTCCCCTCGGGGAATCTAAGAGCTGCTTGGCCTGCCTCAGAGGTTGGAGGAAGACCAGGAGAGGCAAACTGGCTGTGCTTGGGCCTCAGGTGACCCATTCCAGCCAGGGCATCCCACTTCCCTGTGAGGCCTTGGGAGAGTTGATAACCACAGCAACAACATAACAACACCAGCAGCTCACTCAGCCCTTAGGAGTCCCCTGCAGAGAGCGACTCCCACGACCCCCGTAGCAATCAGCCAGGCAGGTGCCCCCAGAGGGCACGGTGGCTCAGAGGCACGAGGTCACTGCCCCAGCCACAGAGATGGTGAGTGGCCGAGCTGGGGTTCGGCCCAGGCATTTTGTCCCTCTTGGCCACGGTCCTCTCTCCCTGGAGAACTGGGCTGGTTGCCTCACGGGCCTGGGAGGTAAAGAGCCTGGTCTAGGCACCGAGTGCCCGCTCAGGAGCTGAAGCCAAGGGCAGACATGGAAGCTGTGGTATGAGGAACAGAGGGAGAGGGTGTGGCCGAGGGAGTGGACCAGAGGGAATGGGTGGTGCCCACCACAGTGAGGGGCACAAGGCCCTCCACAGGCACCCAGAGGCCAGAGAACTCAAGAAACAGACAAGGTCAGTGGAGCTGAGCCTTGAAGGGTGCTCAGGGGGTCCAGTACAGAGAGGCAGCGGGAGTGCGCTGCCGGCCACGGGACAGCCCATGCAAAGGCCAGAGGTAGCAGGTTCCACAAAGTGCTATCTCCTTGGAGCTCCTGGTGCCAGCATGGGGGCAATGACTGGAAAGGAAGAAAGCCTAGGCCAAATTGTGGAACATTTACATGCCAGGTGCTGTGCCAGGTTCTTGACACGCACACTGTCACCCAGTCCTCATCGTACACCAGAGGCAGGCTGCTCACTTGGGCCATCTGACAGGGGAGGAGCCCGAGGCTCAGACAGGTGAGCGGCCTGCCCGTAGGTCACACAGCTGGCCAGGCTGGAGCAGGACTTGGACCAGACAGTCAGGCTCCCATCCTGCTCTCTCCACCATCACTGTCCCACCGGCCACTCCAAAAGCAGTGCCGAAGCATAGAGGGTGGAAAGGCAGAAACCCAAGCACAGAAAAGAGAAGCCACTGACCCAGGGGCACATGGTCAGCGTGGGCATCATCGGGATTCAAGCCTGGGGAAGAGGAACAGCCGTTCCTAGAGGCCCTGTCGTGGCCCACGTGCCGTGGGAGGACGCCGTGAAGGTTGCAGCAAGCTGACTGCAAGCAGCTGAGGACACATCCGTGTCATCTGTGGGAGCCACAGTGAGTGGCGTAATCAACCCAGGTGGTGGCTTGAAAAGATGACCTCATCCCTGCCAAACCGTCCAGTGACAGGCTGCAGCTCTCTCCAGCCCCGCCACCCCAGCCAACACCTCAGTCTGGTAGGGAGGGAATGGTCCCACCCCACGGAGGCTGCCGGCCCAGAGCGCCGAGTCACGCAGGGGCTGCATCGTTCATCCCGCTGACATTGTCTGAGGCCCTGCCATGAGCTGGCCCTGGGCCCACCAGCTGTGCAGCCATGTCCAAGCTCTTGCCCGTTCTGGTATTGATGAGAGGGCTGGACCAGATCATCTCATTAATGCATGTATTCATTCATTCACTCATTCATTCATGCACCAAGCGCAATACACTCCACAGAGCCGGGCCCTGCTCTCAGATACCTGCACAGCTTCCTGGGGCTGCCATATAAACTGGGTGTTTAAGACAACAGAAATGTGTCTTTTCACAGGTCTGGAGGCCAGAAGCCTGAACTCCAGGGGTCAGCCGAGCTGTGCTCCCTCCACAGTCTCCAGGGAAGAATCCTTCTTTGCCTCTTCCAGCTTCCGCTGTTGACCAACAATCCTTTGCATTCCTTGGTTTGTGGCAGCCTAACTTCGATCTCTGCCTCTGTCTTCCATGAAGTTCTTCCCTGTGTCTTCAAATCTCTCCTTATAAAGACACCAGCCGTTGGGCTTAGGGGCCATCCTAATCCAGCATGGCCTCATCTCAACTTGACTAAATATTCAAGACCCGATTTCCAAGTCACAACAAGTACTAGAGGTAGAGATTTAAAATATATATATATATTTGAGATGGTGAGAAATTCAACCCACAGCAGTGCTCAGGCTCCCTCCCAGCCCCAGGAGTCTAGGCTTCCTGTTCTTGTTGCCTCTGACTTCCCACGTAACCTTGCCTTTTCATGTATTCAGCACCATTCACTGCGTGCCTACTGTGTACCACAACTGTCCTGGCCCTGGGGCACGCATTAGTCCACAAAACAGTCATGTTCCTGCCTTCCTAAGGAGCTAATGGTCACGTGAGGGTTCTATAGAAACATCAGCTTTACAGATCACATAAAATTTACAGGTTATATAGAAATTAATAAGTACTCTTACCCCCTGAACCTCGGTTTCCCAAACCTTATACAGAGAAAGGACCTGGTGGGGCTGATGAAACATGTACTTCACAGCAGAACAGAACATTAGAAGTCCAGAGAGCCTCTGTGCCGCTAACCTGATGTGCGACCTTGGGCATTCACTTCACTGCTTTGTGCCTCAGTTTTATTACCTGGGAAATGGGAATGTTGCATTGCCATATCCCGCTAAAATGTACATCATCTATTCTCCATCACCTGAGAATATACGGCCAAGGCCCATCCACAGGCACTTTTTTAAATATTTTTTTATTTATTTTGAGAGAGAGAGAGAGAGAGAGAGAGAGAGAGAGAGAGAGAGAGAGAAACATCAATGCGAGATCGTAATACCCATTGACTGCCTCCTGACTGCTCCCTATGGGGGATCAAGCCCGAAATACAGGCATATGCCCTCACTGGGAATTGAACTGGCAGCCTTTAGGTGCATGGGATGATGCCCACCCAACTGAGCCACACCGTCCAGAGCCCATCCACCAGCACTTTTCATGGCCCTGGCCCCTCCAGCCTCATCCCCCACTGCTCCTCTGTGACTCTGAAACCTGGCCCCTCACTGAATGAATGACCTTTCCAACCTCAGGACATTTGCACAGACCAGTTCTTCCATGAGAAATGCCCATCTCCTGGCTCTTTTCTTGCCCGATGATCCCTTCAGGTCTAGCTCCAATATGGCCTCTTCAGCCAGTTAACTTCCCAGGGCTTGTTTTACTCCAGAAAGAAATAGCGTTCACCCCTGGGTGTGTGTGTGTGTGTGTGTGTGTGTGTGTGTGTGTGTGTGTGTGTGTGTTTTAACTAATTTTGAAATAAAAGTAAAAACTGACTCATTAAAATTTTGAACTGTTCACAAAGGTATAAAATGAAAAGGAAGTCTCACCTCCCACACAGACCTCCCTCAATCCCCAAACTAGCCCCTGCTAACATTGTGTGTTCTTCCAAACAAAGTTATATGAGTATATAGAGTAATAACAATAGCTAATGAGCTCTCACTCTGGGCCCAACCCAATTCATGCTTCACATGTATTAACACATTGAATCCTCACATCTACTCTCTGATCAGATGCTATTATTAGCTCCATCTTACAGTTCAAGTAACTAAACCCAGAGAGGCCACGCGACATTCCCAAGTCACACAGCTGGTAAGTGGCAGAGCAGGAGCCCACATCCAGGCAGGCTGTGCCAAAGGCCATACTTGCAAACGCTCTTTTTCGTACACACAAGTGTGTTCATACATGCACTGTTTTGCTCCTTGCTTTATTTTGCTGAACATGCATCTCTGAATCTCTCCCTATCAGCACAAAAACAGCTTCTCCATCCCCTGCTGCAGCCTCTGGGCATGGAAGCACCGCCTCTTATCTACTCGGCCCCCAATGAGCACTGTGGTTTCTAGTCGCTGTCCCACGCATTTATGTAACGCTCGGGCCTGTGCCTCTACTTCGATGCACTTTTGCAAACACATCTGTGGAATGTGGCCCTGGAACGGCTAGACCAAAAAGCACCGGCTTTTCACACGTTCATAGGCGTGGCCAAGTCTCCCTCCCAACAGTTGGGCACGAGTGCATTATCAGCCAGCGTGGGCCCATAGAGCCGCGTGCCCATTTCTCCTGGGGTGCCTAAGGTGGGTGTCGGCTCACCAGCGTCCCTCCCTGATCTGGGCTCCCTGGGTGGGGCTTGTTCTCGGAGCCCAGAGCACTTGGACTGAGCTGTGCAAATGTTTGAAGGAAATCCAGGACCTTTTAAGGAGAACCATCTAGAGTCAGTTTCATGCAACAAACACAAGAATTTCCCTGGCATCTACTGTGTCCTCTGTCTGTGAACAGGAAGTGGAGACAAGGTCAGGGTTCTCAAAGTCAAGTGCCTGCAGGGGCCGGGAAGGCTGCCTGGAGGAGTCCCATGAACCAGACGAAGGTGATGCTGGGGAGGATGGCCACAGCCCAGCACCCACCAGAGGCTGCAGGAATGCGGCCAGGAGCCAGACCTTACAATGGTCCAAGAAAGCCAGAAGCCTGGATTTCTAGGTGAATTTATCCCTAATCTGAGCATAACGCTGGGCACTTGGAGACTCCACACTCACTGAATGAACAAAGGAAGGAAAGCATGGCTCCAAAGCTCACGTTCTTTCCTCTGCAGCTCAGGCTGGAGGGACCTACCGCTCCAGCAGGAGGTGCAAAGCCCAGCCTTCCTCTGAACAGGTGGGCAGGGCAAGGCAAGGCCAGGCTCCCACGGTGCCCAGCCGCAGCAGCTCTGGGCAGGGAGGTCGCTCTGGAAACCATTCCCACCACCCATCGCACGTACACCACCATCACGTGTGTTTCCCTGGGAGCTGGAGGGGAGAAGACACTTCCCCGTTGGTCAAGGTGACCTGTGGGCTTAAAATCAGCTTTGTTTAGCAAATTCCACACTCTGACCAGCCCTGCTCATGCTCAGCCCTCCTCCTTCCTGAATTCCTCCACCACCCACCATTAATTGCACAAGGATGTAAATAAGTCATAAAATAATCGGCCTCTAACTGCTAAGGGGCATTAAGCATCGCCTATCCTACCTTCAGCAAGCTTCAAGAATTACAAATCGATTATCAAAACAAATGAGTAGTCAGTCTGTGTCCCTGATTTCCATGGTTATATGTTAAGGATGATTAAGACTGCTGGGGGTGGCCCTGGCCACTGTCACTCAGTGGTTAGAACATCAGTCCATGCACTCAAGGGTCTCGGGTTTGATTCCCAGTCAAGGGCACGTACCTGGGTTGCAGGTTCGATCCCTGCCCCCTGGTCAGGGTGTGGGAGGCAACCAATCCATGTGTCTCTCTCACATCCATGTCTCTCTCTCTCTCTCTCTCTCTCTCTCTCTCTCTCTCTCTTTCTCTCTCTCTCTCTCTTCCCCTCCCTCAACCCCTCCCTTCCACTTCCTCTAAAAATCAATAAGAAAAAAATGTCCTCAGGTGAGGATTAATAAAAAAATAATAAAATAAAAAATAACGTTTATTAATATTTTTTAATCCTTGCTGGTTGTTCAGTGGTTAGAGCATCGGCCTGAGGACTGAAAAGTCACAGTCTGGTCAAGGGCATATACCTCAGTTACAGGCTCAATCCCCGCCCCATCAGGCCATGAGTGGGAGGCAGCCAGTTGATGTCTCTCTCACATTGATGTCTCTCTCTCTCTCAGTGTCTCCCCCTCTCCCTGCCACTCTCTCTAAAGATCAATGGAGGAAATATCCTCAGATGAGGATTAACAAAACAAAACAAAACAAAAAGACTGCTGGGTGGCTCCCTCCCTCAGGAGTCAGCACCCCAGGAAGCCGGGACAATGGGTGCCTTTGATATTTGCCTTTCAAAGGGGCAGCCAGAGGCCTGTGGGCTGAAGGCAGCAGAGGAGGCAGGAGCTGGACAGACTGGCTGAGAGGGGACAGGTGCGGCTTGGGCACTTGCCAAGAGAGAACCCCTGGGCTAGGGCAGAGCGCGAGGGGCCCAGGAGCGTGGAGCTGGCTCTATGGAGCCCGGCGGCACGGCCCCTCAGCCTCTGAGCCTCGGTTCGCCCCTCCCCGCCCCCCCGAGGGTAAAGGGCATAGTTAGCACAAGATCTCATTTGTCACACAAACCAGGAAACTTTTCCATGTTTGGCTTAAACATCTGAAATTGCTTTCTTGTAGGTCCCAAATAGTCAGATATTGGCAACCCCACTTGATGCAATTTCAGAACAATTACTCCAGGGCTTGGCCCCTCAGAGGCTCCCCAGGAACTGTCCTGAGCACATCGGGACGTGGGGTCACCCCCTGGCGCATCAGAACCTCATCAGAACTTCGACTGCTTCTACCCCCACTTGCTTGCCATACAAAGCCCCCTCCTGCTCCCCAGCCCCTGTCACTAGGCTGAGGTATAAAGAGGTATCAAGATTAAGTTAATGGCGGGCAAAGAAAATCAGCTTTGTTGGCAAATTGTCTCTGATATTTATTTTGAACATTAAAACGAATCATTCTGACTAAAGAGGGCTGCAGTGCGCGGCCCATTAAAATGCATGCATTATGTATAACTCCCCGGCTTCACCTCCAAGTATTACCAGCCTAAAAAGCAAACATGGTTTTTAAAGCCCCTTGTTTACGACATCCCCTGACAGCTGATTAATGGCCGCAGCTTCCAGATCTGAAAGCTTAGTAACCCAAGCTAGAAAATTCAATCTTATTCTAATATAGGTGGGGGGTGGGGGTAGGGTAAGCAAAGCAAAATAGGAACAGAGCAGAGCCCGTCAAAGAGATGCCAGCGGAGGGTTGCCACCACTGGAGAACGGAAGCTAGGGTTCTCCTTGGGCTTTGTAAGTTTCCTGCTGCAACATATTACCACCACCCCGGTGGCTTAACACAACGGAAATGTGTTCCCCACAGCCCTGCAGGCCAGAATTCGGGCCAAGGTGTCGGTGGGGCCACGCTCCCTCCAGAGGCTCTAGTCTAGGAGGAGATGCTCCCCTGCCTCCGCGGATTCCAAACAGGGCCACATTCTGTGGTTCCAGGTGGGCATGTCTCTGGTGGCAGGTACACCATCCAACCACGACAGGTCTCCTTCCCTCCCTGAGCGTGTCCCCTTTTTCCTTAGGAAGGTCTTGGGACCAACCAGACCTACAGATCCTACGAGATCCTGGGAAGCTTTCTGATCTGACCCCATTTGTGCATTTTCACTCCATCCCCTGGCTCTGGACTCCAGGGTCCTCCTGACTGGCCTCCCTGCTCCCACACCCACCCTGTCCAATGAGTTCCTCACCAGCAGCCAGAGAAGTCCCTCCAGGGCCCATCAGATCCCGTCACTGCCCCCTATGGTCCCTCAAAGGCTTCCTAGGGCCAGTAGCCCTCCAAATCCTGGCCAATAGGCCCTGCCCATCTGCCTTCTGACCATCCTGCCAGCCTTTCTCACAGGGCACACCTCCTGCTGGGCTGGTTTCAGCCAGGATTTCAATTCACGGCTTGTTCCCTAAGCACCTACTCCCACCAGGCCCTGTGCCAGGTCTGAGGTCACAGCAATGACATGGTCTTTAAGCCAGAGGTGCCCACAGTCTGCAATGGACACAGACACACTAGCAAACACACACACACACACACACACACACACACACACACGCCCTGTGCAGAGGTGCAAGTGGCAAGGTGGCACATGGAGGCATCAAGGCCTTCCCAGAGGAGCTGGGCCTTAAAGAAGCCACCTTCTTGGCTGAGTGGGAACATTTGCTTAATATGTGCATCCTGGGAAGATTCTTGGGGATTTGCCTTCCTGCTGGCCTCTAACGTCCATCTATAAGTCTTAAGTCCTGATTTATGATGACTTCTTTAATTGGCAATGGCTGACTTTGGGTGGTTCTGTCCCCAGTTCTTGATCATATAATTAAAGATCTATAAACCAATACTCAAATGGGGGGAGGGGGGAGGGCCCAGGTCTGTCTATTGCAGGGACTCTGATGTCAGGAGGAGGATTGCTGGCCTCAGTCACCCACCCACCCCCACCCCCCTTAGTATGATGTCTACAATAGACATCCTTTTTTCCTCTTGTCAGAGGGGAAGCTGAGGCTCAGGAATAACGCTGGGCCCAAGGCGCCTCCGTGAATCAGAGCTTGGCCAGGACGAGAAGCCGGGCTCCCAGGGCCCGGCCAGGATTCCGCCCACACCCTCTGGGCCGGGCACTGCCTAAGGAGCCGAGGTCATTGGTCCTGCTGCTGCCTTGGCAGACAGGTGCCACTGGACACCGCAAACCGAGAGCGCAGTGGCTGGGCCTCGGCGGGGCAGGGCTCAGAGGAGCCGCTTCATCTCCTCTAACGCACAGGTGAGTCTAAGGCTGAGAGACCCAGGAGCAGAAACACACCCACAGTGGGGCCGCGGGCATGGTGAGGAACCCTCTTACACGGGTCGTGTGACCTTCTTGCTGTGCTTTTAATTCTCATTCAATTTTAGGGGAAGTTTTATGTAACACTAAGGAATGTACCCAATAAGGTAATAGAATGAAGATATTGACCTGTGATCAGATTTAATAAATTATGAAAAGTAACAGTTCAACTAAACATAACATTTAAAAAAAAAGAAAGAAAGAAAGAAAGAAAGGAAACTCCCCTCCCTGGGCCCTTAAGAGAGGTTCCCCTTGCTGTGGACCCATCTCAACCTCTCTCCTTCCCCCGTAGAGGGGGGATTCTCCTTCCCACCCATGGGGAGGGCTCCCTCCACCTTCTCAAGGCCAGGAAGGAAGAAAGTTATGTCATAAGTGTGAAGTGAGTGGGAGAGATAGAAAAACCGGCTCAGGGGGCTGAAGCAGTCATGGAAGTCTTCCTGGTGGAGGAGGACTTTGGGTTGGGATTTGACAGAGGGCTTGAAAATATATATGTATTTTTGAAATTCGTGCAAGAGTAGGCCTTCCTTCCCCCAGCTGCTGGTAATGGTGGAGGGGAGGGCTCCCCCCACCTTCTCAAGGCCAGGGAGGAAGGCCAGGTGGGCGAGTGCTGAGAGCTGGGCTCGCAGCAAGGTTTGAGAACTGACAGAGGGATAGTGTTCTTCGCCGCATGAGTGGAGGAGGTCATTTAACTTAATAACTGTGAATTTAGGACTGCTGCCACCATCCAGGGCCCCTGCAGGGAGACTGCTGAGCGGAGCACTCAGCAGGGCTGCCCCTCCCAGGGTGCCCTTTGTGGCAAGAACAGCAATTGCCTGCTTTTGATGTCGCTCTTATCTAGTCACTCAAGCTGCGATTCTAACAGTCATCTCCTGGCATCTGTCTGAGTTCGGAGTGTGGGGGCATTTGCACCACCGCCTGCTGGCCCAGGGAGTGTATCATTAGGTCACAGTGCTGTCCAAGCACAGTGCACCTCCTTGTGCAGGGCCCCACCTGTGGGAGAATACCAGCAGCCAAGGCCTCAGATGGCATGAAATCCAACTTTCCAAGCTGCTACTCAAGGCACAATCATTCTCCAATCCCTGGCTTCCTGCAATTCTGTTTCCTTTATCTAAAATCATATATATATATATATATATATATATATATATATATATATACACACACACACACACACACACACGCGCACACACACACACACACACAGTGGGGCCTTGACTTATGAGTTTAATTCGTTCTGAGACCGAGCTCATTAAGGAGCTCGTTAAGGAGCTCGTTAACTCAAATTACTCTGTCAACTCAATGCAAAAAATCGGCCGAGAGACAGCTGGTATCTCAAAAAACTTGTTAGTCGGGACACTCGTAAGTCAAGGCCCCACTGTGTGTGTGTGTGTGTGTGTGTGTGTGTATTAAAAGTGTAATATGCTAATGCTAATTATACCTGATGTCTTTCCGGATGAAGCCGGGGCTGAGAGGGAAGCTCGGGTCCCAGGTGCCAGAGGAAAGCCAGTACCAGCAGCTGGGGGAAGGAAGGCCTACTCTTGCACGAATTTCGAAAATACATATATATTTTCAAGCCCTCTGTCAAATCCCAACCCAAAGTCCTCCTCCACCAGGAAGACTTCCATGATTGCTTCAGCCCCCTGAGCCGGTTTTTCTATCTCTCCCACTCACTTCACACTTATGACGTAACTTTCTTCTTCTAATTTAGTTAGCTGTCTCCTTGTGTAGGCTCACTGTGTGTTTCCCTGGGCTATGAACTCCTAGGAAGCAGGGGCTCTGTTATATTTGTTTCTGAGTCCCCAGGGACTAGCACATTGCCCATCACAAAGCCATTCTCAATATGTATTTGGGCAGTCAGGTCTTGACAATTTAGACTCAAGGAAGGCAGATGGTCTAAATTAGTGCCACAACTGAATTCTGGGATGTATAAAAAGAAATGCAGGTTATTCCTTTACATGAGGCCACCAGGAGCTTGGGGAGAGGCATGCAACAGATCCTCTCATGGCCTTCAGAAGGAGACAACCCTGCCAACGACACTCATTGATTCATTATTCATTCATTATTGCTGTCCTCATGTGCTCGCTGACCCATGTTGCAATATGATACAATGTACCAACCCCTGCATCTCTGTGTGATACTTAAACAACCAACAACTAATAGAAATGCAAAATACTGAAGGCAAGGTATGGTTGTGGTATGGGGTGAGGAGGCTACAGGGAGGCTTCAAGGAGGAGTGACATTAACCCAGCACCTTAGAGAACCCTACCCCCTACTCTCACCTGTTCTCAACTAAGCTTCCCAATATTCCACACATACCAGGCACACGGCACCGAAAACATCAGCCCAGCCCCTGTGCCAGGGCCGGGAGTCACCTGCACTGAGTGCTTCCTGGGGCCCAGCAGACCAGTGGGTCGAACCCAGCACAAACTGGATTTCACTTGGATCACAGAATTTTAAAAACTCTGAACTAGCTAATGACAATTGAAAGTCAGAAATCACATATTAAAAATGCAGGATTTTTTCGCCCAGCTAGTGTGGCTCAGTGGTGGAGCATTGACCTAAGATCCAGGAGGTTGAGGTTCGATTCCTGGTCAGGGCACAAGCCCAGGTTGTGGGCTCAGTCCCCATTGGGGGGCATGTAGGAGGCAGCCTATCAATGATTCTCTCTCATCCTCTCCCTTCCTCTCTGAAATCAATACAAATATTTTTGATGCAGAATTTTTGCTTTCTCGGGAAAAAATGGGAAGTCTCTCCAGCAAATAGCCCACAGCCGGGATCGGAGTGAGAGTTGCCCCTGTGATGACGCATGCCCTCCAGACCTTGGACCCATTTTGCACCTGCCTGGGCCCTGGGGAAAGTTGACTTTAAGACCTCTGGGTCTCTCTCTCAGGGTCCTGTGGAATTTCTGGGAGTGGCTGTAAAATACCACTGGTCCTTTTATTACCTCTCAAGAGAACATACCTGAATGGGAGCGACAGTGCCATTTGTAAAGAAGGTCAATTGTTTATCAATGTTGGCATTTATTACACAATGACTCGTGACACACAGGCCACCTGAGCGGGACACCTCCTGTGCTGTGATGCCAGGGCTTGTAGCACAGACATTGCCACAAACCCCGCTTGGTTCTGCCTCCCGCTGGCATCTGGGGGAGGTTAAGTCAGTCCTGGCACCACCCAAATAACCTAGGGGGAGCCTGTGCGCGTTAAGAGCAGCCCGATTCTTTTCCCGATGGATGAGCGCAGCGCCCTGGGGACGCTCCACCGAATCCCGGCTCCTGTCTGTCACAGCAGCTAGTTTATCGCTGGCGGAGGCCTAGAGTCCTGGCTGGCAAAGGCTGGCGGGAGAGGACTCTGGCTTCCTGCATCTGCCTGCAGCCGCGGGCGAGTTGCGCCTCCTCTCTGAGCCGGGGGTTTGCACACTGGCTGCGGGACCTCTTAGACCAGGGTTTCCCCGATTTCCGAGGGCGGAGTGTCCGAATCCTCTGGAGCCTGGTTCAAACAGGCCTCTGAGTGCTGATTCAGCACAGCTGGGGCAGGACCTAGGCATCTTCACTTCTAACAAGTTCCCAGGGGCTGCTGCTGCTGGGCTGGGACGCTCTGAGAACCACTGTCCTGGGTCACTCTAGTCGTGCAGTAACGTAACTCACGGTGGCAGTACCATATGTTTAGAGCCTGCCGTGAAGAGGCCAGAAGATCCCCCCCCAGAGCTGAGATGTGGAAGGCTTAGCTGAGGAATGGGTGCGGCCCTTCAGTCCTCTGCTGGAGAAAGGTGACCGTCCAGAGAGTCAGAGTCCTAGCTATTCTTCCTGGCCAGGGCCCGTCCTGTGCGCTGGAGGAGGGGCAGCAGCATTCCTGGCCTCTGCCCACTGGATGCGGGAGCCTCTCCCAGCTGCAACAATCAAATGTGCCTGCAGACACGGCCACAGTCCCTGGGAAGCAAAACTGCCCCGGCTGAGACCCGCTGCCCGGAGCAGCCGTGCCCCCCTTGGCAGCACAGTGGAACCACCTGATGCCCGGTCTCCCCAAGACACTGACTTTACTGGTTAAGGGTGCAGCCTGGGTATGTGGAGTTGTAGACTCTAAGGGGCAGCCAGGGCAGGGAACCACGTTCTGATGCCCACTGGGATGCCAGCCGTTATGGTGATGGGAGAGAAGGCAGAAACTGGGGGGATCATGACGCAGTGCGCTGGAGAAGGGGGTGAATTCTACCAGCCTGGTGATGACCAGGCCTGGTCACATGTACCCATTAGACCCAGACAGAAACAGGCTCCTCTCTGCCCAGGACGTTGGCCTACATTCGAACATAGATAGGCTAAGATGTGTACGCCTACCTGGGCTCTGCCTTCGTCGGTTAACCCAGGTCCCAGGTGAGCCAGAATTAGCAACAGGACGGGGTTCTGGTTAAAGCAGCCAGCTCAGCCCTGCTAAACCCATTTCTTCACCTTGAAAACAAGAGGCTAGCCTCAGGTGGCATCTCCGGTCTCTCAGGGCCTGTCCCCTGAGGCTCTCTGTAGGTGGAGGCACTTTGCCAAGTCACTGGAAACGGGTGCTGGGAGCCTCCCGAGGGGCCTCTGTAAGGAGCACCAGCTGACAACATGACAATTCAGGCGAGACCGGTATGGAAGACACTGTCCCCAGCTGAAGCTGGCCAGGAGTCAGTGCTTGGTCACCATCTGCCCGCTTTATGGACTAATGAGAGGCCTGGAGCACGAATGTGTGCACGGGTGGGGTCAGCTGGCCCGCCCAGATCAAGGCTGACAGGGCCAGGCTAGCCAGGAGGAGAGGACGCAGGAGGTTGGCCAGCCGGTCCCGCCCCCTGGTCAAACTCCCCCGTGGAGGGTACAATTTGCATATTAGCCTTTTATTATATAGGATGGCTCCTGGAGGGCTAAGTGTGGCCTGCAGGCAAACGGAGAATGGGCTGGATTCCCCAGGCCGCACCCTTCCCCCGTTTCCATGGAATCATAGCATCTGGAGCCAGACAGATGAGCCTATCCAGGGATTTGTAAATGCAGAGGGTGGAGCCCCAGTTGCTGGCCACTGACATCCATCACCTGGGAGCTTACTAAGGAGAGCCCCAGGACTCACCCCCAGGGATTCTGATTCTATAGCCCTGAAGTGGTGCCTGGGAATCAGATTTTTCAGACTCCCAGCGGGTTCTGATGCAAGGGCTAGGAAGAACCAAATCCTAAAGAGAAAATTTTCTGGCCTCACCACACATAGGGTGTCAGCAGCATGTGCTTGGGAACCTCGCAGCCTGCCCAGACCGTGTACTGTGCAGCATATTCTTTTTCCTGCACACAAAAGCCCTCTGTGTTTGTAAGAACCATATTGCCTTTACTTGACTCAGAGAGGGTAAGCGACTTGCCCTGGGTTGCCCAGCAAAGTAGATACAGACCTGGGACCAGACTGGCCTCTTGCCTCCCAGTTAGCGCCATCGCAATTCAGCCAGCAGGGTGGGAGGACCTACTCTGGGCCAAGGCCCACGTGGCCGGGCCGGCTCTGAGGCGCAGGAGGCTGTTTACGCAAGCTGACAGCTCTGATCCGCCAACGGCGCCCGCTTCCAGCTCAGCCTCTAATAATAGCTCTTCCTCGGAATTCCTCCCGTCTTGATGGGAGCGGAATATTTAGACATATCAAAGATTCTTTCCCCTTCTTTCATGGAGCCATCAGTGATATGAAAGGAGTACAATGAAAAGACGGGTCTCTGTGACAAGCTTCAGAGAGCAGCCAATTCCCTGACATCCTTCAAGCCTCCAATTGACTCCACGCTTCTTTGGCGGGAGTCAGGGTGGTTACATAATAACAACACCTTCATTTCTATGTGCTATCGTGGGCCTTTCACAGGCATTAGCTTATTGAACCCACAAAATATCCTGGAGGAGGGCAGGGCAGGGGTCCTTATTCCCAGTTTACAAATGAGAAAATTGCAGCACAGAGAGGTTAAATGGCTTACCTAAGGTCACACAGCAAGTTAGTCACTAATCACGGAGTCCTCTGGCAGGCAGGGAGTCTGGAGAGCACGAGCTCTAAATGGCCTTCCCTGGAAGACGCTGAAGGGCCTGTGCTGGTGGGTGGGTCTCGCCTGTCCCCCCACCTCTCTCTCCCTCACAGCCCCTCTCTACCGTGAGCTCCAGTTAAAGGCCTCATCTCCAAATATAGTCGTACGGGGGGTTAGGGGACCATAATGTGCTGTCTCCATCTGGCACACCTCTCTCTCATCTGCATGACTAGCTCCTCCCCATCCTTCTGCACTTGCCCCCAGCACCACTGCCTCCTCCAGGGAGCCTCCCCTGATGCCTGCCTGGCAGAGCCCTGTGCATACCTCCGTTCTGCCCTGTATCATGTTGTATTATAATCAACAACTTTAGGGTCTTGCCCACCAAATTGTGAGCCCTGCTGTATTATCAGGCTGACATTGCAAAGGACCTGAGGCTGAACCAGACAGACTGAGTGACTTAAACAAGAGAAATTTATTTTCTCACCGTTCTGGAGGCTGGAAGTCCAAGTTCGAGGCTCAGGCAGGGGTGGTTTCCGGTGAGAGGTCTCTTTCTGACTTGTAGGCGGCCCCCTTCTGCTTCTCACATGGTCCTTCCTCTGCTCTCTTGGGGGGGAGCGGGAAGCAGGGGGGGTCTGCGGAGCCTCCTCCTCTTTTTATATGAGCATCAGTCCCATTAGATTAGAGTCCCACACTCACATAAAATGATTTACCATCTTAAAGGCCCCACCTCCAAATACAATCCCATTGAGGGTTAAGGCTTCAACATATGACTTGGGGGAGAATACAGGCCTCAAGGACAACACCAGCTCTGGCTGTTTGTCATGGAGATGGTGTCTAGCCAGGGCCTGGCCCACGCCAGGGCCTGGCCCACAGCAGGGCCCGACGAATGTGCCATGTAGGCGTTCCTTTTCACAAGTCCCTGACATGTCACCCAGCATCTGCTTGACACCCCAAGGATGGGGAGCTTCGTTTCACTGTTGGTCAATCTACCAAGACTCTGGTAAAGCACAGGAGAGAGTAAACAAGGGGACAATAGGTTAAAAATCATAACATCTGCCCAGATCTTCCTACTGAAGTCACCAAAACAGTCCATCCTTTTGAAATAACATTATTCTTCCTGTGAGTCTTGAGTCTTCTAGGCTCATCATCCCTATGCAACCCAGGCCCAGCAAGTGTCTCCTGGCCATCCTCACTGCATCCCCGCTCTCTCAGAGGGTGCAAGAGGCTTACACAGAGCACCATCCCTGGGGGCCCTTCTTCCTCACTGACAGGGAAACCAGATTCTCTTCCATTCTTGAAGAGCTGGAGAGATGGTCTGTTCCCTCATTTCAAGGGACTGCCTAGAGCAAAAGGTCAGCACAGATGCCGCCTCCTCCAGGAAGCACTCCTGATTTCCTCTTCAGGGCTCCCATAACACAGCACTCCCTTCTCAGGTGTAGCACATACCCCACTCTATTGTACATTCTTCCAGTTACTGCCTCCACCACTGGAGCCCTTTAGGGCGGAATCTGTGTCATGTTCTCCTCTTTGCCTGCAGTACCCAGCCTAGTTGGGAGGTCTTTGTCCTCAGGCTCTAAGAGCCAGTTTCCACTCCAAGGTGGCTGCCCCCTTGGCAAGGGTGTGGGGGGACCAGCCCCTGGAGGGCTCACATGAGCCACAGGGACTCCCTGCCCAGCCTCCCAACATGGCCCCACAAGGGGCCTTGCCACTTACCCGCTGCTGAATTGTAACAAACACTCCAAGAGATAATGGTTAATTTCACAGAGCCTTGAGTGGAGGCTGTTAAAATGTTAATATTATTTAAATTGTTTTACATTTTCGACAGTTTGAGCCACAAATATAAATGTTTTCTGTGCTTTCCACCGAGCTGAGCTCACAAAAATGATTGATGAGGCGCCAGATATGGAATTTCCCACTTTAAATTAAGAAACGCAACGTGGAGGCAATGAGGAAAATACTATCGGCCATATGTGGTCCCCTGGTGGCTCCAGAGGCCAGACTCCTCCGCATGGAGCCTGGACCAGGGCATGTGTCCCTCCGGCCCCTGGTGGCTCGGTGGCTCTGGGCTCCTCACCTCAACTCCCTGGGCCTGATGTCTAATAACACCTACCGGCAAGGCTTTCCAGAGATTCCATGGTGGCTTGCAGTGGGGGCTCCGGGGTTTCCTCTGCACTGAGTCACCTACGTGCACCCAGCGGTCGAGGGGTGCACCTTTATACGTCTTTTACACACCGGGCCCACAGTCACACACCAGCTTTGGGGGCGCCCACCTGTCTGACACTAACGCCAGTGCTCTGAGCACCTTGTTACGTAAGATTAAAGGTGCCTGTCTCACTCACTATAGTGACAACTAATGAATGGTGGTCTGCTCCCCTCCACTCGTCCCCCTCCCTCTCGTCCACACCCAACATTCCAAGCCCTCCCTCCCTGAGCCTCCACTACACCAGGTGGGGGAAATCTCAACTTCGGCTAAGTCCAAAGGAGGAATGAGCTAAGGGAGACAGTCCTGTCATCAGGCCAGGGGAGGGGCAGCGTGGGGAACCACCCTGCCTCCTGCTCCCCACCCATCCAGGCCTCACTGCCCTCCTGACCACAGAGCCCTGCCCCCTCCCAGCCCCACCCCACCCCCGCCCCACCTCCAGGCCTCAGAGAAGCTGCAGCCAGGCCGACCTGGGCCCCAGGGGGACACCTACCTGCTCCTCTTCCCAGCCCAGCACTGAGCTCCGTGCTGCAAGTGCGTCAGCTCCAGGGCTTGTCGCCGCGGTCTCCAGGAAGGAGAATGATGATCCCTGTGTTGCATGTGAAATAACTGAGGCGTGGAGAGGCGAAACCAAGGACACACAGATTGTAAGAAGTGGGGTATGGTTCTAAACCCAGGTTCAAACTCCACAACCCCACACTGCTTCCTCCTGCTAGGATGCCCCCTAGGTCTGAGGCCATGACCCCTGCCACACTAGGCCCCGTCCTAGTCTCATCAGGCCCCCTTCATTCATTCATCACAGTGGCTCATCACCCACGCCCTGCTCTGCCCGGGGGGGGACACACTCACACCTCCCCAGATCTGACAGTCAATAGAGTGGCAGACAAGCAGGGAAGAGTGTGGTCTGTGCCATGGCAGAGGGAAGCACGTAGCAGAGACGTCCCACCCGGGCTGGGGTCTGAATGATGAACAGGAGTAGCCGGACAATGAGTTGCAAGGCGATGCTCCTGCTAAGGGCAAAGCAGGAGCAGAGAGACCCCAGCGTGAGCCGGAGGCGGCCAGGCAGGCCGGGCAGGAGGAGCTGGAGAGGTGAGCGGCCCTGAGAGTCAGGCCAAGTGAGGCGTGTGGGCCTCATCCCCAGCGAGGAGTGAGCTTGGGTTTTAAGCAGAGGAGCGAGTGAGCAGCCGTGGGCTCCGGACAGTCCTGGCTACAGTGAGGAGAAGAAAGGATGCCGGCAAGATGAGGCCAGAGGCAAGCAGGGGGCTGGGGCGGTCCCCCCAGCGCTGGCCATGAATGGGAAGGGGCTGTGTTATGGATTTGAAGCCCATTAGCAGGGACAGTGAGAGGCTAGCGACTGACTGAGTGAGAACCGAGGGGGCAGGAGGACCAGAAGGGGCCTGGCCCAGTTCTGTCTGGAGTAACAGGTGGAGGGAGGGACAGGGCCCTGCTACCTGTGGACAGCTGTCCTCTTGCCCGTCCTTTGCTGGGGTCCTCAGCCTGCCCTGGCCGGTCCCCCACTGGGTGCACTCGCTCCCGTTTCAGCTGAAAGCCTGTCCTCCCGCCCCTCCCAGAGTCCTGCACTCACATGTCTGGGATCCGTTGCTCTGACACCTTCAGAGTGATCATAGGCAAGTGACCAAACCTCGAACCCTGAACACGAAGTTACACACCTGTCAAGTGGCAGTGACACTGCATCTGCTGGTGGTCGTGGGGTCAATGAGATAAAATAGGAAAGGAGCTTAGGTCTGCCCGGGACGCACTAAGCATTCGATAAACATGTTCTTGTTATTATTATCATGACTCCGCCAGCCCTGAAGCTCAGGGGCACGGGCCAGGTGTCACCCCCTCTCCTGCCCTCTGCTCCCCACGCACAGAGCATGCAGGCTGAGCCCTCTCTGGGAGCAGGTCGGGAAGGCAGGCGGAGGGGCGGCCGTGATGGATGGCTCTCGGCAGTTCTGCGATGCGTCAAATGTTTAATGGAAGTCAGCCTAGTGAACCAGCCCTTCCCGCACTGCGGGGCGCGGTGGGGGCTCCTCTCCTGCCTCGCTGATGTTCTCTGACATTCGGGGAGCGCGGCAGGCACTTAGGGGCTTTGCTGAGAGGGAGGGAATAGCAAATGAAGCTGAGACCTCCTCTCCTCGCATTCCTTCAGGACCGGAGAGGGACCTGGGCCAAGCTCCCTCACCAGCAAGAAGGCCAAGGCGCTCCAGGGCCACGGCCTGGGGGCTCCTCTTCCTCACTGCGCGGCCTCGGCAAGATGCGAAAGCACTGCAAGCCTCAGCTTCTTCATCTCTGAAGCGGGGATGCTAATAACCCTACTGTATAGGAGGCCTGTTGTAGGATTAAACGTGGAAACACGTGCAAAGAGCCAGAATGGCGCCTGGAGCACAGCAGGTGCTCAGTCAGAGCTGGTTTTAATAGCAGAGGAAAGAAACTGCGATGCAGTGAACTGGGAGGCTGTCCTGCCTTCCTGCTGACATGCTGTGTGACCCGGAATAGTTCCCTGCCCTCTCTGGGTCTAGGTTTCCTCACGCTGGACTGTGGATTTCGGTCTCCATATGTCCCAGGGCTCCTCTTTGCACACAGTCAGGGCCACACCTGCCATGACCAATAGAGACTCACACACCTGGGCTCTGGGTAGCCATGAGTGGAGACAGGGTGCTGAATACCACACTCTAATAATAGCCATCCTGTATGGGGTACAGTCCACCTGCCAGACACTGACTACTTCAGGCCATCTATACAACCCATTTTGCAGATGAGGAAACTGAGTCTCTGGGTGATAGAAAGTGAGAGGCAGAACCAGGATTTCTACTGAAGGCCATTGACCCCAGGGCCCACACCATTCACCACATTCACAGGCTCTCGGGCCTCCCTCTCAGACAGGTCTATGCCAGAATCCACAGGGAGAGAAAGGCCGGAAGCTCGGAAACACAGCTGGTCCTGGTGGCAGCACCTGAGCTCACACAGGGGGAAGCTTAGTCGGTCATCCCCTCTGGGCCCCTATTTATTAGGAAAATTCCTCCTCCGAGTCTCAGCAACCACTCGGCCTCCGGTGATCACGCTAAAGCGGGGAGCTTAGTAGGCACTCATAGAGACTCCCCTCAGAACAGTGGTTCTCAACCTTCCTCATGCCTCGACCCTTTAATACAGTTCCTCATGTTGTGGTGACCCCCAATTTCATTGTTACAAACTGAACATAATTAAAGCATAGTGATTCATCACAAAAACAATATGTAATTATATATGTGTTTTCCGACGGTCTTAGGCGACCCCTGTGAAGGGGTCGCGACCCACAGGATGAGAACCGCTGTCTTAGAACATTTTCTTTCCCAAAGAAATGCTTCTGAAAAAGGGACAGGCAAGACTTGGGGCTGCCAGGGAGCCCTGGGGTATGGATCGTCCCAACATGCACCCCTTCCCCCCCACCCACAACCACTGAGCAGAGCATCACCCCGTCGGTAAAGCGGGTTTCTGGCTCCCCCCTCTCCCCGCCCCTGTGGAGGACACCTCGGGTGTGAGTTGGCAGTGCCACCACCTGGATTTCTAACAGACCATTTCAATTCTCTCTCCTGCCTCTCTAGCACCTCTCTCTCCCCCCGTAAACAGCCCTAAGCTGGCCGTCCTGATAAACTGGGGGCTTGGGGACTTCCTTCAAGTGCCTGGTAAATGGAAGCATCTCAGACCGACAGCTCTCGGCGTTCAATGAGATTATATTTCTTATTTAAATAGCTGATTGGAGGGTTGGTTTCAAAGCACCAGGCTGTGTGCCTGTGGCCTCGGCGGGCTCCCGGGGAGAAGCAATATTGTGTGGCTTTGTGCAGCGGCGGGGCCCCTCCTCCAGCTCCGCTCCCATTCAGCTGCCCCCAGGATGCAAGCGGCTGGTGGGGGATAAAAGCCGCCCCCTCCTGGTTTGGGGAGCAGCAGATTACGCCTTTCATTGGGGACCGGCTTCTCCGGGGCTCCCCACCATGCTCTGCACCAGTTGTCGCCCCTCTCAAAGCGCCGGAGATAAAAGGCAATGTGTTCGCCTCATCCACCTCCGGGGGAAGCTCCAATCAGTCTTTTGTCAGCGCCACCATTTTAGGAAGGTTGTTGTGCAGCGTGCTCTGCTGGGAGGTTTCGTGCTGGCTCTTCCCCCACTTTTACAGGGGTCTCCTGGCCCCGTGCTGGGCCCTGGGCGGACTGGTGCCCGCTGTCTTCCTGGGTCCCCACTCCCAGCCCCGAGGGGGTGGCGTCATCGTGGGAGCAGGCAACCTTGGGGAAGGGCGAGGTTTGCACAGGACAAATCTGTGCACAGACCCTGCACGGCCCGAGCTCTTTGCTTAGAGCAAATTTGCAGTTAATTGTGTGTCAAAATAACATATTAGTAACAGCAGCGTCTGGGCTCTGAGCAATTCTTCTCCTTTCAAGCCTTTGTCTGCCCGGGGCCGGAGGGGCTTGTCAGGGCATCTTTGAGACAGGCTGGTGGCCCGTCAAAAGCGGCCCTAGGATCTCGGTGATTGGCCCAGAGCCCTGGACAAGATAAAAGGCCAGTGGTGGCCTTGCAGGATGCCCAGCTCTGTCTGCAGGGCCGGGCGGGGCGGCGATCTTAGGAGCTGGCAGCGGCAGCATGGGGGCGGGCGGTTTGGTATGCCAGGCACATCCAGCGCCTCCTGCATCCAGGGACCGCAATCAGGTAGCTGATGGGGATGCAAGTCACATCGCCTGGACCGTTGCCGCAGTGAACTGATTCATGCTGCTACTCTGAGGCGGAGAGAAGGGACAGCGGGGCCGGGAGACGAACGAGCTGGCTTTATTATACAGCTGCTGTTTTCAAGCTGGAGTATTCCAGCCCCTCCTGCGTCCTCCCTCCCTCTCTCTCTGCCGAGCTGGTGCTGGCCGCCTACCTGCAAAGGCAGCGCTCGCTCTGGCCCCTGGCTGCAGCTGAACAATGGCATTATGCGAGGCATAAAGAGTACCCGGGCAACGGAGACAGGCACGGCTTAATTCGCTCAGTGCCCAGTGGCTTTTGAACGCCCCTGCATTCAGCTTTTATCCGGAGCCGCTTTGGGCCTCCCCACCCTTTATTCCCGTCCCTCCCCATCACATGCTTCCCCCGGCTCTCACACAGGGCTGCGATGGAGCTGATGGCATGACGTGAGGGACACAAAGAGAAGGAGGCAGGAGCCCTCGCTAACCGGGAAAGGCTCCCGGCTGTGGGTCAGGAGACCTGGGTTTGGGTCTCAGTTTGGCTCAGCGAGTCCCTTCCCAGCTCTGAGGTCCAGGCCTGTGTCTGTAAAGAAGAGAGATGGGGCCGAAACCGGTTTGGCTCAGTGGATAGAGCGTCGGCCTGCGGACTGAAAGGTCCCAGGTTCGATTCCGGTCAAGGGCATGTACCTTGGTTGCGGGCACATCCCCGGTGGGAGATGTGCAGGAGGCAGCTGGTCGATGTTTCTCTCTCATCGATGTTTCTAACTCTCTATCTCTCTCCATTCCTCTCTGTAAAAAATCAATAAAATATATTAAAAAAAAAAAAAAAAGAAGAGAGATGGGAACAAGGTCCCTGAGGGATTTTCCGACTCTGACGTCCTATGATTTGGAAAGACACTGCATCGTTCTGGCCTCAATAATAGTGAAGGGTCCTCCGTGTGCCAGGGATATTCTCCTTGACCATGACCTAGACCAGGCCGTGGGTCAGGACAGTAAGTGAGGGAAGCGAGCCAGGTGACGCCCACGGCGCTCGGGAGCCCACTTGCCCTGTGGAGAACAGCAGCCACCGCCGGGCTCCGACTCTCAGCTGCCTTGTGGGAATACGAAGCCCAGCGTTGGGAGATCTTCCATTTTTTTAAAAGAAACCAGAAATGTGAAATTTTATGCAGAGTCTAACAATTTTAAAATGTCAGCTGCATTTCTTAGAAACATGGGAACTCAAACAAAACCTATCACGCACCTTGCCTATTCGACCAGCTTCCAGATGAGGAACTTGGGAACGGCAGGGCCCCTGGGTATCCCAGCTCCAGGCACCCCCACATAGAGCCGTGAGGTGAGCAATGGGTGCTCCTGGACCAGACAAATTACACTGGGCAAAGTGCCCCATTATGTGCTGAGAACAGAGGGGAGGGAAGAGGAGGGGCCGAGGATAAGGGAGGGGAGGAAAGAGGAGGAGAGGAGAAGGGAGAAACCAGTACCTTCAGATACCCTGCCACCTGCATCCAGGCTAACTGCATGGTCCCCTATCGGGAAGTGAGGGAAATATGCCCAGGGAGCCTCCTGGTCTCACCTCCTCACGGCCCTGCCACCCAACCAAGTAAGGCCAGACCATGTTCCTAGATATCCAGCGCCCAGCCCTGCCTGGCCGGAGGAATGATTCTACCGCCTAAGTTCCCACCCACCCATCCAGACACTGGGTGGCAGTTCAGGGCCTCAGTCTCTAAACCCAGCTTCCTGGTGCCAATCCTTGCAGCAGGGGGCATCTCCAGGCGATGTCACAGGGGACCCAGAGGGACTGCAAGAGCTCCCGCAGGCCTCTGCCCGTGGAATCCAATCGGCCGTGATGTCCCATCCACCCAGCTTCTAAAAACACATCCTACGGAAGAGATGCTCCAGCTTAATAATATATCCGGAGGTCTCTGAGGCCAGGAGTTTATATTATTTCAACGAATATTTGACAGAAGGGAAGAAAAAGTACTCCATACAAGGAGCTCTTTACGGGCCAGGAGAAAAGACAAACCCATACGCACGTTCAGTTCCATAACAGCCAGGGACCAGGCAATCGGGGCTACACGCAGCCATCTCCTCTACTGACAGAGCGGTCGCTGTGTACCAGCCCAGGCCTGCTGGCAAAACCACCCCCCCCCCGCCCCACCCCCCCCGCCCCAGGCACAGCGCTAACACAGAAGGCCTGAGGCTGACTCTCCCTCCTCCACTCATCGCTGTGACATAAATCAAAAAGCCTCTACAGCAGCGGTTCTCAACCTGTGGGTCGCGACCCCTTTGGGGGTCAAACAACCCTTTCACAGGGGTCGCCTAAGACCATGGGAAAACACATATATAATTACATATTGTTTTTGTGATTAATCACTATGCTTTAATTATGTTCAATTTGTAACAATGAAATTGGGGGTCACCACAACATGAGGAACTGTATTAAAGGGTCGAGGCATGAGGAAGGTTGAGAACCACTGCTCTACAGGGACATGGACCAGATCCGATTGCCATGGGAGGTGAGAGGAGAAAGAGGTGATCTGTCTCTAAACATACAGATGGAGGTAGAGAAAGGGTACCCCTCCCCACCAAAAAAGGGGGGCATGGGAGAGAGCAAAGATGGGGGTGAATGCAGGAACAGATGGTCCACTGGGTGAGTGGTCCCAAATCCCAGGGTAGTTCTGGCTGAGCAGAGCGGTAGGAACGTGGGAGGAGAGAGTTGGAGAAAAGGTGAGAAAGGTTGATGAGGGCCCCACCATAATGAGCCCTCGGCAGCCAGAAGAGTTTGAGTTTTACTCTTGAAGCAAGAGGGAGCCATTGAATGTTCACTGTTGGCGCAGGATTCCATTATAACTGGGTTTCAGAATGAGCCTTTGCTGGCTACATGGAGAGCAGACTGCAAGCAAGAAGTGCCAGGAGACAAGAACCATCGCCCGGGGAGGGCATGGCGCCCGGACCAGAGCAGTGCTGATAAAGTGGAGAAGAGGATGGCATACAGAGAGGATCCGCACAGCTGGGTAGGTGGGGCCAATGGGGTGATGAACGAAGATGCCTGCAATGTCGGGGAGGAGGACGGTGCCAGGCTCGGAGGGAGGAGGGAGAACGGGTTTGGGAGAGAAGAAGCTCAAGATCTGGGTGAAGATCAATCAAAGATCAATGAGCAACCTCGGGGCTTGGCTGTGGGGTTGGAGGGCCCTGGAAGCTCGCTCATGGGTGACAGGGTCCGGAGAATACTGGGCACCATGGAGGCACCCAGCAGCTCCATGGAGGAGCCAGCAGCTCCCCCACGCTCCCCAAGGCCCTGTCCACGGGGCCCGAAGCTGCACTCCGAGCTCCAGGCTCTAGGACTTGTGAGGCCCTGGACGCCTAATGGGAACTGTAAATATTTGCCTCGTTAAGAGTCCCCACTGGGGGCCCAGCCACAGCTCCACGCGTGGTAAGTCATCGTGGCAATCGGCACATCTCACGGAGGGCTGCAGGAGGGGCCTCTCAGCGATGCACTTCACACTCGCACTTGACATTTCCCGGCACTCCACAGGCATCAGCTAATGAGTCCTCCAGTCTGTTTAGCCCCCGAAGAACTCCCAGAGGCTCCACTTGTGCCCAGGGAGTCTCACACCCTCCTGAGTGAAGCAGGGGGGACAGGCTTGCAGGTGGCCACTCGCCTGCTCCCTCCCCTCCCTCACGTGCAGGTGACCCAGATGGCTGCCAGGCAAAGAGTGAGCGAGCTGAGAGATGACGAGTCTCTGCAGCCATCGGTGCTTCCTGGAAAAGAGACGGGAAGACGGAGAGAGAGGCGGGAGACCAGATCTACTCCATCCCCATGAGGAACCCGGATCTACTCCGTCCCCAGGAGGAACTGCTCGCTGTGCACGTTGTTTTTCGCGGAGCATTTTTAGTGTCTTCTCATTTCCCCCGGAAATGATCCTGTGATAGAATCCCTGAGGCAAGGATTCAAGTGCAAGCAGTGTGTTTGGGTTGCGATCCCAGGAAGCACCAGTTTGACAGAGGGAAAGAGACAAAGAAGGGACCGAAGCCCGCAGAGGGTGTGCTGTGGAGACTCTGACTGTGGCCAGCGAGGCTCCGTCACTGGGCACACGAGACTGGCAGAGCGCATCGCAGACGTCCCAGTGAGGGGTCTGGGAGCCGGGGGACTCGGCCTCACCCCCACCGCTGCGTGCTGAGGTGGCTCCCAGGGCATTAACTGCCCACTACCACTTGTGCACTCGGATCAACCACGTGTGGAAGCCCTTCAGTGGTTCTCAACCTTCCTAATGCCACGACCCTTTAACACAGTTCCTCATGTTGTGGTGACCCCCAACCATAAAGTTATTTTCGTTGCTACTTCATAACTAATGTTGCTACTGTTATGAATCGTCATGTAAATATCTGATATGCAGGATGTATTTTCATTGTTCGCGACCCACAGGTTGAGAACCGCTGCGACAGTCACCCCACGTGCCGGTGTGGGACGCAGATGGAGTGCACAGGGACGGGGCCAGCAGCACCTGGTAAAGCACCACTAGTCCCATGTTCCTAGACATGGACCCTGAGGCTCAGAGATGGGACCGACCTGGCCAAGGTCACACAAGCTGAAAGCCGTGGGACCGAAGTTTGAACCAAGTTCGTTTGCCTCCAAACCGTTAGTTCTCTTCACTGTGCACTGTCTTCCAGGTCTGGCTTGACCCTTCTCCCTTCTTCCCCCTCATCCTTGAAACATAAACAAGGCGTCCCCGCTCCCCGAGCCAGTCTCAGACGCCCAACTCTCCCAAGCAGGTTTCCCTGAGATAAAAGCTTGACCACCGACCTGCCTGTGGACAGAGTCTGGAACCAAGCAGGGCAGCCCTTCCCGGGCGGCTGCCATCCATCCTTAGCAAGTCCCATCTCTCCTTGGCCCTTTCATGCACCTGACAACTTGGTGAGGCACAGACCTGCAAGGTTTCAAAGGGCTGTACACTCCCCATCCGCTGCTACAGCTCCTGCTGCGGCTTTGTCTCTGGGGCTTGCACAAGCCAGAGCTGAGCATCTGGCGCTGGTTGGGGAACTGAATTTGGCAGGAGAGCTTTCTGTGCACTTGGGGGTTAATTTGCCAGCACCTTTCCCAGCACAAATGCTAAGGACAGCAGCCAAGTGTAGAGGGGTGTGGGCAGCCCAGCAATTGAGAGCCAGCCCATCTCCTCTGTGGGCGGTTCCCTCCAACCCTGAGAAGAAACGCAACATTTCTCTGCTCTCATACCCCAGAAGGTGCTGTCTTCTCCTCCCCAGGTAGCACTGTCCCATCAGAGTCCAGCCCAGGAGGGAGGCTGGGGGTCAAGGAAGTGCTGGGATGGCCAGAGAGAAAGGGAAAAGGATCTGGGGCCAGGTGTGTCCCCTAGAGTGAAACACATACTTGGTGCGGCTACCAGATATAGAAAACTCACAGGCCAGCAGGAGTGGCCATAAGAGAGGACAGCCAGCAATGAGCATCAGGTAGGGCCAGCTACAGGTAATGGGCAAAAGAGTTACCAGAAATTTCATAAAGGGTAACAGGCAGAGATGTGGCATGTAGGTGGGCAGGCTTAATAGTCATTCTCTTACAAAGGGGTGCTGGAGATGGCTTACCCTGTTCTCAAAAGGCAATCATTAAATTTTCAGAAACTCTGCAAGTAGTTAAACGTAGCCATTATTAAAAATTAAATTATATAAACTTACAATTTAAAAAATATATAAAGAACAAAGGTTAAAAGGGCCAAAAACAGATTTCCCAATTATCTTACTGCATCTTACTATTATCTGTACTGTTGAGTTTATTTACATCTATTGTGTCTGTTTGATGGAAATTCTTTATCATGGTGATTGCTACAAGGCTCTTGAAATGACCCATGTTGGTATTATTTACACCACGGAAATTGGCAAGCACTAAAAATTTGGGCTTTTTTCTTTCTTTTTCCTGAGCCAGTGTTTACTAGCATTTACCAGGACACCTCTGCTAATTGCTACCCTAAATCAGACACTTTCTCCCTGTCTGGCCCCACGTCTGTCCTCAGGAGCCACCTTCACAACCTGGGCAGCACACACCTATATGGCAGGCCACTTGTTAAAATAATGAATATTTTCATTTTGATTGGCAGATAGCTGCTTTCACAAGCCTCCTCTGCATCACCTTCGTCTGGCCACCCAGGCCTTCCCCCAGGGCCACTAAGACTTTGTACCTGGGCCTGTTCTAGTGCTGGCTGATGGCCAGTGTCCATGCGGTACAAGCTGTCAATCTTTTTACCATAACCTCTGTTTACAACTATCCTACGAGTTAGATATTATTATCCCCATTTTACAGATGAGGAAACTGAGGCTCTGAGGGAAAAACACTTGCCCAGCATCACACAGCTGGCAAAAAGCAGAGCTGGGATGAAGCCTGCGTGCAGACAGTGTTCCCAACCATGGGGCCACTCCATTTCTCATCAGCATGGAGGTCTGGAGGCTGGAGGGATGAATAGGGAAAAAGCCCTGGGGGTGAATAGGGCAAAGTGAGGTCTCTGCTCAGGCTAGCTGGGTAGGGCTCAGGGGGACAAGAGAGGGTCCCGTTAGTAAAATAGAGGGACTTGTCTCATGAACAAGGCAAGCACATCAGAGAGGGCTGAGTGGCAAGGATGTCCTGAGGCAAGGGTGCTGAGATCTAGCCTAGAACTCCTAAGTTATAAGGCAAGAGCGACCCGTGAGGCCAGGTGGTTTGAGAGGCCTCACGGCTGAGCCACGAGACCAGCAGTTCTCAACCTGTGGGTCGCGACCCCTTTGGCGATCGAACGACCCTTTCACAGGGGTCGCCTAAGACCATCCTGCATATCAGATATTTACATTATGATTCATAACAGTAGCAACATTACAGTTATGAAGTAGCAACAAAAATAATTTTATGGTTGGGTCACAACCTGAGGAACTGTATTTAAAGGGCCAGAAGGTTGAGAACCACTGCACTAGACACTGTGAGGGCTGGGGTGAGGCTAGGAAGGACCAGGAGGCGGAGGTTTCTCCTCTCCTCTTTCCCTTCCCCCTCCCCCTTTCTCTCCTCCTCTGCCCTACTATACTCAACCTGAGTCTTTTAACAATAAAATGTAAAACACCACATCTGGCCCTGGCCAGATTGGCTCAGTGGTTAGAGCATCAGCCTGTGGACAAGAGGTCTCAGGTTCGATTCCCAGTCAGGGGCAGGTACCTCAGTTGCAGGCTTGATTCCCAGCCCCAATCAGGGCACATGCAGAAAGCAACCAGTCGATGTGTCTCTCTCACATCAACTTCTCTCTCTCTCTCTCTCTCTCTCTTTCTCTCTCTCTCTCCCTCTCCCTCTCCCTCCCCCTCTCTCTCTTCTCTCTAAAAAACAATGGAAAATATCCTCTGGTGAGGATTAAAAGAAAAAATAAAACACACATCTTCCCTCAGGAAGCTTACAATCTGAGCTAAGGCTGCATGTTCATACGAACAACATAAATACTACGCATTTGATTAACACGACTCGAGCGGGATCACGAAGCAGGTGGCCATAGCTGAGAGGCAACAGGAAAGCTTCCAAACCCAGAGCCGATGCCCTCGTGGGTCAGACATGCCATCTGTTGGACACACGACGACTTTCCCGCTGCTGCTCTCCTAAGACATAACATGCACCATCACAAGGCTGGATCGCTGAGCTCACAGCTTTCTGGAGGAACAATACCGCCACATAAAACATGAGACAACCATCTTGGTTTCAAAAATGTGCATTATAAGACAGAAAAACGTATCTCCTGTCCTAAGTCACTAGGACAAAGGATACAGCAAGGAGCCAGTTCCCCCAAAGCTCCTCTTGAGACTCACTCACTAAGTCATTCAACAACCACTGATTGACAACCCAGTGCTGGGGACAGGACACGACACCGGGGTGAGTGTGGACTTGCTCCCTGCTCTCCCTGAGCTCCAGCCAGTGAAGGAGATAGTCACTACATTAGTAAAACAAACAAATGCGCATGCACTTAGAAACAGGAACAGATGCTGAGAGAAGTTAGAGCAAGGACCCACTTGAAACAGGCGTTAGGGAAGTCCTCCCTGAAGAAGCCTTTCTGCGAAGGAAGGTGGGCTAGGGAGGGCCTCCCGGGGAGGGAAGGTGGCTGGTGTGCACAGCGTCCTGGAGGAAGACCTGGCCAGGAGCACACAGGGTGCAGAGGGAGCCTCGCAGAGGTCAGAGGTCAGCAGAAGTCAGATAAGGCTTCAGGGCGTGGCCAGGGGGGTTGACTTTAACTGAGAGAATTTAGATTTTAAAAATTGAGGAAAGGAAATGACTTGAGCTGATGTAGGTCTTAGAAGGACCCTCTGGGTGCTGGGTTGAGAACAGGCTGATTGTGGGATGTGAAAACAGTAGATGTAGGGAAACAGTGGCAAGGCCGTTGCGGTGACCCAGGCAAGCAATGATGGTGGCTGGGATTAGGGTCATGGCCCTAGAGGAGAGAGTACATTGGTTCAAGGTGTTGGGAGAGCCAGGAGTATGCTGCGACGGACTGAGTACAGGGGAGAGGGGGGATTTCATGGGCATTGCACTTGGGCAGGTGGAGTTGCTGTTAACAAAAGATGCTAACTAGTATATGCGCGCCTCCGTCTAATCAGAAAGGAGGTGGAAAACTCCAGGACAAGAGCAGACACTATGGAAGCCTCGGAGGGCCTGAGAGAGCAAGTACGGATGCTGGACTGAGCCCTTCTTAACTGGTTGTCCCCCCTAGTCAGCAGACACACAGCTGAGGATCTGAGCAGTAACATACAAAGTAAGTGCTGCACAAGTGTATAAGATGAAGAAAACACACGTCGCTGTGGTCCTGGAAGGCTTCATGGAGGCGGCTGTTTCTCCCCTAGACCTAGAAGAACAGAGGAATCGAGGTAGGTCAGAAGGGTTAGGAAGGCATGCCCTGACGGAGGGGACAGGGGAGCAAAGGTGGGCAATACAAAACAGGAAGACATTGCAGTCAGCAGCCTACTCCATCTCTTCCCCTTCCCCTGGCTAGGACAGCCACTTTCTTGGGGTGGCCTATCTGATCCAGGGGTTGCTAGTAGAACCATATTCTCCCTTTCTTTGTAAACAGCATTAAGATATAATTGACATGAACTAAACTGTACATAATTAAAGTGCGCACTTCAATAGGTTTTTGACATACACAGACCCTAGTGAAACCACCGCCCAGTGAGGACAATGAACATATCCATCCCCTCCTACCCCTCCCTGCAATCCCCTGCTCCTCTCTCCCATCAACCGCTGCTTTGCTTTCTGTCACTATCGATTAGTTTGCATTTTCTAGAATTTTATATAAATGTAATCATAGTATTAACTCTCTTTTTCTTCTGGCTTCTTTCACTCAGCATAACCATTTTTTTATAATTTTTAAATTGATTTCAGAGCGGAAGGGAGAGGGAGAGAGAGATAAAACATCAATGATGAGAGAGAATCATTGACCGGCTACCTCCTGCATGCTCCCTACTTGGGATCAAGCCTGAAACCCAGGCGTGTGCCCTTGATCGCCCTTGATCGCCCTTGATCGGAATTGAACCCAGGACCCTTCAGTTGGCAGACCAACACTCTATCCACTGAGCCAAACCAGCTAGGGCTCAGCATAACCATTTTGAGATTTGTCCATGCTATAGCATGGATGTCCGTGGTTCATTTATTTTTATTGATGATTAATATTCTATTGTATGGATATACTACAGTTTGTTTATTCTTTCACCTGCTGATGGACATTTGGGTTGTTTCCAGTTTGGGGCTAAATAAAGCTGCTATGGACACCTGTGTACAACCAGTCTTTATCCTATATAATAAAAGGCTAACATACAGATAAACCAAATGGCGGAACAACCAAACAACCGGTCGCTATGACGTGCGCTGACCACCAGGGAGCACGTGGGGAACATGGCAGGCATGGGCAGCAGGCGGCAGAGCACAGAACATAGAGGGCATTGGCCGTGGTGGGATGGTGGAGCAGGTGAGCGGAGGCACCAGACCAAGGTGGGGCACCAGTCACTGTCATCGGGGCAAGCCTCTGGTGGTTACTGAAAATTCTTTGCTCCCACATGCCGGGGTCCCACCCAGCGCTTGCACCTGCTGCGGGCACCTGCCCTGCTCTCATCTGCTGCTGTGCCCAGCGCCAGCCCCAATCGCTCGGCTCCATCAGCGGGTGCAAGCGGCAGCTGCCGGCCCCGATCACCCCTGAGGGCTTCTCCACTTTGCCCTGCTCCTGAGGGGCAATTGGGTCAGCAGCCCCACTCCCCACCCGGCCCCAATCACTCTGTGCTGTCAGCAGGTGCAAGCAAGGCCGGCTCCATCAGCATGTGGGAGCAGTGGCAGCAGGAGAGTAGGGGACCGCGGCAGGAAGGGCCAGACCGGGGCACGGAGGATGAGCCGAGACCTGCCCCTGTGCCCACCACAGCCCCGCTGCCCACAGGGCCTTTCAAGGTGAACGAATTCATGCACTAGGACCCTAGTGTGGACATATATGTTCTTTTTACTTAAAAAGCTTGCTTGGATGATATGGTAAGTGTATGACTAACTTTTAAGAAACTGTTAAACTGTTTTCCAAAATGTTGTGCCATTTTACTTCCCACGAGCAGTGTGTGAGCATTCCAGGCCCTCCACATCCTCACCAACACTTGTCATGGTAAGTCTTTTTCTTTTTTTTTTCCCCTTTATTGAATAAGATATTACAAATGTGTCCTTATCCCCCCAATGTCCCTCTCACTCCCCCCCAATCCTGCCCCCACCCTCACCCTGTTGTCCACATCCATCACTTGTGCTTATATGCATGCATACAAATCTTTTGGTTGATCTGTCCCCCATGGTAAGTCTTTTTCATTGTAGCCCCTCGAAGAGGATGTGCAAAAGGATCTCATTGTGGCTTTAATTTGCATTTCCCTAAAGACTAATAACGTTGAGCATCTTTTCATGTGCTTATTATCTTTGCATGCCTTCTTTAGTGAAATGTCTATTTAACTCTTCTAACTATTTTTAATTTCTCTTATTATTATTGAAAGCTCTTTATATATTACTAGAGGCCCAGTGCACAAAAATTTGTGCACTCTGGGGGGAGGAGGGCCCCTCAGCCCGGCCTGTGCCCTCTCACAGTCTGGGACCCCTCAGGAGATAACGACCTGCTGGCTTAGGCCTGCTCCCCGATGGCAGAGGGCAGGCCCAATCCCTAGGTGCAGCCCCTGGTTGGGCTCAGAGCAGGGCCGATTGGGGAGTTGGGGCGCCGCCCCCTGTCATGCACAAAGCAGGGCGGATCGGGAGATTGCAATGCCACCCTCAGTCACGCTTAGGGTAGGGCTGATTGGGGGGTTGGGGCACCGCCCCCTGTCACACTCAAGGCAGGGTCAATGGGGAGGTTGCGGCGCCACCCCCTGTCACACACAGAGCAGGGCCAATCAGGGGGTTGGGGCGCTGCCCCCTGTCACTCACAGAGCAGGGCCCATCAGGGGGGTTGGGGCTCCGTACCCTGTCACACACAGAGCAGGGCCCATCAGGGGGTTGGGGAGCTCCCCCCTGTCATGCACAGAGTAGGGCCGATCAGGGGGTTGAGGAGCTCCCCCCTGTCACTCACAGAGTAGGGCTGATAGGGGAGTTGGGGCACCACCCCCTGTCACACACAGAGCAGGGCTGATCAGGGGGTTGGGGCGCCGCACCTTATCACACTCAGGGCAGGGCCGATGGGGAGGTTATGGCTCTACCCCGTCACACAAAGAGCAGGGCCCATGGGGGGAGGGTTGGGGCGCCGTACCCTGTCACACACAGAGCCGCAGGGCGATCAGTGGGTTGGGGAGCTCCCCCCTATCAGGCACAGAGCAGGGCTGATCAGGAAGTTGGGGTGCCTTCCCCTGTCACGAACAGAGCAGGGCAGATAGGGAGGTTGTGGTCCCGCCCCCTGTCACACACAGAGCCACAGGGCGATCAGGGGGTTTGGGCGCTGCCCCCGTCACACTGATCCCGGTGCCGGGGGGCATATTACCCTTTTACTATACAGGATAGAGGCCTGGTGCATGGGTGGGGGCTGGCTGGTTTGCCCTGAAGGGTGTCCTGGATCAGGGTGGGGGTCCCCACTGGGGTGCCTGGCCAGCCTGAGTGAGGGGATGATGGCTGTTTGCAGCTGGTCACACACCCTTCAGGGTGGGGGTCCCCACTGGGGTGCCTGGCCAGTCTGGGTGAGGGACTGAGGGCTGTTTTCAGGCTGGCGGGTGACTGAAGCTCCCAGCCGCTCCTTTTTTTCTTTTTTTTTTTATTCTGGGCCAGCTTTAGCTCTGAGGCTTGGCTCCAGCTCTTAGGCCTCCGCTGCTGAAAGCAGGTATCTGGTTTGTTTGGGTTCTATAATCGAAACACTGTATCAACTCCAGCTCTGAGATCCCGGCTGGCTGAAAGCAGGTTTCTGGGGTTTTGTTTAGCTTTTATATTTGTAACAATGTTTCAAACTGCAAGCTCAGAGGCCGGCAGCGGCAGGTGGGAACATTGGAGTCCTCCGTCACTGAAGCAAGCAAGCCTCATGTTTGCTTGAAGCTGCCTGGCTGCCAGCCGCCATCTTGGCTGGCAGTTAATTTGCATATCACCCTGATTAGGCAATGGGAAGGGTTGCGGAGTGACACCAGTTTGCATGTTTCTCTTTTATTAGTGTAGATGGACACAAGCCCTTTGTCCAATATATGATGTCCACTTATTTCTCTGTCTGTGGCTTGCCTTTTTTCAATTCTCTTGATAGTATCGTTCAGAGATACAGTGAACAAACTGAGAAGGGGAGGGGGTCAGGTGAAAAGGTGAAGGGAGTAAGAAGTTACAAAATACAGCATAGGGAACGTATTAAAGCAGAAGTTTTCATTTTTATAAAGTCCAATGTTTTTTTATGGGTTGTGCTTTTCATGTCATATTTAAGAACTCTGCCTAAATAAAGGTCACTAAGATTTTCTTCTGTTTCCTTCTAGAAGTTCTATAGTTTTAAGTGTTACATTTAGATTTATCACCCACTTTGAGTTAATGTTTGTGTAGTGCAAGTTATGAATCAGAGTTCATTTTTCCACGGCCTTTGATAAAAAGACACTACCCTTTCTCCCCTGAATTGTCTTCGCATCTTTGTCAAAAATCAGCTGTCCATCTATGTGTGGGTCCGTTTCTGTGCTCCCAAGTCCAGCCCACTGATCACTGTGTCTGTCTGGATGCTCTCACCATGCAGTCTTGATCCCTGTAGCTTAATAATAAGCCTGAACATCAGGCAGCGTTCGTCCTCCAACTCTGTTCATTTTCAAAATTGTTTTGGTTATTCTAGGTCCTTTTCATTTCCACATGAATCGTAGAATCAGCTTGCCAGCTTCTACAATCCCCATGCTGCTGTACACCCTTCTTTCTACTTGGAGCGTTTGACTAGGAAACAGATTGGGAAAATGTGAGCTGGGGTTGGTGCTGTAGCTCCCCAAGCAAAAGAAGACGGGATAGAATGGAAAGTGATCTCTCCATCTGCAAAACGGAACAAGGGTGGTTTCAAACAAAGCATCGCAGGGTCGAAGGTGACAGACACGAGCTCTCGGGGAGCCTGTCCCTCGCTCTGAGCACGGAGCACTGCCTCTGGTTCTTCCATTAGAACATTCTCCTCTTCTCTGGTCTCTCCAGGCCACAGGGTGTGGTTCCTGCGCCTGAGGAGCTTCCAGGCTGTATCTGTGTCTTCCACCTTTGGGCGCTGGGAGGTAGGAGGAAAAGGACATGGGCGTGCACACTGGGAAACCCAATGAATAACGATTGCTGGGCATCGCTTTAGTAGCTTTAAAGGGTTTGGGGGAGAGGGGTAGGGGTGGTTCTAGAAATAAGAATAGCTCCCACATAGAGCATGCTAAGGCTCTGTGCTAAGCTTTGTGCAGCATTAATTTTTTCAATCAGTCTTCAAAAGCATCCAATGAGGGAAGAGCATAAACTTTTAGGTGAATCAAGACCTATAGAGGTTGAATAACTTGCCCAAGTCATTGCTAACACGTGGCAGAGCTGGAGCCAGAATCCAGATCTGTCTGATTCCAAAGCCCACACTATTGTACCAGGACCATCTGACACAGCTGTGCATGACACACGTGCAGGGGAGATGCCTGACTCTCCTCTCGCCAGCCTGGGAGCCACGCCTGGCAGAGAAGGGAGGCCTCCATGGGTGGATGTAGAAACAGAAAGGGGAAACCCGGGGTGCCAGTTTCCTTGTGAAGAGGGTCATCTGGCAGAATCATAAACCCTAGAGCAGGGGTCCTCAAACTACGGCCCGCAGGCCACATGCAAATACAAATATTGTATTTGTTCCCGTTTTATTTTTTACTTCAAAATAAGATATGTGCAGTGTGCATAGGAATTTGTTCATAGTTTTTTTTTTAAACTATAGTCCGGCCCTCCAACGGTCTGAGGGACAGTGAACTGGCCCCCTGTTTAAAAAGTTTGAGGACCCCCCCACCCAGAGCTTCTAAAACTGGCTTTAGCACAGAGAGGATTTATGGGCTTGGTACCAGGCAGCCGGAGATGGGGTAGCTTTGGGCACAGCGGGGGCCGTTCTCATCAGGTTCTTTCCAGGGGGCAGCTCTGTGACCACCTGCACCTCCAGGGTTACACTCGCCCTGCTTATAGCCCTCTCTAAAGAGAGTTCCAACAAAAACCCCAATCAGGCTCACCATCTCAAGTAGGTCCATTCCAGAACCCACCCATGACATTCCATTGGGCCAGGCCTGAGTTTCACATCGTTCCTGGAGAAGAGGTGGAAGCAGGAGAGCGGCAGATCCCCGAGGAAAATGAGATACCATTGCCAGAAGATGGGCGGCTCAGCAGGGGAAAGACGGCTGTCCACCCTGACTTCCTCTGGCGGGGACATCCAGGCAGGCCGCCCAGCGCCAGGCATGCACTGGTACCATCGGCTTGCTTTGTGGGGCTCTCCTTCCGGCGCTGACCTTCACAACCTCTGACATGTGCCTGCTTCCGACGGTGGCGGGTCCTCCTGTCAGTCCTCTTCCAGCCAGCGGAGCTCAAGGTCTGGCACCTGCACCCGGCCTGCGCCTGGGCTTTTCTGCTTCAACGGCGGCCTTATTTCAGACGTATACATGCCTGCCCTTCGTCATAGAAGCTGTACGCTCTGAGCTGGAATCTCAGCTTGTAATGTGATGAGTACCTCTAGGGCCAACGCGAGGGGCAACTGGGATTTTAAATGCCCCCAAGCACCGAGGCGGCACGCTCCCTGTGCGGCTGTCCTCTGCCCGGCAGCATGGGGCCAAGGTCAAGACAAGGCAGCTGCCCTCATACCTGAGCTCTCACCAGGTGCCCTTGTCCCAGGTCCCAACAGGCCTGAGAGGCTTCTCCAAAAGCTCCCGTTGGCGCCAATTAACTGGACAGTTTGACACCGGACAGCTGAGACCAGTCGACCACCAAGGCATCCAAGGTAAGTGACCAGGCCCCAGACTCCTGGGTTTTCTCTGGCCCAACACTGCCCAGCCTCCGGGGCAAAGGAACCGCAAACAGCGTAGGGCGGAGCCTCCATCCCGGGGAGAGACGCGTGTGTGAGATGTTTCACATGCAGCAGCAGCAGCCACTGCAGCAAGAAAGGCAAGTTCAAAGGTAATTGGACGAGGAGTTTTAAGCACGGCTGTTCCCGTAGCAAACTGTTTCATGAATCCCCAAAGGGATGTGTCCATATGGACAGCAGAAGGGCTCCTGCTGTTCTTTTGCTAATAAAAACTGTTGTGATTACATTTCCAATCCTCTCGGATCGGGGCCGCGGTGGGGCGCAGCAGGGCGTGCGGAGAGGCGTCTGCCAGGCTGACGGGCAGCAGCCTGCCTTGCCACGGAGGGTGTGGGACCCGCAGGCACTGGATGCGGAAGGAGGGTCCCCAGGGGAGTTCAGGGCCGCACAGGTGTGTGGGTGTATCTGTGACTAGGTAGTCCACACGCGCACACACAGGAAAATCTTAATTAATGAACAACCTTCCATAAGTGGTTCCAGTTACTGGCACTTTCCAGTTAATTAGAGGTTAACTTGCAATCGCTTTTTTATTTCAGCCTCCTTGTTGGAGCACATTAATCTAATTTCACCCCTACCCTCATGCCTGAGCTCCAGCCATTGCCTTGTTAGAACTGGCCTCCCCTTCTCTATCAAAGTCCCACCTGTCCTGCCCGCCCTGCGTCAGCTCGGACGCTGCCTCCTGCACGGTGCGCTCTCTGAGTCCTAGCTTAAAGTGGGGACATTTTCCCTCCTGGATTTCCCCAGCCCTCCAGGTCTCCTCTCATAGAGCACTTACCACTCCTTCTAGTGCCTTCTCTCCCCTGGGAAGCCGCCAGGGCCTTGCCTCCGGAGCCCCCTCCAGCGGCAGAGGGTCTGGGATACAGTAGGTGCACAATAATGGTTCAGTAAACCAAGGGGTTAATGCAGCCTAAGGGTTTCGGAGCCTGGGGTCGATGCAATTTTTTAAAAATCTCCAACATACAAAAATTCTAGTTTACAAAATATATTAAAGAGAAAGCCATTATTCACCTTCTTAAAGAGTTCTTGTTTTACTTAAGAAGTCATCCCAGGGTCACTTCATTCGAGTGTTTGTTTATTGACATTAATTGCTTGACTCCAAGTGTACAGAAGCTTCCACTGGCTGTGGCTCTTTGAGCTTCACTTCTGAGTAATCAAAATGATGCTGAAACACCTCTGGAGGGCCGAGTAAAGCCAACAGGCAGATGGAATTCTGTTTGCCAAAAAACAACCATTTAATAGGGTCTGTTAAAGCAGAAGATATAATGTATGATTATGCCACCCAACCAGCGGCCTTAAGTTTGTTATTTAACCTCTCTGGCCCTCCATTTTCCCGTCTGTTGAGTAGGTTCAAGAGGGTTGGTAAGGTAGCTGAGGAATTTATCCCTAGAACACAATATAAATGGAACTTGAACAAAAATACCTGACTCAGTATCCTCTCACATCTTTGCCACCAACTTTCAATCACCCCAAATGTTCACTTTGCTGTGGAAACAATCCTCAAATCTCTGTGGCTCAACACAACAAGGGCTTATTGCTGACTTGCACAGCCAACACTGGCCCTGGGTTGGGGGACACTGATGTTACAGCCAACTTGAGTCTGAACAGGACTCAGATCCACATAGTCACTCGGGGACCCTGGCCGACAGTCCCTCCATCTTACCACTGCACCACCCAACACCCTTGGCCTCCTCACTTCCATGATGAAGCATAGAAGTGACCCCATATTTCTGTTCATTGGCGAGAGTGGTCCCATGGACCTGGGGGAACAGGTGGACCATCAGTGATGTGATTGTCACTGTCTCTACCATAAACTAGGACACTGTCCACTCCCATTGCCCCACCTACTGGGTAAACTAAGTCACTCCCCATCCACTTAGCATAAAACTGGCCTCCATAAAGAGACTAGCAGGACACCAGTGTCCCCCAACCATGGGCCAGTGTTGTCAGACCTGCCATAAAACCAACGAACCCTCCGCTGTAGCAAAAACAGTCTGGTTGATGCCTCTTCAAAATTAAGTCCCCAGACTTCACAGTAACCCCGACCCCCACTGCGGTGGGACTGACAGGGTTGGTCTCCAGCTGCACACCCACCACATCATCCTACTACAGAGGGCTGCCCCAGCCAGACGCCTGCCTCCAGCCCTGCTTGCCCTGCCAGCTGCTGGCCTCTGCCCACTATGGGGCCTGGTGCCTCCCAGCACACACTGGCCATCCCCCTCCTCACCCACTGTGGGGCCTGGTGCCTCCCAGCACACACTGGCCATCCCCCTCCTCACCCACTGTGGGGCCTGGTGCCTCCCAGCACACACTGGCCATCCCCCTCCTCACCCACTGTGGGGCCTGGTGCCTCCCAGCACACACTGGCCATCCCCCTCCTCACCCACTATGGGGCCTGGTGCCTCCCAGCACACACTGGCCATCCCCCTCCTCGCCCACTGTGGGGCCTGGTGCCTCCCAGCACACACTGGCTATCCCCCTCCTCACTCACTGTGGGGCCTGGTGCCTCCCAGCACACACTGGCCATTTGCCTCCTCACCCACTGTGGGGCCTGGTGCCTCCCAGCACACACTGGCCATCCCCCTCCTCACCCACTGTGGGGCCTGGTGCCTCCCAGCACACACTGGCCATCCCCCTCCTCACTCACTGTGGGGCCTGGTGCCTCCCAGCACACACTGGCCATCCCCCTCCTCACTCACTGTGGGGCCTGGTGCCTCCCAGCACACACTGACCATCCCCCTCCTCACCCACTGTGGGGCCTGGTGCCTCCCAGCACACACTGGCCATCCCCCTCCTCACTCACTGTGGGGCCTGGTGCCTCCCAGCACACACTGGCCATCCCCCTCCTCACTCACTGTGGGGCCTGGTGCCTCCCAGCACACACTGGCCATTCGCCTCCTCACCCACTGTGGGGCCTGGTGCCTCCCAGCACACACTGGCCATCCCCCTCCTCGCCCACTGTGGGGCCTGGTGCCTCCCAGCACACACTGGCCATCCCCCTCCTCGCCCACTGTGGGGCCTGGTGCCTCCCAGCACACACTGGCCATCCCCCTCCTCGCCCACTGTGGGGCATGGTGCCTCCCAGCACACACTGGCCATTCGCCTCCTCAGATGGTGGCCTCCCAGGGCAGGCCCTCCTCACCCAGGCCCTCCCTCTTGTCTCAGCCCCAGTCCTCAGCCTGCACTCCATGTGGGGCAGGGAAGGCTGGAGAAGGGGGCATATTCAGAGCCTGTCGGGCCTTTGGGGGAGTTTTTGAAATATAGTTTTATTCCTCCTACTTCCCTGGTCCATCCAGAGGCCACAGTCTTCAAGTTCACAATAAGGAGAGGCAGAAAGGAAGTGACCATCTCTCCACCAATAAAGCAGAGAAGTGCCCCCTTCTACAGCCAGAGGGCAGCTTTGACCATGACACAGGGAAGACGTGGGGCGGCTCCCGCCCTTTTCTGATGCCTCCAGGTGAGTCATGGCAACTCTGAATGGTAAGACAGCCAGTGAATGAAAGAATGTCACACGACAGGTGCTTAATGAATACCCTGTTAGCTGCTGCCACATGTCAGCAGATCCTTTGTCCTGCCAGGAGACTTGGGCAAGGTTACTGAGTAAAGAACAGCATCTCCTCAGCCACTGTGCTTAGCCTCCTCGTGCACCAGGGTGTGTAATACGCCTGGTCTGTATTTGCGTTCGCTCCTTTGATCCCTATAACAACCTCATGAGATAGGCTATTCCTACCTCATGGTGATTTCTATGACCGTTGTTCCTATGATAGTTATTCCTAGGATTATTCCTTCACTACAGACTGAGCAAACTGCGGCCTGAAGCCTTGGTCTTCAAGGCAGCAAACGGCAGAACCAGGGCAGGAGCTCAAGGATCTGTGGGATCCCAAACACTGCTCGGGCTCTGGGGGATGTCCAGGTACAGACTCTGGTTGGAATTCAATCCAGTCAGACCCTCTTGGGCACCTGCTCTGCGCCTGTGCGGTCTACACCAGGTGATGTGGAGAATATGGAAGTGACGAGTCATGATTCCTGCCCTAAAGGAATGTGTGATGCAGCAGAAGGGGCCATAAGAGCTGTGCTAACCCACGTCCCATCTCTTGGCATTCCGCACTGGGCTGGGAAACGCCCATGAGTTCACATCCATCTGGAGGAATCAGGGAGGGCTTCCCAGAGAAGGTGGCACTTGAGCAACTGCTGGGCCTCAAAAGAAAAGTAGGATTTGTACCAGCAGATAAGGGGTAGGATAGACCCGGGGCCACAAGACTGTAAAATTAGTATAACAATGACAATTTAACAGGGAACAAAAAAAAACCTGGGAATCCCATAGCCTGGGGTCACATATTAGCTTACTTGGTGACTTTCAGGAAGTCCCTGTATTCCTGGAGTCTGTTTCCTTACCCAGAGCATAGGGAGAGTGACAACAATGTCATGTCCCAGGCCGCTCTGGAGGATGCACTAGGTGACGGTTGGAAAAGCACTGGGTAAACGGAAATGCTGAACAAAAGTGGAGCATCGTGGTTGCTATGACTACACACAGGGCACCGAGCGGAGCCACAGTCCCAGCTGCGCGCTTCATGATGAGGCAGAAACCACTGCTGCTCAGAGCAAGGCAGGTTGCCCCCCTCCTGCTGCCCTCATCTCGGGGAGCTTGAGACAGAGGTGAGTCAGGGTGCCTGCTGCTCCCGGGGACCCGCAGGTAACAAACACCGCTTAGGCAGAAATGGCACGTGCCCTGCCAACACCACCATGACTAAGACCCGGTGATGCAGGAAGCATCGTGGGTGCAGCTGTGCCTCGTAAACACAGCCTGACTCCAGCTCCTCCGGAGCCTTCTCCCAGGGCAGCTGTAAAAATAAAGCCACAAACACGCCTGCTATACCCCTCGGCTGCTTGAGGTCCACAGGCGTGGTGTCTGCACCCCAGGGCTTGGCAGGACAAGGTAGGAATGAGGCAGTGAGCCACGGGCTGACTTCACAGTCCCTGGGACCCTCCTGAGGACACTTGGGACTCAGTGAGGACCAGGTTCAGCTGGGTGAACCAATGTCACTGACCAGTACGTTTACTGAGCACCTGGATTTGCCTCAGTGCCAGTAAGACATTCATTCTTCCCACTTTGCAGATGAAGAAAACTTAGGCACAGAGACAGAGAAGGGACGTGACGTGGGCAAGGTCACAATAATGGTAAATAGCAGAGTCGGGATGTCACTGCATCTTTCTAGACCTGATGCACTGATTTTTACACTGCACGGCCTGTCTTCACCCCCTGTTCCCTCTCTTCACTGCCTCCATTAACTGAAAGTGCCCCCGCCTTCACCTCCTCCTCGCACCCCCATTATAGCCCCATACCACCCCCTCTTCCCCAAACAGGCATAGGAGAGACATGGACGGTTAACTCCACAGGGGAGGGGTCATATCTAGACTATGCTTTACTATCCCTTCAGCCTCTTGAACATGCCAAGATGGAGACTGCACACAATATTTGTTGAATAAAAAACTCCTTTCGCCCAGCTGGCATGGCTCGGTGGTTGATCATTGACCTATACATGAACCAGTAGGTCACCGTTCAATTCCCAGTCAGGCTACCTGCCTGAGTTTCAGGCTTGATCCCCAGTGTGGGGCATGCAGGAGGCAGCCAATCAATGATTCTCTCTCATTGTTGATGCTTCTATCTCTCTCCCTCTCCCTTCCTCTTTGAAATCAATAAAAATATATTTTTTAAAAAACTTCTTTCCTTTCTCCTATCTAATTCATTAAAATTTCCATGGGCTCTACCTTTAAAATACATCCAGAACATTTATTAGAACCACTACCTGAGAAGGACTGACCATACCACGTGAGGATGTAGGGAACTGGAACTCTCGCTCACTGCTAGTGGGAAGGCAAGATGGTGCAGTCACTGTGCAAACAGCTGAGCAGTTGCTTACAAAGGTAAATATGTACCTAACATGTGACCCAGCCAATCCACAGCCAGCTATTTCCCCAAGAGGAAAGAAAGCACCTGTCCATATGAAGACCTGTACACGCATGTTCACAGCAGCTTTACTTGTAAGAGCCCCAAACTAGAAACAGCCCAAATGTCCATCAGCAGGTGAGGGGATATACAAACTATGGTGTCGCCATGCAATGGAATGTTACTCAGCAATAAAAAAAGGAATGAGCATGCAACAGCATGAATAAATCTCAAAATAATTATGCTGAGTGAAAGAAGTAACATAAGAGGAAAAGAGTACACATTTTTGTACGATTTCACCTACACAAATTTCTATAAAATGCAAACTAGCCTAGAGTGACAGGAGGTCAGAAATCCTCTGGGACTTGAGGAGCGGGGAGCCAGGTGAGAACAAGCAAGGATGAGAGCTGCAGAGGGACACAAGGGAACTTCTGGGAATTATGAGTATGCTCCATATCTTGATTATTGTAATGATTGCATAGATGCATGCAAATGCTAAGACGTATCAAAGTGTGCACTATATGTGTAGTTTATGATGTTAATTACATCTCAATAAAGCTGGGGTGTTTTTCTAAATATATAGACGATAACGAGTAGGATGCACGTGCCCAAGAGAATCAGAAGCCCGCCACAGTCATTGTTTCCAGAAGTTCCATGGCCTTAGGGATGCCGGGGTAGCCCTTCCAAAATAAAGAGCGAGTTCTTATGCCTTGTGCTTCTACCGCTGAGAAAGAAGCACAATGCTTGGGAGGCAGGGAACAATGCTCTAAACCAGTGGTTCTCAACCTTCCTGATGCCACAACCTTTTAATACAGTTCCTCATGTTGTGGTGACCCCCAATTTCATTGTTACAAATTGAACATAATTAAAGCATAGTGATTAATCACAAAAACAATATGTAATTACATATGTGTTTTCCTATGGTTTTAGGAGACCCCTGTAAAAGGGTCATTCGACCCCCAAAGGGGTTGCGACCCACAGGTTGCAAACCGATGTTTTAGATAGATTGTGTTACCATCCCCATAGATGTTTGCAGTGGTTCTCAACCTTGGCTGCACATTAGAATCACCTGGGAATCTTTTTCAAACCCTGATTTCTGGGCCTCATCCTCCGGAAATTCTGTTTCTTTGTTATGGGGTGGGGCCACAACATTAGTAACAAAGAAACAGAATTTCTGGAGGATGAGGCCCAGAAATCAGGATTTTAAAAAGATTCCCAGGTGATTCTAACGTGCAGCCAAGGTTGAGAACCACTGGTTTAAGGGGTTGCCAGTAAAGCAGGGATCCCAAACTCAGATGCCTACATAAACCAGGTAGGTATGAAATTAGCAAAAGGGCCCCAGTTACAGGCAGCTGAGAGTGGTGGGGCCTGTGACCAACTGGAGTGTGTGTCCCATCCAAATGAAGCATCTCTGCTCGGCTCCAGAGAGCTGATGTGCAAATTGCTCCTGCTGACTGTTCAGAAGGAGCTGAAATCACAGCTGTTTCATGAGGTCTCCTAAATGGTAACTGCTAACAACTAATTCAACAAATTACAAAACCCTGTGAGGATCAAACAAAATATGTCCAGGCCATATCTTACCCGGGTCATCCTCCTTCATCCTCGGCAGTCAAGGATCAAGCATCGGGAGGTAGTAGACTAGACGTCTTAAGGGCCCAATACCCCGCCATCCTGTGCCTGCCATCCCTTCATCGCTCTGATCACCAGGAGCCGGGAGACTTTCTCCTCTCCTGCCCCAGGCAGGACCGTCCCCTGTCCCATAAACTTGTGTCCACAAGCCTGGAGACATCCTTGAGGCTTTGCTGGGAGTCGTGCTTCTCAGAGCTTCTAGAATCCAGTTTTGCTTTCTCCAAGGAAGGGGTGAGCAGAGCATTACAGGGCAAAGAAAGATTCTTAACCCCGGACATTGTCATCGCTTTGATGCCTCTCGAACTTCCACAGGCTCTGATCTCTTTTGTGCTCAGCTTGGCAAGGTGTCTGACTGGTGCAGAAGCCGAGGCTGGGAAAGTCAGAGATTTGCCCAAGGTAGCACAACAGTGTTTTGGGGGCCAGGCTGGAGTTTTCCAAGATTTCATCTAGGGCTTTTCACAAAGCCACACCATCCAAGACAACAGCTGCTCCAGTACACCGCTGGAGAGCCACACACAGCCCTCCTGCCCAAGGGCATCCAGCCAGCATCATGCCATGTGTGCCTGGGAGCCAGGGAGGTCCTGTGGGCCCTGCTGCCCTCACCGTGGGTTCTCTGGGGCGCTCCCTGCCAAATATAGCACCGGAGGTGTCGACTTCCTCTGCGCCCTGTTTTCTGTCCCCAACCCCCGGTCTGCACTGAGAGGCTCATTTGCCTACGGAAACCCTGGGCATTGAAATGGCCAAGGAGGATTTTGTAACCGCTGCCTGCTGCTGTTGCTAAGAAACAGGTCCTTTAAATTCAATTTACAAAAAAGATAGAACGAGCGAGCAAGTGAGCGAGAGCAGGAAAAGAGATGTTTGAACATCTGGTTATCTTCCCTGCCTGTCTCCGGTGACTATGAAAATGAGATAAGTACATTCCAAGACGGATGCTGGCCCTCTTCAAGCCATTTTCTAACTTTCCTCGGAGCTAATATTTCAGATCAGCAGCGAGTTTGATGGGCGTGGGGAGCGGGAGTGCCCTTGCCAGAAACGTGGTGGGTTTGAAAGAATACCAGTCACCCTTCCTCCTCCAGGAATGACTCAGACCCCCCCTAGACAGTGACCTCCCTGGTTCTTGAGTCAGGGGCCCCCTACCCCCACTTCCACTCTCAGGATAAGTATTCGGCATATCTGTGTAACCATCCCCAGCTTACTCGAGATTTTCACACGAGTTACATTAGCTCTTATGCAGTCACTGTTATTTTCGGCATCTCACAGAGGAGGATGCGGGGTAGGGTGGTTAGAAAATGCACCTGTGTCAGGGGTGCAGGAGAAGTGAGTCCTGACACAGCCCTGCCAACAACGGGCTCAGCCCTGTCTCCCCTCTTGGGGCCTCAGATGACTCAGCTGCAAGGCAGGGTTGGACTGATTTCCCACAGCGTGTGCTGCAGACCGGCGTTCCATGGGAGGTTCCTACGCGCTTGGTGAAAGAGGAACCTCTGGTCAAACCAGCTTGCCATACACTTGGTTTAAGTTAAATAGGTCTCTTGGAATCCAAGAAACACGATTTCTCAGAGCCTTCAGTGCTTTCACGCACTATAGGAGTCTCCTAGGGCAGCTATCTTGGCTTGGGTCCCGCCGGAAGCAGGCTCTGATATAAGGATTTGAGCCCAAGAAGTTTATTTGGAAGGTCAACCCAGGAGGCCTCGTAGGAAAATAACAAAGAGAGATGGGGCAGGGCAGGCAGCCCAAAGGATGAGCTGGCAAGTGGCCTCTGTGGGCATAGGGTTTCATCTCCGTGGGGCTCTCTGGGTGGTGGTGTGGGATCATGCCTCGGAGTTATCCCTCCCACGAGCAGGGGACTGGGGTGGGGATACACCAACTTTGGCTGGTCATTGGCCAAGGGCTCCTCTTGTTGGGGTGGGGAGGGGTGTCAGTAATTGTCATTCACTGTCAGCACTTACTGAGTTTTCTAGGCACAAGCGAAAGACTTCAGGCAGAGCAGCAGATACTGCAGTTAGAAGTCCAGCCCAGGGCACTGGCTGGCAGGGCCTGGAGAGACAGCCAGGGTGCTAACAGCGCCTGCTGCAGGGGATGGAGCTGCCGTTTCCAAGGCTTATTCGATCACTAACTGGCTTCCATAGCTCATGTTCCACGGAAGAGTCCGTGGAAACCTCAGCCAGGGACTCTCCCAAGGCTGGAGGGCTCGACAAGTCTCAGGCATAACCTCATAGTGGCAAAGACTCACATTTGTTCCCCATCCCTCAAAAGCTGGGGGAGGGATCCTCACACACATTGGGCGTGTGTGCCTCTGTCCTGCTCGCCGCTCATGTATCAGGACGTCCACCCATTCCTGAGACCCCGGCCCCTGACTGGTTCTGGTCGGCATCGTCCCAGCCAGACCTCACACCTGCGCAGTGAATTCCAGCGAGGTCAGGGTTCTATTCCCACCCCCGGGGTTTCTCGGCTGGCTGAAAACAGGAAGGCCATTCTAGCATGCCTCCTCCACTCACACCTCTGCTCCCACTGGCCAGCTGGCCCTGCAGCCTTGTTTTTGAAAACTAAATAACAAAACTAATCCCAAGAGAGGGGGTAGCAGGGTGGTTAAGAGCATAGGTACCTGAAATCGAATTGTACCGTCTCTACTCGCTGGGAGGCCTTGAACAACATAATCTCCCTGAGCCTTAGGTTTATAAAAAAAAAAAAATAGGGATAATAACAGTACTTTCCTCATAGAGTTATTACAATGTGTTAGTTACTAGAATGCAATGCACTGTGCTGGGGACAGTAACTACTCAGGAATGATGTCTCCAGGATAGCTCATGTTCACTGAGTTCTTATCAAGTGACAGGCAATGTGCTAAGCACTTGAATGATTAAATTCCAACTATCAACCCACCTTCCTATCTATGCTTTACCCTCATTTTATTGTGGTTAAATGAGGTTCAGAGCAGCCAGGCCGCTGGCCCGAAGTCCCTATGGCGTAAGCAACCAGGAAAAATCTTTAAGTCTCCAGGAAAGGGTGCCTGATGGGGGAATCTCAGTGTGAAACAAGGTTTGGCGCTACCCAAAGGCGACTGTGGCTGCCTTCTAGGTGATCTGGCCATGCCCAGTCCTTTCTCTTCCCTCATCCCAGAAATCTACAGAAAATCCTCAGGCCCCAATATAAATACCTGATCTCTGGAAGTAGGAGCTTCCCACTACTGTCTTCTCTGTTTATCAAAGCTTGACCCATGTCAAAAGGCCCCCTTCCTCCGGGAAGACTTCCATGATCCTTGCCACACCTGGACACACAGACGACTGCATCCCTTCCCCTCCCCCCCTCCATCCCCCCACCCCCCGCCACTAGAGTACTACCTGTATGTGACACTCTTTTAGCATGTTAACCTTCTGACATCTTCACGTTGGTCTCTTTGCCATTTGATCCCATGAGCAGGTATGGCTGCCCCACAAAGGCAGAGGCATTGCCTTAAACCCAAGCCTACAATGCCTTGCCCAAGTGTGCCTGTCACAGGTACTCAATAAAGAGTCAAGCATCTTAACGCTGAGCTGGACCTGAGAAATCATCAAGCACCTTCACTCCTTCCCTGCATTTTACAGACAGAGGTACCAACCTGTTCCAGTCACCTACCCAGGCAGTGGAGGAGCCAGACTTGAATCCAAGATCCCTGGCTCCAAGAATGCTGTCTCTAGCATGATTTATAACATTGAATTAATAGGTAATATTTCTAGCAAAGGGTTCACGCACACCCACCTCCCCACCACCACCACGCATCAGTCTATCTCTCATCTCCCTGACCACTCGCTCTTCCTCTCCTGTGACTTCTCTGCAGTGGCTGCAGGTTTATGTCCCACCATGAGACAGTGGAATGTCAGCCATTAGTCTCCATTCCCCCATACTCTCCAATGAGAGGGCCGAGATTAATGAAGCTCTTCTCTCAATCAGAAAGCCATTCGGGCTGTGCTTTTAGCCCAGTGAATTAAAACTGTTTGACCTTTTTATTTCCCACGGAAGATTTGTGGTGGTCCCCCACCCCCACTCCCACCCCCACCCTGTCTAAGAAACAAGCTTGCTCCCAGCCACTTGCGTTGAGTAGGATGGGCCCAGGAGGGCCTCCTCTCTCAGCACTGCGGTCAGATTGCTCCTAGGAGTGTCTGGATGAGGGAGATGTGAGTGTAACTTCTGGGGACTCCATAAATTCAACATACCACACCTAACAAAACACAAGAGATCCTTCTCCCTCAACAGGCAGACAGAGCCTGGAAAGGGGCCCCCAAATCCAAGTCCTTGATGTGCACTGGAGAACCCCAAACTGAGTCTGGAGTTAAGCTGGGGAAATATTCAAAACACCTAAGGTATTGCCTTAAACCCAAGACTATAATGCCAAATCCTAATGAGATGGGATTTGGGCATGAGCACCAACCAGTCAAAGCAGATGCCCACCAAAAGGCAGCACCAAAAGGCAGCGGGGTGCATCCCAGGGCTGTCAGCTACCCCAGAGCATTTGCTCTTCCCAAGAAATGGAAAGGGTTGGGGCGGGGGGAGAGAGAAAGAGAGAAGAGGGGACCAAGTAACATGGTAGGAGGCTAGAAACCAAGTCTTGTAAATAGTCAAGGGACATTTTAAAAAAGAAAGAAACATCTAACCTAGTTGTTTGTGTTTCTGCACTATAAATCACTCCTTTTTATAACCCTTCAGTGAAGCCTTCTTCTACACACACAAATGCCTTCAAAGAATGGGGTGTGTGTGTCTCAGTCTGTCTGTATCTATGTATGTGTCTCTGTGTGTGTCTATTTGTGTCTATGTATGTGTCTGTATGTGCATGTGTGTCTGTGTGTCTGTCTACATGTGTTTGTGTGTGTGTGTGCATGTGTGTCTGTCTACATGTGTGTCTGTGTGCATGTGCATCTGTGTGGGCCTGTGTGTTGTATAGCGGGAGTAGAGGAGCAAAGAAAGGGCTGAATTCTCCATCTGCTCCCCATGTTCCTGGACAGGAACAGCACGCTCGGGGTCCCTAAGTCATCACTAGACTAAACTAATTCAGCAGAAGCTCATAGCCAGAGGTGACCATGAGCCAGCCAGGAATTTTTAGAACTCTTGGGTCACATTTGCTTTTAACACATTCATTCAAGATTCAAGGAGCCTGGGATCCCAGGAAATCTTATCCAGATCTTAACAGTCAGAGTAATTCAAGGTGACATCTGAGTTACATGTGCAATAGTGAAGTCACCCTCTCTACCCCAGCACCCACCCATGCCTCCATCATGTGGCTGAAAGTCACCCCAGCCAGAAGGGCCACAATCTGGAGTCAGCCTTGACCTCTGCTCTCACCGCTAGTGGTCAACATGGTGAGATGCTTTCTCAGTGTCCACTGCCCATTTCTTCCCGGCTAACTGCGCCCTCATTTGGTTTGGGGAGCACAGAGGAGGAACGGAGGAAGCGGCATTTTAGCGGAGCCTGGAAGGAGTGATGGGGTTTGAGCAGAAAGAGGAGCAAGAGGGCCCCCGTGGCAGAGCACTGGCAGGAGAGCTGGCCCATCCCACCTTCCATCGTATGCGGCACTGCGCTAATAGCTTGTTAATAAATACTTTTCTGCTTTAAAAAAAGTGAAAAGCATTTAGAGCCTGGAGCAAGTTACAAAAGCTGTAGTGACCGATGAACCCTAGAGAGAGGGCCTGCGGTTCGCAGTGCCTGGCAAGGAATTTGGACTTTCTTCAGCATGAAGCCACGGAGGGTTTCTGAGCTGCTGACAAGGGAACGGAGGCCGGAGGCGGTGGAGACAGCCACCTGTTTCCAAGGCAGCTCTGGGCCACCATTGTTTCCAGGACACCCGAGCACCGCCCGCTGTGAGGACGGTGCTGCTTAGGCTGTACGAGGGCCAGGAGACATTTCACTCGCATAAAATCTCCCTTCTCACCATTTCCCAGCTCCAATAGGAAGAAGTGCCTCTGTCCCCGCTGCGCACACAGGTCCTCCCTGGTGAGCCCGAGGCGCTCTGGCGTGGCCTCCACAGGCGGAGGGGCAGAGCCGTCTGAGGCCGCACCTGGGCCAGCTTCCCGTTTCCCAGCAGAACACGGCCCAGCTCGTCACCTGGGGTGGATCCGCTCAGGACAACCTCCTGCACTGAAAACAGAATCAGAAAATCAACCCACGGCAAGTGAAACCCATTAGAGAGCCCAGCTGCCCGCCACGCCCCTGTGGTTCACTCGCCAGCGAAACACCCAATCTAAACATCGCCCTGTTTGGTGCCTCTTCTATAGCTTGTCAATATCACTTTTCTGTTTAAAAAAAAAGTGTGACTTCCTTAGGGGAGCTCTCCTGATATCAACAAATTTAGAGCTTCATGAGCAAATTGTTTAGCAAACTGATAGAAATCCAAAGGGGAAATATATCCTGTAATACACAAAAACAAGTCTTCCCCTCTCCACACACACACACACACTCCCGGCACCCAGGCACTCCCATCCCATTCTCCAGGCCCCAGAAACCTCCTTGCCCTTGGCAGCCAGGCCATGAAGAGCCTCTTCCCCAAATCCCCACCATCTGTCATTTTTGTCTGCAAAGCCCAGGCCCTTCTACCCGGGCTGCCTGCCCACCCCGCAGATGGAGGCCAGGCGGCGGCGATGGCTGCCTGAGGTTTGCCTCCCTGCCGTGGTAACCTCTCTCTCTCTCTCTCTCTCTCTCTCTCTCTCTCTCTCTCTCTCTTTCTCTCTCTCTCTCTCTCTCACACACACACACACACACACACACACACTCTCAGTCCTGCCTGCCTCCTGGCCCTGCCACAGTGGCTCAGGCCAAGCCTGACTCATCTGCCAGACCTGTCCTTCCCCCACCAACCCCCTCCACCAGCCAAGGGGAGCAAATGTCAGAGGGAGCGAGGGAGGGCGGAAGCAGCCACAGGGGCAGCAGCAGGACTGGGGAAAGGAAACCAGGGGGTAGGCACAAGCAGGCAGGTGGCCGGGAGGGCTTCATTTGCTGGGCCATCTGTCAGGAGCAAAGGAGAGGCACCCAGCTCCACAGCCCAGGACCCCACTGCACGCACACACACACACACATGCACATGCACACAGTCACACACAGAGACACATGCACACACATACAGACAAACACATGTGCACCACATATCCACAGGATTCCACACACATATACACTCATACCCACACCCTCTCCCACATGTGCACACATAAATGTATGCAAATATGCACATGTACACATATACGCCAACATGCTTACCTACCTACATAAAGTCATAAACACACTCACACCCGTGCACACAGATATACACAACAATATGCACTTGTGCTTAAACTAACACCCATCTGTACATATTAACACTCATAATCACATACTCCCACACTCGTACATTCTCTCTCACATGTGCCCATACACACCCCTGCAAATACAAAAGCAAGTGTGTACATACACACACTCGCAGATACACAGCACAAATGCACCAATGCATACGTGTCTATATACTCCTACCGACACTCACACATACAGACACAAATATATGTACTCTCTCACATGCACACCCCTGCACACATTTATACATGTGTACAAATGCTTGCCTACATGCATACATAAATACACAACTATGTTGTCATAGCTCAGGCTGCTACTACAAATACCATAAACAGGCTGCTTGAACAAGCTATTGTTTCTCACAGTTCTGGAGGCGCCAGCAGATTCCGTGTCTGGTGAGGACCGTCTTCCTGGCTTGTAAACAGCCACCTTCTAGCTCCATCTGCACAGGACAGAGACAGCTCTCCGTCTCTTCCCGTTTTTGTTTTTGTTTTTTTAATTTTTAAGGCACGGGAGGCCAGGTGGAGCCTCTTGCAAGAAGAGGAGCGAGCCCACAAGTCCGGGTCCTGCCTGCTTTTATTCAGTTTGGTTACACACTGGCTCTTTAGCAACGCATGCAGGCAGAACAGATAGAATGGAAGGTCAGTAAAGCTCAGTGAAGTTTAGTAAACAATGTAAAGACAATCGGGTCAGGAAATGGCCCGAGCCATCACCATCGCAGCGCCAGAGCAGCAGGAGCGGCCTATGCCGGTGGCAGCCCTGCTTTCATGCTAGCGCTGCTGTGGGGGCCCCGCATTCATATCTGCTGGGGGCCAGTTCTTTCTGTTCCTTGTGTGTCCCAAACGCCCCATCTGTATTGCGTCTCCAGTGTTGGAAAATCTGGGCCTGGAGCTGCTGTCCTGCTGATGGCTGGGAGCGGAGGGGCGTGTGCGGCCCTGAGGCCCATGGTGTGTCCTGCAGGAGTGGCTCCCGGAGTCCGGGCCATCGTCCTGTGCAATGAAAGGTGTCTGGCCCCTGGGCAGGCTCAGCATCCTGAAGGCCTTCTGGAAGAGCAACTCCAGCCCCTGCCCGGGGTGCGGGTCCCTTGCAGTCCCCCCAGGCGGTGAGGCCAGGGCCACCCCCACGGCCCTACCTAGTGGCCCCTCCATCCCCAGATGCAGGAGGAGTTCGTCCTGGTGGACAGGGCCGGGAGCTTGGAGTCTGGAGGCGAGGAGGAAGAGGCGGGCCTGGAGGGGAAAGCCAAGAGGGCGGACCCCAGGGCGCTCTCAGCATCACCCCGGCCTCCCTGTCCTCCCGGCCCCTCCCGGTTCCTCTCTTCCCTTTTTATAAGGGAAATAATTCCATCATGAGCAGCCCACCCTCATGGCTTCTACCCTCCCAATTATGTCACCTCTAATTACCATCACATTGGGGAGTTAGGGCTTCAATATATGTGTGAGGACACAAACATTCAACCCATAGCAAATGTGCACATACAGAAACATACATGCACACCTATATATAGTCATACACACATGCACAGACCCACATACATGTACATACACATTTTTATACTAAAATAAACTCATGTCCCGGCCAGTGTGGCACAATTGGTCGCGCATCATCCTGTGCAATGAAAGGTATCTGGTTCAATTCCCAGTCAGGGCACACATCCATGTTATAGGTTCAGTCCCCAGTCGAGGCACTTTCAAGAGGCAACCAATGGATGTTTCTCTCTCTCCCTCTACCTTTCTCTCTCTCTAAAATCAATAAAAACATATAAAAATCAATAAAAATTTTAAAAGCACTCATATATATATAGTCAAAACACATGCACATTACCTAATCCCATACCCTCACATATACACTAACACTCATACATACCTGCACACAAATAAACACATAAATAAATGTGCACATACATTTGCATGTAGACAAATACACAGGCATATATACTCATCCAAACAGAGTTATACAATCACACACACACAGAGATACACATATATACATACATACATACATACTTCTTCACATGCATATACATATCCATACACATAATTCCACAATTACATAAGTGCATATACATGATCATACAAATACTCAATCACATGCACACACAGATATATATATATGTCCATTCTCTCTCCCCTGCTCTCAAACACACACACACACACACACACACACACACACAGAGGCTCAGCCTGCTGGCTATTTTTTCTTCCCCTTAAAGAAAGATCATGCTGCCCCGATGCCCAGAAGCCTCTAATGGGCCTCACCACTGCATCTGCCACCCGTCTCCCTGGCATCCCCACATGCCATCCTCCCCTGCCTCTACCACCTCAACATCATCTGCTGCCCACCCGAGAGACACCTGGCCCAGCCTTTCTCAAGCCTGGCCACTCACCAGAATCCCTCCGCCACTGCCCACCTAATCTGGCCCTGGAACCCCGCCCCAGAGTTTCTGATTGCATTGATCTGATGTGGGACTTAGGTACTGTGTTGGTTTTTAAGTTGTACAGCTTCTCTGACATAAATTCCCACTCCCAGCTCCATAACCTCAAGTCAATAAAACAGAATATGTAGCCAATAACAGATGCTGGTACATGCAAGACCTTCATATCAAATCAAGGATGCTTCCCAAACCAGTGACAACAGAATGGGCGATTCAATAAGCAGAGTTGGAAAAATTGGATACCTGGGAAAAAATCCTGTTAGAGCCTTGCCTCACAGCATTACATCCAAAGGGAAAATAAAAACTACAAGAAAGTGTAGCTGAATATTTATCTGGCTTCTCTCTAAACACAAACACGGACATTGGAAGGAACCACGGTGGAAGAGATCAAGATGGAACTATGTACACGTTTGAAAGTCAAAAATCAATATATCCCCATGGCTGAAGCTGGACGACAGGGATGGGGTGGGGGGTTCATTATGCTACCGCTCTGCTTTTGTGTATGTTTGAAAATGTCCATGGTTAAAAATAAAAGCTTTGCAAAGTTTTAAAAATCAACATAAATGTAAAAGGCAAGCACCCGAAGGGAAATACTCCTTTACCACAATGTGGCATTTGAACCAGGCTGATCTTAAAGTGTAAGAGAGCCTTCAGATGACTAGCCTTCCTTAGAGCACCAGGAGGTAGGACGTGACATTTGTGGGTCACCCTCTCAGCATCCAATCCCCCTTCCTTCTTCCCCAAGGCCCTTGCTTTCCATCGAAAGATCCACGTGGTTCTGACTCCATCTCCCACCCCAAGGAGATCATGTGACCTAGCTACCCCAATCAGTGCATTGAATTCCCAGCCATTGTGATTGGCTAGGAAGGGGCATGTGGCCAAGGCAGCCCCCACACAATGAATCTCAGGCTTCTAGTGGGTCAGGGACAAAGAAGCTTTCGTTCCTGGTGGACTTTAACGGAGGCCCAGGAGCTCCTGGGAGAACCTGGAACCAGGAAGCCTCCGCCCCACAGAATAAAGCCAACACCAGAAAGCAGAGCCAAGAAGTCAAGAGAGAAAGAGGGCTCTGTGACATTTTTTTAAATCCTGGACCAGCCCGGCCACCGTGGCTCAGTGGTTGAGCATCAACCTATGAACCAGGAAGTCACAGTTAGATTCCCAGTCAGGGCACATGCCCAGGTTTCTGGCTCAATCCCCACTAGGGAGTGTATAGGAGGCAGCCCATCAATGATTCTCTCTCATCATTGATGTTTCCATCTTTTCCTCTCCCTTCCTCTCTGAAATCAATAAAAATATATTTTAAAAAAATAAAATAAAAATCCTGGACCAAGTTATACCCAAAGCTAAACCTGCTCCTGTGTAAATGCACTGGACACCATGGGCACAGACAGTAGTGGGGTGAAGGCCGGGGGAGGGGATGGGAGTGGGAGGGTCAATGAGGGGGAAAGAGGGACATCTGTAATATTTTCAACAATAAAGATAAATTTTTTAAAATAAAAATAATTAATGTGCAGGACAAAAATTCCATTTTTTCCCTGGGCTTCTGTTACTTACAACCAAACTAAAATAAGCTAACTGGGCCTGAATGCGTAGTGATTTTCAAGCATCGCCCCCCCCCCCTCCCCACCGCAGGGAGCAGAGGGCACATTTTGCATGTGCCCCAGAGGTGAGCAGGGAGGCTCAGGGAGTGCTGGCTCGGCAGGCCTCCCTCCCTCAGAGGTTGGGTGGGTCTCACTGCTGGACTGCTTTCTGCTCGGACTCCGGGCTCCTCCCAGTCCCCTTCTCTCTCCCTCCCTCTGAGAACATGGATTCGGACACCACTGGGGCCGCTGCCCACAGCAAGGCCTCCCTCAGTGACGTCACTGCTCTGCCCAGGAAGCTGGGGCAGATGCTCTCGTTACTTTGACAGAAACCGAGGAGCTTCCACCTGAAGCTTCCCTCTCCTGCCCTGAGATGGGAAAGCAGGCCAGGGGACCTTCTAGCAGAAGGCAGCCTCACTGGGAGTGATCGGCGTTGTGGGGGGTGGTCACAGAGGCCAACTTCACAGGCCATCTGGGTGTGGCCTCTACCGCTTGACGAGGCCAAAACAGTGCCTTCTTCATACAGCCAGAATGGACAGTGAAATCAGAACCCCTGTTGGACAAACCCAGCAGCCCCTGAGTCCAGCCCCAGTGGCCGCTTCCTCTCTGTAGACCCGGAGCACTCATGCCCCCATGCAGGGTCCCTTTGGCAGCTCAGCCCCTGGAGTGTCCTGATGAGCATGATGTTGGAGCCAATGAGGACGCATCCCCCTCAGGGTGAGGAGGCCTGATGGCCTGAGCTGCCCCTGCACAGGCCTGTCCTGAGGGGCCAGAACACTCAACACCCCACCTGCTGGTCCAGGCCCCTGAACTCTGCTCCAAAATGTATTTTCCAAAGTTGCTCCTAGGAATCCCGGCTCTTCTAAGACAGCTCTTTTCCATAATCACTTGTCTGCTTTTAAGTTATTTCCTTTCCCAGGTGTTATCTTTGCATTCTTTCTAAATGTATTTTGAATGTAATATCTGCTAGACAATATAAAGAATAAATGTAAAAAAAATAAGTTAAAATGTGTAACATTAAAAGGACCCCCCTCAGCTCCCCCACCCCAACCTCAAAGCTAGAACATTAGCAGTAAATTCTCTCCACCTATCCCATCCCCGTACTTCCCTCCCCCCAAAGTGGCCACATCTTGAATTTGGGGTATATCATTCCTTTATGTTTACTGCAGTGTTTTCACATATGAATGAATTTAAAATGAATCACACTCTATGTAGTTCTGTAGACTTGCTTACTACACTTAATATTATGTTTCTAGGACACATCCATTTGTCCCAAATAGCTGAGTTTTTGTTCATTTTAATTGCTGCATATTATTCCTTTGTGTAAACGTGTCCTAATTTACCTATCACGCACCTGTCCACAGACATTCAAGTTGTTTGCATTGCTGGGGATTTTGCTCTATCCGAAATATGCTGCCAGCAACATCTCTGCACACATTTGCACACATGTGGTGCCCACATGCAAGGGGCACTCCTAGGAGCGGCATTGCTGGGTCAGCAGATGCTCCCATGTTCACTTTCAGGAAACCGTCTAATTGGGTACCCACATTCTCTAAGTATGTGGTTGCCTTGCTATTCGCGCCCCAATTTATAAGAGAATTGATTCTCAATGTCTATCCAGCCTGCGGCGTGCAGTGTCTTGCTGGGGATGGAGCACTCTGCCCTGCCATGTGACTGGCGTTGACCAAAGAAACAAGAAGTGACAAGCGCCTTACATCTAAGCAGAGACGTTAAGAGCCATCACCAGGTTCCACCTGTGCTCTTTCTCCTTCTGCCATGAGATTGTCATGTCCCAGAAGCAGGCTATTCCACCTGCTTGGATCCTAGGGTCACGGTGCGTGGAGCAGAGCCGCAGCAAACATAGGTGACAAGGGATATGACTGAGAAATAAACCTTTGTTGTGACAAGCCATCGCGCTTGGGGGCTGTTTGTTGCTGCCTCCTGATACAGTAAAACTTGCCGGATACAAAATGTAGGACTAGTACAGTGATGGCGAACCTTTTGAGCTCGGCGTGTCAGCATTTTGAAAAACCCTAACTTAACTCTGGTGCCGTGTCACATATAGAAATTTTTTGATATTTGCAACCATAGTAAAACAAAGATTTATATTTTTTGATATTTATTTTATATATTTAAATGCCATTTAACAAAGAAAAATCAACCAAAAAACGAGTTTGCGTGTCACCTCTGACACGCATGTCATAGGTTTGCCATCACTGGACTAGTATATTTGAGTATCTCCCGCATAGCAGGCACGGTGCAGGGTTCTGTGAGAGCCATGATGGCCAGGATAAGTCCATTCACACTAGAGATAAGCAGCAGGTCCCAAAGGCCCTAGAGATTTTCTGGTACAACTGCCAGGGACAAACTTGTCCGTTAGAATTCTTTCTGTCAGAAATGACATGCTTGATTTAAAAACATGGGAATTAAGCTTGAAGCAGGATAGGCACGAGGGGGCAGCAGTATTATCAGGCCCATTCTCTCTCCCTGGGCTGACTTTTCCTCTGTGTTTGTCTCCACTCCCAGACAGTTCTCAGTTCTTCTCTAGGGTGGCCAGTTGGCCACCAGCAGGTGCAGGCTGCTCCTTTGCATCCCCAAGACCCCCAATTCAGACAAGCCATTGGCCTGACTTCCACAGCCAAATGGGGCCCCTAGCCCATCCCTGAACCAGTCAATGCCCAGGGGAATGGGATACACTGGGTCACATGACACCCTTGGAGCTGGTAAGGGGGTCACCCTTACCCAAACTATGTGGGCCAAAAAGCAGGTCAGGGTAGATATACTCAGGAGAAATCAGGGTGCTCTTACCAGAAGGAGAAACAGATGTGGACAGGCAAACCATCGCCCTTCCCAATGGTGCCCTGAGCTGGCTCCTTTGGGCTCTGAGAGACGGCTGTGCACGTCCTTCCACATGCCACCTTCTGTGACATCACGGAGGGAGAGTTCACCCCATAGGACCAGCAAGCACTACCCACCAGGCCTTGAATTTCCCCCAGAGAGACCATTGTTACACAGTTATCCACACACCACTGCCCCTAAGCCTAGGTTTCCCACAGGTCACAGCTCTAGCTCTGCCCCAGGTCCCGGTGTCACTTGGACAAGTCCCTGGCCTCCCTGGGACTTGCTTCTTCAGCGCTGTCAAGTTAGGCTGGCTCTTGTACCTCCGTCGTTTTTAAGGCATCTTGCATCTCTGACAGTTGCAAGGCTGTGACACTCAGAAAGTGTGAGTGTGTGTGTGTGTGTGTGTGTGTGTGTGTGTGTGTCTACACGAGTGCACGTTTAAATTTGCTTTCTGTGCATCAGAAACCATCAGCGCAGGCATTGGCTGTAAACTCCCACCCAGGCTGGTGGCTGCACCTCTTCACTGGGGCTATGAAATCACTTTCCCTCTGAAGGTGCACATGCCGAGGCAGAAGGAGCAACACTGTTGACAGATGGTGGGGAAACGTCACAGGCCCATAATTGAGACTTATTTTCATACATTCGTGCCAGTTTGAAATCTAATTGCCAATAAAACAATACTGTGATACTGCCGCGTTGAATACCTCTGCCACTCTCCAAAGTTACACTTGAATCCACTAGTAAATTCTAATCTCCCAGAGAAAAATATTTCCCCTCTCGTCAGAAAAGCAGTGCCATAAATCCACGGGCAGTGGTTCCTTTTCAGATGTGAACCTCCTTTCTCCGTCCCCACAGAGCCCTCAATGGCTGGCGTTGGTGCCTGCGGAGCAGTAGACTGTTTGTGTACTTGGCAGAAGCACAGATGTGCTTGGGGAGCCTGAGCTGGGGTCTTGGCTGAGGGACGACTTGCTGGGCCAGGTTACCCCAACTCCTTGTGCAGCGACCCAGCACCAGGCTTTGGAGAGGGTTGGGCCCCAACAGTGGGTTAAGCGGCGGAAACCCAGCAGCACCCCTGAGCGAGGGAAGGTGCCAGAGCACCGACCGCCCCTCCCTGCTTGTCTGTTTTCACTCCCCTGATGGAAAGGTTTGAGGAGAGATCGATCCAGATCAATTGAGGCTGAAAATAAAAAACGGGCTTTCAGTGGGATGAAGGAAACAGGCTGGGTTCGCTGGGTCTACTGAAAAACGCAACCTGTCACCTTAAACCACAGGCCTGCTAATAGCTGTAGTAGCCATCCTTCACCAGGCAGAGCCCATTTTACAGCCAAATCACTGCTGTGGCTAAATCTGCGCCAGGCCTGTGCCCAGCCCAGGTGCTGTGAAAACAGCAGATACAGGCTTTGCCCTGGGAGGGAAGCCAGTAGTTTTCCCATTTTACAGACAGGAAGCTGGGGCTCAGATGGTAAACAACTTTCCCTTCAGGATGTGCCATGAGACGTGAACTCAGACTATGTGATTGAACCCACATCCAGGTCTTTTATACGGGGGTTAAGTGACATAGTTAACTCTGGAAGCTTAATAAAGTTCTGTTCCCTCTCTCCCACCCCAGCCCTGCCTCCGGCTATGGTCCCTGCTCTTTCAGTTGGGATTCATCTCCCCACCTCCCACCGACAGGCCTCTAAATATTTGAAGATGGCTGTCACCGCTTCCTGGAGGCTTCCCTCGGTTTCTACGACATCCCCCAATCACGGCCTGACATCTAGGCCGCCATTTCTCAAACGGTAGTCAGCATAGAAATGAGAATTTGGCGAAATGCACATTTTGACTCAGGACGTCTGGGTGGGGCCTGAGAGTCTGTTTCTCTAACCAGCTGTGGGACGGGAGGTGCTGCTAGCCTTGGGCCACACTGCGTACTGAGCACTGGAAGTGTTGCTAGTGCAACCGATGGGTTAAATTTTTATTGCATTTAATTTTAATTATTTAACATTTAAGTTAAAAAAGTGAACGCTGTATGAAATAGATTCCATTAAACACAACTTACTGTTTTAGTTGGACTATATTTCAACCATTGAAAATGTCGTGTCTGAATAGAAACATAACATACACACGCTGGATTTCAAAGACTTAGTATTCAGGGAGAAAAACTAATGTAATATCTCAATAATTTGTTTATACTGATTACAAACTGAAATCATAAAGTTTTCCATATACTGGGTTACCTAAAAGATATTATTGTCTACTAGAAAATTTTTCATTTTAGCAGTCCATCACCTTAACCACTAGGCAACCTCATCCCAAAATTGTTTAATTTTATATCAATAGATAGAGAGATAGAGAGATAGGTAAGGTTTGCATTATATTTCTATTAAACAGCCATGGTCTAGACCAGTGGTTCTCAACCTTCCTAATGCCACGACCCTTTAATACGGTTCCTCATGTTGTGGTGACCCCCAACCATAAAATTATTTTTGTTGCTACTTCATAACTGTAATTTTGCTACTGTTATGAATCATCATGTAAATATCTGATATGCAGGATGTATTTTCATTGTTACAAATTGGACATAATTAAAGCATAGTGATTAATCACAAAAACAATAGGTAATTATTTATGTGTTTTCCGATGGTCTTAGGCGACCCCTGTGAAAGGGTCGTTAGGCCCCGAAAGGGGTCGCGACCCACAGGTTGGCAACCCACAGGTTGAGAACCGCTGGTCTAGACCATTCACCAGCCTGACCACCTTCTTGTGTCTGAGCTCCAACTACCAGCATTCCATTGACGCACAGTCCGGACACTGTCCTCAGACATCCAGCCTGAGGCTACTGGGTTGGGCTGCATGAGTTTGGGGGCGACTGCAGCACATCCACCCCGGAGCTTCTGGCATGACCTGGTGCTCATCCGCCCTCCCACAGCCTCTCCATGCGTGCGCTAGATTTTTGCAATGGTACCGTTGTAAGACAGCGCAGATTTCCCTATTCAGTTTCTCTGGTTTGTCTCAGGCCATTCTCCCTGCCACTCTGGGTCTCCCCTGCATCGTGATGCCGTCATTCAACATATCCCTCTCAACTTCACGGCTTCCTCGTATTTGATAAGCTCGCCTTTATGCCTTCGCCCGGGGCAGCAATGACATTGTTGAAGGGGACAGACCACCTCAAGAGATGTATCTCTGGCCCCGGAGTCCTGCTCCCAGGATGACAGCAGCCCATTTATCAGCACCTTTGGGAACCACTGTTCATTCTGCATGTCTGTGCTATCACCGAAACCCTCCTATTCCTCTATCTGCAGGAAGGCGCAAGCGCTTGTCCACAGCTCCGCTGAAATTCCATTGCCAGGAAACTGCCCAGGGAAATAGCAAGGAGTGTATGTGAAAGTACAGCCACAGAAGTTCCTCACAGTGCTGTCTATGGTGGGAAACAATAAGGAACAGCTTACGTGATGTCTGCAATCAGGAATCGGCTAAAATAGACTATGGGGAATCCACCTACTGCAACGATCTGCATACATTTAAAAAGATGATGCTATAGAAAATATTTAATGACATGGGAAATTGTCCTCAGTATATGTAAGTGCTAAAAGCATGCTACAGAACAGTATGTAGAGAATGATGGTATTTTTAAGTATGCATTTATACAAATAGGAATAAGACTGGTACAAAAACACAGCAAAATGGTAAACCCGGTAATCTCTTAACGATGGACTTGACATCACTTTTACTCTTCACGCCAAGTGTTCTGCTTAAATTATCTTGTTTAGTAGTTACTGCGACTGTGCAGTAAATGGAATCGTGTGCCATTAGAGACCAACCCTGGGCTCAGGGAAGTTGCCCAGCCTGGCCCTGGGCCACTGAGGATCCAGTCCCACTGGCAAAACCTGTGACTGAGTAACTAAACTTTTTATTTTTTTTTACAATAATTTGAAACGTTTAACAGCTTTATTGACGTAACTTAATGTCCAACCTGTTAAAGTGTACAATCAGTGGGTTTTAGCGTATCACAGAGTTGTATAACCATCCCCACTATCTAATTTTAAACATTTTATTCCCCCCAAATGATAATGTACTCATTATCAATCTCTCCCCATTCCCTCGTCCTGCAGCCCTTGGCAAAAATTGATCTACTTTCCGTCTCTACGGATTTGTCTATCTAGGCATTTATGGCATTAGTCAGTGTGTGGTGCTTTGTGAGTGACTTCTTTGGCTTAGCATAATGTTTTTAAGATTTATCTGTGCTGTAGTATGTATCAGTACTTCATTTCTCTCTCTCTTTTTTTAATCTTCACCCCAGGACATGCTTTCCATGTGCTCCCAGACTGAGGATCAAACCCACAACCTAGGTATGTGCCCTGACCAGGAATCAAACAGCAGCCTTTCTGTGCACGGGCCAGTGCTCAACCAACTGAGGCAGTCTGGCTGGCTGTACTTCATTTCTTTTAATTGCCAAATGACTTGCCATTTTATGGATGTATCACTCTTTGTCTAGCCAGCATCGGTTAGTTGATGGACATTAGCGTTGTTTCCACCTTTGGGCTATAATGAATAATCTGCTACTATGAACAATGTTGTGAGGACATATGTTTTCATTTCTCTTGGATACATACCTAGGAGTGGAATTTCTGGGTCATATGGAAACTCCTTGTGTAATATTTTGAGGAACTATAAAACTGTTTTCCAAAATATCTGTACCATTTCAACAGGAATGCATGAAGATTCCAATTTTTGTTATTTCCAAAGTTTGTTATTTATTTTTTTATTATTGAGTTACAATTCTTTCTATATTCTGGTTACAAGTCCTGTATCAGATATATGATTTGTAAATATTTTCTCCCATTCTCTGAGTTGTCTTTTCATTTACTTAGTGATGGCTTCAGAAGTGCAAAACTTTATAATTTTTATTAAGACCAAAATATCTGGGTCTTTGGGGTTTTTTTGTACTTTGGTGTCATGTCTACTGCCTAACCTATGGTCACAAGATTTAATTCTATTTTCTTCTAAGAGTTTTATAGTTTTAGCTCTTAACTTTTATACATGGTCTCAGGTAGGGGTCCAACGTCATTCTTTTGTATGTAGATATCCAGTTTTCCCAGAACCATTGTTGAAAACACTCTTCTTTTCCCTCATTGAATTGTCTTGGCACCTTTGTCAAAAATTAATTGGCTGTAGAGATGGTGGAGTAAATAAACGCTGCGCTCACCTCTTCCCATGACGACATCAAAATTACAACTAAAATACAGAACAACCATCATTGAGAACCACCTGAAGTCCAGCCAAACATGGGTCCTATAACTAAAGATATACAGAAGAAGCCACATCTAGACTGGTAGGAGGGGCAGAGACACAGAAAGGTGGTGGTTAACAATTGGGAAGCATATCTTGGCTGTGGAGGTCTCCCCTGAGGAGCCAGGTGTCCCAGCCCCACAACAGGCTCTCCAATCCAGGGCTCCAGTACTGGGAAGTGAACTCCCCATAACTTCTGGCTCTGAAAACCAGTGGGAATTGTGGCTGAGACAGAGGGCTGCTGGAGTCCCAGTTGTTCCTCTTAAAGTACCTGCTCACACACTTATTGGGACTCACTCGTTCTGAGGTGCAGTGTTAGAGCAGCAGCTCAAGGACATACAGGGAAGAACTGGATGGTCTGGCATCGGGGCAAGATCTGGAGGGGCAGCTTTCCCCCAGACAGAAGTGCGGGCAGAGGCTATTGTGCCTTTGCTGAGCCTTCCCCCACAGAGCCAGTGGGCAGGCTCCATATCTGAGTCTCAATCAACCTGACTAACATTGGTAGCCCTCCCCTGGTGATTCCCTGAGATCCCACCCCACCCAACTTGCATGCTCACCCAAACCACTTCCAGTGGCTTTTCCATACAAACTGCCTGTTTTGGCTCATGCTGAAGACTTTCCCAAAATCTCTCAAAAGTTCACAAACCACAAACAAGCAGTATCTGGCCTCAGCATGCCCTGTGCCTCTTGTTAAGCATCACCTAGCCCGGCATAGCAGGAGCCAGCCTCAGGCACCTCCAAAGTACCTCCAAGCCCAGCACAAGTGGCAACCCTCTGCAGATCACTTTCTAGCTCATACCAAGTGGTCCTGGCAGGGCACAGGCAGCAGCTGACTTTAGACTGCACCAGAGCCCTTCTCAAGAGGCCCCACTACCAATACACCTGGTGCCCAGCTTCAGACCACACCAGAGTACTATCCAACCATCTCCACAAATGGCACAACCCAAGGGTAGACTCAGTAAGCATCAGAGCCCCACTAGCCCCGCTAAAGCAAATTCTGCTCAGTAGGGTCATCCATTACAGTCAAGGAACACACCTGGAGTACATAGCTCATGTGACAAAGGAGACTTTGCCACTGGATCCCACAGAACACCTACTAGAAAGGGCCACTCTGGCAAGACCAGGAGATGTAGCAGCTCTACCTAATATGTAGAAACAAACACAGGGAGGCAGCCAAAAGGAGGGGACAAAGAAACATGTTCCAAATGAAAGAATAGAACAGAACTCCAGAAAAAGAATTAAACATATGGAGAAAAGCAATCCACTAGATATCAAGCTCAAAATACTGGTTACAAGGATGATTTCAATCAAAGAGATAGGAAACATTTTTGTAGGTACAAAACATAAAAAATACAGTCAGAAATGAAGACTACAATAATTGAAATAAAAAAATGCATGAAAGGAAAGCAACAGTAGATTAGGTAAAACAGAGGACTGAATCAGCAATTTGGAAAATAAGGTACCAGAAAACACCCAATTAGAACAGAAAAAAAAAAAAAAACAATAAAACAAGAGGATAGTTTAAGAACATTTTGGGACATCAAACATATCAACATTTGCATAAAGGGGTTCCAAAAGGAGGAGAGACAGAGAGAGCAAGGAGTTGAAAGCCTATTTGAAAAATAATGACAGAAAACTTCCCTAATCTGGCAAAGGAAATAGACATACAAGTGCAGGAAGTGCAGGAAGTCCCAAACAAGATGAACTCAAACAGGCCCACACCAAGACACATCATAATTAAAATGCAAAGGTTAAAGACAGAGAGAAAATCTGAAAAGCAGCAAGAGAAAAGCAGTTACCCATAAGGAAGCTCCCATAAGACTGTCAGTTGATTACTCAACAGAAATTTGTCAGGCCAAAAAGAATTGGCAATAAATATTCAAAGTAATGAAAAGCAAGGACCTTATAACCAAGATTACTCTACCCAGCAAAAGCTATCATTTAGAATTGAAGGAACAGATAAGGAGCTTCCCAGACAAAACAAAAAAAAGCTAAAGGAGTTCATCACCACCAAACCAGTATTACAAGAAATGTTAAAGGGATTTGTTTAAGAAAAAGAAGGGGTGAAAAGATCAAACGCAAAAAAAATATGAATAATAAATTGGCAATAAATACATATCTAGCAACAATTACTTTATTGTAAATGGATTAAGTGCTCCAATCAAAAGATATAGGGTGACTGAATGAATAAGAAAACAAGACCCTTACATAGGCTGCCTACAAAAGACTCACTTCAGATCAGAAGACACACACAGATAGTAAAGGGATGAAAAAAGATATTTCATGAAAATGGAAATGGTTAAAAATGGGGTAGTGATTCTTACACAAGACAAAACAGAATTTAAAACAAAGGTAATATCAAGAGGCAAAGAAGGACCCTGCAATTCCACTTCTGGGTATTTATTCAAAGAAACCCAAAATACTAATTTGAAAAGACATATGCACCCCTATGTTCATTGCTGCATTATTTATAATAGCCAAGATATGAGAGCCACCTAAGTGTCCATCAACAGATGAATAGATTAAAATATGTACATATATACAATACCAGAGGCCCGTTGCACGAAGAGATTCATGCAATAGGCCTTCCCTTCCCCTGGCTGCCGGCACTGGTTTTCCTCCTGCACCCGGGACCCAGGCCTTCACTCCAGCCGGAGCCTGTTCGTTCCACTGCTTCGCGCCTATGCATGCAAATTAACTGCCACCTTTGTTGGGTTAATTTGCATACTCTCCTGATTGGCTGGTGAGCATAGCAGAGGGATGGTCAATTTACATGTTTGTCTATTATTAGGTAAGAAAATATTACTCAGCCATAAAAAAAGAAAGACATATTGCCATCTGCAACTACATGGATGGACCTAGAGCAGCAGTTCTCAACCTGTGGGTCGCGACCCCTTTGGGGGTCAAACGACCCTTTCACAGGGGTCACCTAAGACCATCGGAACATACATATATAATTACATATTGTTTACAGTAGCAAAATTACAGTTACAAAGTAGCAACGAAAATAATTTTATGGTTGGGGGTCACCACAACATGAGGAACTGTATTAAAGGGTCGCAGCATTAGGAAGGTTGAGAACCACTGAGTCCTAGAGGATATCATGCTAAATGAAATAAGTCAGACAGAGAAAGACAAATACCATATAATTTCACTTATAAGCGGAATCTAAACAAAAAAAAATGGAAACAAAATAAATGAGCAATAAAACAGAAACAAACTCATTTTGATGGTTGCCAGATGGGAAGGGGGTTGGAGGAATGGGTGGAAAAGGGGAGGGGATTAAGAAGTACACATTAGTAGTTACAAAATAGTCATGGTGATGTAAAGTATAGCAAAGGGAATAGAGTCAATAATATTGTAATAACTATGTATGGTATCAGATGGCTATTATATTTATCTGGGGGATCACTTTGTAAGTTATATAAATGTCTAATGGCTATGTTATACACCTGAAACCAATATAATATTGCATGTCAACTGTAATTAAAAAATAAAAAATTATTTTAAAAAAAGAAAATGCTAACAGGCAAATATCCAAAAAATCAATTAACTGCAAATGTGTGCATTTATTTCTGAACTCCAAAGTCCATTTCATTGATCCATATGTCTATTCTTATGCTAGAACCCAAGTCTTGATTACTGTAAGTGTGTAGTACAGTTTAAAAGTCAGGGAATGTGAGCCCTCCAACTTGGTTCTTCTTTTGCAAAACTTTTTTTTTCTATTATAGGTTCCTTGCATTTCCATATAAATTTTAAGATCAGTTTGTCAATTTCTACCCAAAAAGAAAGCCAACTGGAATTTTTATAAAGATTGTGTTGGATTTTATAGGTCAATTTGGGAAATATTGCCATCTCTACAGATGTCTGTCATTTTATTTGGCTCTTCTTAAATTCTCTCAACAATGTTTTATAGTTTCAGTGTACAAGTCTTACACTTCTTTGGTTAAATTTATTCCTAAATATCTTGTTCATTTTGATGCTAATATAAATTAAAAATTTTTGAATTTTATTTTCAGATTGATCCTTGCAAGTTTATAAAAATGCAATTGATTTTTATATTTTGATTTTGTATCCTGTAATCTTGCTAAACTGGTCTATTAGTTTCAATAGTTTTTTATATTTTTTCTACATATGAAATCATGTGAGCTGTAAATAGAGATAGTTTCACTTCTTCCTTTACAAACTGCATTTTCATTTATTACTTTTCCTTGCCTAACTGTCCCGGCTAGAATACAGATGATGAGAGCAAACATCCTTTTCTTGTTCATGACCTAAAAGGAAAACATTGCCTTTTACCATCGGAAATGATGTTAGCCATGGGGGTTTAATGGATGCACTGTATTAGGTTGAAAGAGTTTCCTTCTGGACATAGCTGCCATAACAGGTTGCCACAAAATTGGTGGCTTAAAACAACAGAAATGTATGCTCTAACAGTTCTGGGAACCAGAAGTCTGAAATGAGAGTGTCACAGGACCACACTGCCTCCAGTCTCTAGAGGAGAATCCTTTGTTGCCTCTTTCAGCTTTTGATGAACCCAAGAATTCCTTGCCTGTGGCTGCATCACTCCCATTTCTGCCTCTACCTTCACACAGCCTCCTTCCCTGTGTCTCTGTGTCTTTTCTGCCTCTGAGAAGGGCACTCCATATTGAATTTAGGGCCCACTTAGGTAATCCAGGATGATCACATCTCTAGGCCCTTAACTGAATTACATCTGCAAAGACACTTTTTCCAAATAAGGTTACATTCATAAGTTCTGGGATATGAGCAAATTGGGCAGGGGTGGGGAGCGGTTGGGGAGGTTAACATTCAACCCACTACATCTTCTATTCCTAGTTTGTTTAGTAATTTTAATATGAAAATGTTAGATTTTGTCAATCGATTTTTCTGTGTCTGTTGACATAATCACATGGGGTTTTTTTGTCTTTCATTCTATTGATATGATTGATATATTACACTGATTGATTTCCAGATGTTTAAACCAATTTTGCAATCCTGGGATAAATCCCACTTAATTATGGTATGTAATCTTTTTGATACGTTACTGGATTAGATTTACTAATACCTTGTTGAAGATGCTTACATCTATATTCATAAAAGATATTGATCTACAGTTTTATTTTCTTGTGTTGTCTTTGTCTGATTTTGATATTTGGGTAACATGGTATCTGGCTTCATAGAACATGTTGGGAAGTGTTCCCTCCCTTCTGATATTTGGAAGCATTTGTGATTGGTATTAACTTTGCTTTACATAGTTGGTAGAATTCACCAGTGATACCATCAATTCTGGTATTTTCTTTTGTGAAATATTTAATTACCAATTCAATCTTCTCTTGTTAGAGGTCTGTTCAAATTTTCTTTTTCTCCTGAGTCAGTTCTGGTAGATTGCATCTTTCTAGGAATTTGTCCATTTCATACAGGTTATCTAACTTGTTGAAATACAGTAGTTCATAGTATTGCCTTATACTCAGTTTATTTCTATTCCCTTTTGCTTTCCTGATTTTAGTCACTTGACTCCTCTCTTTCTTTCTTGGTCAGTCTAGTTAAAGGTTTGTCTATTTTGTTGATCTTTCAAAGAACCAATTTTATTTCACTGACTTTCTATATTGTTTTTCCATTCTCTATGTTAAGACTTCTTTATGGTCTAGCATAGTCTGAACTAGAGAATGTTCCATGTGCACTTGGAAGAACATGCATCTTGTTTTTGTTGATTGAGTTCTATAGATATCTGGTAGGCCTCGTTGGTTTAGAGTGTTCCTCAAACCTTCTATTTCCATGTTGATCTACCTCGTTCTATCCATTATTGAAAGTGAAATACTGACGTTCCCAAATATTATTGTTGAATTGTCTATTTCTCCCTTCAATTCTGTCAATTTTTTTGCTCATGTATTCGAGGTTCTGTTGTTAGATGTACATATTTTATCATTGTTATGTCTTCCTAATGGATTGACCCTTTACCTTTATAAAATTTCCTTTTGCTTCTAATAACAAGTTCTGTCTTAAAGTCTATTTTGTCTGATAATAGTGCAGCCACTCCAGCTCTCTTTTGGCTACTGTTTACATGGTATATTTTTTCCATGCTTTACTTTCAACCTATTTGTATCTTCGAATCCTAAAGTGCGCCTCTTTTAGGCAGCCCACCAGTTTATTTTAAAACACACATCATATCATTTCATCTTCAAATCCTTTGATATGTATTTATAACAGATTAGAACTTTAAAAAAAAAAACCATAAACATAGCTCTAGCCAGTTTGGCTCAATGGATAGAGCATCGGCCTGTGGACTGAAGGGTCCTGGGTTCGATTCGGTCAAGGGCACATGCCCGGGTTATGGGCTCAATCCCCAGTAGTGGGCGTGCAGGAGGCAGCCCATCAGTGATTCTCTCTCATCATTGATGTTTCTCTCTCTCTCTTCCTCTGCCTTCCTCTCTGAAATCAATAAAAATATATTTTAAAAAACATAAACACAATACCATTATCACATCTGAAAATATTCACAGAATTTCTTAATTAGCTACACTGAAAATCCCTGACACCTCAGTCACCTGCCTACAACTCCCGTGTGTGCCCACAGGCATAGAGTCTTGCCAATTCCCCTACCCCCCACTACCTGTCTCTGCCAATTCCTCTGTAATAGAGCCTGTGGTTTCCGCTCCCATAACCATTCTTCCTGCTGGGAATGCTTGTCATCACACTGATGCTCAGCTCGTCTCATTATCGGCATATCCTCAATGAAACCATCTTCTCAGTTTGGCATCTTATTCGAGTCTCAAAATGCTCACAAGGAAATGGTGGCCCAGAGAAGATAATTTAGTTACCCAAGAACACACAACTGTGAACTGGTAGAGCTGAGACCTCAGCCAAGTCTACCCATTTCCAGGTGGCTCCATCCTTCTCAGCAAGTGTGGATGGCAAAGTCCTTCAGCCTCCCAGAGGATTATGACTAAGCCACAATTCTTGGGATTCACAATTCTGATGGGAACCAAGACACAAATAGGAGAACAGTCTATTTTGTTACACAGATTTAAATCTTGGCAAAGGCAGCAGCAAAATAGATGAGAGGAATTCTCCAGGTGCTTGAGGGTGCCATTTATTATGACTTACTTATATCAATGGTGGGCTGCAGGGACTTTGTCCAGGAGCTATTCTCATCATCCATGGAGAAGAATGACAGGGGGACCAAGGGGCCCAGCCTAGAAGGGCACAGCTGAGACAGGGCAAGAGGGGGAAGAGTCTGAGGCACTAGGAGGAAAGGCTAGGTGAGGGTGGGGACATTCACACTGGGGAGGGTTTGAGCTACCAGGATGAAGACTGTGTACTTAACTGAGCAACAACTGCATTTCCATTTGTGTAGAAACTTCACCTGGAAGAAGTTCATAAGAAAGATTGATGAAGAACCTGAGGTTGGCTGAGATCCGAGTTCCAGTCTAAGTTTCTCCACTAATAGACAACTCTTTGTGATGGGCCCTATTCTAAGCACTTCACATGTATTAACTCATTTAATTCTCATAACCCTATAAAATTATCATTTCATCCCGATTTTGTAGCTGAGAAAACAGAGAGAGTGAAGTTAAATATCTTTCTCAAGATCCTATTGCTAGTAAGTGATGGAGCCAGGGTTCAAACCCAAACCATCTGGTCTTAGAGTCCGGGCTCTAAACTAATACACTCTGTACTTCCCTCCTGGGCCATCCATCCTTGGCAGTCACTACACCTATTCCAACTTTGGTTTCCAGGCTGGAAGGCACAGTTTGAACTGGCAGTTCTTGATGTGGGCCAGGCATCTCTCTCCCCTCCTGATGAGATCCCTGTAAAACAACAGTGAGGGAATTTAAAAGTCATAAACCCACCTGGCCAGTGTGGCTCCGTGTTTGAGCGACAACCTATGAACCAGGAGGTCACGGTTTGGTTCCCAGTCAGGGCACATGCCTGGGTTGCAGCCTTGATCCCCAGTAGGGGGTGTGCAGGAGGCAGCTGATCAATGATTCTCTCTCATCGTTGATGTTTCTATCCCTCCCTCTTTCTTCCTCTCTGAAATCAATAAAATATATATTTATTTTTTTAAAGGAATGCAGGTCAGGGAATGAATAGAAGGGGTTAATCTGAAATCTTTATAATGTTCATCACCCTCCCACACCACCCCACGTGCAGTGGGCCCTGCATCACCCAGTAAAGAGTTGCACTCTCAGGGGTTGATGTGAACTATCTGGGAAGAGCAAAGACAGCTCATGGCGGTATTGCAGTATTCAGGTTCTCCCGGGTAACAGCAGCTTCCTGTTCACCCATAAGCCCTCTGTCCTCAGAGCTCCCAAGACAATCTTTCTTAACCATGAATGGACAACTCAGATCACCAGACATGTAAGGCAAGCTACCAACATGACAGTAAGAAACCAAGAAATATACCAAGACCCTCAGGGAAGCTGGGATAATTCAGCACACAGAAGAGCAGAGAGATCCAAGAAGCTACGTCATACATGAAACAAGGAACATAAAGCAGGAAACAAGCAACAAGATGAAGTGAAAAACAGGACAAGAAAGAGTTGCTGGAAATTTAAAATGGAGTATGAAAATAAAATTTTCCCCAAGAAAGGCTGAAAATAGAGTCAAAGAAATTCTCCATCTAGTCAAACAAAGAATATGTACAAAAATGGTAGGAGAGAAAACAGTGATTAATCTAAGCGGTTCGACATTTGACTCATAGGAGTTCAAGAAAGAAAACGGAAAGGAGAGGGACTTCTCCGCAGAGAGGGACAGAGAGGCACTCCGGGCGCAGGGAAGAGCTCACAGAAGACACAGGGGCCTGAGGGAGCATGCGCTGTTTAGGGAACTGCAAGTAGGTCTGTGAGGTGGGACAGGATTCCTGAGAGTAAGAGCCGGGAGATGAGGTCTCAGAGGTGGAGCCAGACAGAACGACCTTGAATACCACACCCAGATGCTTGGTCTTTAACCTACAGGCTTTGGAGGCTGTTTTAAGCAAAGGAGCAAGATGATCAGGTTTGCAATGAGCAAACACTAGCCCAGAGTCTGAACTCTGCGAGAGGGACTGTTCTAGGGGTCAATTGCTGTGCAGCACACAGCCCCACCGTTAGTGACTGAAACAACAACAGTCATATTTGCTGGCAAGTCTGTAATTTTGAGAAGTCTCAGTGGGGACACTGATCTCTGCTCCATTTGACACCAGCTGGGAGGCTCCAAGGCTGGGAGTGACTCAAAGGTTTGGAGGCTGGAATCACAAAATGGCTGATGCAGCTCCTCCCTCACATCCTTTTGGAAAAGGGAGAGAATGGCTTTTCCTCACTTCCCAGCAAATAACTAATCAAATCTCATGGAACCTGACTGGGTCACACATGTACATCCCTGAACCAATCCCTGGGGCCCAGGCAATGCAGTACACAGATTGGCCCGGCTTTGATTACATGCTCTTCCTCCTCTGAGCTGGACAGGAGCCCCACCCTAGCCCCACCCATGGATTGAGAGCCGCAAAGGGGAGCATCTCCAAATGGTCTTCGGAGGAGGATGGGGGAGGGACGCCACCGGGAGGCAGACATCAGGTGGATGGATGCCTCTCTGTCTCCCTGTCCCTCCCCGCCCCCTCTGCCTGCTAGTCCATGAAAGGAAGCTGCTCCCTGCTCTCCTGTCTGGCTGGGTGGAAGGAATGCTAATTCCCCTAACTGAAGAGCTCTGTATGAGAAGGGCCATTTACACTCTGCTCAATACGACTGATGAAGCATAAACTAATTAATTCTGAGAGTGAGAGCATTCCTATCAGGTTTCTCCCAAATAGTAATGAATCATTATCAGCAAAAACCTTAACATCTGCTTACTCAATCAATCCACTGCTAGTCACATGCTATTAACGTCAACTGTGCGGTCGCCCCAGTGCCAGGCAGCCGGTACCCCAGCCCCAGAGCCTCATTAGCTGCGTAACCAGAGGACCTCAGGCCTGTGAGAGGACAAGGATTGTATCATGGGCACCGGCTGCAGCTTGTTGGAGGGATGGTTGTGGGCACAGTGAAAGAATGACCTATTTCCAACTCTTGTCATCAAAAAAATCTCAGAGCTGAAGGGATCTTTCAGCCAAATGGTCCTCCAGCCTCTTTACACACCTCTGGTGGCAGTGAGCTCATGACCAGGCAGCACGCTGCACTGCTTTGCACATCTGTTAGAATTTCCCAGTCTGTGCCTACTTAATTAGTTAATTATACCCACATCTGAAGTGGCTTAAACAAATATGTCCAATGCATAGGGACAAAGGAGCAGGAAAAAACTAAAACAAGGGGTAAGATTAGCACGCAAAAGGCTGATCATCCATTCCATAGAGTCACAAATTTGACAAGCTTCCATGTGGCTAAAAGGAAGAGGAAGCTGGGATCAGTTACAAATTCACAGCATCAGTAAGAGATAGACAGAGAGATGACAGACAGACAGATAAACAAACAAATAGATATCTCAAAAAGTGGTCGTTAAAACACCTTGCTATGAAAGCCTGTTTTTCCTGATAGTGTTGGCTCATACTGAACCAAAATCCAATTTCCCTCTAATGTCTACACATCGGTTCAACTCAACAGACACTTAAGAAAGCCACCGTGACTCCTTCATTCCATGAACTTCCAATGTGTTCTTGTGATGGTCAAGATATTAGACCATGTACCCTGTGGGGATCACGTTCCCTGCCTTCTATTTATTTATTACCTGTGTGACCTTAAGCAAGTCATTTTACTCCTGAGCCTGTTTCCTCATCCTAACGAACTCTCTACCATGGGAGTATCTTCCTTACAGGCCAGGGAGAGGCAGATGACATATGAGCCCCACTCTGGTCTAAAAGGATCAGTCCCACTCTATCCTCCCAATCTTATTGACACCACCCCTTTTCACCAACTTCCTGCTCAAGGGGAATCGAACTTCCTGGTGTGTCCCTAGATTTCAGCTTCTCAGGCTCTCTGCACAAGCTGTGCCTTCCACCTGGAATGCCTTCCTCCCATACCCTTCTCCCACCTCAATCTCTCAATACTGGGCATCCTGCACAGCCCAGTGCAAATGGCAGCTCCTGTAGGAAGTCCACCCTGAGCTCTACAGACACCCATTACATTGACCTTCCCTGAATCCCCTCGCTCATATCTGTGCCTACCTCATGACCAGTGTATCCATTCAGAAATCCCTTCCTGCTGTTCCTCAGGGAATTGAAATGCTTTTCCAAATCTCAACTCTAAAGAAAAACTCATCAAGAAAAATGTTTGGCCAGTGGCTAAGTGGTTAGAGCATCACCCCATGCATCCGGGTCAGAGCATGTGCAGGAGGCAACCAATCATGTGTCTCTCTCACATGGATGTTTCTCTCTCTCCATCTCGTTCTCTCTCTAAACATCAATAAAAACATATCCTCAGGTGAGGATTAAAAAAAAAACAAGAGTAGGAAATGCCTACCAGCAGAGTTGAAGGTGAGGGTTGACATGGGTCCATCTAACTCATAGCTGTTGTATGTTATCAGTGTGTTTGATGCCCCTTTTGCTGCTAATGGTGAGTTATTCTTGCAAATAAAATATTACTAGGTTTGTATGCATAGTATACTTTATAGAAATCCTATGAGTGGTGCTCCAAGAAATAACAAGTTTTAGAAAACTCCTAATTGCTTAGTGCTATTAACCTTGCTAGGAGATCTCCATGTTACATTATTCAGACACTACCCAATTATGTTCTCTGGCATTTCCCAGTGTTTCAAAGCCACTATAGGCCATATTTCTATTCCACTAACTTACTATTTTTTATAACAAAAAAAATAGCTACAAATAATAATGCATAAACAGAATGAAGAACATTGGAAGTCTTAAGAATAACATGATTTAGAGAATTCCCTAGAATTCTCATCTTTTGTTCCTACATTCTGAATATTGGTACCATTACATTAAGATATTCTTCTTTGCATTACAGTTGTTTACTCCTTGGTATTAGAGTTGTTTACTTTAATCACTGTTGGGTTTTTTGTTTTTGTTTTTAATATATTTTTATTAATTTCAGAGAGGAGAGGAAAGAGAGAGAGAGAGAGAGAGAGAGAGAGAGAGAGAGAGAGAGAGAAACATCAATGATGAGAGAGAATCATTGATTGGCTGCCTCCTGCACACCCCCTACTGGGGATCGAGCCAACAGTCTAGCATGTGCCCTTGACTGGAATCAAACCTGGAACCCTTCAGTCCACAGGCCGATGCTCCATCTACTGAACCAAACCAGCTAGGGCCACTGCTGGGTTTGATAACAAGATTCACACCCAGTCCTGATAATTCTTCCACCTTCCCCAGACACTGACTAACATGGACCTCACACACAGAAAACCAAGACAGCATCTCACAATAAAGAGTATGGGCACTGGGGGGTTTGAATGTCAGCTCTGTCATTTTCGTGTTGTCCTGACTCATGCATGGTGAAAACACCCTAAGCTTCAGCTTCCTCATCTGAAAAATGGGGGTGATAATGTCCATCTCAAAGGCTTACAATAGGAATCATGTGAAATAATGTGTGTGAAATGCACTCAATACATGTTTTACCTTCCTTTCCAATAAAAGTGCAGTACTAATGGGACGAATGGTTGCACGAATGAGTGGGTTAAACTGCCAGAGAAAGCAGCAAGTGCTTCCCACACACACATTCCCCACGCCTACCCCTAGAATTGAACAAGAAGCAGTGGCCTTCCTGAGCTGCAAGGAAAGCAGCCATCAAAACCTCGTGTGCTTTTTGTGATGCCACAGGCCTTAAGAGATGAAAAAATAAACCCTGTGTTCCTCAGTAAAATGGCAGGGCCACAGGCCAGCTACCAGAGACAGTGTTGGTTTTTTAATTCTTCCGCACAGGTTTAGACTGTGTTTTGGAAAGAAGAAAAGGAGGGGGGAGGGAGGGAAAAATAATAGAATTAAGCAATGGAGTCACATAATAGGTCGCATGGTGAGGAAACCAGAGGCGCACAGCTCTCACTCATGGGAGGATGGAATAGGAATTGGTGACTCGTGTTCTTTCTTTTCTTCATTGGCATGGAACTCACACCCTCACACACAGGCTAATCTGTAGGCTGAGCTAAGTCAAAAATTGAATTAATCAGAACTTTTTCAGCTGCAAGTGAAAGGAACCCAGCTCTAAATAAATTAATGTATTGTCCCAGTCAAGGCCAGAGTAGGTCTGGCTTCAGGCAAAACTGAATATAGGAGATCAAATCCTTTCTTCAGAGCAAATCTCTCTCTCCCTCCCTCCCTCCCTCTCTCCCTCTCTCTTGGCTCTGCTCCCCTCGGTTCAGAATTCACCCTCAGGAGATCTTCTCCTCATGGTGGGCCTTGCCTGGCTTACCTCTCAAGCACTAAAAAGAGAACATTATGCCAGCAACCAACTGAAAAATGAGGTTTTTTTAAATACTTTTTACAGCAGCATCACGAAATATAAGCAACAACAAAGCATTGCTTAACGAATGAAAGAATTAAAACAATGGAGAGAGAAACTATGGGCCTGGATTAGGAGAGTCAGTATGGATAAGATGTCAACTTTCTCCAAACTGACCTAGAGATTCAATGAGGTCCCAGTCAAAATCCCAGCATGTTTTTTATATAAATTGAAATAATACATAAAATTTATATGAAAATTCAGAGGACCTAAATAGCAAAAACAACCAAAGGATGCATGCATATAAGCGTAAGTGATGGATGTGGACAACAGGGGGTGAGGGTGAGGGCAGGATTGGGGGGATGAGGGGACATTGGGAGGATAAGGACACATTTGTAATATCTTATTCAATAAAGGGGAAAAATGTACACAGAATAAAAATTTAGAAAAAAATGAAAAAATAAAATAAAAAGGTTTTATTGTAAAAAGAAAAAAATTAGAAAATGTATACTGCCTAACTTCAAGGCAGTATATCAGGCAGTGTATATTGGATGAAGAATAGACAAATAGATAAGTGGAACAGAATGAAAAGTCCAAAATTAAAAGTTCTAGAAGGAAAAGTAATTTGTGGTGATAACAGTTAGAAAGTAACTATCTCTGGTGGGCACGTTGGGGAGAGAGTGGTATTGACTGGAAAGGACAGAGGGAACTTTCTGGGGTGACTGGGAAAGAGCCTGAGGGAACTTGGGGTGATGGAAATGATCACTACCTTATTTGGGTGTTAGTTACACAAATGTGTATGTATACATTTCAACCAGAACACTAAAGATCTGCACATTGCATCCTATATAAATTATGTCTCAGGGATGAAAAATAAAAAGAGAGCTTCTCTGTTGTAAGTTCTACTAAGTTTGCAAATGTGGTCACATGTCCACATGTCCATCCCTGAACCAATCACTGGCCAGGGAGGGAATAATCTGGTTGTCCAGGCCTGAGTTATCTGTCTGTCCCTGGAGTTTAGGCATGTAGTCAACACCCCAAACCATATCACCTAGTATTTCCCCAAAGTAAAAATCAGGCCTTTATGCCTTCACATTCAAGGAGTTGTGAGAACGAAAAGATGGAAAGAAGGAGGAAATGAGGAAAGAGAAGCTAGAGTTTAGGCCACTGAGTTCTACCTTCTGCCTCTAACTATAACCTCACCTTGAAGAGATAAATTAGACAGGAGGAGGATAAAGCCACGGCCATGGAAAGGCCCACTTCCTATGTCTACTAGCAGGAGTCTGTATGCCTCTAGGACACGCCACTCGTAAAAGCTTCCCATCCGGCAGAGGGTGAGGGCACAGCAGCAACCACAGCAATGACCAGAGGAAGGAGCCTGAGGCAGCACCCCTGACTCTACCAAGGAGGGGACCGAAGGAGGGGGACCCAAAGATACTCAACAAGAATGTACTCTCACTCCACAAATAAGTTAGAAGGGCGGGTTACAGTCTGGAAATGGAAGCTAGATTCCTCCTCAAGGAAAGAAGCCAAAGCCAGTAAGGAACTTAGAAAGTAGGTGACAACTTGGAGTATCAAAGCTAAAATAAGAGGCATATGTGAAGTCACGTCACCCAACCCCTGTGCTGCACAGGTGGGGAAGCTGAGGCCTGGACATGGGAAGTCCAGTGGAACATGTTAAAAGTGACTGTCCACCCAAGAAGGCAGGCCTGGTTTCCTGACACAGAACCTGGGTCTCAGCTCTGAAATAAAGATTCGGGATGCTTTCCGTGGCTTTTGAAGATGAAAGCCATGTTCTGAGTTTGGGGTGCATAGGGGTCATGAGAAGTGAAAACTCTCTTGACTCTGCCTCCAACTTCCCATGCGGCCTTGAGGAAGCCCCTTCCCCGTGGGTCCCCATCAGGCTCTAGAGGACACGGAGCAGAAGCCAAGTAAACGAGATGCTCCTGAGCATCTACCAAGATTTCACAAAGTCATACCGACTGCCCAGACCAAGACTCCTTTTCCAGGGCGGGACGTAGGTAAGCTCGCCCAGCAAATTGGTGGCAGGGCTTCATGCAGGGCTCCTTATTCTACACCAGGACGCATCTCCCCAGATTACAGCACTCACCTCCTTTCCACCCAACCTCTTCACTTCTGAGCTCAATCGCAGGGGAACCACCACTTCTTTGGAAGGTGGAGGGGAGAAAAAGGCACATGGGGGATGGGTGGCAGTCAGATGACTTTTATAAGCAGGGCTCTGACACTGGGGGTGAAGAATGAGAATTCAAAGGACAGGCTGAGCCCTAGCCAGTGGATAGAGCGTCAGCCTATGGACTGAAGGGTCCTGGGTTTGATTCTGGTCAAGGGCATGTACCTCGTTTGCAGGCTCCCAGCCCTGGTCAGGGCATGTGCAGGAGGCAACCAATCGATGTGTCTCTCTCACATCAGTGTTTCTCTCTGTCTTTCCCTCTTCCTTCCACTCTCTCTAAAAATCAATGGAAAAAATATCCTTGAGTGAGGATTTAAAAAAAAAAAAAAGAAAAAGAAAAAAAGGCCAGGCTGAGGTGAGAGCCGGGAGCCAACAATCAGGCCTAGAGAAAAAATGCAAATGAAATGCAGCCAAGGAGGAGAAATGCTGAGACCTGAGGCTGGTTCCACCAAACACACACACACACACACACACACACACACACGCACACTCAGCCCTGCATCCCGCCTCATTCAATTCCCCTGCGTGTTCTAAACCTAGATGATCAGATAATAAGAGGTTGAGTGGTATGCATAACATCAAGTTGATTAAATTTGTTTACTGATAATTCTTTCAAGTTCCCATGAATATCGTGTAATTTCCTTGCTGTATTTCAAACAGATTTGGGCTAATGCATTATTGACAGCACCCTTGCAGACCATCTCGACAATGTCATTCAGGATAATTATTTCACAACAGATTTCCAGAGCCCCTGGTTCCTGTTGGGATTCACTTGGGCATAAATTATAGAGCCGAATATTTAATCAGTGTCCCCATTAGAACCCTGTGGCTTATTTTTAGGAATTGAGGAGGGAGAGCGGGTGGGGGAGAGGGTATTTGTATTACTACAGCATGAATACATTTCTTCTGTTCTGGGTGGATTTTTATTTTTTCTCCCAAAGCTCAACCAAGCTGAAAAGCAGCCTGGAGCATCCTTGCCTTTTTTAGAAATCAACACAAGCATTAATCTTTTGACTGCATTAAATTAAATATTAATGCTAACGGATCACATAATGTGAAGTTAAAAAAAAAAACGATTAACATTTACACCACATTCTCTCTCCGTGACTTTTTATTACACAAATTAGTCCCCCTCTTAACTAGTAATACCTAAACAGTGGTGCCGTGGGAAGGTAGGACGGGGAGGCAGGGCTGGGTGGTTGTTTTTGGCATTTCTCACAGGGAACTGGGAGCAAGGGGGGCAAGGGGTCAGTGGGCAGCCAGACCAGCCTGCACTGATCAGGTAGCTCAGCTGGAACTGCGGGTGATGTAGATGCTGCCCGGCAGGGGGTGACCTCGGGGTAATTAGCAATGCCAGGGGCTCCGTGCAGGGCCTGGCGATGCTTTCATTTCCGGCTCTATGTGCTGTTCAAGCAGCAGAATCTCTGGAGCAGTGAGCCCGTGTGGGCTGGGCACCCACTCCCAGCCCAGACGAATGCCTCTGCCTCACCGCCCATCCAGCCACTCTCCCAGCCCTCCCAACTGGGCCATCACCCCTCCTTTTTGAGACTTCCTCTAACCCGCCTTTCACTTAAAATTCTGTATTCCCATCGCCAGGGCCCATCAGAGACCACAGGGCCCTGTAGGCCCCTCCCACCCTTTCTTCCTTCCGGCTGATTCCAGCTCTGGCTGCTCCCCCACAAGGCCGCCCCCACTGCCCAACTCAGACCCAGCCAGCCCCCAGCCTGCCCAGCCCCTGGTCCTTCCCATCCAGGTCTCTCCCTGCAGCTCTTACCACTGGCAGAGACCACACTGGTTCATTTGGCAGCTCCCATGGCTCCTCCCGGGGCTCCAGGGTCAAGTCTCCCTACAGAATAAAGGGCCTTCACAACCAGCCCCAGCGCTGAGCTCTGAGCGCTGAGCACTGTCTAGTCTGGCCACTCCCAGCCATGCACCCTCGGCTCCAGCCATGACTAGGCACCGGAAAGGTCAGAGAGAGAAATGAGCCAAGACCTTTCAGCCTTCACAGGACATGGCTGTGCACCTACCGTTTGCCATCGGGTGGGCGATGGCAAGGAATCCAGTCCTGGCTCCTGGCTCCTGCCTGAAGAGGAAATTGAAGGTCTCACTAGGCCTGGTCCCGGCTGAGCAAGAAGAGACCCAGCCCTGGGGCTGCTCAGAGAACCTTCCTGAGGACGGGCATGAGAACGAGTAACAGGATTTCAAAAGGCAGAGAATGTTATTTTCTTCATTGATCGGCCTGAGTGGCGCTTGGCAATGAGAAGAGGGAGCGGGACCCGCATGCAGAGCCCCCGCAGGGGCGCAGGGGCGCAGGGGCGCAGGGGCGTGTTCCTCCTCCTTTGAGGAAGCAGCGGGGCGCTGCCTAAGGAAGGGCCTGGAGGTCAGCAGCTGCTAGAGTGCAGCTCCCCAGACCCACCTCTCGAACCTGAGACCTCCTAGCTCTTTCAGCTGGACCATAAACAGGGGTGACCATTCCCTGCCAGGCAACAACAACCAACAACCTCTCTCCACCATCACTGCATGGAGTTTGGAGCCAGTGAGCTGAGTTCCCATCCCAGCTCAGTCAGCCACTGGTCAGTGATGTGATCTTGGGCAGGTTTGGGAGAAATGAGCCTCCGTTTCTTCCTGTGCAGAAAGGGGTTGACAACAATCACCCCTCAGGCCCGCCTGAGATGCGGGTCGCGCAGGAAGAGGGCAGTGTGGATGCGAAGCCGCGGCGATGAGCGCTGTCCTCCAGCATAGACTCACCACCCCCTGGCAGCCCTGGGGTCCGGGACTCCGTCACAGAAGTGCCCGGCTGCAGTCCACCGTGAGGCTGGTGCCCTGGCTGCCTGGCAAGCACAGCTCTGCCCTAAGCGCTTCCCTGCCCAGCTCAGTGCACAGCCTGCAAGCGGGGCCCACTGCACCTCCACCACCCCTTCCCTGTGCAGGGTGCAGACAGAGGCCCAGAAACTGGGCATCCCTGCGTGTGTAAAGGTGGGCGCTGCCAACACCTGCTGCCACACTGCCCTCTCCTCCTCTCGCAGCGACCACACCAGCCTCCTTCAACTGTGACTTTCAGCCTGGGCTGCCAGCACGCCAAGGACCAACGTATACAAGGGCCCGACAGGACTGTGGTTCTCTGCTGTTGCTGCTTTATGTTGTGTTTTCTTTTTCTTTATGTATTTTATTGTTGTCAGAGAGGAAGGGAGAGGAAGAGAGAGAGAGAAATATCAATGATGAGAGAGAATCATTGATTGGCTGCCTCCTGCACACCTCCTACTGGGGATCGAGCCCGCAACCCAAGTATGTGCCCTTGACCAGAATCAAACCTGGGAGCCTTCAGTCCGCAGGCCGACGCTCTATCCACTGAGCCAAACCAGCTAGGGCATGTTTTCATTTCTTGAGTAGTACAAGTATGTGCTTTATAAACTCAAACCGCAAGGGATATAGTGACAGGTAAGTCTTGCTCCCATCCCCCTTCAACCCGTCTATAGCCTGCCCTGTCCAGGAGGCATCTACGGTGGCCAGCGCTGTTACATACCTATGTTTGTACACAGATTTTAGCATGTTATACATGATGTTCTCTACCTTGGTTTTTCCACTCAATGTGTCTGAGAGATCTGCCTCAATCAGCACATATACATTCTCCTCATTCTGACAGTGCAGAGTACTTATTGCATGGGCGCACCATCATTTCCTCAACCAGCGTCCTCCTTGTGGAGACAGCTGTTTGCAGTCTGGTGCTTTGAAAGTCAGGGCTGCGAAAAGCCACCTTGCAAACATACCTGGTCCTACGCACCAGGTGCACAGGCAGCCCCCAGAGGCCATCTAACCCAGCCCACGCCTCGGTACCACCTCCCCCATGAAGCCATCTGAATGCCTTTCCTTTAATGGATAAGGAAACAGCCCAGAGAGGTTTTGGACTCACCCCATGGCACTCAGCTAATTGACAGCAGAGTAGAGGGAAGAAACCAGGTTTTTCCACTCCGTGGGATTATTTGAATTTGCAGTTTAAAAAAATAATTCAAACGCTCCACTTTAACAGATGGGGAGAGTGAGGCCCTTCAAGACAAAGCACATCTCAGAATCCTAAGGACAGGGGGGATGGGGGCTTGTAGAAACAGAGTGCTGGCCCCAGCCCCACGGTTTGTGATTCAGTGAGTCCTGGAATTTGCATTTTTAACATGTTCCCAGGCCAGGCCATGCTGAAGCTGTGATACAGAGCCCACACCTTGAGGACCACTGTCCTCAGGGATCCTGATGCTGTTTCAGGTGATGCAGGCAGTGCGGGTTCTGGGCCCCACCCAGCCACCCATGATGTGAACAGAGCAGCGCTACTTTTTTCTGTTGTGTGAGTAAGATTAGCTTTTGTTTTTTATTGGTGTTTGACCACTTACACACTGTGATTGGCAAAGGACTGGAAGATGTCATGGAGGGTCCCTATCATTTGGCTGTGAGAAGCTACACTTCATTTCCCTGGAGCACAGTGTCACCCACTGTGGGGCTGGGGAGGGGTGGAGTGGACTCCCTGGGTGATGAGCTAGGCCAGAGGTCGGCAAACCGCGGCTCACAAGCCCCATGCGGCTCTTTGGCCCCTTGAGTGTGGCTCTTCCACAAAATACCATGTTTTTAGCAAAGGCCAGCTTAGGAGTACCCTAATTATGTTAATAACAGTGTACCTACCTATATAGTTTAAGTTTAAAAAATTTGGCACCCTTTGTAATACTTTTAGCAATAAATAAATAAATAAATAAAAATTAACTCTGAAAAAAAAAAAATTTGGCTCTCAAAAGAAATTTCAATCGTTGTACTGTTGATATTTGGCCCTGTTGACTAATGAGTTTGCCGACCACTGAGCTAGGCAGTCAGAGCAGGAAAAGGCCTTCTCCTGTCTCCTCCCCACTGGACATCCACATCACAAAGCGAGGAGGGTGTCATAGGCCAAGTGTGTCCCCAGAAAGGCAGCATGGCGGCTCCCCACCGTGGCTGCACTGCCGGCTCTCCCTCTGTCCTGCAAGCCCGGCTCTGACCCACTGGTGCCCCAGACAGCTGGACTCTGCCCTTGGCCTGAATTTGTTGACCAGCTGCTTTAAAGGCAGGGATAATCCACTATCTCCGATTCCCTCACTTCCCCTCCCCCACTCCAGAGCTCCCCAGGAGCCTGTCGTGGCTCGTCTCAAGATCTGACCTCAACCTCCAGGAGCCCAAGTCCCTTTCTCAAAACAACAGAGGTACCAGTCAACACAGACATACACCAAAAATACGCCAGATAAGGTTTCAACATCATCATGGCCGAGGATTTTGAAGACCTCTAGCATTTGTCATTGACATACATCATTTTCTGGCCACCCCGCATCTTCTTACTGTGTAACAGCCTACTGTGCGTGTCTTCAGGAGGCAGAGCCCGCCTCCTAACTCAGAGCAACGCAGGTCTGCCGCTGGTTGATACTTGTCTACTCCTCTTTGCAGCTGAAGTCCAGTGTGTCACCAGGAAGAGCAGATCAGATACCCAGGCTGTGCTCTGGCACAGAGGCGGGGTCAGGAGCGGATGCCTCCCAGAGGGCGAGGCAGCTCCGGGGTCCCCAGGCCTCACAGTGAGGACAGCGACAGCACCACTCCACACCCAGCCTTCCCCAGGACAGTTCAGACTGCGGTCCTGGTGCCCCGCCAACCTGGCCCTGATTGCCCAGCTTTCCCATGGATGCTCTGATATTTTCTTTCAACAAATGCCTTTCCTGTTAAACCAGCCAGAGGCCATTTCTGTTGCTGGCAGCTGCGAACTTGGACTAACGCAGACCCCATCAGAATCCTCTGAAGCCAAAGGAACTTTTGTTCGAACTTCTCCCTCTTGTCATCAGAGTAAGCCCGCCATCCTGGAGGAAGGTCTGCTTGTGGCCCGGATGAAAAGTATATAGCCTTGTGAGTTAAGTACTGCTTCGATTTATCGTTTATGCTGGAACTTTTTCTCCCTACGAAATGTAAGTAAACCTTAATGTTTGCCACCAATAAATAGTAATACTAATTTCTTTTTAATTTAAAATCCCTAGATGATTCTGCAGCCTTCAACTCAGCTTATTAGTAATAATGCCTTATGCATAAGCACCAATGACCTTTCCAAAGCTGTCCCCTCCACTGCCCTGTCACTGTAATGAGGCACAGGGGAGGTAGACAGGGCAGGTCTTGCTATTACCAGGTAAGGTTGAGAGAAGCCAAGAGAGAGGACAGGATAGAGACTGGGATTCGGGACATCTGAGGATGTGTTTTTTATGTTTAACACTATTATTAAAATAATTATAAAAGCTACCATTTGTTAAGAGTTGGCTGTTGCAAGCGCCATATTAAACACTTCATCTACATCATGAAACCCTACAAGGTAGATTTTTAAAAATATATTTTTATTAATTTCAGAGAGGAAGGGAGAGGGAGAGAGAGAGAATCATCAATGATGAGAGAGAATCATTGATCGGCTGCCTCCTGCTCGCTCCCTACTGGGGATTGAGCCTGCAACCCGGGCATGTGCCCTGACTGGGAACTGATGGTGACCTCCCGGTTCATAGGTCCATGCTCAACCACAGAGCCACACCAGCCAGGCAATAAGGTAGATATTTTGATACACATTCTAGTGATAAGGAAACAAGCTCAGAGAGGTTAGGTAATTTGCCTAAGGGCATCCAGCTGCAAAGTACAGAATATGGACTCAAATCCAGGTTCATCTGGCTCCAGATCTAGAACTCTTCGCCATTACATTAAATGGATTCCCACTGCTCTGCTGCTGCCTCACTCTCTGGACAGGCAATTGAAGCCCCTCTGGACCCCAAGGTCACCAATTAAAGTTTGGGTTCTCCAGCAGGGAACCGGGCAGCCTGGACACAAAGCTCTCCTGACCCAAGCTCCGGTCAGGGGAGGAGTTTAATTAGAAGCCAGGCGTCCCAAACCGCAGCACCAAAGCCCACTGGACAGGCTCACATCCGGCCAGTCCTCTCTCCTGCGCTTTGACTGTCTCGGAGGCAAGGTGGCTGGCTAGACAGGTGGGCACTGCCATACCATTAAGCTGGATGCTGATTCACTTCACCTCCTCATTGAGAAGGATTCTAATTGACAAAGTCCTAGAAAGTGGCAAATCCTAGGTTCTGTCGGGATCAGCCCACAGCGCACAGGGAGTGCTGGCAGGAGAGGGAGGGCATGTCTGCCAGTTGAGGGAAGGGGTAGGAGAGGAGGGGGCTGGGTTCTGAGCAGCTCTGTTGGGGGCCCCAGAAGCTGACTCTGCCCTTTCACAGTGCTCAGAGGAGGCGGAGCCACACACCACCTCCAGCCCAGTGGGACCAATTAGAGCATTTACAGTACAACACGGGAGGGGATGTAGCTCCCTCTCCATCTTGCCCTGTTTGCTGAAGGAGTGCCTATGACATTACACAGATTAATACTCCACCGAGCAAATTAATCCTTGGGACTTCACTCACTACCTGTGGCTTATAAATTTTAATTGGCTCTAAACCACCACCTGAATTGATGTGAGAGTGTGGTGATGCACGGAGAGACATCAAAACCAGTGCCAGCCACATATGTGGCCTCTGAAAGGAGGAAGGAGGAAGGAGGAAGGAGGAAGGAGGGGTACCATATTCCAGGTGTCCAAGGGGGGAACGTCTATCAGAATGAAGAGGCGATCCTTGACCTTCTCCTTCCCTCTGCTTGTCTCAGTCTTGTCCATTGGTCAAATCTCCCACATTCAACCACGCAGCCCGCTTTGATGAGCCTGGTATGTGCCTCTTCCTAGGCTGGGCGGTGGGGAGGCGATGTGTTTATAGATCCTTGGGTCGTAATAAAGGGGAACCCACTGAAACTCCTTTAGTTACAAGTGGGGGCAGCAGTGTTGTGAAGACGCCCGGGTGTCATAGGGAGAGCAGAGGGCCTCGCGGGAACTGGAAAGTGATCAGAGCCACACTCTCTCTGCCTCTGTCGCTTTCAGGGGTGTGGGCCTCTTTCTCTCTCTCCATAGACAGGGTCCTTGTCTTGCTGGACGCAGCCTGCATACCCTCCCAAACACGGCAGCCTCAGGCTCTGTCCCCTGCGTGGATGGCCTTCCAACTCAGCACTTGCAGTTAATGGGTTCATGTTTCCAGGAGGAAGGAAACAGCGGGCCCAGGGGGAGCCTCCTGACCCCCCGCTCGTGCTAGGCTCACCAGTGGCTTCCACTCCTCACACTGTCCTTCTTGGCTTCCAGGACTCAGCTTGAGTTGAGCCATCCTTCCCCTGACCCCTGACTATGGCTCCTCTGGCCACTCCCTCTGTTCAGTAGCCTGTTAGCAGCCTCTGATCCTGGCTTCGACTCCACCCACATACTGTCCTTGAACTTGGGCGGCTAGCATGTCCCCCTTTTAGAGGACTCCACTCTGGTCCTCCTCTGCTGCACCCCTCTCTCTGTGCAGTAAGATGTTCATGGATCCAAGAAGGCAGGCCCACCCCAATACCATGGATCCTCCTAGACTAGCACATTCAGCAGTGGTGAAGTTCTATACCCACCATCCTGCGGTAGCCACTAGCTACCTGCAGCAAAGGAGTCCTGGAAACATGGCTAGTACTGCAGGGGAACTGAAGCTTTTCTTTTATCTTAACTAATTTTAATTAATTTACCTCCCACTAGTCTCCCAGTCTGCCAGACTTCCTTTCTAATCCCACCCCCACCCATCAGCAGCCTTGAGTCACTCCCCCAAACTATAAAATACAGTCTTATCCCACCTGCATTATAGATCCTCTACCACCTGCATTTCAGAGGAAAGTTACTTTCCACCTACCAGTCAAGTTTTTTGTCCTCCTGCTTCATCTCCTACTTGCCTCCCTCCTCTTGCCCCGTACACAGGCAAACAGCACGTCTGCACCCTTCTCTCTGCTCTTTGTCCAAGCCTTCCCTTCCCTCACTGTGTGCCTTGCAAACACTGCTCCCTCTGCCCAAAGTGTGCTCTACGCCACCCACACTGTAATGCTAGCAAACTCCTAGTCATCCTTCAAACCCCGGGTGAACGGTCACCGTCCCACCCCCCTGTGACCTTCCCCGGTCCTCTTCTCTCTCCATGCTGACCGTTCTCATTCAGGGCCCACATACCAGGCCCAGGCCGACATAATCTTTGGGTAACCTGGACATGTGTAGATTTAACACTACGATGACATTCATCGATTTAACACTAAGATCACTGCTACTTAAATATTAATTCCACCCAAGGTCCCATACACATGGGAGAACTCCCGGAGGCCTCTGCAAAGGAGGAATTTGCATGAGTGTGGCTTTGAATCTCAGTCTAGAAGGCTGGTGTGCAGAGGGAACTGTGCGGCTGTTTCATAAGCCCAACTAACCACTCAACATCCATTGCTCAGTACGTATTTGTTATTCTCTATTCATTACTTATGAGATAAGGGATTGTCAATGGAAAAAACTTTAACTGTGAAAAAAAATTCCCTTCTTATCTGCCAGCCAAAAAAGGTTTGTGGTAGTGATACATGTACATTTAGGTGCAAATCAAGGTGGTCTCGGGATATAAACTCCCATGAGGCTCCCACCGTGGTTCTCAGAGGGTGTTCCCTGGACCAGAGCATCAGCATCACCTGGGAACCTGTGAAATATACAAATTACCATCTTTCCCTGGACCTTCTGAATCAGAAACTCCAGTGGGGCCCGCGCACCTGGTCTATTTGTGTATTAGGAGGGCTCTGGAGGATGGGGCTCTGCCATCCTCAGCTCCCCACGCCCAGCCCCTGGCCCAGTGCTCTTGTGTGACGGGCCGTCTACAGCTCGGTATGTGTGCACTGAATAAGCGAACGAATGTATGCATGAGTGAATGAAAGAAAGTTAAAACTAAATAGAAAAGAAATTGAGCAACAGATGCAAAAGAAACTAGAACTTCTTGTTAGGCATTCATCCAGACCCGATCCCATGAGCAGGAAGAGACGTGTGAATGCACAGTGCAGGCGGTGTGGGCCCCACCTCAGGTCCTACCCTCTCCCCCTCCGCTCCCTGTCCTGGGAACTGAGTGGCAATGCCCCGTCACTCAGCCCCTCCAACTCACGTCCCAGGTGAAAACTCCAGTCTAAACAGCTTCCTCAAAGAAAGAACCCCAGAAGCAAGGGAGCGCTTGGTCCTAAATGGCCTGTGCAGGACCCATAAATTAATTACTTAATATCATTTACAGAAGGCCAGTTGGTCTCAAGATGAATGGAGTTAATGCTGTTCTTGGCATCCAACTTAAAGATTCAAGGCGCCAGAAATACAAAGGAAGGCTTTTCAACCTCCAGACGAGGCTGCTGAACGAAGCTGGAAGGATGGGCTGGGGGCGTCCTCTTCAAAGAAGGGAAGAGGGAATAAAGGCTCCTTTGGTGAAGAAATATTAATCTCAATATTCACGCGGCGTTAAAATATATGTTTGAGGTCTTCAGAATGAGATGTTCATAAATAGATAAGCTCTAAGTGGGTGCTTTTTTAGCCTTGATTTTCCTTTACTGAAATATAATTAACACTTCCTGAAACCAGCTAGCTTGGAATAATTTAGTCAATTGTGAGTATGCAAAACACTTAACAATTAGCTCCATGAAATGAGAACAGCCAGCCCTGAGCAGACTCCATTAATGCCCTAAGTGCATGTGCCCTATTATAAGACTCTCAGGAATATTGTATGACTCTGAACTGTCCCGCAGAACGGAGTGGAAAGGGTTTCCTGTTATTTCCATTCATTTGAAAGCTACGTCTCGTAAACGCAGCGGTCTGGAAGATGACGGCAATTGGTTTTAATATTTTTACAGCCACTTCTGAGGCAGTAAAAAGAAAATAAAGCCACGTATTGTAGTGGGTCTGTAAAGCCAGGACGATTTAACCTGCCACACAGAGGGCAGCTTGGGCAGTGAGAAAGCTCACGGCTCCTCAGAGCCCGGGTCCTGGGTTCAGCAGCATGGCTTGCACCCATCCTTCACCTATCTGAGTTTTCCCAGCTGTAAAATGTGGATAAACAGGGGTCCTATTCCAACACATACCCATCAGTGCAGCACATGCGCTGGCCAATCAGAATGGATGCTGGTGGGAAACAACCAGAACCTTGGGCGCATAGTATGTCTGCACAGCCTGGACCCTCGCCTGTTGACCCCGGTTAACTGTGGGATCAGAAGACTAAGAATACCTCCCTCGGAGCGCGGTGGAGAGCATTGCCAGGGATAGGGAATGAATGGGATCGGGCCGCAAAGGGGAGGCTTGTGTTCACATCTGGGAGAGCGGATATTTTTATATTTTTTATTTCTTTTTCAGATATGGCTGCAGGCAAAGCCTTCATGAGGTTAAAATCTACTGGGGCCCTGGCATCATCCAATGCACCAAAAGGTCATAGTTTGATTCCCGGTCAGGGCACATGCCCAGGTTGTGGGTTTGATCCCCAGTCTAGATGCGTATGGGAGGCAACCAACCCATGTTTCTCTCTCTCTCTCTCTCTCTCTCTCTCTCTCTCTCTCTCTCTCTCTCTCTCTCTCTTCTCTCTCTCTCTCGCTCTCTCTCTCTCTCTCTCTCCCCCCCCCTCTCTCTCTTCTTCCTGTCCTCTCTCTATCTAAAATCAGTAAAAACATGTCTTCAGGTGAGGATTAAAAAAATAAATCAGCTCGGCTACTGCCATTTCTTTAAGCTAGAGGGGAGTGAAAAATGAAGTCACCAATGCTGGAACGCAAAAAAGGAAAGAGAAAAGCGTGGGAAACTTGCAATGTGAGCCTTTACCAGAATGTTTTACCCACCAACCCCACCCAAGTGGGTTGCCATGCGGTCCTGGGAGACATGAAATGAAGGCCACCCTCCTGAGAAGCGTGGAGCACCAGGGAGTGAGGCAGGACCGGCCGGCCACAGGGCAAGACTGCAAGGGGCGCATTTCTTCCGCAGTCGGTCCCACGTGGGTTCTGTGACTGCATGTGACCGCAGCGGGGACAGCATCACAAGTCCACATCTGAGGCCCTTCACAGTGTGAGGCCCGGGCCAAATGTCCCTGCCAGGCCCCTGTGGCACACACAGGACAGGCCCTGGGGAGGGCAGTCATAACACCTGGGTCCCCCCACCATTGAGCAGGGTAGCAAGGAGCTGCTCCTCTGGAAAGCCAGGCTGAAGGTGAGTTCTCCCCCACTGCCTGGCTCTCACTCTGTCCTCAGGCTGCTGGGCAGGCTGCCGGGAGAGCCTGGGAGACAGCAGGCTGCACTGGCCAGACAAGAGAGCCCTCCTGGGAAAGAGCTATGGTGCATCCGAGGCTAGAAGTACATAGCAGCGTTAACTGGGTTGGAATCTACTGAGTGCCAAGCCCACGTCAAGTATTTTTCATGAGGAGGGCAGCCCCTACAGATATGCAAACTGAGGCTCAGAGAGGTCGGGTGACTGCCCAAATCACACCACCAATGAGCAGGAAAACCGGGATTCCTGCTCAAATCTACATCAAAGCCCACACTCCCCGCACCCACTCATCAGGCTGTTCACAGAAACACGTTTAGTGAAAGTGCCAGCACAGTGCCTGGCCTGGAGGAGGCGCTTAGAAATGCCTGTGGAATCTGAATGGAAAATATTAAATAAGAATCTTGTATTGATTTCCTACTGTGGCAGTAACAAACTATGACAACTCAGTGGCTCCAAACTACACACATTTACCAGCCCCCAGTCCTATGGGCCAGAAGTCCCGGATGGGTTGGCAGGGCCACATACTCTCTGGCCCTCGAGGAGAATGGTTCCTGCCTTTTCCCATTTCTAGAGGCGCCCACATTCCCTGACTCTTGGCCCCTTTTTCCATCTTCAGAGCTAGCAGCAAACCACCTTCAAATCTCTTTCTCTTCTAACTTTGCTTCCGCCATCATATCTGCTTCTCTACCTCTCTCCCTCCTGCCTCCTTCTTTTAAGGACCCTGTGATGACATTGGGCCCACACAGATAATCCAGCACAATCTCCTATGTGAAGATCCTTGATTTAACCACTTCTGCAAGATCTCTTTCACCGTGTAAGGTAACATAGTCAGAGTCCAGAATTAGGGCATGGACATTAGGGTCCCATTATTCATATTTTTCATTCAGATTCCACAGACCTTAATAGATGAAACCCTAATAGCCTTTCCTTCTTCAGAAATAGAAGTTTTAGAATATGGTTACAACAAACTCAATTCCAGATTTTTAGAACAAGACTCCGTATCAAATATTGGCACTCCTTAAAAATCATTATTATTATTTATTAATTTGGTATCATGATAAAGTGTCTCCTAAGGATCATCTCATTTTGTCTTAAAAATGCCCTGTGATTTGGACATTATTATCCCCAATTTACAAAATAGAAACCGAGGCTTCAACAACTGCATGACTTGCTGAAGGCCACAGTTGGTAAATGATAGAGCTGGGATTGGAACCTGGACTGTCTGAAGCGGGATTGGTCATCCTGATGGTGGGTTCAGGAATAATGGCCATCAGACAGCCTGTGCATGAAAGAAAAAGTGCACTGGAAAATACGTAGAAAGAGATCTTACATTTTAAAAAAGCAGAAGGAATAATAAGGAAGCTTTTGGGGCCAAATCCCAATTCTGCCACTTTGGCCTCAATTTTCCTTTGTGTAAAATGGGTTTCATAGCACCCATCTCCATGGGTTGGTGTGGAGATGAAGTGGAGAAAATGCATGCAGAGCGCTGTACGTTTCCACATGTGTTAGCTAGGAGGGGAGGAAGACCCGTGTGGCCCTGAGTCCTAGCACTGGGACTAATGCTGGTCAACCTTGAGCCACTCCCTTCTCGTGTCTGGACCAGAATCTCCCAATGCAGCGAAAAGGATGGACTAGCCACTCTCTGAACACCCCCCGCTCCCCCCGATTTCCTGGGAGAAGACCTTCTAGCTTCCCTGACTCCGAAGACCTTGGGAGCACGGCTTCCCGCTGCTGTGAGCATTCTCATTTCTTGGTCACAGGGCAGCCTTGGAATGGATGGGAATGTGTGAAAGGTCGAAGGAATCTTGCTCACAACCACTTTCCGCAGATGCTCTTCAAGCCCTTTCCAGCAGAATCGTTCATCAGGCCCATGAAAACATGGCCGCGACCACGGGTCAGGAGCCTGGTCCCACACTGTTTTACATGGGGATTAATGAGGAGTGTGATCGACCAGGAAAGGCTGGCTCTGCAGCTTTTGATGACATCATTGGGGCAGTTCCTTTGCCCCTGGGAAGGGAAACTCCACCCCTTGCCATCTCACATGGGCCAGACTGTGGTGTCGAACACAGCAGGTGACACCAGACCAGCCACTCCAGGAAAGAGGCCCCGGGCCTGCCCCAGTCGTGCAGCCGGCTGGCACCACTCATGACTGTCCGCTCAGCCACCAATAGGACCTTGGGAAAGCTGCTTACCCTCTCTATGCCTCCATTTCATCAACTGTAAAATAGAGCTGATGATGCACCTACCCGTGGTGTTGTTGTGAACATGAATTGAAGCTTGACAGGTGCTTAGAAGAGTAGCCAGCCCACAATAAGTACCATGCTATTATTAGCTACTATCTCCTTAGAACTTGGCTCCAGCCCACAGACTCCTATATTTCTGCTCTTTCCATGACGTCAGAGCCAGACAGCTTCCTGCCAGGTCAGTGCTCTGACATTGCCCTGTCTTCTCTCCTCGGCTAAAACGGGAGTCTTAGCCCTGGGCCAAGGTCCTCATTCATTCCCCCAGCTCATCCAGAATAAGACTGCTCCTTCCCAATGCTCTCACTGCCGATTTCTGGTTCATTATAACATAAGGAGTGTGTTATGACAGCCTAGGAGTTACAAACCCCCAGCCAGAAGCTCCTCTGTGCAGTGATGAACGCAAGCAGCAGAGGGAGAAGGCCCATCCACTCTGGAAAGCTGGCCCCCACCAGTTGGTCCCTGCTGGTTGTCTCCTGGATTCTGAGCCAGAGGAAGGTTGTCCCTTGCTCCCCAGCCCCAGCTGAGCTCTGACAGTTGGCTGTCACATGACCCCTAACCTAACATAGCTGATCTGCAAGGAGGCAGGAGGCCTGACCCAGTGGCTATTGTGATAGCCAATTAAGGACAGTCATCTTGTCACTTTGCCCATTAAAAGCCCTGGTGATAAGGCTCCTTCCATGTCTAACCCTCTCCCCCTCTCTCTCACAGCTTGTTTCTTCTGTAAAGGCATAGGGGAGGTCCACAGCACGGGGGAAACTGTTGACAGGGGCAGCCAAGATGAGTACGGCCCTGCTCAGCCCTCGGGCCAGCAGATTCCCTGACCAAACAGTGTCCTGGCCATTCAAGCTAGTGTATCAAAACACCACAGACCATGTGGCTTATAAAAGAAATTTACTTCTCAAAGTTCTGGAGGCCTGAAGTCCAACATCATGGCATTGGCATGGTCAGGTGAGGCCCTTCTTCCAGGTCACAGACTTTGATGTGTCCTCACAAGGTGAAGGGTGAGGGGGCTCTCTTGGGCCTCTTTTATAGGGACACTGCTTCCATTCATGAGGGTTCCACACCCCTGACTAAACTCCTCCCAAAGGCCCCTCCTCCAAATACCATCCCCTTGGGGACTATGATTTGAACATATGAATTGTGATCTGTCACAACCAGTACATGCTATGACAATGTGGCCTGTGAAAAGCCCACAAGTCTCTGTGACCCTGGAATAGGAAACACCACGCAGGGAGGAGCAGGAATGGGGCCAGAGCAGAAATAAAGCCCCGGAAATAAAGCAGGAAGGTGGAAGGCGCACACCCAGGAACCGCCCTCGTCTCCCCCCCGCCCCCCCCCCCCACCACCACCACTACCACCACCACTCCTTCAGAAATTGAAGTAACCAGCTGAGGCAAAGACCATGAGAACATTATTTTCCAGGCCAGGGGCCCCTTGCTGAACAAAATCTGTCTTTTCCCAGAATTCCTGAATCACATAAGAGGCCATTAGGCCTGGGTTCAAATTCAGATTGTGTCACTTACTAGCTGTGTGACCCTCTACAAGGGTCGAAAACAGAAACTCTTTTATAGGGTTGGTCTGAAGATTGAAAGTGATAAATATAATACCAACTCCTTCACATGGTCTCTGATTACAGTTAGCTTGTTGTAATGGTAGCCAATGTGCACCATTATATCCCCAGCACCCAGTACAGCCTTGGCAACCAGTAAGCACTCAATAAATACTTGATGAACAAATGAATATGTCATCATTGTGTGGTTATAACTGGGCCCACTTTTCCTGGCAGGGTTATGAGGATTAAATGAGTCCGTGGGTAAAATGTTGAGCACAGTACTTGGAACATGGGAGATGCTCAGGACAGAGTGTTATTAGACTCTTGACTAATGTGGATCCGTGTCCCCCACAGCGCGCTCTCTTCCTCATGGGCTCAAATGACTTGAAGTCAGGTGGAAACCCAGCAGTGAACTGTGGTCTTGCAGGCCTCCCCAAGGGCACAGTCTCTGCTCAGAGCCTTCAGAAGGCAGCCGCCCACTCACAGAAAATAAGACCACAAGAGACTAAGCCTGGTTCTGCCCTCCTGCCGTGGTCTAGAGCAGCAGTCTCCAACCTTTCAAACCTCACAGACCACCAGTGGTCCGTGGACCACCGGTTGGCGACTGCTAGTCTAGAGTGAGACAAATGGCTTCGGCTTGTCCCTGGTCTATGGCAGGGGTGTTTAGGCTCACTGGCCTGCACACAGCCCCAGATGAAGGGGCAGCCAGCCCTAAGTGGCCATTTTTGTATCACATACTCTCCTCTGTTTGGACCAGAGATGGATACCTGACTTAAGGACATCAAGTTCATTGGCTAACAAAGGCCATACAGCCCAAGGGAGATGGGAGACTGGGGACAGAGACAGAGAGAAGCCCCTCTCCCTGTGGCCTCCCAGATACACTTCCCATGAATTGATTGGCATTACTTTCCATCTAAAAACCCTGTATTGCTCCAATAGCCATGCCCTGTGCCCAACCCCTGGTTCCTGAGCTGGCGCACATGGATTGTGTTCCATGCAACCCAACGATCCTCACCTACAATTATGATGTCAAGGGACATCCACCAAGGAGCAGGGGTTCATCTTTCTTAGGGATCTGACTCCATATCTGTCTGAATATCCTCCTCTCCATCTCTCCGTCTTTTCCAGGGGCCCAAACCCCATGTGCCTACCAGGACTTCCCCGAGCTCCCGGGCAGTGTGTAGACTGGCCTGCGACAGGACCCCAGGTGTTGTGCTTGAGCTGTCTCTACAGATAAGATGAGAGATCTATAAAACAGTCCTAGAGTTACTGCCCTTTACCAAGAAGGCTTCAGTGTAACCACGACATGACAGATGGTTTGTTTTGGTCTCCTGGAGCCGAAAGAGTCTCCTCTACCAACTAAAAATATACACCTTCAAAGCCACTGCATCCTTGGCCAAGCAAGCCATTTGGCATAAAAAATGTGGGTTCAAATGTTGGCTCTGCCACTCACCAGCTCTGCCCTGGAGCAAAGAGTTTTTCATCTCTTATGGAGTTAGTATCTGACTATGTGGTCTGGAAAGGACTCAGCAAAATAATGCATCTAATTCAAAATAGAGTAAAATAGTATAAGAGGTTGTCTGTCCATTATAAGTTGTCTTTTATTACAAGTGACTGCCAACAACTAGGTACAAAATAAATGTATTGTGATGGGTGAGGGAGCTGCTTGATTGGTTGGTTTTAAGAAACCCATTAATGACAGGGGAAAACCTACTGAAATGGGAAAATTTCAGGTAGAAGTGTGAGTGTTTATGCTTTTGTAGAAGCTGATGTTTCTCAACAATATTTCTTCTCAAATATTGTCTCACATGCTCATCACAACCACTCCAGGATGCAAGGGGAGGCAGAACTACTATCCTCAACTGACTCCCTGTTGCCTTTCCATTCCCCACCAGGATGACTCAATTTTTGCAGGAGGCACTAGGAAGGAACCTTGAGCAGACTCAGGTAGACCAATTTCCCTGCCATCCACCTAGCACTGTCTCCTCCACATGCAGAACTACAGGAGGTCTCAAGACTTGGAGCTGCTTCCTTTTGCCTCTGGGTATAGAAGAGGCCATGGAACAGGTCCAGGGTTAGGGGGGTCTATCTTTGTGGGTCTCAGAAAGCCAGGCCAGGAGCCTCTGCCCTGTGGAATGGCAGATCACTTCTGTCAACTCCAGAACCACTCTTGAGTGAAGTTCAGGGTCTTCCTCTCCTGGGGGATCCCTCCAACTTATCTGTGTCACACAACAAGGGCCAGAACTATGCCCTTAGTCTGATGCACTCTAGTTGTTCTGTAGGCCAGCCTTCCTCCACAAGTATATTGGAAGCTGCCGGAATTAAGACTGGAATCTCTAGAACGCGGCTGTCCACATCCAAAGCCTATCCTTGTTGCTCTATGCTGTGTGACCTTAGATGCTTTGCGTACCCTTCCTGAGCATGTTTCCTCCTTTGGAGTAGTATTGATCTTATCAGGAAGTTGGGAGGATGAAATTAAATAATTCAGGAGCAGCCCCAAGCAGGTACATGGCAAATACCAGACAAACATTGGCCCCCTCATCCTATGGAGGTGGCTGGCTATCATAAAACCTGCTTCCAGTCTGCACTAAACCATGAACCCCTCGAAAACAGGAGCTGTGTCTTATTCATCCTGCTACCCCCAATTCCCAGCGCAAGCTTTGGCACAGATTTCAAGGCTGAAGAAGCAAATGAATGGGTTTCTTACAGCACATCCAGCACTGGAATTGTTTGGCCATGGTTATCATGAAAATGCATTCTGTGAGTCCACACCTGTTGCCTAGGAGAGTCCAAGGCCACATCATGGATTTGGGACTAGGACTTCTTTCCACGCAAGATGGACACCCCCCACACACACACCCCACACCCCCCCACACCCCCGCCGGCTATGGTTAATGCACATATAGGTGATTAGGAACCAGGCCAGTGCCAACTGAGATGGGTCCTATTCAAGGGACCAGGTGGAATCTGGAAGCCATATTCTGGAACAAATTCAAGGACCAAAAAGCAAAGAGAAGTCACACATCAAGGAGATTCAAAATTCAGACCAAGCGCTGAGCTCAGATAAAGGTCAGGGTCAGGGCACAGGGTGTAGCCTTAGGTTAGCTGCCTTATCCCAAATAGCCTCCCATCTTCAAATGGTTCCTTCAGGCCACCTCCCCAAGGAGAGACATCACCATAAACACCTACTGGTGACTTGATATCAAAGTATGAAGGTACCATGCAACCAGCCACCCACTCCATCATTCACCATACGGTGGGATGGGGGGCAAGGGTGAAGGTTTGCTGAAGAGGGTTCAGCCACAACTCTGCACTTGGAGGACGAGGGGGAGGTGCCAGGAACAAAGACAGGAAACCAGCACATCTCTGACCACTCCCTGCCCAGCACATTAGACCCAGAACTGCTCCAAGTTCTCAGCACACCCTGTGCTATTCAATGCCCCCCCCCCCCCCGTCTTCATTCTTGCTATCCATTTCCCTAGGATGCCCTTCCTGCATTTCCTACCCTGATGGTCACTACAATTCAAGACTAAGCTCAAAGGTCATCCCCTCCAGAAGCCTTTCCTGAATGCCCATGTACTCGAAGGCTAGTAAATAGCTTCTAAGAGGTCTCCAACCACATGTTTGACTTAGCTCTTACCATTGCATACCAAGAGTCTCTCCTTAGGTCTTTGGCCCCCAATGGACCAAGAACTCCCAGAGTATAGGCACCATTTTTGGTCATCCTTGGATCTCCATATAGTAGCTGCTCAATTAAGTACTTGTTGATTAAATTCTCACTGGAGAGAAAACATTGGTTTGGACTGCGCAGGAGAGAAGGGAAAGAGATGAGGACGTTGGGTATAAACGCAATGAAATTTTGTGGGATGTCCAAGTAGAGACAGAGCCAGAGGGGGCTCAGGGCTGGTGACAGAGGAATGGGGTATCCCACAGGGAGGTGATCATTAGAGGCATGGGAACATTTGAGCATTGGGGGATTGGAAGGTGGCTTAGCGGGTAGGAGAAGAGGACGGAAAACAACAGGATGTTCCTAAAATTGTCCCAGCCATACACAAGCCCTCCCTCTAAATGTGGCACAGGGTGTCAGTAGGATCTTTGCCGGGGCCCCTGAACTAGCCACTGGAGCTAAGAGCAATGAGAGGCTCACCATCACACATCTAAAGAGTCACCAGCAGACACCCCCAAAGGGTTCATAAAGAAGGAAATAACCCAGGCCCTGTAATACCAGACCCCACCCCAATGCCACCCCCCTCTCTCTCACCCACCCCCTAAATGTAAAGACTGGGGAGGGGAGAGAAAGAAGAGGGCCACTGGGAGAACTGATTGTGTAGAGAACACGTTGTTTTGATACGAGGGGCTCAAGAGAATCACTCATAGAACTGGTGGGTGGCCTTGAGATGGGGAAGCTGGCATTTCCCTCCCCAGCTGGGCACTTGCTGAGCTCCAGATCTGCAGCCCCACCCCGACACTGCCAGGGGAGAGGAACAGAACCTCGGGAGGGAGTGTGGCTGAGGCTGCCTCGGGCACCTGGAGCTTGAGGAGAGACCTGAGCACAGAACTTCCCTAGAGCTCTCTGCAAGCAGAGGCATATTGGAGCCCACAGTACCAGCAGCATGAGGAAGGCTAGGCAATACAGTGCCAAGGAAGACTGGGGGTATCTGCACCCCTGACCCCATGGCCCCGAAGCACTGAAGGATCACAGATCCTCCTGTGCTGCCACCTGGAGGTGCAGAGGGGAGGGGAGGGGAGGGGAGGGGCTGGAGCCGGGGACAGCCCAGGAAGCAGCACCCCACCCTAAAAGGAGACATGGCTGCCCATTCGTGGGGCTGAAGGGAGAATGCTGCCTCTGTCTAGGGACGTCCTCGGTGACGCTGGTGCTGGGCTCTGCCCAAGGACACAGCTGCCATCTGCACAGAGACCTCCGGCTCAGCCATGATGGAAGCCAAGGTAGAGACGGGAAGCCCGCCTCCACAGCCCACCATCCTTGCCCCCACACCTGAAGAAGGTTCAAGGCTCTGCAGGGGAGGAGGAGTGGAGAGCAAGCATCACCCTGCCCCACTCCCACCACCCGAGCACAGGTCTGGCCTACCATTGCCAAGGCGTGAGCAGGCAGTTTTGAACAAGCCTGGTCTTCCAGTGGCCATAAAGCTATGACCTCCTCTGGAGCTGATGGTAACGGGAATTTGACAGAGTTCAGAGCAACTGGAGGGAAAATAAAACCATCCCACGTCCCTGTGCCACCAAGTGACACTGGTCAATAAACCAGTTCCACGGCGGCCAATGCGGGCCCTCCCTGGGCTCCCAGGCAAAGGGAACGGGGGACAGGTGCAGAGCTCTCGGCCCCACCTCTGTCTCAGGAAGACAGAACTTAAGTCAAAACCTCCTTAGTCTTAATTACCAAACAAAAAACTAACCAGACGAGCCTCTCACTGTATGTCTTTATTTATACTGTCATCTGCTGCAGCATTTTAATATCCAACTTTCCGTTGAAAGACAGATGCCTGGATGTTCACACCCCGTTCTAATGGCTTAATACCCTGGGTACCGGAGCAGGGTGGGGGCTGCGAGGAAGGAGGGGGAGAAAGCTGCCACCACATTGAGCACAACTTTGAAGCAAATGGGTTTGAATATTCATTAAACAACATTTAATTTAAACACCCAAACTCTGAAAGCACCAACATATGGCCTGTCTTATTTTACATAAACTGAATAGGAGGTGGGGCCATTAGTTTCTCCAGACAAAGTGTTCATTACCAATGAAGAATGCTTCCTCTGAAGACACCCCTGCATGGTACTGGGCCCACGGCCCGCTGCCCCCACCAGCTCGGAGAGCCCAAGCCGAGGGCTCCCTGGAGACCCAGTTATGGCGGCACCAGGACATCACCCAAACCCCCATCACCCGTCTGGGGGATTAGGACTTCACTGAGGAGAGAGGGGAGACTCTCGAGGCCTCCTGGCTCCTTGGTTTACAAATCCCTGGGCGTGGACTGGACAGAATCCTCATCCTCATGGACTGAGCCTCCATGATGCCTGGGGGACTGGCCAGCAATGTCCAATGGCATGAGCTTGACCTCTTCTGCCCATGCACAACTGCCAAGCCCTGGCCATGCCAAGCCCGGGACTCTGCTCACCGACCCTGGGACTTAGGATTGTGCATGTATTTATACAGAGGCTCTGGGTACAGAGCAAGATGCGTGTCCACATGCTTTTGTGTGTGAGCAATGTGTAAGTGTGAGCATGAGTATACACTTCTGTGGGGGGCTGTGCACTCATGGATATGCGTATGTGTGTACGCACATCTATCAGTGTCTGGATGTGCCTGCAGCTGTACATGTCTGTGCATGCATTGCAGGTTCACTGGGGAGGTAGGAGGGATCTTCTGTAGCTCTGTATGCAGTATGAGGATCCTGGGAAGTGTATAGATGTATAACATCCACATTGCGCATGTGTGTGCATGTGTACATGTGTGTGCATGCATGTGTGCATGTGTGTAAGGGATTTTGCTCTTTTTTTACAACTATCTGTCACTCAGAGGTTCTTAACTTGGGGCCCATGAGGTTCATGGATAGAATGCAGGGAGGCCATGAACTTAGATGGGGTGGGGGTCACATCTCTATTTCACTAACCTCTAACCTTTTTCAATTATGAATGTAGACAACAAACCCCAGCAGTTTGACCAGTTCCAGTAACTTTGTCACCAACAGAAATCACGGGTATTTTCATATAATATCATGGCTATTACAGATGCCTCCAAATGCCCATTCCCCTCTCTACCACTACCTTGAATTATAGTTATTAGACCGGCCACAAGGTACTATTACTATCACATAAGTAAAGAAATGTTTTAAAAACATATGGGACTTTGTCAGAAAAATTTAAATAGTTTGCTAAATGTACCTGAGTGGTACATTCTCTTTAAGTTCGTGTTTTTTATGCATTTTACAAAATTCTCTTTAAGTTCATGTTTTTATGCATTTTACAAAATTCTCTTTAAATTCACATTTTTATGCATTTTATAAAACTCTAGGAAGGAGCCCATTGGTCAGCAGCCCACTCAGGGGCAAAGGAAAGGTAAAGGTCCTCATGGGGATGGCAAGCAGCTGCCTGGGGTCCAGCAAGGCTCCCACATGGACCTGTGCACAGACCTCCAGCAGAGGCGTGAGTCCATAGGGGGCATGAGTACATAGGGGGCATGAGTCCATAGGGGACGTGAGTCCATAGGGGGCATGAGTCCATAGGGGGCATGAGTCCATAGGGGGCTTGTGTCCATAGGGGGCATGAGTCCATAGGGAGCATGAGTCCATAGTGGGCATGAGTCCATAGGGGGCGTGAGTCCATAGGGGGCATGAGTCCATAGGGGGCATGAGTCCATAGTGGGCATGAATAGGGAGCCTGTGTCCATAGGGGGCATGTGTCCATAGGGGGCATGTGTCCATAGGGGGCATGAGTCCATAGGAGGCATGTGTCCATAGGGGGCAAAGGTTAACAAGCCAGTGACTCTCTAAGACAGATTGCTCCCGCAGTCCCAGGGGTGCTAGAAACCATGAGGACCACCCAAGCTGGCCCCCTTTCAGGGAGAAATGGCTGAGAGCATCTCCCGGCACTAGCCCTCCGGGCCTGCAGGACTGAGGCTTCTCAGAGGAGCAGGGACTGGGCAGGGTTGTGGCAGTCACTTCATCAAAGCCACCAAGGTCCTCACCATCTAGTCATGCCCCTCGTCACCAGTGACCCACCCAGATACAATTAGGCCTCTTTGATGAGCAGGACAGAAAAGTCGACTCAAACTTAACCGGCAGACAGCATGTAATGGGCCCATAACTGGGGGCCGGGACAACGAGTGCTTCGGGCAGGTTTGTGGGGCTCTGGCTGTTTCCCTGCTGTCCTCTCAGCTCTGCCCGGCTCCAAATCTAAATTTTTCCCTCAAACTGGCTTCCCTCCTGGTAGCAAAGTGCCTGTGGCAGTTCCATCCTCATTTCTGCACTTCCCACGACCTGGAACAGGTCCAGCCACTGAAGGAAGCCTTTCTGGCAACTCTGATTGGCCCAACCTCCCTCAGTCACCTTAGCCAGGGGCAAGTCCTTGCACAGACAAGTTGGGGGAGTGGGAGGGGAGAGAATGGATGTTTGGTGAGGCTACTGGGAGATCCTCCAAGATCTCTTTACACAAACTGTTAAGCAGACATCTCAGCTTCCAACCTAACTGGCAGCACCTGGGGCAGGGGCCATCTTACACCCCAAGGTTGGACACCCCAAGTGAGAAAAGCACTTCATGCATGTCCTCAGTCACCCGACAGGCCTCAGCCTGCCCTGAGTGCACCAGCGGCCCTGCTCAGTCAGAAAAACTGGGTTCTGTCCCTAACTAAGGGGGGAATTCCTTCTGTGGCCTCAGTTTCCCCATGTGGTCAAAGAGAGAACTGGACAAACTAACTCTAAAAACTCTTCTCAATGGACAGCTCACGCATCGCAGCCAGGGTAGCGCTTCCAAGCCTTGGCGTCTTGTATACAAGAACCTGTCACCTCCCATCTCCCCTGCCATAGCCTCCCAGCTGTCTCCCTGCTCCACTCCGGCCCTGCCCCCAGCCTGTGCGCTGCCCCCAGCCACCATTTGGTCAGCCAATCATTCAGCAACAGCATTTATCTATCCTGATGAGAACCAGGCCCTGCTCTAGGAGCTCAGGATACAGCAAAGAACAAATTAGAAAGACGTACAAAATTTTTTTAAATCCTGCCTTCATGAAGCTTTCTAGTGGGGAAACAACCAAGACACAAGAAAGTTTTAAAAGTGACAGGGAGAGAAAAATGAAGCTGGGAAGGAAATCTGAGGATAGCTACAACCTTTGATAAGATGGTCAGAGAAGATGGCCCTCAGAAGGTAAAACTTGGGCAAAGACCACAGGAAGGGAGACCATGACCCACAGGGTGAGCTGGGGGGAGAGGGGACCAGGCAGAGAGAATGACAGATACACGGGCCCTGGGGCAGGAACAGGACTGAGACGCTGGGGGCAGAGCCAGTGACTGGAAGGGGGCTGGGAAACCTGATCTTGGGCCGCGTGGATCACAGAGGGCCTTTCGGTGTCTCACTGAGGGGCCTGTGCAGCCCACAGAGGGTTCTGAACACAGGACTGACCGCACCATGCCAGCTGCTGCGTGGAGAGACCGAGGAGCAGAGGTGCAATGGAGCACATGAGGGGATCTCAGCATAAAAAGGTGAAATGCGGGAACTTGGACCAAAGAAGCCGTGGGGGTGGTGAGAAGTGGTCAGATGCTTGACACATCTACACTAATAAAAGAGAAAAATGGTAATTGGCATACTGCGATACCTTTTTCATTGGCTAATCAGGGCTATATGCAAATTAACTGCCAACTAAGATTGGCAGTTAACTGCCAACTAAGATTGGCAGTTAACTGCCAACAAGATGGCGGCTAATTTGCATATGTAGGCACAATGCAGGGAGGCGAAAGGGAAAGCAGGAAGAAGCCCCCTGCCACTGACAGTGATCAGAAACCCAGGGGGGAGCTAAGAGCTGGGGGGCAGGGCAAAGGTGGCCCTGGGGCCGCCTTTGCCCTGCCCCCCAGCCATGATCAGAGAATCAGGCACCTTTGCCGCCCTGGCCAGTGATAGCAGGAAGTAGGGGTGGAGCCAGCGATGGGAGCTGGGCACGGTCGAAGCTGGCAGTCCCAGGAGCTAGGGGTCCCTTGCCTGGGCCTAAAGCGAAGCCCACGATCGCGGCGCCCCCCGCTGCCACTGCAGGTCCCCGCTGCCCGGGCCGGAAGCCTAGGCCAGAGGCGTTAGGCCTGGGCAGGGGCGGAGCCTGCAACCGCGGGGAGCTGGGGGTCCCCTGCCCAGGCCTGACACCTCTGCCGGAGGCCTCAGGCCTGGTCAAGGGGCCGATACGGTGATTGGTGATCGGAGGGTGATGAGGGTCAACTCCTCTGGCCGAGGCATCAGGCCTGGGTGGGGGGCAGAGCCAGGGATTGGGGGGATATGATGGTCCCCTTGCCCAGGCCTAAAGCCTGGGTCAGAGGCGTCAGGCTTGGGCGGGGGGTGGAGCAAGCGATCAGAGGGAGATGGGGGTCCCCTGCCCAGGCATGATTCCTGGGCCAGAGGCCTCAGGCCTGGGCAGGGGCCAGAGCCAGTGATGGGGGGGAGATGGGGGTCCCCTGTCCAAGCCTGACACCTCTGGCGGAGGCGTCAGGCCTGGGCAAGGGGCCGATCAGGCGATCGGAGGGTGATGGGGGTCAACGCCTGAGGGCTCCCAGTATGTGAGAGGGGGCAGGCTGGGCTGAGGGACACTTTCCTCCCCCCGCCGCCCAGTGCACAAATTTCGTGCACCGGGCCCCTAGTTTTGAAATAAGAGCCAAAAGAGCAGAGGGCGGATTCGACATGGGGTGAGAAAAAGAGTTGAGGCCATTTGCAGGGTTTTCAGCCCCAGCAAGCAGAGTGCGAAGTTGCCATACACGGTGGGGACAGCCGTCGGGGAAGGGCAGGGCAGGGAACCCATGGTTTTGGCCAGTGCCCTGTGTAAAAGGAGAGCCTGAGAGCGCCAGTCCTCTGCTTGACATCCTCCAGTGGCTGCCCCCGCCCTCCAGCTACAGTCTGACCTGGAGAAGCCTGCCACGGTCCCTCTGGCCCACCTGGCCCTGCAGCCACGTGTCCGTGCACTCCCCGGTCCTGGTTCCCTACCTTCCACAAACCGACCCGCTTTCTCTTGCTTCTAGGTCTTGTCACCTGCCCTTCTCTCTTCCTGGGAAATGTCTCACTGGGCTTGCTACTCTGAGCCCCAATTCCCTCAAATGCAAAGAGGAAAGAAGAGTATAGCCCCAGATGATTTCCAGGGACCTCCCAGCTGTAGTCCGTGGCCCTGGGTTTCTGAGCCCCACCCACTTGCCTGGTGCCTGGAAGACTAACAGCAGTCAGAGTCCAGGCGAGAGTGGCCCCACTATAGGCTGGGATTCGCCGAGTGCCAGCCTGAAAAACGTGTGCCAAGGCCTGGAGGGAAAGGGCTTGGGAGGGATAAAAAGCCAGGTGCCCATGAGTCTGAGTAGAGGTAGACATGATGAACAGGATGGCTGAAGTAGACAAGAACCCAAGCCAATGTGCCTTGCCCAAGCAGAGTCCTCCCTCCGGGGTACCTTCCTTCCACCTGGGCTCATCCTTCAGCAATTCCAGCAGCTCTTCCCCGAGCTAGTCCACAGCCCCGCCGCTGCATGACCTGGCTCTCAGGCCATCCGTGCAACAACACTCAGCTCACAGGCTTAGAGCCTGAAAGAGGCCGTACGAGAGTCCTCCCCTGGGAAAGTGAGCCAGAAGGATGAGGACCTTGCCCACATTACCTGCCTAGGAGGTAGAAAACCAGCCTCAAAGCCTGAGCTCCAGACTGCAAGCCCAAGTCCGGGGCTCTCTCCAGGGCTCTTTCCAAACTCAGCTCAGATGCCCTCCCTGAGAAACCCCTCCTGCTGCCTCGGGACCTTGACTTCTGCAAGTCCTCCCCCTGCAGCCAGCCAGTGTGAACACATGGGTCTTCCCTTCACCGTGGGGCTCAGACTTCATTTCCTCACCTCCGCGCCCACCCGCTCCCACTCCTGACAGAGTCGACCTGGAGCCTTTTGCACAGAGGATGTGCCTTAAACGTTTTATGGAACCAGGTCACCAATATACAGTGTTGTGCCCCAGACATGAGCCTCAGCTGGGAGATGCACGCCTTACCAAATAAGCAAACTGTACTTTGGGGGGCAAGCCTGAGGAGCTGTGATCGAGGCCACTCCCGGGCTTGCTCCTAATGCAGCCACCTGCTCTCACCTTCAGGATGTGAGGAACCCAGAGAGAGATCCCTTCTCCTCTCACCTCCTTCACCTTCCGCCCAGGGATGTGTGATGAGAGTTAGTGGGATAACAGATGCAGTGCCTCCAAGGAAACAGGCTACATAAATCCAAAGTGTTGTTATTAAATTCCAAATTTAGCCCTCAGGATCAGTGAGGCCTGACAGATCCGAGCTGGGAATAATCCCAGCTGCATGAACAGGATGTTCTGGCAAAACCAGAAGCACCACATTCAGCCTCTGGGGGTCAAAGGAGACCATAAAAAATCCCCAGACCTCACCTCACAGAAGGCCAACGATCTTCCCCAGCAATCCCACAAAGCAAGCGGCTAGACTCTGCTTTGCTTGTACGTCATCAGTGACAGGAAGCACAATGCTCCCCAAAGCAGCCCCTGCCTTCTTCCATTAGCTCTAATTTTTTTTTAAATATATTTTATTGATTTTTTACAGAGAGGAAGGGAGAGGGATAGGGAGTTAGAAACATCAATGAGAGAGAAACATCAATCAGCTGCCTCCTGCCTACCCCCTACTGGGGATGTGCCCGCAACCAAGGTACATACATGCCCTTGACAGGAATTGAACCTGGGACCCTTCAGTCCACAGGGCAACGCTCTATCCACTGAGCCAAACTGATTTTTTAAAAAAGTATTCCTTTCCAACCAAGACACTTTGCCATCCTTTCCACCATCAGAAACAAGCATTACCTTTTCCTACATGGTAGCCCTTAACCAAGTGCACCTCTATCTGCTCATTTCCAGGCCTTTCAAACAGGCCTCACAAGCCATCACCTGAAGGCAGGCCACCACCTGGAGGCAGGCCATCACCTGGAGGCAGGCCATCACCCGAAGGCGGGCCGTCACCTGAAGGCAGGCCACCACCTGGAGGCAGGCCATCACCCGAAGGCGGGCCGTCACCTGAAGGCGGGCCGTCACCCGAAGGCGGGCCGTCACCTGAAGACAGGCCACCACCCTGGTGCTCCTTTCTGAATGGGTTCCAGCTCATGGCTTCCAAATCTAACACAACCTCCAGCAGTGGCCGACAGGACAGGACAGAGCAGGGCCCACCCTTGTGTCCCTCTGGGTGCCCGCTTCCTACGAAGGCTTTCTGTCACATCCAGATCAACTGTGAAGTCATAATTGACATTTAGGTTTCAGACCATAACCCCTGCCACACATGTGTCTGGCCAGGCATCACCCCAAGAACCCTAGAAAGGGTGTCCAAGCTGGTGGAACCTCCTGGGAGCAGAGAACCACAGTAAACAGCCGAGCCGAGGCCTTGGAGCCACCCTGACTGAGTTCAAGGCCCGGCTGTGCCACTGGCTGAACAGCCCTTAGCAAGTGGCTGAAATCCTGAGTTTCAATTTGCTTATCTCTGGGCTGAGGACAATAACACTTGCTGCCATTAAACCTTGCAAACCTGTTGTGAGGACAAAAGAGGATATATATAATGTGCCTGGCATAAGAATAGGAGGTGATTAATGAAAGAAATGCATTATTGTTACATTCAAAGTCTCATGGGAGCCCTGACAGCAGTTTCCAAGGACAGAAAACCCAAGAAGTGGCAACATAACCCCCTGATTTTCCACAAGGTGCCAGCACAAGTCAGTGGGGAAAGAACAGTCTTTTCAGCAAGAGGGCTGGGACAGGTGAGTAGCTACATGTGAAGAACGAAGTCAGACGCCTCTGTCACACCGTACAAAAATTAACTCAAAGTGAGTCACAGACCTGAATGAAAGAGCCAAAACTGTATAACTCATAAAGCAAAACATAACTATCTTTGTGACTTTGAGTTCAATGATTTCTTCGATAAAACCTCAAAAACATGAGTGATGAAAGATAATTTGGAACTCATCAAAATTTTAAACTTTTGCCTTTTAAAAAAGTGAGAAGGCCCTAGCCAGTTTGGCTCACTGGATAGAGCATCGGCCTGCGGACTGAAGGGTCCCAGGTTCGATTCCGGTCAAGGGCATGTACCTTGGTTGCAGGCACATCCCCAGTGGGGGGTGTGTAGGAGGCAGCTAATCGATGCTTCTCTCTCATCGATGTTTCTAACTCTCTACCCCTCTCCCTTCCTCTCCGTAAAAAATCAATAAAATATATTTTTTTTAAAAAGTGAGAAAACACACAAAATGGGAGAAAATATTTGTGAAGCATATATGTGACAAGAGTCTAATATGTAAAATATATGAAGAACACTTACAACTCAACAATAAAAAGACAAATGGCCTAATTTTAAAAGAGCAAAGACTTAAATAGACATTTATAAAGAAGATATATAGTCAATAAGCACATGAAAAGATGCTCAAAAACATTAGTTATTATAAAATGCCAATCAAAACCATAATGAGATACCACCTCACACGATTTAGATGGCTAAAATCCAAGTGCAGATAATAATAAGTGTTGACAAGGATGTGTAGAAATTAGAACCCTCAGACATTGCTGGTGGAAACATAAAATGGTGCTACCTCTATGGAAAATAGTTTGGCAGCACCTCAAAATGTTAAACATAGAGTAACCACTCTCACCCACCAATTCCACTCTAGGTATATACCCAAGAGAAAAGAAAAGCATATGTCCACACAAAATCTAGCCCATAATTTTTTTTTAATCCTCACCCGAAGAAATGTTTTTATTGATTTTGAGAGAGAGAGAGAGGAATGGGGAGAGAGAGAGAGAAACATTGATATGAGAGAGAAACACCAGTTGGTTGCCTCCTGTGTGAGCCCCAACCAGGGAATAAACCCACAACCTTCCAGTATACTGGACATTCCAACTGACTGAGCCACACTGGCCACACTTTGGTTTTGTTTGGTGTGTTTGGGTGTGCATGTGCACATGCGTGTTCGCGCACCACAGCTTTTTTATCCACTCATCTATTGTTGGCATTTGGGTTGCTCCCACACCTTGGCTCTTGTAAATAGCACATAACAGCAGAACGTTTTTAAATAGAATTTTTTAAAATATATTTTTATTGCTTTCAAAGAGAAAGAGAGAGAGACAGAGAAGAGACAGATAGAAAGTTCAATGATGAGAGAGAATCATTGATTGGCTGCCTCCTGCATGTCCCCTACTGGGGACCGAGCCCAAAACTCTGGGCATGTGCTCTGACAAGGAATGGAATCGTCACCTCCTGGTTCATAGGTCAACACTCAACCACTGAGCCATGCCAACTGGGCTAAATAGCATTTTTATAAGAGTTTATTTGAACAAAACTGACAACATATGCTGAGGAGCAAAATCTCAAATACTCCCCAGAATTATCTCTTTTTTTAAAAAAACAAAAAGAGAGTTTGTTTTTCTTTTTTAAAAAGTATTTTTTATTGATTTCAGAAAGGAGAGATGCCGGGAGCTGGTCCATGCTTGCTGTTTCAAGGGACCTGGCATATATGGCATACTGTTCTTAATATGTTTGCTCACCTTCTTGGCGCTGTGTTTTAACCAAGGTCACCTCTCTGAGAAAGGTTGAATCCCCAGGTAGGGATTTTCCCCTGAAGTTAGGGAGGGAATAAAACCTCTTAACTAAGTGCCAGGCAGGTAATTAATCATTTTTACGACGAACAATCATGCTTAAGCTACATAATCTTTACTCCCTCAAATGGAGATAAGAAACGCCCTAACCTTTGTAATAGAGATTGATAAGATTGAATCAACTGGTATAAATACAGTTGTAACAAGACAGCAAGACACAGAAGGAGACAGAAAGAAGACAGAACCTACACAGAACGTTCTCTAGAGACAGAAGAACTTCGCTGGAGAGAACATGGCAAAAGATCCTGGAAAGAAACTGGCCTCAGAACCTAGAGACAGAACCTAGTGAGAGAACATGGCAAAAGATCCTGGACTGAACCTGACTACAGAAATTGGCAAGAGAACCTGACTAGAACCTGGTGACTGAACCTGGCTGGAGAACCTGGACAGAACCTGGCTGGAGAACCTAGCGAGAGAACATGGACACAGAACCTGGCTGGAGATCCTAAGCAGAACCTCTCTGGAGATCCAGACCAGAACTTGGCTGGAGATCCTGGCTAGAGATCCTGGCTAGGCTGCTGATCAACTGAACGCTGTCACCATGTCATTCCTTCTTCGCGACTCCGTCCTCACCTTTGGGGATCCCTGGACCTGCTGGGGTTGGACCCCGGCAGAGAGAGAGAGAGAGAGAGAGAGAGAGAGAGAGAACATCAATGATGAGAATCATTGATTGGCTGCCTCCTGCATGCCCTCTACTGGGGATCAAGCCTGCAACCTGGGCATGTGCCCTTTTTTTAAATATTTTATTGATTTTTTACAGAGAGAAAGGGAGAGGGCTAGAGAGCTAGAAACATTGATCAGCTGCCTCCTGCACGCCCCTCACTGGGGATGTGCCCACAACCAAGGTACATGCCCTTGACCGGAATCGAACCTGGGACCCTTCAGTCCGCAGCCGACGCTCTATCCACTGAGCCAAACCAGCTAGGGCCCCAGAATTATCTTTAATAGCCAAAAAGTTCATCAACTGATAAATGGGTAAATATGGTATGTCCATATAATGGAATATTGAAATGTCCATCACCTGATGAATGGATAAATATGGTATATTCATATAATGAAATAGTCACATGTCCATCACCTGATGAATGGATAAATATAATGGAATACTATTTGCCAATGAAAAGAAATGAAGTACTGTAGTATATCATAACATGGATGAACCTAGAAAATATTATGCTAAGTGTAAAAAATCGGGCATAAAATCATACACATGGTATGATTCCATTTACATAAAATGTCCAGAATAGACTAATCCCTATAGACGTTATGGCGGTCAGGGGCAGGAAGGATGGAGAACGGAAGAAACCCCTCGCCGGTAAGAGGTTTCCTCTTATGTAGTGATGAAAATGTCCGTAACTAGCTATTGGTGAGAGTTTCACAACCGGTGAACATCCTGAAAACAATTGAGCTGTACACTTTATAGGGTAAATACTATGGCATGTGAATTATATCTCAAAAGGCTGTTTTTAAAAAATAAAGTACTAATACATGCTACAATATGAAGTTTAGAAACATTGTGTTAAGTGAAAGAATCCAGTCACAAAAGTCTACATATTCTATCATTCCATTTATACACAATAGATGTGTCCAGAATAGGCAAATGCATAGGGACAGAAAGGAGATGGATGGTTGCCCAGGGTCAGGGGGTGGAGGTCAGAGGAAATGTGGAGTGGCTGCTAAATGACACAGGGTTTCTTCTGGCATGACAAACATGTTCAAAAATTAGGTGGTGGTGATGGTTACAAAACTGTAAGAATATCTAAATCCCACTGAATTGTTTACTTTAAAAGGTGATTGTTTTGGTATATGAATTATATATCAACTAGAAACCCGTTGCAGGAGGATTCCTGCAAGAATAGGGCTTCCTCGCCGATCGGCTGCCAAGCCCCTCCACCCAGGGCTGCAGACGGGGGTCCTGCCCGCCCAGGGCCATACACGGGGGTCCTGGCTGAGGGCGGGGCTTAGATGGCCCGTTCGCACCACCAAGCCCCTCCACCCAGGGCCGCAGATGGGGGTCCCGCCCGCCCAGGGCCACAGACGGGGGTCCTGGCTGGGGGCGAGGCTTAGGCGGCCCATTCGCCAAGCCCCTCCACCCAGGGCCACACACGGGGATCCCGGCTGGGGGCAGGGCTTAGGTGGCCCGTTTGCACCGCCAAGCGCCTCTGCCCAGGGCCGCAGATGGGGGTCCCGCCCGCCCAGGGCCACAGATAGGGGTCCTGGCTGGGGGCGAGGCTTAGGCGGCCCATTCGCCAAGCCCCTCCGCCCAGGGCTGCACACGGGGGTCCCGGCTGGGGGCAGGGCTTAGGTGGCCCGTTTGCACTGCCAAGCCCCTCCGCCCAGGGCCGCAGATGGGGGTCCCGCCCGCCCAGGGCTGTACACGGGGGTCCCGGCTGGGGGCGGAGCATAGGCGGCACACAGGGGCCCAGATGGCGGCTCGTGCTGGCCCACCCTGACTGCAGTATGCAAATTAGCCGCCATATTTGTTGGCAGTTAATTTGCATATCACACTAATTAGACAATGGGAGGTGTAGCGAAGGTACGGTCAATTACCATGTTTGTCTATTATTAGATTAGATTAGATAAAGCTACTTTTTAAATAAAGTTTTTAAAAATAGTTGTTTTTTTAAGTGACGCGATAGGGCAGAAGCCTTAGCAACATGAGGGTAGCTGCTGTGGCCACATTAGCAGCCACCCCCTTCCCCCTTCTCAGCAAGTGCTCCCTCAGCCACAGGTCAGTGGAAATGGTACCCATGAGCTGGCAGGACCAGGAGGAGACCCCTCTCCTGGGCAGGGCCAGGCAGCATCCCATTCCCAGGAAGCAACAAGTAGGATGCAGAGTCTAATTAATGTTGTTGGATGCATTCAATAGGAACTAATGGGAAGCCTGGTGTGGTGGCCATGGAAAGAAAGGCAAAAATAGCCAGGCTGCAAATAGAGTGGAGGAGCATCAAAGAGGGGAAGGAGGAAGGAGGAGAAGCTGGTTTGTACTGGAATACTCTCCAGGCCCAATCTCAGGAAGGCCGCCAGCACTGCCTATATTTTTGGTTGGTTGGCATCGCCCAGATTTCCAATAAACTCCCCCTTTTGCTTGAGAGACTTCTGTCTGAGGGTCCCTGTGAAGTACCCATTTACTTCTTTCTGCCATGGCAACGACCGGCCCGTGTCCCCAAACCCTTCTCCTACCTGTGCCTGGGCTGGAGCTAGCCTACGTTCCCCGGCCTCCCTTGCAGCCAGGTGTGCAGAGGCTAAGGCGCAGCCACTGGAACAGGAACAGAAACTTCTGGTCAGGCCTCCGTGGAGACCTGGAAGGAAAGATTCCTGCCAACCCTGACCACCCTGCCTTGGACTATTAGGAGAGTTAACACGAAATGTGTGCTGTGTTTATGCCCTGCGCCTTTGGGGGCCTACTCATTACAGTGCAGCCTGCTGTAAGGGAAGCCAGGCAGGCAGGCAGGAAGGCAGGCAGTCTCTCTCCCACCAACAGGAAGGCCAGGAGCCCCAGGGCCAGGCCTGTGTAGTGGGAGGTACCCTTGGGGTCATGAAAGTGCTAGCCCTTCACTTGTACCACCGAGTGGCAATGAGCTGAACGGCATGGAGACGTTCCCTGGACAGCGCTGAGTGCTTTGTAAGCTTACAAACAGAAGGAAATGGTGCTGGGAAAACCGAACAGCCACATGCAGAAGAATGCAGTGGACCTCTAGCTCACGCCATCCTCAAAAAGCAACTGCATGAATTAGCCGCGAACGTAAGACCTGAAGCCAGAACGCTCCTAGAAGAAGACAGGCAGTAAGCTCCCTGACATCATGCCTCCTTAGCTTCCACGTCCCAGGCATTTCATTGCCTCGCCCTAGTCCCAGCCCTGCTGGCTCCCTCTGTAATTGGCAACCGTCTTACAAAACGCAGCCAACACTGTGAGTGAAAAGCAGAGAGAGAAACCGTCTAGGTCCTGGGGACGTTGTGGAACTGCTGCACCAATCCAATTGAAGTCCCTATGCATCTAGAAGCTTCTATGTAAGCAAATAAATGTCCTCATTGGTCAAGGTCAGTGAGTTCTCAGTTACTTGCAGCTGAAGGCTTCCTACCTAACACACCATCTAAGCCAGCGGTCGCCAACCGGTGGTCCGTGGACCACTGGTGGTCTGCGAGGTCTGACAGGTTGGCGACCGCTGATCTAAACCAAAGACAACGCATCCCAGAGAGCACCAACTGAAGGCGTTCTCAGCACTCAGCCTCCAGGGGCACTGAGGCGGCACAGGGCACTGAGGCGGCACAGGGCACTGAGGCGGCACAGGGCGATGAGCTGAACGGCATGGAGACGTTCCCTGGACAGCGCTGAGTGCTTTGTAACCTTACCAACAGGAGGAAAATGGTGCTGGGAAAACCGAACAGCCACATGCAAAAGAATGAAGCTGGACCTCTATCTCACGCCATCCTCAAAAAGCAACTGCATGAATTAAAGCCACGAATGTAAGACCTGAAGCCAGAACGCTCCTAGAACAAGACGTAGGCAGTAAGCTCCCTGACATCTGTCTTGGTGGCGATGTTTTTGGATTTTACACCAAAAGCAAAAATAAACAAGTGGGTCTACATCAAACTAAAAAGCTTCTGTGCAGCAATGGAAGCCATCAACAAAATGAAAAGGCAATCTACTGAATGGGAGAAAATATTTGCAAACAATATCATGGATAAGGGCTTAATGCCTAAAATGTACAAAGAACTCACACAACTCAATTGAAAAGAAACAATCTGATTTTTTAAAAGGGGAAAAAAGTTAGAGGACTAAATGACAAAAATGAAGGGATTAAAAGGACAAGTTGATAGTCATAAAATAGTCACAGAGATGTAAAGAACAGCATAGCAAATACAGTCAATAGTATTGTAATAACTATTATGGGGCCAAGTGAATACCAGCAATATTGGGAGAACACTTTGTAAAGTATATGACTAACTGCTATGCTATACACCTGAAACTAACACAAAATAATACTGAATGTAAACTGTAATAGAGAAATTAAAATTTTAAAAATTAAAAAAATAATAAAAAACAGGCAGAGGAACTGAATAAACATTTTTCCAAAAGAAGACATACAAATGGCCAATAGGTACATGAAAAGGTGCTCAACATCACTAATCACCATGGAAACGCAAATTAAAACCACAATGAAATATATATATCACCTTACACCTGATAGAATGATTATCATCAAAAACACAAGAGAGCTCGACCTGGATTTGCTCAGTAGATAGAGCACTGGCCTGCAGACTGAAGGGTCCCAAGTTCGATTCCGGTCAAGGGCACATGTCCAGGTTGCGGGCTCAATCCCCAGTGTGAGGTGTGCAGGAGGCAGCTGATTGATGAGTCTCTCTCATTATTGATGTTTCTAACTCTCCCTCTCCCTTCCCCTCTGAAATCAATAAAAATATATATTTTTAAAAACACACAAGAGATAGCAAGTGGTGGTGAGGATGTGGAGAAAAGGGAACACTTGTGCACTGTGGGTAAATCGGTGCACTATGGAATACAGTATGGAGGTTGTTCCAAAAATTAAAAATGGATATGTGGGGGAAATGAAATCAGGATCTCAAAAAGGCATCTGCACTCTATGTTCACTATATTATTTACAACAGTCAACCTAAATGTCCACGAAAGAAGAAATGGGTAAAGAAAATATATGTGTACACACACACACACACACATACACACACACAAATATTATTATTATGCAATCATAATCTAAACACACACACACACACTAAAAAAAACTAACTCATAGAAACAGAGAACAGATTGGTGGTTGCCAGAAGCAGGGGTGGGGGACATGGGAAGGGTGGAGGTGGGTGAAATGGGTGAAAGTGGTCAGAAGGGACAATTTCACATTATAAGTTCTGGGGATATAATGTACAGAATGATGAGTACAGTTAGCAATGTTGCATTGTGCACTTAGAAATGACTAAGAGAATAAATCAGCAATATTGTATTGTACAGCCCTAACCGGTTTTGCTCAGTAGATAGAGCGTCGGCCTGCAGACTCAAGGGTCCCAGGCTCAATTCCGGCCAAAGGCATGTACCTTGGTTGCGGGCACATACCCAGTGGGGAGTGTGCAGGAGGCAGCTGATCGATGTTTCTCTCTCACCCATGTTTCTAACTCTCTATCCCTCTCCCTTTCTCTCTGTAAAAAAATCAATAAAGCCGAAACCGGTTTGGCTCAGTGGATAGAGCGTCGGCCTGCGGACTGAAAGGTCCCGGGTTCGATTCCGGTTAGGGGCATGTACCTGGGTTGCGGGCACATCCCCAGTGAGAGATGTGCAGGAGGCAGCTGATCGATATTTCTCTCTCATCAATGTTTCTAACTCTCTATCCCTCTCCCTTCCTCTCTGTAAAAAATCAATAAAAAATATTTTTTTAAAAAAATCAATAAAATATATTAAAAAATATTGTATTGTACATTTGAAAGTTACTAAGAGAATAGATCTTAAAAGTTCTTATCACAAGAACAAATGTGTAACTATGAAATAATAAATGTTAACTAGACTTATTGTGGTAATCATGTCACAATATATACATATATCAAATCATTATACTATTAACCAATGAAATTTTAAAAAAAAAACCTAAGGGTAGAACATTCAAATAAAATAAAAAAGTAAATGGCACCTGAGTAGCCAATGGCTCACCTGCCATCAGGAGTCAGGAGAGGCTCCAGCTTAAGGTGAAAAGCCATCAACAAAATGAAAAGCCAACCTACTGAACTGGAGAAAATATTTGCAAACAATATCGTGGGTAAGGGGGGGTAACCCCTAAAATGTACAAAGAACTCACACAACTCAATAGCAAAAGGCTGAGGGACGGGGGGGGGGGGGGCATCTGACCCCTCTGTGCCTCAGTGGTCTCATCCGTAAGCAGAGAAAATGCAGTGCTACCTGCATGCACCGTGGAGGGGCCACATCAACTGAAGAGCTCCCTCCCCTCTGCCAGGAGGCCTGGAGGCAAGAGGCATCCTGTTTCACTTTCCTCCCCAAGCAGAGCTGCCACTCAAGGGTGTTTGCCTGCCAGTTGGGCCATTTCTAACCAAACTCCCTGTGTTACAGAATTTACCAGGCGACTGAAAAATACACAGGAGTACTTGGAGATACAGGAAAAACCCATTCATTTTCAGATATTTCTCATATACTAGTACAGTGACTCAGGGGAGACTGTTTCTCTCCAAATCCTGAGCAAACCAATATGGAGGAAGCTCTCCCTTTATACCCTTTGGTTTCTTAGTCCCCCAAATATGGATGGGAATTCTGGACCTTTTGTGGGCTTTGTGTTGGGATGGGGGCCATGAGACCACACCTGAAGGCCTGGCCTGGCACCAGCGCTGGTAACCTCTGGGGGTTGTGTATTGGCCATGGTTTATGGCCTCTATAAAATGGGAGTACTTAGGTAAACAGGTTTTGCAAGACCAGATTGTGGAGAAAGGGGCAGTGACTTAATTATAGGCTATCAAGAATGTCCATTAGGTTACTGCACAGATTCAGATTGCTAGCCCCCAAAATGTCTTATTTTCCCCATCACCTGAATCATCATAGACAGTAGGAGCCGGCAGAGGGCTGGAGCAGACCCTCTCTCTAATCCCCTGGCTCTGTGATCCACATGTCTACAGCTTTCTGAATTCATCGTTCCAGAGACTAACGGCCCAGGCAGAGCGGCCACCGTGAGGGGCAGGACGCCAACCCCTGGATTAATGAGGAATGCTGAAGCCCCTCGCTGTCGCAGCCCCTCCCTCTGCAGCACTGTATTTCCAGAAGAAATATACACTGCAGCCGAGAGAACAGGGTGTAAATCTTTCCTCCCGCCAAGCAACGCAGAACAGAAATCTATAGAGGCAAATCCTTGATGTCCAAAGATGTGGACTTTTTAAAAATCCAATTTGCCAGGTTCCACCTTACTGCCTTGCACCAGCCCCCGCGGAGGCTTACTTAAAGGGATACGGGAGACAGATGCTTGCAGCTGGCCTTGCCATCCGAGTTCCTCAAGTAGGACCAGTCTATCTCCTTCTCAACTCCCGAGGGAAGCATTTTCTCTGCGTAGAGCAGGGGTGGGGCACATCCAGCCCACAGGCCCACGAAATCATTTGGTCTGGCCCTGCCAAGGCATTAGGGATGAGTTCATTGAATGCTTGACCAAATATAGCAGGCAAATTTTTAAGATGATACTTTTGCCGGGCTCGTGTTATAAATACCCATATGGCCCTTGGCAGAAAAGAGTTCTCCACCTCTGGCATAGAGGAAGTGCTGAGAGCCACCTTCTCAGAGCCAGGCCCTTATCTTAGAGTGGGAAACTGGGGCCCAGAGACGGGGGTGCATGAGACCTTCAAGTATGGCTGGGCACTGGTGAGGCTTGAAGACAGGCTTGTCCCCAGCACTCTGGTCCCCACCCAGACTGTCCAAGAACAGGACAGAGGCGTCGCCCTCAGGGAGAATGCTGCAGCAGAGCTGGCCGCTGGGGTTCCAGCCTTCTTCCTCCCCAAGAAACTGCAAGCCCCTGGCTGGGCCGCTACAAGAGAATGCCGTGCGCGCAGGCTCTGCAGAGACACTGCAGCACGGATGGGTGGGCATCGCCACGCACATGTGAACAGCAGCAAGCCCTGCAGATTCAGCTTCCCGGCGAAGGCTGAATCCTATAAACAAGATTACCACCCCCATTAGACCTTCTCTAAGAAGAAAGTGACCTCTCCAGTTGATGTGGCAGCAGGCTTTTTTCATGCTTCCGCAAGGATACAGCCCTGACAACAAAGCAGGCAGCATCCAAGCCTGTGCCCACAGCGCCCCCTCGTGGGAGTCTGTGAGGCTTATCAGCCCTCTTTATTCCGCCAAAGGGAAGGTCCGCGATGGGGTATAGCACTACCCTTTCTAGTCCCCATAACTACCCCTCCTGGACTGCCTTCCCCTCGATCCCCCTAGCTCAGTTTTCTCAAACTTCAGCCCACGTCAGAATCGCCTGGAGAACTCGTTAAAATGCAGGCTGCTGGGCCCCACCCTCAGTTTGTGATTAGTTCTGGAGTGGGCCTGAGAACCTGCATTTCTAAACGTTCCCAGTTGCTGATGCTGCCTGTTCAGGACCCCTTTGGGAGAAGCACTGCCCTGCTAATCTCTCTGCAACCATCAAAACTCAGTACAAGCTCCTTAGAAGTTCCAAGAGTGTCCAGAGCTGTGTCACAGAACGTCAAAGCTCTGTCATTTGACCAAGTGCCTTAACCTCTTTGAGCCTCAATCTCTGTCTATAAAATGGGGATAAGAGCCCTCGCTGGTTTCATTCAGTGGATAGAGCATCTGCCTGCAGACTGAAGGGGCCCGGTTTTCATTCAGGTCACGGATTCATGCCCAGGTTGCAGGCTCGATTCCCAGTAGGGGGTGTGCAGGAGACAGCCAATAAATGATTCTCTCTCATCATGGATGTTTCTATCTCTCTCTCCCTCTCCCTTCCTCTCTGAAATCAATAGAAAATATATTTTAAAAATAAATACAAATTTTAAAAATAAATAAATAAGAATAGTACCTCCCTCATAGAGTAGTTATAGAAGGTAAATAAGATAGTTTGCACAACAGGCTTACTATGTGCCTGGCACCTAGAAAACTATTCTGCTGTCATCACTATTTTATTAGCAGAAGTAATAGTACTATCGCTGTTTATATGCCAGCTTCTTGTGGCCAGAGACCAGGTCTCCTGCTTAGAGACACACAATTCTCATAGGCAGAAGGGACCTCAGACTCTTCAGTTCCGTTTCCCTAGCCTAGCTGATCAGCATACCAATCTGGAAGTTGTTCAACTTCAGATGCTTGGGTTCCTGGGACCAGGGGCCTTGGGCATTTGTATTTTAAACAAGCCCCCACATGCCAGGCTTGGGAACCACTTATCTAGCCCTTGTACCACACCTAGACAGGGAAATGGAGGCCCAAAAAAGGGAAGTCCCTTGCCAATTCCATGGCCCCTGCTGGCTGGAGGAGGGGTAGGGGTCAGAAAGTAGGTCTCCAGATGCCGGTCTAGCTTTTTCCCACGCTAAACTGCATGGATTCCATCTCATCTACCCCTAACCTCCTGCGCAAATCCCCTCTCCTACATACATGGTGAGCAGCCCAACAGCTCAAATATCTCCCACGCAGAGGAATTCAGCATGTGCCAAGGACACTCAATCCATTGCTGAACATCTAATTCTCCAGCGGATTCATTCAACCACGTTATTGGAGAGAAATCCTCGGCATAGCAGGTCCTCCCTGACCACCTCGCTGATGAGCTCTCCTGTCTCATTTCCCACCAGAACCTCGCTTGTACCCTATCTCCCAACCAGACCGTGGAGTTTGTTGTTCTGGGGGTCTCACTGCTGCAATGTCTGGCCTACAGACATTTAGAGGTGAGTGGGCGTGCAAGGTCAAATGAAAGTGTGGGAGTCTGCTCGCTCCCTAGACCCACACTAGGGCTCGAGAACTCAGGGAAGCCTCTGCTTTGTCAGCACGAACGAGCCAAAGTGGGATGCCTCTGTACTCTGGCAGCCAACCTGAAGTCTATTTTTGAAACAGAATTTCTCCTACCAGAGATGCATTGTGCAAGCTGCTGGAAGCCACCAGTCACCACAGGGCCTTCGGCTCACTGATAAGAAAATGCCTACCTGCGCTCTGCTCCCACCCGCCCCAATCTGGTCTCCTCTTCCCTCAGCAGAACGACTGGAATTGCCTCACACCACAGCTGCCTGCTCTTCCCAGCCCCGTGTTCCTTCCCATCTTCCATGGCGCCAAGTGAGACCCCTGCTCCTGTGTCCAGATCAATCACGTGTCTTGCCCCACTTGGTGTTCTCTCAGAAGCCAGCCAATACCAGCCCCCTGCACTGATCCTCTCGCCTCTGGATCCCTATGACATAACTTAACACAATTACGCACTGTCTGGTGCTTCCTGGTAAGGAGCAGAAGCCAGGTCTTAAGACTGTTTCAAGTTGCTAAACCCACTGTGAGCTTTGAGGGGAGGAACTGCTCCTTCATCCATCTCCCAGGACAGGGACTAGCACACAGCTCAGTAATAAATGGGGAATTCAGTCGGCCATCTAACTTGTTCAATGATCCCCTGGCAACAGACACCTTGCTGAGCACATAGTAGGCCTATAAATCATGAGTCATAGATACCACTATATGTCCTACAGAAAACAGCTACTCAATATTTGAGTAAATGAGTAAGTGCCCAACAAAGACTCTGGGGCCATACAATTGCAGTCCAATCTCAGCTCCATCACTTAGGTGGTGGGGCTCGAAACCCTCTCCAACAGGGGTCTGGTTAAGACCTCTTAGGGTTATTGTGCAGATTAAAGGAGATAGTTTATAGAGTTAACAGCAGCTGCCTCGGCTCCAAGAGTATGATGTATTTAAGATGTTGCTTTTCCTCGCCCGCAAGTCTGGCTCTTAGGAGGATGGGCCCTGCCAGGGGACAATGCTGCAAACTCACAGGACTGGTTGCTGCTGCTGTCATCCCGTTTTCTCCCCAGCTGCCCTTGTGGTGACACCACACACATATCCTCCCCGGCTGCCCCCGAAGCCCAACTCCCCTCCCCACCCCCCTTCCCTCCCTCACCTTTCCATTACTACTTTGCTTGGAGGCAGGGGTTGGTTGCAGGAAGCAACAGATTTTGGGGAACAGAATCTTCCTGAACCATAGTAAAATTTTGGTCATTATTCTAAGAGTACTGGGACATCACAGGAAAGTTTTAACACGAAAAAGCATGAGTTGTGGGAGGATCCTTCTCTGCAGGAGAAAAGGACTGAAGAGAACAGGAGTGCAGAAGGTGGCCAGGGAACTCCGGAGAGGTGGTGTGTGCTGGTGCAGAGGTGGAGAATGGTGTAGATTTTACACTTTAGAAGCCCAAGTTGTAAGGAATTCATGGCGAGTTGGATTCTGGAGAGGGGGAGACGCAAGGAGAGCTATCAAGGGGCGTGGGGGGGGGGGGAGAAGATGTTGCCTTTCAAGTAGCCCAAAATAATCAGCTTTCGAGGAAGAAAGCTGAGCGTTAAAAGGTGCCCGATAATCTGGCATGTGCAGCTACAAAAGGAATTCAGGGGTGTAGTTCTAAGGCAAGCTATAAAGCACCCCACTCTTCACTGGACTCTTCAGGCTTCAGAACCACCTCTAGCTGCTCACCATCCTCTAATGACTCCTGCTACCTCTCCCAAAGCTTCAACCCCCACCCCCACCCCCCCAGCTAGTAGCAAGTTGAAGGGGGAGATGTGCTCTCCCTGTTGCAACCTTGCATTTTTATGGCTTTCAAAGCCTGTTGACAGCAGCAGTGTGGTCTGATTATTGTCAGGGCCAAGGAAGTGCTGAATCTCCAAGAACCCTGAAGTTCAATAACACAATTGCCTACAATTTAATGAGAATTTCTGCAAGTTCCTGCTTCCAGTCACACTTGCTTAGCACTTGTTTCAAAGATGCATCATCATTTGCCCATCAAAACAACCTCGTGTGTCAGGTCAGCAGACCAAATACCCTTGGGAGCCCCAATTTAAACCCAATCAGGGGACCAAGTGACTTGCCCACTCAGCTGGACAAGGTGTAAGGAGCATGCAGAGGGGACACAAGACCCCCAGGAGACGAGGGTGCAAGCTAGCTGCAATAGTGGCCATGGGAACCGGAGAGCAAATAGCTGTCCTGAGGCTCCTAGCCCACCTGTAAACTACCAAGTGCCCCAGGCAGGAAGGGCCAGCTGATACTTCCAGATAGAGGCTAGGAATCTGGATTTTTATGTAAAATCTGTCCTTTCAAAATGCTCTGCATGTTTAAAAGCTTACAAAAACAGCCAATTTGTGACTTTCACAACATCCCAGCCCAGGCAGAGCTAATCACAATTCCCTTCTCCAGAGGTTATGGCTACTAACTGCTCTCCCTGAGCACATCCCGTTAACAAAGCTCTACAGCCCTGGCTGGTGTGGGTCAGTGGTTAGAGTGTTCATGCACCAAAGGGTCTGTTCTGATCCCCAGGGTCCTGATCGGGGTGCATGCTGGAGGTAACCAATCGATGGGTCTCTTACACTGATGTTTCCGTCTCCCCTTTCCCCCCCTAAAAACCAATGAAAAGCTGAAACCGGTTTGGCTCAGTGGATAGAGCGTCGGCCTGCGGACTGAAAGGTCCCGGGTTCGATTCCGGTCAAGGGCATGTACCTGGGTTGCGGGCACATCCCCAATGGGAGATGTGCAGGAGGCAGCTGATCGATGTTTCTCTCTCATTGATGTTTCTAACTCTCTATCTCTCTTCCTTCCTCTCTGTAAAACATCAATAAAATATATATATATATATATACAATGAAAAAATAGCCTCAGGTGGATTAACAAAGCAAAAAATTCCCCACTCATAATACCACTCACTTAACCCATAAGCATAAACCTACAATACACAGGTAACAATTTTGATCCTAGTCAGAATAAAAATGTGACCTAATAATTTTGATTTTCATTGAGGCCAGCAAATAATCTTTTCAGTTAACAAGAACTAAGTGGATTCTAGAAAGAACAAAAAGGAATCAGATTTTAGGTGTCTCTTTCAGAAACACCATTATACTGATGGCGAATAGTAAATGAGCACTCCTGGCCCTGCATGCTCCCATGTTGCCCATTCTCTAACCTGATGTCTCTGTGCTGTTAAATGGAAGGATAAACGCCACCCCATCATACCACGTTTTCAGTGAATTAGATTAATGGAACATGTGAACTTGGGGGCAGCAATCTTAAGTCCGATAAACAGAAGACTAGTTACACTCCCAGTAAAAATCAAACAACCAGACACATAAAAGTTTACAGTTTATTAATCCTCTCATGAAAAATCTGCACAACCATCACAGATAAAGTCACCGAAGAATCTTTACTCCTTCTGTGAATCAAAGAAAAAAAAATTTAGTTAGCAACTGCTGAACGGAACTTTAAAAATTCAAGTTCAAAGTCGTCAACAAACTCCAAAATTAATGACATTCATGCAGAACAATTATTAGTAACCTAGAATGACATTAGGTTTGTATGATCACGACACAACGTAAACATCAAGAAATAGAACATTTGCATAAGTGATGGATGTGGACAACAGGGGGTGAGGGCAGGATTGGGGGGATGAGGGGACATTGGGGGGATGAGGACACATTTGTAATATCTTAATCAATAAAGGGGAAAAAATGTAATAAATAAGTAAATAAATAAAAAAGAAATAGAACATTCAAGTTAGGAAACAAACAAACAATGAGTTAAATATTACTAAATTTTAAAAACAAAGCCATGTCACTATTAGTATTTAAAACACAACTCTTGAACACATTTGTAAATCTACTTCTACATCTACTTTGCATGCTCTACTTTTAAATTACTGTGTCAGTAAATGAAGAAGTCTAGTGCTCTAAATGAAAAGCTTGAATTATATATACCTGTAGTTCAATCTCCAGCTCACTGAATCAGTGGCAGGGAAGGGAAAAGGGAAGAGGGGGAAGAGACATTCATTAATAGTCCCTTTTAAACTCCAAAATAATCTGCATTTACGTGCATGCAATCAGATACCTCGAAGATGATCATTCTCTTCTTTGCAGAATGTATATAGAACACTCCTTAGACACACTCACTGATTTTATTACTCCCAATTTTTGAGAATACCTTGCCTGATTACTCAGGCTCTTATGCAAACAAGGTGGCGTGATGACTTCACAATGAAGAGATCAGTACAACGCTAATCCCAACCCAGGCTGCCACTGCCGACTTATAGATGAAGTAGGCATACCTCTGCTCTGCCCAGCAACATGGACTGCGCTGGGCACCCTTATACACTAGCACCATCGGCAGACTTGGTAATCACCCCAGACTAAAGTCTAATGGAACCATAATGGGAGAGGTCTAAATGATCAAGCAAGTCTTTTAAAATGTGCCTCAACTCAATACTTTAAAAGCCACCATCCACAGCTAACAAAAGTAGTGCAAATTAATATTAAAACAGGCAGAATTTAGCTAAGGTAAAAATGCTTCAAATGTTCTTCAAACATGAGATTACGTATTACTTAATTTAAAATAATTCATTGCACTCAAAAGGTAAAAAGCAAATACCAATTCCAATACCTAAACAAAAACTAAAATAATAGGAACACTAATATGCCTGACTTTTTTTTTTTTTTTTTTTAGTCAAAAAATGTTATGTGCTTGCTCTCCCTCGCGGGGTAGCTCAGTTGATTGAGCATCATCCAGATACACCAAGGTTGGGGGTTAGATCCCCAATCAGGACAGCAGCAAATATTGAATGCAAAGTTAAATGGGTCACAAATAAATGTTTTCTTCTCTCTCCCTTTCTCTCTCTCTAAAACCATTAAGTAAAAAATAAAATGCACGTGCTCATTTATGCATTCATTTTCCAGGCGGCTTTTCAGAGCAGTGCTAGTGAAATTCACCAGTACAACTTGAAGTAGGCCAGTGATGGCTCAGGTCCCCACAGGTAGCCCCTCTGTACCTGTCACCACTGAGCACTAACACATGAGACTCAGGCTAAATGAAGAAAAAAGAATTGTTAAACATCCTTCAGATCTAGATCAGAAGACAAATAAATATAGACTGGTTCTTTTCTGCAATCTCCAGAAACTGTCAACAGGTAGGTATAAGAGCTCTGGCAGTTTGTCAACGTTAACCATGGCGCTGGGAAGTCAGTGTGATCTGAGTTCTGTGCAGGCAGAACACGTTTACTGCCTGGCCTAGGGGGAGAGAAGGGGAGGTCATAGCACACAGGGGCAGTGACCACCCGTTTCAGAATCCTACTACTCCCAGCCCAAGCTCAGTCACGTTACAACTGGTTTACACTGCTCAAATATGCAAAATGTATTTAAAATTGGGAACTGCACCATTCTGACCAAGTATGTGTAGGAAAAGCATATTCATCAAAGGCTTTCATGTGAATATACAATTATATTGAGAAATTTTTAATTAAAAAAATATATCCACCCAGCTGGCGTGGCTCAGTGGTTGAGCACTGACCTTTGAACCAGGAGGTCATGGTTTGATCTCTGGTCAGGGCACACACCCAGGTTGCAGGCTCAATCCCCACTGAGGGGCATGCAAGAGGCAGTTGATCAATGACTCTCTCACTGATTGATGCTTCTCTCTCTAACTCTCCCTTCCTCTCTGAAATCAATAAAAATATTTTACATATATATATATATAAAATCAGCCCTGGCCAGGTAGCTCAGTTGGCTAGAGCAGTGGTCAGCAAACTGCGGCTTGCGAGCCACATGCGGCTCTTTGGCCCCTTGAGTGTGGCTCTTCCACAAAATACCACGTGCGGGCGCACATGTACAGTGCGATTGAAACCTCATAGCCCATGCACAGAAGTTGGTATTTTGTGGAAGAGCCAGTATTTTGTGGAAGAGCCACACTCAAGGGGCCAAAGAGCCGCAGGTTGAAGTGTCATCCTGATACACCAAGGTTTTAGGTTTGATTCCTGGTCAGGGCACATATAAGAACCAACCAATGAATACATAAATAAGTGGAACAAATCAGTGTTTCTTTCTCTCTCTCTCTCTTCCCATTCCTCTTTCTAAAATTCAATAAATAAATTTAGAATTTATATCAGATGAAAAGTTGAGTAAAAAACAATGGCATGATAAAAGGCAGCTTTGAGTGGATGATCCCAGGACAGAAGCTTTGCCAAGTTTCCTGGGCCAGTTTATTATCAGAGCTGCAGAGAATGGATGTCTCTCAAGTCCCCAAGGAAAAGACTGCTCATAAGTGGAGAGGACCCTTCCCAAGCCTTGTGTTAAGTAAAGCCATTTCCTGAGTATGTAACTTTCTGAGACACAGCTTTCCAAGTGAAGGTAAAGGGTGCCTACGAAGTAGGATATCCACCTTCCTCCACTTCACACCGGAACATGCATTTTTGAGTTTCCAAAATAAGCGTGATTAAAACCTTTCCTCCTTTGTTCACAGTACACTATCTTAAAGCATAGCAATCTATAATAATAAAAGCGTAATATGCTAATTAGACCAGAGGACCTTCCAGACGACCTTCCGGACAAAGGCGGGGCTGTGAGGGAAGCCCGGGTCCCAGGTGCCAGAGGAAAGCTGGTGCCGGCAGCTGGGGGACTGAAGGCCTACTCTTGCACGAACTGTGTGCATCAGGCCTCTAATGGTGTTATAATAAACCACACTGTGAAACTCTATTGTTCAAAAGCCAACATGCAAAGCATCAAAGCAAACTCAGTGAAGGTGATGCATCCCACACCGTGCTCAGAATCTCTGTACCTGCCAGACACTTCATTTCTGATGAACAAGAAATCCAAGATGGAAAAGGCAAAAAAAAAAAAAAAAAAAAAGTTCACAGAACACTTGATTATTTGTTAACTTAACAACCCAACACCTTAATTCAACTGTTTAGAATTAGCTAGGCAAAGCTGGTAAAAAGCTGCTCATCATTAAAATCACTGAAGTCTTGGCTAACTGGAGAGGTCAACAGTTCAGATTTCAGCTGCCTCTCCAGCATGCCAGAACACAGGCCACATTGATTCAACTGCTTCTCAACCCAGTTGTCCATTTTAAAGTAAGTTCAGTCTCAGAAAACTAGATCTGCATCCTGGTGAGCCTGTGCCAATTAGTAAAATGAAAACTCCGGACTGGCCCTGGCCGGTTTGGCTCAGTGGATAGAGTGTTGGCCTGCGGACTAAAAGGTCCCCGGGTTCGATTCCGGTCAAGGGCATGTACCTTGGTTGTGGGCACATCTCCAGTGGGGGATGTGCAGGAGGCAGCTGATGGATGTTTCTCTCTCATTTATGTTTCTAACTCTCTACCCCTCTCCCTTCCTCTCTGTAAAAAATCAATAAAGTATATTAAAAAAAACCCGATTTGGGCTTACAAGGCGCCCACCAGGGTGATCACTGAACCGATGTGGCCCCCGTGCTGTGCTAATCTGTGAGCTGTGGCAAAGCTACTGTGGGAGAAGCTACTCTACTGACGTGGTGTTAGGATACTACATTCTATAGCTTCTCAAATACGTTACCTTCTGTAATCCAGAAGTAGTGGGAGGGAAGAAACATTAAGAAAAGTTATTAAAGAAAACAAAGCCCCTTTTTTCTAGAAACTAAAGACCTGCAGTTGACACCTCTGTATTTTCCTTGATGCGCCATACCTTTTTGCCAGCACCAACGTTGGCCTTTGCAGTCCCCCTGACTTTCTTCATTCTGTTCTTGCGTTCCTTTCTCTGTTTTCTTGAGGTCTTCTTCTTCTCATATAGGCCATGCTGAAGGAGAAAGGAATGTATATAGGTTATTTGCAAAGCATCATTACCCACTAATCTGGTAGGAAAATGGACCAGGCTAGAGCTCAATAAATACAACTCCCCAAATTAAACTTTTCAAGTGCATTTAATACTTGAACAGAAAGGGATTTAAGTTAAGAAACAATGAGTATAAATAGCACAGGAAAAAAAGGTCCACTCAACACTCCCTGCATGGTAAGTTCAGGGGACTCGGCTATTATTGTCCAGCCTTGAACCTACAGCTAACAAGGCTCCCCAACATTTGCCTTCTCTTCAGAGTCTCTTCCATTTCATCTCCAGATTACTCCCAGCTGACAAAGGAGCCTTTTCCATGAGTTCCACCCACCCTCCATGGAGACTGCTATAACCGACTCCTCGTCACTCTCCACTTTTGCACTTACTGTTCCTGCTGCCTAAAAGACTACTTCCATATCTTTACAAGGATCTCGGCTTCAATGTCATCTCAACACCTCCCAGCACCCAGTAAAGAGTGTAACATCTATCTACCAGGCCACAATAATTTCCCTCACAGCTCTTCTGTAAGATTTATCTAATAGCAAGAAGAAAAAGGACTTCAGAGGATAGACATAACTAACAATCCAGCCCTAGCCGGTTTGGCTCAGTAGATAGAGCGTTGGCCTGTGGACTAAAGGTTCCCAGGTTTGATTCCAGCCGAGGGCATGTACCTCGGTTGCAGGCTCCTCCCCTGCCCAGACCCTGGTCCTGGTCAGGGTGCATGCAGGAGGCAACCAATCCATGTTTCTCTCACATTGATATTTCGCTCTTTCCCTCTCTTCCACTCTAAAAATCAACGGGAAAATATCCTCAGGTGAGAATTAAAAAAAAAAAAGTAATCTACTTGCTAGTTAAGTTTACTACCCAAATACTACTCTGGCTCCTGGCTACCTATGGGAGTTAAGTCCAAATTCAGACATTTGGTACAAAGGATCTCACTTTATTTGGCAACAACCTATCTTTCCAAACTCACCCCCACTTCTAGTTCCTATCCCCAGGAATAATACTTTACCTGCCCTTCCAGACCCAGCTCAAAATCTATCCCCTCAAATGCTGCAGACTCTACCTGTTCCTTTACCAAGGGGTTCTCTTAACCCCTTAAGAGTTCATTAGGTCTGTATGTTGTCCCTCCCCCGACTGCTTGCTCTTGCTTATTTCACTGTACCCACAATACAATGCTATTGAAAAATGTCTTCAGCAGCTGTAACAAAACGAAGATACCTACTCTTGCAAGTCTGTGTTTGGGTTCATTTTTCTTAGCATAGTCCAACGAATCATAAATCATGCCAAAGCCAGTGGTCTTGCCACCACCAAAGTGGGTTCTGAATCCAAACACAAAGATGACATCCGGTGTGGTCTTATACATTTTGGCTAGTTTTTCCCGGATTTCTGTCTTGGGTACTGTTGCCTTCCCAGGGTGAAGGACATCAATGACCTAAAAGGAAATGTCGAGTTTAGTATTTAGTATAATGTAACACACCTTTAAAAAAGGAGAACAGTTAACCAAACTGTGATGTGCCCCTTCCTTACCATTTGCTTCCGCTGAAGTAGTCTGTTGGTCATGAACTTCCTGGTCCGGATGGTTACTGTGTCATTCTAAAAACAGTAATACGAGTTAATAAAACTACTCAACCTTTTCTTGGCCTTGTTGTGATTTTCCAAGATCTAGAACTGCGCTGTCCAAACTAGTAGGCACTCACCATATGTGGACAGTTAATTAAATAACATTTAAAATGCAATTCCTCAGCTGCAGGAGCCACATTTCAAATGCTCAAGAGCCACAGGGACTCCTAACAGGAAAGCTTCAATACAAAGAAAAAAGTCCCAAATTCCCATTGCCTCCCAACCCACTTACCACGGTGGGCCTAGCTCACAGGACCCAAACACACAAGCTAAGTGCCAAGAAAAGGCAGCCGGCAGCTGCGTGGGAATCCGTATTCCTTCCCTTCGGTGTGGGCACCACCTGGATGGGGCATGGTATCTCAACCTCTGCATTAGGACACCGTGGTCCCAGGAAGTCCCGTTGTGGGGGCTGCCCTAAGCATTCTAAGATGTTTTAGTGGCGACCTTGGCCTCTAATCACCAGGTGCCCAGAGCATCCCCACTTCCCAGTTGTAACCAAAAATGTTTCCAGACTTTGTCCCCTCTAAGGCCAAAGTCGCCCCCAGCTGAGAACGTTCTCTGGACTAAACCTGGACTCACCAAGTGCTTCAGTCACCGCTCCGCGTTTCAACTTCCTGCACAAACCCGACAGCTTCCTGCACAAACCTGACAGCGCTGCACGCCTGCATGCACCTACCCTTCTTCAGGGACCGGCTCGACAGCCCAGAAAACCCGATTCCCTTCTGAATGGCCCAACAGCTCTAAGTACCACGGGGTGTGGACATTTAGCATGTTTGCAAACCAAAATAAACTTTACCAAAGTGATGGAGAAGGGGGAATGCTTTTCACACAACAACGTCTGGTTGCTCGATTTCAATTTGTTTGAAAAACCACACCGAAGCTCACTCCAACAGTATCTAATTATGGAAGTCAAGGGCCAGGGGGAAGGCTCGCAAAGCGGAGTGGACTTAATAAAAACCGGACCTCACTAGTCACAACCTGGGGGGCTGCTTCCCGTCCCCGGCAGCGGCATCCCCGAGGGCCCCGGCAGCTGGCAACACTCTGGCTCGCACGGGACAGCGGTTTCATTCTCCCCAACGCGCCGGGGGCTGCCGTCCCCCGCAAACCGCCTGTCCCGCATTGCGACTGTGGGTTCTAAGTGTTTCACGCCACCCGATCCTCTGAACTCTACGAAGCCAACAAACGCAGAAACCGCTCCCTCCCTTCCGCCCCAGGCCCTCGACTCGGACGCCCGGCGTGTCCCGGTCGGCAGCGCAGCCTGGACACCCCGCCGGCGGCTCCGGGGCCCTCGGCATCAGGCCTCAGTCCGGCACGCCAAGGGAGCGCAACTGGGCTTCGGGCGGCCGTAGCGCGGACGGCGGGAGCGGGGGGCAACGGATGGCTCGGATACGCAGCGGATGACGGGACGGGCACGGGAGACTCACCATGATGAAGGTTGGTCTTCAAGCAGCCAGGGAGGAAAAGAGAGCCACTCTTCCTCGGCCAATCATATCAACGCGTACGGAAGGACCCCGGCGGCGGCGGCGTGGGGGCGTGGCCAGACCGCGAGGCTGACCACGCCAATGCCGGATTGGAAGTGCCTGAGGCCCCGCCTCATCCATCTTTGGCCACACCCAGAATTCTCATCTAACCAATCAGGAGGTGGAACATTTCAGTGCTGACTACGTAAGCACGCGTTCAATTTCAGTTCCATTCACTACTATGTGAATTATCCCTACTTAAAATTTCTGTAAACTAAGTTACAGTTTAAATGAACTCCAGCCAAGGATAAATACCATGTTATTTCACTTATATGTGGAATCTAATGAACAAACAAATTTGAAACATACTCATGAACACAGAGAGCGGGCTGGTGGTTGCCAAAGGGGAGGGGTTGGAGGACTGGGTAAAAGAGGTGAAGGGGTTAGGAAGTACAAATAGGTAGTTAACAAAATAGGGGGTGTAAAGCATAGGTAATATAGCCAGTATTATTACAATAACTATGTATGGTGCCTGTTGAGTACTGGAAATACTGGGGGGTGGGAACTAACCAGTAAGCTGCACACCTAAAACTAATCTATAATAATCTATAATAATAAAAGGGTAATATGCTAATTAGACCTGAGGGTCCTTCTGGATGTCCTTCTGTATGAAGTCGAAGTCGGGCCAGAGGGAAGACAGCCAGGTCCCAGGTGCCAGAGAGAAGCTGATGCCGGCAGCCCCGGGAAGGAAGGCCTACTCTTGCATGAATTTCATGCATTGGGCCTCTAGTATAAAATAATAGCTAATGTCAACTGTAATTGAAAAATAAAGTTTGAAAAATAAGCAAAAAGAAAAAATTACATCCAGCCGAGTTACAAGTTGGTAAAGCTGGAAGACATCGTATGCCAGTCTCCTTATTTTATAAAGAAACTGAAGAAACCCTGACTCAAAACCTTTGTTATTTCAAGTGCTCAAACTGACTGTTTTGATTTGATTTATTGCTAATTAGCATTTTTGTGAGATTCTCTGTTGATGTTCTTCCTCCCCCCCCCCCGCCTCTCTCTCTCCCTCTCTCTCTCTCTCTCTCTCTCTGCCATCTGTTGATGTTCTTATTAAAAATAAATAACTTTTTTTCTGCAAATCTTAGTTCTTACAAAAAATGAGCTTTTAATGAGTACTTGCTTGATCCAGAAATTTAGTTATTCAAAGTGAAAGAGACATGTAAAGATAAAGAATATACGTGTGGATGTTCAAAGAGAGGCATTAGGAAAGAACTTCCCAAAGGTTAGTGCAGACCAGGAGACCAGGATGCAGGCTTTGAGGGTAGCTTTCCTGTATGCTTCAGAATAATAAAAATAATTAATATTCATTGAATGATTGCCTGTTACATTCTAATTACTTTTACAGTCATTATACCACTTAACCATCCCACCAACCCTAAAATTAGGGCACTGTGGGGTCAATCAAAGACATAGCCCAATTCCCCCTCCCAGTCAGTGGAACAGTGTCCACCTGGCCAGTGGCCACAAGAAGCAGATCGGCACAGACCCCAGGGCCTTGCCTGAACCCTGACAGCTGAAAACCTCACCAGACTCTGTCTTTGTCCTGCCTGTATGCAGGGTGTTCCCCTACCGTCTAGTTAAGCCCCTATCCAACCCTGACTGAGAGCAGACACTCACTCCCTTGGAGGCCATGGGGTCTTCCTCATTGTGTAAGTAATAAAGTCCATGTCTTGCCCTGGCCAGTTTTGCTCAGTGGATAGAGCATCAGCCTGCGGGCTTAAGGGTCCCAGGTGTGATTCCGGTCAAGGGCACATGCCCAGGGTGCAGGCTAGGTCAGACGTGCAGGAGGCAGCCAATCAATGATTCCCTCTCATCATTGATGTTTCTCTCTCTCTTCCTCTCCCTTCCTCTCTGAAATCAATGGGGGTATATTTAAAAATAATAAATTAAAAAAAATAAAGGCCATGTCTTTCCCCTCTGGTCCCCTCATGGTTTTGTCAACTAGCAAAGAACAGTGTGGCACTCCCGGGATTGGAGCTTCTATGTTACAGGTACCTACTCTACCCTTTTTATAAATGGGTAAGTGACTGAGACACAATAAGGTTAAACAACTTTCCCGAAGTCACACAACTTGGAGGCCCTGTGGTTCCAGAACCTTTGCCCTTACCCTCCAGTCACTCATCAGATCTTGTTGGTATAGGATTGTCAACATTACTTCAAAGATACAATGAGTGATTAACTGCTGAAATCGGTTAGGAACATCTGGTTTGCTTTTTGTCTGCCACATTATTGTTTTACTGGTGAGGATTCATGGAGTCTGAAATTTAGATAGCATCTCTTCATAAAATGTAAAGATTGTTGATCCACTTTATAACAGTTTCTCAACGTAGTAAAGAAATTTCAGGTTCTGTAGCACTGAGTCCTGTGATGGTGTGGTTTCCTTGAGTAGTTTTGTGCACTAAGATGTCATATTAATCACCTCCCACGGGTTGCCACAGACTGTAGGCAAGCAATTTATTTCAATACATAAATGATCTTTCCTTCCTATTCTCTCTTCATCTTGTTTCCCTAGCTCATCGTGGCTCACTGTTCACTCTAAACAGACACTTTCAGCTTCTGTTTTTGCAACCAAGAACATGAGTTTAATCATCTTCTTTTGCAAAGTATCTTTGTGAACTGGAGGAGCCTGTGTGGCTGTGTTTTCTGCCTTGTTTATTTTTTTGTTGGGTGTCCAGATGGTGCCCTTTGTTCCTTGGGAGGGTTCATTTCAGCCTCCAACGCTCTTAAACTATTTGAGACTTTACTTAAGATGCTATTAAGATTGATAATCACTATTTTTTCTTTTATGCCTCTCTGTTTGTCTGAAAATCCTGAGGCAATGAGTTGTAGCTTCTCCGCCTGTGTCAGATGACCTGGAGAAAAGAAGCAGAAATGGGACTTTGAAAATACAGGAGCAGGTCCGACCAGTGTTTCTCAGTGGTTGAGCATCGACCTATGAACCAGGAGGTCACATTTCGAGTCCTTTTTAAAAAAAAATAAATAAATAATAATAATATTTTATTGATTTTTTACAGAGAGGAAAGGAGAGAGATAGAGAGTTAGAAATATCGATGAGAGAGAAACATCAACCAGCTGCCTCCTGCACATCTCCCACTGGGGATGTGCCCACAACCAAGGTACATGCCCTTGACTGGAATCGAACCTGGGACCTTTCAGTCCACAGGCCGATGCTCTATCCACTGAGCCAAACCGGTTTTGGCCACATTTCAAGTCCTTGGCAGGGTAGGAGCTCAAACCCCAGAGGGGGGGTGTACAGGACGCAGGCAATCATTCTCTCATCATCATTGATGTTTCCATCTCTCTTCCTCCCTGAAATCAATAAAAATATTTTTTAAAAAAATAAATACAGACCCGGCTTCCCTGCCATTTCAAGGAGGTGCCACAAGATGGCAGTGGATGTAGAACTAAAAGAATCGGTGTCCCTGAAGCCTCTCTTGACAGACGGCCTGCGAGTAGCGGAAGCGGAAGCGGAAGCGGCCACGTGAGACGCTTTACGGTGGCCGAGAGGCTGCAGCGGTTGTGTCTGTAGCAGCATCCCCGGAGGAGTGGGGAACCTCGTTTACCTAATCCAGCCCCCCGAGTCCGGGGAGCTGCCCCGGCAGCCGTCACCATGGTGAAGGAGCAGTTCCGGGAGACGGATGTGGCCAAGAAAATGTAAGATGGAGCAAGACTGGCCACGGGGAGCGAGAGGGGGGCGGAGGGGCGGAGGGGCCCGAGGTGAGGGGTCCCGGGCCGTCAGGGTGTGAGGTGAGGGCCAGTTGGAAGGGGCGGCTGGGAGTCAGCCGAAGGGCTGGGCAGAGGTCAGAACCCGGCGGGTCCAAGAATCCCGACCCGGAGCGAGCCCTCCGCACCGAGGGGCTGCAGGCCGGTCTGGGCCGGGGCCGGGCGGGAGGGGCGTGGGCCTGGGCGCTGCGATCGCACGCCGTGGGCCAGGGCTCGCGTTCCCCGAGCTCAGGCCGTGGTCCCTTGACCCCCGCGACCTTCTCGCCGCGGCAGCGTGGGGAGCCTCCGGGCGGGGACCAGCCTGGTCTTGCTGCAGCGCCCCGGGCGGGAGGCCCCGTGCCCGGGAGGACAGGCTGTCCGCTAGAGCGCTGCGCCCCGGGATGGGCAGCCTCGGAGCGGGGCAGCAGTCCCGGGCCTGCTCCCCCAGGGCTGCTTTACGAGCCGCGGCCCCTCGCAGAGCGCCCAGCGGGAAACGACAATCCCCCGTCCTGGCAGCAGGCATCTGCGAGGAAGACGCTGTGTGCTGGCCCAGCGACGGGCCTTGCGGATCGGCCGGGAATCAAGACCTCACTGCCCGGTGCAGCTGCGGAAGGCAGACAGGGCAGCGGCAAGGGTGGGCACAGGGGCTTCCGGGAGCCCCGAGTGAGAAGGGTTCGGGCAGCAGAAAGCCACGAGGCAGCTTTCTTCCGGGACCGTGGGGAGGGACGGGGGCGATGAGAAGGAAGCGTGTGTCCGGAGTCATCTCGCAGGCAGGGAGGGACCTTTGAAGGTTTTCACTGAGCAGCGGAGAGGCTTGATCAGAGTCCTGAAAGGTCTCGTGGTTCAGAGGGAAAGGATGAGGGGGTGGCCCTGGAGGCCTGGGCAGGGATCGGGCAGGGGATGCTGGCCTGCACTGGGGCGGCAGGGCCATTGGAGGGAAGTGGGTTCCAAAGGGGCTTCGGGTCAGGATGAGTAAGGGAGGGAGGAATGAGATGCACAGAGTTTCCGGCTTGGTCGGCCCTGTGGATGGTTCCTTTCCCTGGAATGGGAAAGTGCCTCATCTGGATGAACCCTTCCAGGCTGTCTCTCCCAGTGGGCCCTGGCCTCTCACACCCACCCCAATCCCCGCCTCTATTCACATGTAATCTCTTCCCACAAATCCACCCAAGCGACTGTTCTGATGCAAATCACATCCCTGACACTTCAGCTTAAAATCTTCTAGAGCAGCGGTTCTCAACCTTCCTAAAGCCGTGACCCTTTAATACAGTTCCTCATGTTATGGTGACCCTCAACCATAAAGTTATTTTCATTGCTACTTCATAACTGTGATGTTGCTACTGTTATGAATCGTAATGTAAATATCTGATACGCAGGATGTATTTTCATTGTTACAAATTGAACATAATTAAAGCATAGTGATGAATCAGAAAAACAATATGTAATTATATGTGTGTTTTCCGATGGTCTTAGGTGACCCCTGTGAAAGGGTCGTTCGACCCCCAAATGGGTGGTGACCCACAGGTTGAGAACCGCTGTTCTAGCAGCTTTCCATTACACTAACATTTAAATTCCCTATCATAGTTCCCGAGCCCCATGTGACCTCTCTGGCCTCATCTTGGGCCGTTAGCTTTCTGTGCTCTAGTACACAGCTTGCATTTGGTTCCTTGAAAATGCCAGGCTTGCCGGGTAGCTCAGTTGGTTAGAGCATCGTACCCACACAGGGTTGCAGGTTTGATCCACAGTCAGGGCACATACAAGAATCAACCAATGAATGCATCAGTAAGTGGAACAACTACTCTCTCTCTCCCTCAAATCTGTAAGTAAAATGAAACATCTATATAAAAAAGAAAGAAAATGTCAAGCTTGTACTGGTCCTGCGACCTTTGCCCTATTTATGCTCTATTTCAAGTGCTCAGCCAGCGGATCATCTTATTGCTGGTTCCTTCTTATTCAAAACTCAGCTTAAAAGTCCATTTTACACAGGAACTTCCTGACCACACAACATAAAGTCGGCTCCTTAAACTCTACCCCTTCACATCATTTCATTCTCTACTTTTACTCCAACTTGTGGATCAGTTTATTATCTGTCTTGTCTACCCTGGACTGTGAGCTCCATGTTGGCAGGGGACCTTGTCTGTCTTATGTAATCTGTGCTCTCAGCCCCTCAGGAGGTGCCTGGCACATTGTTAATCCCCAATTTGGGGGGAAAGTGAATGAAGAAACAGATCAGGGAGAGAAAGTCTTGGGTTCTGTTTTAGAAGCGTCAAGTCTGAGGTGCCTGTAGGGCATTGAGCATGGGTGTCCAGAACAGGTGTCTGTGTGGCCTCCAGCTGAATAGAAATAACTGGCCGACAGCTAGAGATTAGACAGATGTCAACATATACTCAAGTGCCAGAATCACTCAGGAGGAACGTGTACAATGAACAGAAAAGAGGGTGAGGGGTAGCAGCCCCGGTAGGGGGCGATGCCAATATGTAAGAGATGGCAGTAGAAGAGACCACAAAGCATCAGCCAGAGAAGGGAAGAAAGCTCCGAGTATGTGGGGTCACCAAAGCCATGAGAAGACAGTATTTCAAGGTATGAGGGAAGCACGGCAGCTGGGAGATGCTCTCACTAGATTGAGCAACCAGCGGGTGACCTCGGTGAGCCCCACTTCATTGAATAGAGAGGGATGAAGGGTGCTTACCGAGGAAAAATGGGAGAGGTCTTAATATATAATAATGGGGCGCAGAGCCTATAGAGAGATGGGAGGATGTGGTTGGTTATGGTGGGTCACAGATGTAATCACCGTTTTTGGTAGGTGGTTTTGATGTAATTGCTCCCCTGTTTCTTTTCATTCCAGAAGCCACATCTGTTTTGGAATGAAGTCACCCGAGGAGATGCGCCAGCAGGCACACATCCAGGTTGTGAGTAAGAACCTGTACAGCCAGGACAACAACCACGCCCCCTTGCTGTACGGGGTGCTTGACCACAGGATGGTAAGACCCCTGCGCCTTCCGGGTTCTTTGTGCTTGGACTTGAAACTGGTGACTTATCACTTGGATGGAAACAGGGCCTCCTTCCACACCCCCTGTTCCCCTGCGCACCCATCCCAGCCCCCAGCCTGCGGTCAGTTGGATGGGAATACACTTTAGCTTCCCGGGTGGTTCTGATTCCGAGTCACTGGGCCACCGGTGAGGACTGGTCCGCACTTTGCTATCCGGTGGTCCTCATTGATTACTGGGGGTGCTTTTATCCAAAGGGCACCAGTGAGAAGGACCGTCCTTGTGAAACCTGTGGGAAGAACTTGGCTGACTGCCTGGGCCACTACGGATACATTGACCTGGAGCTGCCTTGTTTTCACGTGGGCTACTTCCGAGCCGTCATAGGCATCTTGCAGGTGAGTGCGTGTGTGTTCCTGTCCCAGGCATGAACTTGGGAGTTATCAGTTAGGGACATTGGAGTGATCTTAGGAATTGTGAGAGGTGGGAGACACATCTAGGGAAAATTTTTATACTAAGCGCATAATATTTTATCTTCAATAAATAAGTTGCTTACGGACTCTTTATTCTTTAAATTTCCTTGAGTAAGTGGTAGCTATGCAATATAAAAGATAATAAAATAATAATTCAAGTCATACAGAACAACAGAGAGAAAAAAGTTAAAGATCCTACCAGCCATCTCTGATTGGCTAGCTTTATCATGAGCTCGGGCTGCCTCCATGCAGATCTTGTAGGTCCCCCAGTGCATGGTCACTCCGTGTCCTCGCAAGGCGTGGGGGTGCCATTTTAAAAAGAAGGCTTTTCATCCTCTTATCCTTTATCTGTTTTGTTTAATTTTTAAAAGATGATCTGCAAAACCTGCTGCCACATCATGCTGTCCCAGGAGGAGAAGAAGCAGTTTCTGGATTATCTCAAGAGGCCTGGCCTGACCTACCTCCAGAAGCGAGGGCTGAAGAAGAAAATCTCTGATAAATGCCGAAAGAAAAACATCTGCCATCACTGTGGTGCTTTCAATGGTGAGCAGAACGCAGGAAAGGTTCAGCAGTAACCCTTTCCACTCATTCTGTTTAGCCTATTAGCTTTATGCAGTGTTTCTCAGTCAACTTTTTTTCTTGCAAATTAGGCTATAGAGCCTAGCAATTGGTGCACTGTTAGGAAATGCACCTCTCATCTTTTTTTATCCTTGTTGGAGGATATGTTTTGGGGTGTTTTTTTTTTAATTGATTTTTTTAGAGAGAGAGAAAGAGAGAAACATAGATTGGCTGCCTCCTGTGCACACCCCAACCAGGAATCTAACCTGCAACCTTTTGGTGTACAGGTCAGCACTCAACCAACTGAGCTACCCGGCCAGGGTGCACATCTCATCTCTCATTGCTGTACCAATTTCAGTAACTTCATTAACCAGGCTGCAACCTCAGGCCAGCCTAGCTAATAACCTTTTATTTAACCTTAGTAATAAATTCCTACAGGTACTGTAAAGAAGTGTGGTTTACTGAAGATAATTCATGAGAAATACAAGACCAACAAAAAAGTGGTAGATCCTATCGTATCGAATTTCCTTCATTCTTTTGAAACGGCCATCGAGCACAACAAAGAAGTGGAGCCCCTGCTGGGGAGGGCACAGGTGAGTCTGATGTGCATGCCTGCCCTCTTCCTGCCTCCCCCTGCTCCACCTGCTCTCTCTGCTTCCCCTGCTCCCCCAGGTCTTACACACGTTCTGTCTCTCCACCCTCTGATATGCGCACGTTTTGCAAAATGCGAAGTTCAGTTAAGTTAGATCTCCAAGAATACTTCATGTGACAAGTGTTTAGCACTAAGCCTAATGTGGACTGGTCTTGTAACTAACAAATTTTCCTTTGTCCAGGTAACATGTCATATTTTTATTGTAAAAGATTGTAAAATTATAGCTGTACAGAGCACAGACTGAGAAATCCTGTTTCTCACAGGGATAATGAGACATAAGAACTTGTAGGTAATTTTCATTACTTTTATTGGCATACATTTGACCAACAGAATCTTATGAAGTGTCTTATTTTTACCCTGCTCTGAGCTTGATTAGTTCTTAATTCACATAGGACTGTCGAGAATTGATACTATATGAAACTAACCAATTAGTTGAGTGGCTGCTGAGTACCAGACTCTATGAGACCTGTGGGGGAGCATCAGGAGCTGCCACCACTGGGTCTGCTCTCAAGGATCCCACAGTTTAGATGTGTCGGTAGCCATTCATCTGTGAAAAGAGAACTAATATCATAGCCGCAGTGCTGACTCACAAGAATGGCAAGGACAGTAAGTTCAGTGGGAAATCGGGAGGAAAATGTCACTTTGGACTTGGTTAGGGAAGACTGGGAAAGGTGTGGTTCCATCCGGTGTAAATGCCAGTGGGCTTAGAGAGTCGGGCACTGAGCTCAGGGCGTGCAGGTCACAGTGCCTAGGTTCCCGCTGAGGCGGAGGCTCTCATTGAAAGACCGGGGAGCGATGGAAAAGCACCTCACGTTCAGTGACTGCTGGCACGCACTGACCCTGTTCCGAGTTCTTCAGATGGATTAGCTCATGCCGAAGGAGGATTACAGCTTTGAGGACACAAAACAGTTTGTTCTTGTATTATTATCGACTAATGATTGTGTTATTGTCCATACAAACAACTAAGCCTGCTTTGCCCCACCTTGTACTTTATCCCACAATACACTTCCAGGACTGCGTTGCCCAGGATGGCAGTGAGGAGGGAGCGGGAGCTCTTACCAGGGAGTTGGCTTGCAGGCCCATGACGGCCAACTGATATTACTGGGCAGAGGGCCTTATGCTCTGGGCGTGTGGAGCCACTGAAGGTTTTGAGCAGGGAGGGAAATGATGAATAAATGGTGAAGTTTCAAGACACCTGGCTGCTCTTAAGAAAACACCAGGATGAAAGGGAAAAGGCAGGTCTCGACTGGGAGAAGTCACAATTCCTAAATCCTGACAAAGGACTCTCATTGCCAGAACACAGGAAACAGCTTTTACAAATCACTAAGGAAAAAAATGACCTGATTGGTTTCAGAGAGAGGAAGGGAGAGGGGGAGAGAGAAACATCAATGGTGAGAGAGCATCATTGATCGATTGCCTCCTGCACACCCCATACTGGGGATCGAGCCCACAACCAGGGCATGTGCCCTGACCTCCTGGTTCATGGGTCAATGCTCAACCACTGTGCCACACTGGCTGGGCAAAACCCATCTAATTTTAAAAGGTGGGAGCAAGACTTGAATTGGCCGAAAAGTTGTATAGGCCATTTGGATACATCATAAAAGGATGTACCCAAATGGCCTATAAGTAAATGAAAAGTTGTTCAATGTTATTGGTCATCAGGGAAATGCTAATTAAAATATACACACACCTTCCCAGAAAAATTAAAATGTAAAAAAACTGAAAACCAAGTGTAGGGAAGGGTCTGACACATTGATGTGGAAGTATAAAATGTTATCGCCACTCTGAACAAGTTTGGCAATTTCTTATCAAGTTAAACCTACATGTGGTCTAGCAATTTTACTTTTAGGTATATACTCAGAATGAGTGTATATGTATGTACACAATATTTGTACAAAAATGTTTCTTGCAGCTTTATTAGTAAAAGGCAAAATTGGAAACATCCCAAATGCCTGTGAACAGGAGGATAAATAAATTGTCGTATGTCCATACAAGTGAATATAGTGCAATGAAAGAAATAACTCCTGACTCACATCCTGGCTGACTCTCAGAGTCCTGCGAGGAAGAAGCTGTGTACAAGAGTACCTAGCGTCCGACCCATTTAGATCAAGTCCAAAAACAGGCGGGGCTCATCTGTGGGAGTGGATGTTGGGAGAGCCGTTACCCTGTGGTGAGGGCGAGACGCTGGCTGGGAAAGGAGCGCCAGGTGCTTTCTGGAGAGATGGAAATACTCTGTATCTTGATCTGAATGGTGGTATGTATGCACACAGGTGTACGCATGTAGAGGTTTAAAAATCTCTAAGATTGGGGCAATTTCCTATGTATAATTATGCCTTGAATTGAAGAAAGGGGAAACCGACCCTGAACTTGGGTAGTGATGGTGGAGCCTGAGGCCAGAGTCAGTGTGTACAGTAAGAGTGGACAGGAATTGATGACCCGCCACTGTGGAGATGGGTGTGCGAGGCAGAAAGCTGTCAGAAGCCTGGCAAGCAGCCGTGGTCAGTTTGCATGAGGATGCCCGGGCTTTCTTGAATGTGGTCTTACTTGTGATCCCCTGTAGTCACTCTGCTGCTCTCAGATCAGCCTCCCTGGCATCTCACTGGCACTTTCCGCTGCTGCCTCTCTGCCCAGAACCTGTGGCACTGTCCTCACTTGCCTAGGACCGCTCTTCTGACGCTTCCACAGGGTGGTCCTCCTCTAGGACCGGAGGCATCTGGTTTGGAAGTCTCCTACGTGACTTGGCCTAGGAAGGATCCCTTCCACTTATCTGGTGCATTAAGCTGGGCCCTTGGGACACTCGCCCACTGCCACCACCTCCCCGTGCCCCCACTCCACTTTACCCGGGTTGACACCCTAGAGGTGGTTTAGGGTAGTGGTTACGAGCTTTGTCTGTGGGGTCAGACAGACCTGAGATTAGAGCCCAGCTTCGCTCCTTATTATTTCCACGATCTCAGACACATGACCCAACCTGTACCTCAGTATCCTCAGCTACAGAGCAGGGATTGCAAGAGTATCTGCTTTAGGGCTTTCGAGAGGATTAGGAGATGATTCCAGATCCAGTGCTTAGCACAGTATCTAACGCATACAAGAGTGTAGAGCATGTGGCCCAGTTGCAGCAGTAGTTTCCACTGCCTCTAACAGTCCTGTAATAACAATCGTGATAAAGGTGAGGTTTCCTCCCACCTCTGCTGTGCTCGGACTCAGTGTCCCTTCAGCTTAATGACGCCTCCCTTCCCTCCTCGGCGTCACCAGAATTCCCAGCCTTCGCTGCTTCTGTGCAGCCTGCTCTGCTGTCTGGACCCCCTTTGAGCTCTCAGCCTTGCCTCCTCATGTGTACAACTTTTGTGTCTTGTCTAACAGTTGTGCTCTGTCATGTGCTTTTGGTGGTTTCTTCTGCTTAAGCTTGGTCCGTAACAAGATCCATGTTTCTGAGGTCCTGTTTGATGCCAGTTTTGGTGCTTGGAGCCTGGCAGGGTCCCTGAGATCATCAGCTGGCCCTAGTTCATTTCCTTTTCAGGAAAGGAACCCTGTGTCTTTATGGGCAGCACAGCGTGATTGAGTCTGGGTTACACACCATGGAGGAATTGAACTGAACCTCTGGACTCTATCCCCTGAAGACTACTGTCTGTCCACTCCCGATTGTAATGTAAATCCAGGGGTTGGTGGACCTGCAGACAAAAGTACCTCCTTAGATGCCATCAGGCTTGTCTCCCCACCAGGTGAAATGCATTCCATGATGTCCCTGGCAGACTGGGTGACAGGCTGCCCTGGCTGCGATCCTGCCGGACATGTTCCCTCACCACCACCCAAAAGCAGCCCACACCAGAGCTCTAGCCGCCAGGATGCTCTGCCCTGTGCAGAACAGTCCTTCTCTGCTGCCTTCATGGGTCCCTGATTTCTGCTTCCCGGTGAGAGCGGAATAAGTCAGCAGCCTCCTCCAGGTGCCTCCAGGGAGGCAGTTGGGATATCACTCTTGGAGTAGCTGCTCTCACAGAGAAATGGCTTCCAGACTCTTGCCAGTCCTCCTGCCCTCCTGACGGCCTTCAGCCCATGATGCTCTCGTCTAGTACTGACTGGTACTCCAGGGGAAGGCTGGCCTTCATCCCCTTCCTAGAATGCTATGAACAGTTCTAGGTTCCCCCACCTCCCCAACTGCTGCAGGTGGTAGTGAGGTGCCCATTGCTGGGAGACAGGGAAACTGAGGAAGGGATTTCTTTTTCGGGTGAGGATGTGGATTGGAAAAGCTTCCTTCTCCCGACTTCACTGCCATTTCCTCCAGGATGGGACGGCAGTAAGTTTGTTTTGCGGCACTGTTCTGAGGGCAGTAGCTGTTCATACATTTCTTCCTTAACTGTCTTCCCCTTCTCATTAAGTTATGCAGAGCAAATTCTGCATTTAGCATATATTTGCAGTCACGTGCTCTTTGATTCCAAGAAAAATCAATAAGCAGCAACAAGACACAAACTGATCATTCTTCCCTTTGATCTTTGACTATCTGATAATTTGCCTAGTTCTTAAATTATGAGTAAGTTGTTACAGCATGGCACTTCTATTAAATGAAGTTAATAGAGACCAATGTAAGTTCACTACAGAAAATGTAAATGTAAAAACAGAAGCAAACCAATTATAATTCCACTCACTGAAAGATAGCACTGTTAAAACCTTGGTAAACTCTTCCATTTCCGCTTTTCTGTATAGATGTACATCCTAAAGGAGATCATATTGTACACATGCTTATTTCGTTTACCAGTATTTTGTGAACATCTTTCATGGCAATAGCTGCATTCTAGAGTGTCTTTTTTTTTTTTTTAATGGCTTCTTAATGTTCGATGTATGATTTTATCTAGCCAGTAACCTGTCAGTCAGGCTGTTTCCAACTTCATTATTAAGAACAGCTTTAGTGAACATAATCTTTATGTTAATTTTTAATCATCCCCTTTGGAATAATTATGGGAAGTGGAATTATTGGTTTAAATAATTGGAATAAAAGGCATGCATATTTTAAGGGCTCTCACAATATAGCATATTAGCAGAAATCTGTCATCACTTACACTTACTTTAAGTGGTGAATAGGCTAGAGAGTATGGAGAGTAAGCCCTTGCTCAAGCTATGGAAATTAATGTACCTCTTTCCTGTCCATAGGAAAACTTGAATCCCTTAGTAGTTCTGAATTTATTTAAGCAAATCCCAGCGGAAGATGTTCCTCTTCTTCTGATGAACCCAGAAGCTGGAAAGCCCTCCGATTTGATTCTCACGCGACTTTTAGTGCCCCCCTTGTGCATCAGACCCTCCGTCGTGAGTGATTTGAAGTCTGGCACCAATGAAGATGATCTGACGATGAAATTGACAGAAATCATTTTCCTAAATGATGTCATTAAAAAGGTCAGTGCTTCCCATTAGCATATCTCTATGCAAACACTTATGAGCAAGAAAGTCAAGATGATGAGGCTCGTTTCTGTTCTTTCTCTGCTCCTTTTTAGCATCGGATATCAGGAGCCAAGACCCAGATGATCATGGAAGACTGGGACTTCTTGCAGCTGCAGTGTGCCCTCTATATCAACAGTGAGCTCTCAGGCATCCCCCTCAACATGGCGCCCAAGAAATGGACCCGGGGTTTTGTCCAACGCCTGAAGGGAAAACAGGGTATGTTGCCAACAAAATGTGCAGGAGGCAGTTGACTGCCTTTGCTTGCTTGCGTGCTTGCTTATTTTCAAATGCATGTCCAGCTTATCTAATTAGGGATCACAGACTTTCCTTGTGCCATGGAGACCTGTGACACATTTTTATTTATTTAGGTCGATTTAGAGGCAACCTCTCAGGAAAGAGGGTGGATTTTTCTGGCAGAACTGTCATCTCACCTGACCCCAACCTCCGGATTGATGAGGTAGCTGTGCCAGTTCATGTGGCCAAAATTCTAACTTTTCCTGAGAAAGTAAGTACCATTCAGCTGCTTGATTCTGTCTTTCGAATCCAGTCCTTTACATTATAGTTTAAGATGCCAAACAACAGACAGTGGAAAATCCCCTGTAGTCCCCCTCAATGCACAATTTGGCATGTGTTAGTATAGGTATCTTTCCTGTTTGTTTCATATTTTACATATGCATCGCTATATGTAGTACAAGCAGAACTGTGTATGTACTCACAGATATATTAAATGTACTGTTCTGCAACTTCTTTCCCAAGTACTATCATCTTTAACATCTTTCTATGTTGCTTCATACCTCATGGTTTAGAGGAGCTAAATGATAAACACCACACACAGTTAATTTTCTTGGGATGGATTTTTATTTATTTTTTAAGTGAAAGAATTTTTTATATACACTAGAGGCCCAGTGCATGAAAATTCATATACTGGAGTGGGGGTCCTTCAGCCCGGCCTGTCCCCTCTCACAGTCCGGGAGCCCTCAGGGGGCGGGAAGCGACCTGGAGATTGGGGAAGGCGACACCCGCATCACACCTCTGCTGCTGCCACTGCCAGCAGCGCAAGCCTCACCGGCCCTGGTTACCTGAGCCTCGGGCCGGCCCTGGGCGGCTGGGCAGCCACCATCTGAGGCTTGCCTGTGCCTCGGGCTGGCCCTAGGGGGCTGGGGGGCTGAGGGGACTGGGTGCTGCTATCTTTGAGGGCAGGGCAGTCAATTAGCATATTCCCTCCTTATTGGATATGGGTGCTGCCATCTTTTGCGATGGTGTGAGGGTCAATTTGCATATTCCTGCTTTATTAGATATGATATATTTTTATTGATTTCAGAGGTCAAGAGAGAGATGCATCGTTGTTGAGAGGGAATCATTAATTGGCTGCCTCCTGCACACCCCTCCACTAGGGGCCGAACCCACAACCTGGGTTTGTGCCCTTGACCAAAATCGAACCCAGGACCCTTTAGTCTGCAGGCCAATGCTCTATCTACCGAGTAAAACTGGCCAGGGAGGGGTGAATTTTTATTTTTAAAACCTTAGAATCACTGAGTCAAGGCTTTGAGTATTTTAAGGTTATTGATGCATAACCAGAAAAGCTGCACCACTCTACCTCAGTGCACACTCACCATGAGTGTAAAATGCACGGTACCCTTTTTTAACTGGCGTGTACAAGGCCCAATATCAGGAGGCTATTAATTGGCTTTGCCTTTGAGATTCATAATTGGCCAGATCATAGACGGTTCTGGTAAAACTTATAGGAAGTGTCCTCAGTTGAGTTTCTGATGATTCAAAGTTTCCTACTCTGAGATGGGTGTTCCAGGAGACTGTAGTCCTACAGGTTGTCGGACAGTGTTGCAGACCAGGGCCTCTGTGCTAGTGTCACCATTTTGAAACCTTAGAAGCCCATGGTAAATCATGGCAGATGAAGTGGCCACCTTTTTGAAGATCACAGTATGTGCTGGAATGTTCCTACAGATCAGTCCAGCCACGCTCTTTTCTGATGGGGATACCAAAGGCGAGTGAAGGACTTGGCTGTGTCATCCATGAGTGAGTGACCAAGTTTGGACTAGAACCCGGGCTCCTGTATGCCAGTCCATTGTCATTACACACATGACCCCAGGCAGCAGGATGCACAGGGCGCTGCCTTTCTCCCTCCTAGAACCACACAAAGAAAGTGAATTGAGGCACAATTCAGTGTATTGAATAACTAGTAGAAGTATAGGAACTATAAGCTAATAGCATCTCTTTGTGGTCCTGCAGGTAAACAAAGCAAACATTAACTTTTTGAGGAAACTGGTTCAAAATGGACCTGAAGTTCACCCAGGAGCCAATTTCATTCAGCAGAGACACACACAGATGAAAAGGTAACGCTTTCCCAGTCTGGCTCGGTGTATCTCATGACCAAGGTCACTGTTGCCACGGTTAGCCACAGAATGCAGTCCTGAGTACAGTTTTGGGGTATTTAGCATGTGGAAAGTATGTGTTTAAATTGCAGTGAGTCTAGGTATACCATTTGCCCCATTTGGCGATTGAATATTCGTGAAGTGTTCATTTGTTTCTTAGCATTTAGAGATACTGGATCTAGGTGGACAAAGCACATTGGGAGAAATGAACCTGTGTCTTACGATCAGCTTGTCATAGTTAAATTGATGCCTTGGGGGGCACCTTAGAGTGAAGAAATATGATCATTTTAGAATTTGAATTCTGATATGAACGGGGAGAAACTTGCTGAGGAGACCTTGCTCTCACATATCATGTGTATTATTGTGTGTGCAGGTTTTTGAAATATGGAAATAGGGAAAAGATGGCTCAGGAGCTCAAGTACGGGGACATTGTGGAGAGACACCTCATAGACGGGGATGTGGTGCTGTTCAACCGGCAGCCCTCGCTGCACAAGCTGAGCATCATGGCACACCTGGTGAGTGTGCGGTTCTGGTCTTATTTTCTGTGGAGTGGAAATATGCTATAAACAATGCTAAATTCCAAACTTCTAAAATTAAAATTGCCAGTAATCTCTGATTTTCATAACCTGCTTTTCCTTTTCTCTCACTTTTTAATTTGAGGGAAACTTAAATTTCAAGCTTTTTTTAATGTTTTTAATATTTATAATGTAACATTCATACACTTAAACAGAGAGGAACTAATTGAAAATTAGTGTGAAAGTGACTAGCATGATTTCACTTGCAAATATATACATATATATGTGCACAAACTTATGTAAAATAGATATGATAAAAAAATTGACTTTTGATTTAACTTAGCATATTAACTAAGAAACTAAAAATGCTTAAAATATTTTTCTTTGCAGTAGTCCTCCAACTAAGACCCTAAACCATATTTTTTTGGTGATTCCGTTTTGCAACAGCAGCAGTTTCTTTTTCTGGAAATTTAAAATGGAAATGAGGTGCAACTTTAATTTGTTAAATATTCATTAATTCTCCCATCTTCAAAGCCATTGAACCATGAGCATTTGTAAACAGTGTTTAAACAAGCTCTGAAAGTCGGGTTTTTCTGGATTCCATTTTTCAGTAGTTTGTGAATATATTGCCTAACAGTGAAATACCAAAGCAGCAGTTTATGATTTATGAGGATATGATTATGGGATCTAGGGGAAACAGAAGCCTTCCTTTTCTAGAAGCTTCTGCTTATCTTTGGAACATTTTTTTAAAAGAAATGTTTAAATACTCAAAGAATACTATTGTGAACTCTCATATTCCCATCCTCTTTATTCAGTTTTCTTGATTTGGCCTCACTTGTATATCTTCCTCTTTTTTTTGATGAACCCAGATGCTATGTCTTTTTCCATGTGTATTCAGTTTACTGTGTAAGGCACACATAGTAACCACAGCGCCATTGTCACACCTCACAAAACGAACAGTCACTCTTTATTTGTCAGTGTCTAGTGCCCAGTTCACAGTCAGATTCCCTAAACAAACTAAAAACTTGCAGCTAGTTTGTTCGGATCAGGATGCAGAGTCTGCATATTACATTTGGATGATACATATCTAAGGTCTCTGTTGATCTGGAACAATCCTCCCTCCTTTTTTAAATTGTCATGCCATTGTTGAAAAAACCATGTTATTTGTCTTAGAGAATGTCCCATGCTCTCAGTTTGTATAGGTATGGAGTTAAGTGTTTCTTCATTCTTCCTTGTATTTCTGTAAACTGGAAATTAGCTACCAAGACGTGATCAGATGCAGGTTCAACTTTTTGACAAGAATGACTGTGGGGGGTGCCGGCTACTTTCAAGAGGGCTTATTTGAAGAGGCACATGTTATCTGAATGTCCCATTCTTTTTTTCTTTTCTTTTTTTTTTTTTTTCCATATATTTTATTGATTTTTTACAGAGAGGAAGGGAGAGAGATAGAGAGTTAGAAACATAGATGAGAGAGAAACATCGATCAGCTGCCTCCTGCAAACCCCCTACTGGGGATGTGCCCACAACCAAGGTGCATTCCCTTGACCGGAATCGAACCTGGGACCCTTGAGTCCGCAGGCCGAGGCTCTATCCACTGAGCCAAACCGGTTAGGGCCCATTCTTACTTAAGCTGAAAAGTATAAGGATTCATCTGATGTCTTCTTTGAAAGGCTCCTCATCAACCTTTCTGCTAATAGTTTTGTTCATTTATGATCATTGCCTACATTATTTCATTAGGGCAGCAAAATGGTGAAATTAATCACTTATTTCACATTTACTACAAAGGATTCTTGAACTAAAAAAGTAGAGCTATCTGCTTGTCTAGAAATACAATTCATAAAGGAAAAGCAGCCTAAATACCTAATTCTTTTTCCTTTATTGTCAGTTTGGGAAGTAAAAAGTTGGTGCTCAGTTACTTCCCATTCGGTTGTTTTAGATTCTTTATTTGCTTATTTTGGATTTCTCTTCCTTCATTGTCATTATAAACTCATCAGTTTATGTAGTCTGTGTGTTTTAATTAACTGCCATAAATTTTACTGATATCAAACTGTGATGTCATGGGCCGGGGGCCTTCATGTGGCTCCAGTGCTGGTGTTTGCCTCCAGCGGTAAAACAAGTTCCCACATTGGCCATGGTGAGTGAGTCCACACTTGAGTGAGTCACTTGAGAGAACACACTAGAGATTTATTTTCTTAATCTACATTTTCCGGTTTTCCATGAAGCCATCCTCCTATATAATAAAGAGCTAATATGCTAATTAGACTGAACAGCAGAACGACCATCCAGAAGACCTTCCAGACGAAGCCAGGGCTGCGAGGGCCTAGTCCTTTGCACGAATTTCGTGCATCGGGCCTCTAGTTTTTTAATAACTAAGAAGCTTTGGATCAGTGACTAAGCCCTCCTCTTGTTTTGTGTTCCACAGGCCAGGGTCAAGCCCCATCGGACCTTCAGATTTAACGAGTGTGTGTGTACACCCTACAATGCGGATTTTGATGGCGATGAGATGAATCTTCATCTTCCACAAACAGAAGAAGCTAAAGCAGAGGCCCTTGTTCTAATGGGGGTACGTAGAGTGGGGCGGCCCAGCTTACAGCTCCATGAGGGTAGGAAAAGGGATCGGGCCCCGTTGGGAAACACCTTCTAGTGTGTGAGTTGGTGTCTGTGATAGGGGCTTATTGGGGGGAGTTGATGTTTCCTGACCTATAAGGTTGGTTCCTGAGAGAAAATGGATATGTGAGCACCATTTATGAAAAGATGAGAGAGTGTAGCAATCAGCTGTTGGGTATCGTGGGAAAAGATGGTTCTGCATACATGGATTTTCTAATAGCTAAAGATTCTTTAAGCACCAATATATTGTATTGAACATTCTGAATGGAAACCTTCCCAAAATGTAGCAATACTTCCTTGTCTTCTGGAGGGCACACTAAACAGTCGTTTTTGTAATGACTCGTATCACCATTTTATTATTAACGGGTAAGGAGTGCCCATTGGGTGCCAGGGAAGGCCGGTGATGAGTGAGGCCGGTGCCTGGTCCTGAGGAGTCACAGTTGGGCTCTAACTCTTGCGCTGTGTGTGCTGTTCGCTCCTGAACCCGCCAGAGCACATGGTCCAGGTGCCTGCTGGGTAGGCTCTTCCCTCCTAAACTGAATGGTCCTACCTGCTGGGTTTTCAGAACTTAGGTCTTTCTTTTTTCTAGTATCCTAGTTTTCTGTATTATGAACTGATGTATCTTGTAGTCTTAAGTGTTCCTTCCTCCAAAAATACTATTTCTGGTACGATTCTTCTAATCTATTTTGGTTTATGGTGTTAGTATTGATTCTCAAGTAAAGGCGATTAGGTTCTGCAAGCAGATCTATTAAATATTAAAGTCCGTGTGGATTTGGTGGGACAGCAAGCAGGGGCTACATTCGTAGCCTTTGCTAGAGTTTTTCATGGCAGGAGTTGACATATCTTTTTGTGTTTTTTAAAATATGTTTTTATTGATTTTTAGAGAGAGGGGAAGGGAGAGGGATAGATAGAGAGGTAGAAACATCTATGAGAGAGAAACATCATTGATTGGCTGCCTCCTGCATGCCCCCTACTGGGGATCAAACCTGCAAACCCAGGCATGTGCCCTGACTGGGAATCATCCAGCTCAACCATTCAGCCACTCTAGCTGGGTGATATATCTTTTGTAATAAATGAAATATTTAATTTATCAGATATTGTTTATACATGTTTAAATTATCCTTTGGAGAATTAAATAATTCTGAGAAATTTATGTGCTAAAATAGACTGAAGTCTTCAACTTTTTTGAAACATTGATTCTTATTTATTCAAACATTCTAGCAAAGTAATGGAAGTTATTTAAATAAGGTAGAGTTTCTACACATCACAGCTTTCTTTTATTTCCACGTCCTTAATCAGTTTGTTCCTTATTCATGAATATAGATGGTTGTTGTGATGGTTAAATAGCCTTTCTTTTCCTTTTTTCTGCTTAACGTATTATAAATACCAACTTGCTGTAGAGTCCTCGTGATTGATCATAATAGCTTTACAGCATTTCACCACGTTAGCACACCATGACTCATCTTCCCTCTGGTGTTAAAAATTTAAGGTGCTTTTCTTGTTTTGTTTTGAGAGTTAGTCCCTCAAGGGTCATCTTTGTGCATTTAGAGTCTTCTTTTGAATTATTTCTCTGGACTCCTCGGCCTATTAAAAAGATTTAGTTGATGCTGATTGAGCACTACTGTGTGCCAAGCACTCTTCTAGGAACATAGCAGTGAGTGGGGAAGTCAAGTTCTTGCTTTCCTTCCTATTCGAATGGGGAGAGATACAGAATAACAAATATAAAATGTCAGATGGTTATAAGTGCTAGGAAGAAAAGGATCAGGCAGGGTAAGGATGAAAGAGCATGAGGGGGTCTGTTTTAGGATAGTCTGGGAGGACCACTAGAACGGTAACATGAACCAGGTTCTGAAAGAAGTGGGAGAATGATCAGTGTGTCTGTCAGGGAAAGAATAATTCAAGCAGAAGAGCAGCAGCTGCAAAGGTACCATCACACTTGGGGAAACAAGAACATGGCCTGTTTTCTCCTGTGCCTCAGTGTCTGTAGCAGTGGTGATGAGGGCTGTGTTGGGAATTGGTGGTTGATAACGAGAGGACAAGATGGTTGATGGGTGCGTGGTTGGTGGAGGATGGATAGCCGTGAATGAGTTCTTGTTCTGCGCTCCTATAGTCAAAGGGTGAATAGGTCAGTACAGTCATTCTTCCTGACTGGCACTCTCATTTCTAGGAACCTCTCCAGAGGAAGTAATTAGACTTGCTAATTATTTGCAATCACAGAACACAAGCAGTGCCCAGAAAAGAAATTGGTTTTGTTAAATTGTGTCACATCCATACAATGAAACCCTTTGTGTTCTCTTAAAAATGATGACATAGTTGTATACATAGTTGTTTGATAAGTAGTTGCCTATATGTTTGTAAAAATGTTTATAGGAGAAAGTTGGAGCCGAAACCAGTTTGGCTCAGTGGATGGAGCGTTGGCCTGCGGACTCAAGGGTCCCAGGTTCGATTCCGGTCAAGGGCATGTACCTGGGTTGCAGGCACATCCCCAGTGGGAGATGTGCAGGAGGCAGCTGATCGATGTTTCTCTCTCATCGATGTTTCTAGCTCTCTATCTTTCTCCCTTCCACTCTGTAAAAAAAATCAATAAAATATATTAAAAAAAAAAAGTTGGAAGGGTTATATGCTAAGTCTTAAAACAGTAGATGCTTTTGCTTGGCAGTTCGACACATTGAGTTTTGATGTTTTTATGGTCTATGTTTTTAGATTTTTTAATAATGGATATATCTTATTTTTATAATTAAAAAGTAATGTTACTAGTGATAATAGTTATCAGCCTGCAGCCAGTTAGACTTTGCCATTGACTTTGCTATTATAGATATTTTTGTTAGACATTTTGTTATAACAACATATTTCATTGGTTAAAAATGAAATCACTAAAACGCAGGCTTCAAGAATATTGGGTGGAAGAATCCATAATTACTATTTGGACAAATCCCTCAGTTTCTATGAGAAAGTTGTCTACTGCAGCGGTCGCCAGCCTTTTGGACCTCACGGACCACCAGTGGTCCGTGGACTACCGGTTGGCAACTGCTGATCTACTGCACTGACTCAGCAGTCCTGTCTCCTGGAGCAGGTGGGGCTCTAGCTTAAATGTGGCCCAAATTGCCCAGGAAACTTCTCCAAAATGTGCACATATGGGCTTGCGCAACCTACTCCCACCCAGACCACTTGCTGTCCACCCCAGAGAAATTCTCTTAACCAGAAGTGAGCAGCTGTCTCCTGCCCCGGTGCGGATCACTGCTCTGGGTAGTGGCTCAGAAGAAGGCAGGCAAGGTCTCTGTCTTGGAGGGCCTTTCACTGTGGGTGAGGAGGCCAGAAGTCCGCATCAAGAGTTGAGCAGTGCACTCTGACCCAGAACCTTCTGTATACCTACCCATGTGTTGGACAACAGCTTCCTTTTTTGCTCAATGTGGCACTCATTGAATTTTAGTTAAATCTTGTTACTTAATTGTTTGTTGATAGAACTTTTTGTCTCAAGAGAAATTGAACAGTTTGCCATCATTGTGAAGAAGTGTGGAATTGATTCACTTCAAAGATGACACAGTACTACTCATTCGTAGAAGTGAATTTCTTTGGAGAAGTGCATTTATTTTTTTTTTCTTTTAATTAAATCTTTATTGTTCAGATTATTACATTTGTTCCTCTTTTTTCCCCCCCATAACTCCCCTCCTCCCAGTTCCCACCCCACACTCCGCCCTCACTCCCCACCCACTGTCCTCATCCATAGGTGCACGATTTTTGTCCAGTCTCTTCCCGCATCTCCCACACCCCTTTCCCCCCCAAGAATAGTCAGTCCATTCCCTTTCTATGTCTCTGATTCTATTATAATCAACAGTTCATTCTGTTCATCAGATTATTTATTCACTTGATTCTTAGATTCACTTGTTGATAGATGCATATTTGTTGTTCATAATTTGTATCTTTACCTTTTTCTTCCTCTTACTCTTCTTAAAGGATACCTTTCAGCATTTCATATAATCCTGGTTTGGTGGTGATGAACTCCTTTAGCTTTTCCTTATCTGTGAAGCACTTTATCTGACCTTCAATTCTGAATGATAGCTTTGCTGGATAAAGTAATCTTGGTTGTAGGTTCTTGGTATTCATCACTTTGAATATTTCTTGCCACTCCCTTCTGGCCTGCAAAGTTTCTGTTGAGAAATCAGCTGACAGTCGTATGGGTACTCCCTTGTAGGTAACTGAGTTTCTTTCTCTTGCTGTTTTTAAGATTCTCTCTTTGTCTTTTGCTCTTGGCATTTTAATTATGATGTGTCTTGGTGTGGTCCTCTTTGGATTCCTTTTGTTTGGGGTTCTCCGCGCTTCTTGGACCTGTAAGTCCATTTCTTTCACCAGGTGGGGGAAGTTTTCTGTCATTATTTCTTCAAATAGGTTTTCAATATCTTGCTCTCTCTCATCTTCTGGCACCCCTATAATTCTGATGTTGGTACGCTTGAAGCTGTCCCAGAGGCTCCTTACACTATCCTCGCATTTTTGGATTCTTTTTTCATTTTGCTTTTCCGGTTGGGTGTTTTTTGCTTCCTCGCATTTCAAATCATTGACTTGATTCTTGCGCTCCTCTGGTCTGCTGTCGGGAGTCTGTATAATATTCGTTATTTCAGTCCGTGTATGCTTAATTTCTAGGTGGTTCCCCAATATACGATCGAGGGTCTCATTAGTTTTCTTGTAGATCTCATTAAGTTTATCGGCGGCTTCTAAACAGTTCTTGAGAGACCTTAAAAGTGTGGTTCTGAACTCTATATCTTCCATTGACAATTTTGTCCTGTTTCTTTGTCTCCGCATTTTGTTATGCTTCCTTGGTGCACCCCCTAGTGGTCTTTGTGCGCAGTCTTATAAACCTTGATTGTTGTAGCTAATACCAGGGAGGGTTTGACCTCCAGGCCAAGTGGCTATGAGAATCAGCTGTGCCTGCAGTGAGAGAACGTCTGTCCTCTAGGGAGGTGCTAATCTAGCCTTTGCCTGAGGCTATCCGGCAAATGCCTCTGTGCAGGGCTTGGGCGGGGCGGGTCGCACAGGATCAACAGGGTGGGCCGGAGAGAGCAGTTATGGCGGCTCTCAGTCCTGTCCCCAGGGGCTCTGCCTCTCTGAGTCCCAGCAATGGCTGCAAACCTCGGAGAGAAAGCTGCACTCGCTCTGACCGAAGCCAGACAGTCCCACTTCTCCCGTTTGAGTCTGGGTCCCTAAAGACTCGCCCGGATCTGGAGCTCAGAGTCTGCGACTCCCTCCCGATTGAAAACGCCAACCGCGCCCTCCGCCGCCAGCCCGCTCCGCGCACTCCGCACCTCAGAATTTGACTTCAGCACTGCGCCTCCTCTGAGTGTCCGTATGCATTTCTCTTTCCTCCTAGTTGTAGGACTTCCACTCAGCCAGCGTTCCTGTGGTTCTGGGTGATGTCCCTTCCGTTTTTTGGTTTCACTTTTGAAGTAGTTGTTCAAGGCAGCAAACTCCTGCGTTAACCTATGCCGCCATCTTGGTTCCCTCCGAGAAGTGCATTTATTAAAAACAATAAAGTCTTAGATGGCAGAGTTCTTTACAGGAATCTGAAACAACTTAACTCGGTGTTTTACTAATTTAGTGCTGATAGGAACCTCTGAGGTCTGCCTTGCTGGTATTTCTTCTCTCTGCTCGACAGATGAGGAACTGGAAATTAGTGACAAAGCTGGGATTAAGGCCCCTGGCTTCGATTTCTCAGCCTTGGCATGCAGATCTTTGGACTGCATCATGCCTCCAAGGATGGCTAACCTACTGTATCCATTTTTCCTTCAGACTAAAGCAAATCTTGTAACTCCAAGGAATGGAGAACCACTAATTGCTGCTATTCAGGATTTTCTAACAGGTGGGTTTGTGAAATTCACTTAAAAGGAGGCTGTGGAACAATGTTTCTCATTCACAATGGTTTTATATGAGGACTTGCGAAGCTGTTTAATTGCCTGTGCTTCAGTCTGTTGTTTGTTTACTAAGGTTAACTGTGAACTTATTTTTGAGATGTTTTGTATTGGTTGATTGTTCATTGAATCAGCAAGCATTTGTTGAGCTCCTGCATAGACCAAACATGTTTCTAAGCCCTGGGGATACAGCAGTGAGTAAATCAAACTCCTTTTACTCATGGAGCCTAAATTCTAGCTGGAGGGGGAGAGCCAGTAAGCAGCTGTATGTTTTGTCACTTTTTAAGTAATAGCCCATATTTATTTTTAATATATTTTTATTGATTTCAGAGAGGAAGGGAGAGGGAGAGAGAGATAAAAACATCAGTAGGAGATGCTGGTAGGAATCTCAACTTTAAAATTGAAATGTGATTTTCTCAGTTTCATTCCTTTATGTGTGTGTGTGTGTTTAACACTTTTAGGTGCCTATCTCCTTACTCTTAAGGACACTTTCTTTGACCGAGCCAAGGCATGCCAAATCATTGCTTCAATACTGGTGGGCAAGGATGAGAAAATTAAAGTTCGTCTCCCGCCTCCTACAATATTAAAGGTTTGTGCAGGAGCTGTGTGTGTATGTACACAGGTGTGTGTGTGTGTGTGTGTGTGTGTGTGTGTGTGTACACAGGTGTGTGTGCGTGTCCATCCCCATATGGATGTACCCGTGCCGGTGCTGGGCTTGCATGTGATCGCTGTAGTCTTGTCTTATTTACATGAAAGGTGGTCCAGACCAGGCTTGGCCAGTTGATGCTCTGCCTTCCTTTCCTCCAGCCTGTCACCCTGTGGACAGGAAAGCAGATCTTCAGTGTCATCCTCAGACCTAGTGATGACAATCCAGTGAGGGCCAACCTTCGTACCAAGGGCAAGCAGTACTGTGGCAAAGGAGAAGACCTCTGTGTCAATGATTCCTGTGAGTTAAAGCAAACGGTGGAAAGGGGCGGGGGGGGGGGGGGGGGTTCAGAAAAGCAAATTCAGTGTTTCTCTAAGGCCTTAGCCTGAGGCAGGGAATTTGTTCTTCAGGGAAATGTAGCTGATGATTCTCCTCTCAGATGTGATTTTCTTGGTGTGTTTTTTTAATATGTTTTTACTGATTTCAGAGAGGAAGGGAGAGGGGGAGAGAGAGAGAAACTTCAGTGATGAGAGAGAATCATTGATTGGCTGCCTCCTGCATACTCCCCACTGTGGATCGAGCCCACAAACTGGGCATGTGCTCTACTGGGAATTGAACCGTGACCTCCTGGTTTACAGGTCAATGCTCAACCACTGAGCCATGCTGGCCGGGCTCAGATGTGATTTTCTATTTCTCTAAGGTAGAGATCCTGTAGACACATGGGCCAGTGATTAGAATTTTTTTTTTTTAACACATGCATTTTGTCTTAAGTGACTGGTTTTTAAATTGTTTTATTGCTTAAAGTATTACAAAGGGTATTACATATGCCTTCTTTTTTCCTCCGCCTTTGACAATCCCCTGGCCTCCCCTACCCCGCAGTGTCTTATGTCCATTGGTTATGCTTGTATGCATGCATACAAGTCCTTTGGTCGATCTCTTACCCCCCCTCCCCCCCCACCCTCCCCTTTTTGTCTTAATTAAATTTATTGAGCTGACATTGATTTAGTGTCTGTCATTTAATGCAGTTTCTTTTATTCTGCCTCTTGTTTTTTTGAGTTGTTTTTTGTTGTTTTTTTCATCAACCAGAGTCTCAGTACTTAAGGCATCCAATTTCATTTTTTATTTTTTTTTATTTTATTGCTTAAGAATTTCTTATTTTATGTCCAAAAAATGTGTTCATTGACTAAAAGTATGACTAAAACGTATAACAAAAAAATACGAAGTTTTTTCCTGCCTCACCTGGTTAGTGAATTTTCTGATAACATGAAGAACAGATGATAACAGTGAGATTTATTTAAGTGCAAGCCAACTGAGTCATGTAGACGAATGCAACTCAAAGTTTGGTCTACAGACCAGTGCCATCGAGCCAGTGTTTCCTTTCTGGCATGAGCTCCTTAGTCTATCTTAGGCTGCTAACAAGAATGGGCTTTGTGCCCTGACCAGTTTGGCTTAGTGGATAAAGCGTTGGCCTGCGGGCCGAAGGGTCCCAGGTTCGATTCCAGTCAAGGGCATGTACCTTGGTTGCGGGCACATCCCCAGTAGTGGGTGTGCAAGAGGCAGCTGATTGATGTTTCTCTCTTATCGATGTTTCTCTCTCATTGATATTTCTAACTCTCTATCCCTCTCCCTTCCTTTCTGTGAAAATCAATAAAATATATTAAAAAAAAAAAAAAAAGAATGGGCTTTGTAGCAAGGCCTTTTGAAATGGATCTATAGGACTCTGTGGAGTCTCTCTGAAGGTCAAGGTTTCTGCTGTCTTGTAATGAAGGTGAAATGTTTTGTAGAGCATTGGTTTTTCTCAGATTTATAATCATTACTTTGAAAATATGCTCCCAGGATTTTTAGATATTTTGGCTTGTTGTTTTATTTTGGTTTTTATTATTTTTTAAAGCATCATGGTATTTATTTATTTATTTATTTATTTATTTTAATCCTCACCCGAAGATATTTTTTCATTGATTTTTTTTAGAGAGTAGAATGGATGGGGAGAGACACAGAGAGAAACATTGATGTTAGAGAGATGCATTGATTGATTGCCCCCCCCCCCCCCCCGCCCCCGGGACTAGGGCTGGGGATGGAGCCTGCCATTTAATGCAATTTCTTTTATTCTGCCTCTTTTGTTTTTTGGGTATGTACCCTTGACCCGAATCAAACCCGGGACCCTTCAGTCTGTGGGCCAACGCTCTATCCACTGAGCAAAACCAGCTAGGGCTAGCTTGATGTTTTAGATTGTGTTTTGTTTATTTCTAGATGAGAATTTCACTTCTTTTGGTTACATAAGCTCTTCACAGTGGTGCCCCTGTTAGTTTCCAATATCTTAGACCAGTGGTTGGCAAACTGCGGCCCCTTGAGTGTGGCTCTTCCACAAAATACCACATGCGGGTGCGCACATACAGTGCGATTGAAACTTTGTGGCCACACTCAAGGGGCCAAAGAGCCGCATGTGGCTTGCGAGCCACAGTTCGCGGACCACTGTCTTAGACGAACAACACAGTGCTCTACACTTTGGTTAAAAGAACTTTGCTATACACGATGTCATTGATGCCCAAAATATCCCCATGACATAGAGATGGCAAGTGCTTGATGTTGTCTTTCACAGTTCACAGATGAAGAGAATGAGGGCTAACTAGTACATTTCAGAGTTAGGACTATAAGGTAACTAATCGGGCCTTTAATGCTTCTTAAAAGACACTAGATTCCTCTTTTTGAGGAGAATTTCCATTTGCTCTGCTTTAACTTTAAATATGGAAACAAGTTTTCTCAACTACCTCCAATACTTTTTGGAATGGAGAAAGGTGTATTAATTTCCTGTTTAAATGCATAGTCACTGTTATCCTTGCAGATGTCACTATCCAGAACAGTGAGCTGATGAGTGGCAGCATGGACAAAGGAACACTGGGATCAGGATCCAAGAACAATATTTTTTACATTTTGCTGCGAGACTGGGGACAGAATGAAGCTGCCGATGCCATGTCAAGGCTTGCCAGGCTGGCTCCTGTCTACCTCTGTGAGTATCTCAGCATCCTCATTTTAATGCCATATTTTCTGGGTTTTAGGGGTTTCTTCTGCTATTGTTTCATCCCCCTTCTCACCCCACACACATATACATATCTATTCCAAGCTAAACATTATGCTTTCCTCAGTGAAATGAGTGTGATACTGACTAATTGGGCTGCACATTTGCGTTGCTTTTCAATCTTTTCTCAAATCTATAAGGGCTCCCTGTTGCCTACCAGATAGGATTGTGTTACATAAAGAGCCTTTTGTGGGCTGCTTCCAAGGTTCCTGTGCACTCACTGTACCCTCTGGGCCTTCCATGATTCAGCCCTACCAGATTTCTCAGTATTTCCCTCCTACCCTGGCACTGTTCTATTTCCTGTGTTTGCTCATGTTTTGAGCTTGCCATGAGTCAGATCTTTACTGCCCCCAAACATCTTTAGTTTACTCTTAACTTGATTGATTCATTGGTTGGGTATAGAATTGCCAATTGAAAATTATTTAACCTTAGAATTCTGAGGACATTGCTCTATTCTGTTCTAGCTGCCAGCATTGCTATTAAAGTGTATTTCCATTCTTATACCCAAATTTTTGTATTGAATTGTCTTTTTATTCTGGAAACTTTAAGAATCCTCTCTTTGGTTTTGGCATTCTGAAAGTTCACAATGGTACATCTTTGATATGGGTATTTTACCATTCATTGTGCTGAGCACTCTGTAAATTCTCTCAATCTACAATTATTTGTCCTTCAGTTCTGGAAATTTGTATTACTGGAGGCCCGATGCACGAAATTCGTGCAAGGGGCTCAGCCCTCACAGCCCTGGCTTCATCCAGAAGGTCATCTGGAAGGATGTCCAGAAGGTCGTTCAGCTGTCCGGTCTAATTAGCATGTTACGCTTTTATTATTATAGATTTTTCTGATAATATTCTCTCCTTTACTTCCTCGTTCTTTAATTGCCTGCTAGAGCTCCTGGATTGACTCTCTCTCTGATTTAATCTTCTTTTCCTTGTTTATGTTTTGTTTCTGATTTCATATTATCTTTTAACAATCCTATTGATTTAAACATATTTTTCACTATCATATATTTAATTTCCAACCACTGTTTTTATCCTCAGGTAGTTCTTTCCTTTTTCTTTTTTTCAAATATGTTTTTATTGATTTTTTTGTTTGTTTGTTTTTTGTTTTTTTAGAGAGAGAGAAAGGGAGAGAGATAGAGAGATAGGAACATTGATGAGAGAGAAACATCATTGATTAGCTGCCTCCTGCATGCCTCCTACTGGAGAACACAACCCTGGCATGTACCCTGGCATATGCCCTGACCAGGAATCGAACCAGTGGCCTCTTAATTCCTGGACTGATGCTCAACCACTGAGGTACACTGGCAAGGCTCCTTTTTTCTTAAGGCTTCCTTTTCTTTTTTTTTAATCCTCACTCGAGGATATTTTTTCCATTGCTTTTTAGAGAGAGTGGAACGGAGAGGGAGAGACAGAGAGAAACACCGATGTGAGAGAGAAACATCAATTGATTGCCTCTGGCATGTCCCCAACCAGGGCCGGGGGCCCTTGACCAGACTCGAACCTGGGACCCTTCAGTCTGCAGGCTGATGCTCTATCCATTGAGCCAAACAGTCTAGGGCAAGGCTTCCTATTCTTGCTCCCCAGATATATCCTCTCTATCACTGTGAGAGAAAATTACTCAGTTTATTTTATTTGCTCCCTGAATATCCTTTTAGTTTCTTTTTTCTGTGTGTGTGTTGTCCTCTGTCTTTCATGGTAATGAGGTTCCTCAAATATCTGGTTCCCTGGCTGTCGTTCATATTTTATGAGTGAGGCACAAAAACACTGATTGGAAATGGAGCTGATTGGCTAATAGATCTCTGAGATTATTAATTGAGCTGGAAACCAGCTTTTTGGTTGAGGAACTGCCCAATATCCCTATTAGTCATGTTTTTCTCCAGAGATGTCTTTCAATCTCAACCTCCTTCCCTAGGATGGAGACCTGGCTGCTGGGATTCTGGGAGCTGGACAGGGAAAGGGTCTAAGGAACCTTCGCCGTGGAATATGAAGACCTTCCCTTAGTGCCTGATTGTCAGTCACTCCCACCTGTCTACACCTTGTATCTCCCAAACCAGACTCTCTCTACTTGCATTTTTTTGGGTAGTAAACTCCCATCTTCCACAGGGCTAAGGCCCCGGGCCTGTTTTATGTGCAGACTTGACACTGGGTTTCTCTGTTTACAACACATATACCAGCTCTAGCATCTGCAGAGCCTGGTGATCTAGTTTCGGAGCCTTTCCATTGGTCCTCATTTCCATAAGCCACTTGTAGGCATCTTACTCCCGACCTCTCATCTGCTCACTTTCTACATCTATTGGGGTTAGGGTTATTGATGGTGCATGGTTCCATCAAGGTGGGGTTTACATTTGTTTCTTGCTCTCTGTGTTTTGGGATGATTTCTGAAAAGAGAAACCAGTATTTGGGGGCGTGAGGCAAAATCTAAGTCCCTACGATGCTATCCGAGAACCAGAAGTCAGAGGGCACTTTCCCTAGGCAGGGGGGACATGCCGTGCTCCCCACTCGAGAGAAGTGAGTCTTAGTCCAGATTGTGTTACTCCCTAGGGACTGGTACAGTAAGTTTTTTGTTTGATACAGTAAGTTTTAATGTCATTTAATTATGACAGATTCTCTGAAGGTATAAACTTGTTTCCACATAGTAGTTTGACTAACATCCATCTCTTAACCTTCTCTTCTTGCTTTACCTATCAACTATTCCACAGCAAACCGTGGATTCTCAATTGGGATTGGTGACGTCACACCTGGTCAAGGACTGCTAAAGGCCAAGAATGAGTTGCTGAACGCTGGCTACAAAAAATGTGATGAGTACATCGAAGCCCTAAACACAGGCAAGCTGCAGCAGCAGCCTGGCTGCACTGCGGAGGAGACGCTGGAGGTGAGTCTGGCTCTTCGGCCGATCAGTTCCGCCTCTTTGTGCTCCTGGGATGTGCTGTCAGCCATAGAGAGAAGGTAGCAGAGGGGAGAGGGAAGCAGAGGCAGTGGCTTCAGCCTCGTCTTGGCCCTGTGCTGCTTGTGTGTGTTCAATGAGGGTAGAGCCTTCAGTCAGGCCACTTACATCCTGCTCAGCTGTCACATTCTAGGTGGTGAAGACACAGCCCTATCTGTTCATTTGGCCACCCGGGCTGCTTGTGTTCAGACATCAATCACACTTGGCCCTTCTGGAGCTGGTAAAGTGCTTCTGCCCTATCTGTTTCCCACATCCTTCACCTAGAGGCTGGCACTGCCACTGTTTAAATGGATGGTCTTTGAAAGAGACTTGGGTACAGAAGATGGAAAATTATATCAAGCGTCATGTACCAGAGTGCTGCCCCTCCGCCCGCCCCCCTTGGAAACTAGGTTAGCTGAGAACAGGACCAGCACATGTCAGAGTCAGAATCGCAGCCATCCTTTGAGAGCCCTGCGTGTTCTCTGAAGCAGCCTGGTCAGCAGTCTGTCTCAGCGGGGTTTGCCTGGCTCTCCAGAGGAAAAGCTCTTTAAGCAGTAAGAACTTTTCTGATGAAGTGAATTTTAAAGCAAGGCTGTGTGAGGTAGTCACCTTACTATTACTAGCTCAGTCTTAAGCTCACATAAGTCTTAAAGAGGGGGCAGGGGGGGAAAATGGGAGTTTCTCATCTAGAGGATTACTTGAGGCCGCAGCAGCACTCACTTTTACTGGAACCGTGACCCTAAGTGACTCAGCCTCCTGAGTTGGGAGTTGAGGAAGGACAGTGTGGATGAGCTGGAGGACTAGAGCATTCCTGGGGAGTCACCTCATCTCACGGTTCACTGTGGGAGTTCAAATGTGTTCTTGGCAAGAAAAACTAGACACATTTTATAAATAGTACAGGCATTGTCTTCCACTGTGCACATTTCCTCAGGCATGTGTGTGCACAGTGATAGACTTGCTGATATGTGTCGTGTGGTTCTGTGCACACAGCCACGTGCATTCTCCTTACTGCCAATGAAAGGGTTGCTCGGGGTTTTGTTACTAATCATCCTTACCTAACACACTGATTTGGAACCTTCTGGAAGCTGTTGGTCTGTACATATAGGGCATACTGGTCTTCCAAGGCTCTGAAACCTCTATCTTTTGGAAATCTGACATCTTAAATTTTTTCAAATTTCCTTAAATTGTACATTTGTGATCAGCAGAGCCAGTGAGGGTCACTCCCACACCTCCCTTTCTCCCACCAGGCTCTGATCCTGAAGGAGCTGTCGGTGATCCGAGACCATGCGGGCAGCGCCTGCCTCCGGGAGCTGGACAAGAGCAACAGTCCCCTCACCATGGCTCTATGCGGCTCCAAAGGTGAGTGCTCTGGCCGCCGCCATCATTGTGTTGTCCATATGGACTGGCTGGTTCTGTTCTGGAAAATGTAGGAATCATAACTTCAAACAGACCTTTTGTTTATAAAGGCATATCTTTTTAAATCAGGTTCACTCATATGTTGTTTTTAAAAACAAAAAAAATCAACTGTATTTTCGATCCACAGTTGGGAATCCACGTATGTGAGGGCTGACTTCAGGTACATGTGGATTTTGACTGCAAGCAGCTGATGCCCCTCACCCTCACATTATTCAGGGATCAGCTGTATATAGAGAAATAACTATTTGCATTTTGGGGAGTTTAATATTCTAGAGGAACTTCTGGGTAATGTGTGTGGGTTTCTGAGTTTGAGGATGTTTTGAGCAACTTTAAAACAACTTTTAAAAAATAATATATATAGTATTTAGTGATGAAGCAAAATGCTTTTAATTTCACACCTACCCAGGACCTTAAAACATTAGATTTCATGATGCTGTGCGCAAATTCAAAACCTCCATGCTTCCTCTATTTCTGAAAATGTTTTACAGATAAAGTTCAAAGTCTTTAACTTTGCTGCCTTTCACCCCAATATTCTACTTTTTGCTCCTTGCACTTGCCCCACCCTTTCCCATTCCTGTGTCTTTGCTTCCCACCCCCCCGCCCCCACTTTGGGATTCCTCCCCCACCCGTTTTAAGTCTGAGTCGTCATGTCCTCCAGAGTCTAACCTGGCTGCTCTTGAAGAGGCACCTGAAGTCTTGCCTCCAGCCCAGACGTGCCTGCTGCTCCCGAGCACCTCTAGCCCTCGCCCGGCCTCCCCTGTTCCTGAGCTCCCCCCTAGGCTGTGCCCTGTTCCTGAGCTCCCCCCTAGGCTGTGACCTTACTGTGGGGAAGGGGCTGGGCTGCACTGCTTCCTGTTTTATTCCACGGATCTGCTCGCACTTCAGTTAGTTTGTGTCATAATGACGTTACATCCTGACCTGCTTCCCCAGGTTCCTTCATTAACATATCACAGATGATTGCCTGTGTGGGACAGCAAGCCATCAGTGGCTCCCGGGTGCCTGATGGCTTTGAAAACAGGTCCTTGCCTCACTTTGAAAAACACTCAAAGGTAAGCCGCGGAGGGTCAGGCAGAACTTTAAGGGCGCCCGTCTGGAGTGCAGAAGAGAGTAACTGAAGCTCTGCAGCTGCCAACCAACGTACAAGTGGCGCACAAGGGCGGGCCCTGCTCAGGGTCCTTATTGCCTCTTCAACCCAACCAGCTCGCGTCGAAGGAGCCTTGTTAACTCAGAGCTGTAACACGTGGACAATGCCCCCTTTGAAGTTTCTCTCCGAGGAGGAGGCTTTCAGGTTCCCATCCAGCTTAAGTAATCAAAATGAATATATATATATGTTCAATCTGTTTGCTTATTTGGGGGAGATTTACATAAAAGTATAAGGATTTTTAAATAGTATAAACCACACTAAAACCGACCAAGAAATTTCAGGTTCTCCCTCTGGAATTCTCAAACTCAGCTCCTAAATGTCTTCTGAATTCTATTAGCCTGTGGTTTGGGCGCTAATGTAAGCAGAGAGAGGCAAACCTGTGCTGAGGTTCTGGGATTCAGGGGCAGCAGCTGTTAAACCTGTAGTTCCAAAACTTAAAGTAGACTTGGTCCCTCAGTAAATCCTGGGTGTGGAGCCCAACAGCTCCTGCCGCTTGGAACTGGAGTATTTCTGTTCAGCCCTCCCAGGCAGACAGCACTGCTGTCCTGAGATGTCTGGAGTCTCTGCACCAGGTAGCCCCAGGAACAATGCAGGTCCTCTGCCCCAGGTCAGAATTCACCAGAGGTCAGGCAGATAAGTGATCGCTGGAATGGCACCTGCCTGTGTGTGTCAGGCTCAGAGTTGTAGGGCAGCTGACTAATTGGGAGGAGAGGCCAGGGCATCCAGACTTCTCGGTCCCTAGGCCAGTGCTAGATTAGACTTCGGGAAGTCTGCTTGCCTAGAAATGTCTCTGAGTCCACCAGCTGCCCCTTAAACACCATAAAGAAGTGGGAGGTTGGTCTGTTCATCTCAGTTGTCCTCTAAGGAACATAGACCTATCCAGACCAAAGGCTATTTGGCCATTTCACATGGTGTTTTACACGTGTGTATTTTAACAGTGTCACTGAAATACATTGGTATGTCATAGTCACCCATTCAAAGTGTACAGCTCAGTGACTTAGTAAGTATGTTCACATAATTGTGTGATCATCCCCATCATCTAATTTTAGGACATTTTCAGCACCCCAAGTGAGCCCCATAAACATCAGCAGCCCATGGTTGTGTTCCTGGCCCAGGAAGGTGTCTTTAAGGGACTCATCATTTCCCAGGGAACGGGCCGGCTGCTGCAGCGAGAGTGCCCTCCGAGGTCCTTGGCTGCCCGCCTGCTCCATGGATGGCAGCCCCGGCTTTGGTTTCCTCTCCTGAGCCACTTGCCTGCCACTGGCACCAGCACCGGCCCTGGCTGGACCTCACCCTCCTTGTCTCTGGGAAGGATGGGTTGTGCCAAATTATTTCTCGTTTAGGGAAGGGTATGCAAAGCCCGCCACTTCAGGAGAGTGCAGTGGCCAGGGATTTCTAGCTGGAAGGTGTAGCATTTTCTGATGTGAATGAGGTTTGGAATGGACCCTGAACTTCTTTTTGTTTGATTTTTCTTTTCTTTTTTCTACTTCTCTTTAGCTCCCAGCTGCCAAAGGCTTTGTGGCTAATAGCTTTTATTCTGGTTTGACACCAACTGAGTTTTTCTTCCACACAATGGCTGGCCGGGAAGGTCTAGTCGACACGGCCGTAAAGACAGCTGAAACGGGATACATGCAGGTAATTGAAGAAATGTAGGCCATTAACAACAGAGTAGGACAGAGCTCTGTGGACTTTGACTGCTGAGTGTTTACATATTTTGTACACAAGCTAAAGTATACCCAGTCTTGGTAATAAAAAGGGAAAATTAAGAAATGTAGAAGAAATTAAACAATAAAAAGGCTAATGTTAATGTTCCAAATCCTGTGCACCTCGAGTGATCAAGACCAGGCCAGAGCCACACTTTCCAAGGCTCTCTGGGAGGAGAATGTGCATCCTGGGACATAACGATGGAACCTCACTGAGCCTGTTTCCTAATGCACACAAATGGGCGTGGCAGGGCATCCCTCCTGTCTGCTGAGAGGACTCTGCTTCACTTTGCAGCTATTTAAGTAACATTATTAGTATCATTCTAATGGGCTCCAGGAATCTATTTTGGCATTTTGGTGCCCGCAGGGGAGCTGGGAGGGAAGGCTCTCCACTGTGTGTACAGTAGGATAACAGGTCCAGGGGGTTAATTTAAACTAGAAGGTTTCCTGTGCCTGTGCTTCTCAGACTTCCCTCTACCCCTGCTGCAGAGGAGTGGAAACACATTCCTGCCTTGTTCTTCCATAGACTGAAGAAAGAAAGAAAAATCCTTAGCAAGGGTTTTGTTTTGTTTATTTTTTTCCGGTCTAATTTTCATTTCTTCTCTGTACTCCATAATATATGTTTGTATGTTTAATTTTAATGCTTTTACCTATTATAACACCAAGTTGCTGGACCATGAACTCCTGTAGCTTTGTGTCCTCTGTCTCCCCACTGGATACCAGTCTGAGAAGCATGGCCCTTTGCAGACTGGCAACCAGGGCTGCTAATCCAGAGATGTGAACGAGTGGGCCAGACAAACAGGGCCGCTGAGGGTGAAATCAATTCCAGCCCGTAGATACCTACTTCTGTACCCTCGTCTGTGCCTCGTGTGGTGTGTCATTACTGATACTTCCCTTTTAATCATCTTTTGATGGGAAATTGCCCTTCAGTTTTGGAGTGTGCTGCTTTTGTCAAAAGCCCAAGGACTGAAATGCTTTTACCACTCTTGCCAGATGTCTTTTGATTTTATTTTCTCTCTTTACCTTTTGGAGTAGAATATGGATTTCCCAGAGCAGTGTGTTAACCTAGAACAAATTGGTTCTGGCATGAGGGATTTTTGTTTTGAAGTTGCCTGGAGGAAGAGTTCTGTCTCCCTAATGCACGAGCCACCATCACATTGCTGCTGCAGTGGGTTCTGCTGGGGGAAGGTGTTCCTCAGGCAGATTTGAGAAATGGCTGCTGCCTGCTGGGTCAGACACAATGCTGGCCCTGTTCTCCTCCCCCGTCCCAGAAGAGGGTCTCTACCCGATCCTCTGTAATTCATATTGAAGTCCATGGGGGTCCGAGATTAAGTTGTGTTTAGAAATGCAGAGCTGTTGCATTAATTTATACCTTAGGGAGAAAGAGAGAGGAGGCACAGCAGGTTAGGAAAACAGTGTTTGCATAGTCCTTCAGGGTAGATGGGGTTTAAATTGCAGGTATTCTAAAACACACTAAAGTGCTGGAGGTTGGGCATATTCTAAATCCCTCTGGACAGGTTAGAGAGGCACTCTTGGCCTCATTTTGGGGTTAGGGGAATCTTTTTAAGGGATTTCTTATAAAATGTTTTTATGTGATTAAAGGGCTAGTAACCTTGAAACTTATAGTTGGAAATCTTATCCTCTGCACATGTGACTGGTCTTTGTTTTCTGTTTTGTTCCCTTTAGAGAAGGCTTGTGAAGTCCCTTGAAGATCTTTGTTCACAGTATGATTTGACAGTCCGAAGCTCTACGGGAGATATTATACAGTTCATTTACGGGGGAGATGGCTTAGATCCCGCAGCTATGGAGGGAAAAGATGAGCCCTTGGAGTTTAAAAGGGTTCTGGACAACATCAAAGTAAGATTTAGTATTATATCTGGGGTTGGAGTGTTCTTTAGAATGGAGGTGCCCTTTGGAAAATCACACACAGTTTAATGCTCAGTCATATCTACCCAACTACTGGCTTAGTAGTTTCCTTTTGTGTTACTCTGAATAAGTTTTCCAATATTAAAGGAAAATATTTTCTCAATTTCAAAGTCTAGTGTTAGTCATCAAATGCCAACAGAAGAGGGCTTTGGTTTCTATGTAACAGGCCAGTGTTATAAGTCATGGGTGTGAAAAGCAATTACATTTCACATAATTTAGAACAGCCTTTTTGGAAGGTGGTTTGACAGTACTGATCTGAATGAAAATGTGGGTGCCTTCTGCTCCCATAGTTCCTCATAGAGGAACCAGCCCTGCAGAAATGATCTAAGAGTGCCGAGGGTGTTTTCCAGCACTGTTTGTGGTAGGGGCAGACCATCAGTGGAGGAGAGTTGAGATGCATAGTGGTCTGCCTGTGCGTTAGGATGACATGTAGCCCTTAAGTCTTTGGGGAAATGCTTTGAGCTTGAGGGTGGAGGAATATTTTCACTCTTAACATATTTGGGATTTTTTTAAAACAACAATTTGTATTATTAATGTAAATCGGGGTTGGGTCGAAGTTTGGGAGCAATGTGACAGTACCCAGAAGTCTTTGTGTAGGTGGAGTATCAGTTTACCGTTTCCACCTTCATATTAAAAGTAGGATCTAAAACTTGTTTTGAAGGAGAAAAACATCACAGGTTGCTCGAAGATCCCTCTAAGCATCCTGTCTCTTGTAGCTTCTTTCATTTAATATTGCCCCCTTCTCCATTGCGCCCGCCACCTCATACTGTGTCCTTTAACACTTGAGGCAGTCTTCCCGTGTCAGAGCGAGCCTGCACTCAGTAAAAACGAACTGGTCCTGAGCACCGAGTCGATCATGAAGAAGCACGAGTTCCTCTGCTGCCAGGACAGCTTCCTGCAGGTAAGACACCACCAGACAGTGGTGGCCACTGGGGAATGTCATGAGTTGGGGGGGGGCGGGGGGGAGTTGTGTAAGAGTGTTTCTTTGTTTAAAAAGTTAAAGAATGGCTGAGGCAAAACATCTGCAGCCAATGTGAAGAATTTGTCTCATGTCTTTCTTAGTTTGTGGCTTTTTTTCCTATTTGAAGGAAAATGCTTTAGCTAGAGAACTGATTGTGTGTAACCGTACCCGTCAACACCCTGCAATCCCCTCCTGTGGACCAGCTCTTCCTTGTTCATTCTGAATCCCAGTCATTTGTGTTGGTAGTGGGGCTGTCTCAGTATCCTCTTAAGTCGCTCTTTCTCCTACTACGGTATGGATCAGGGATCCATGGAGTCTGCCCTCCTTTTTCTTCAGGAGAGCTGGTACCTGGGCACACTCTTAAAGGTTTTTTTGTTTGTTTTTGTTTTTTTAATGTCACTCACCCATTTAAGCAGCTCCTTTCTCTTTATGTGGTGATGACCCAAAGCAAAGGAATGCAGGAACCGATCGTTTCCTGTTTGTACTGATTGGTTATTCAAATGCAGCAAAAAATCAGCAGTATATCAAAAATAAAAGCCATGCCCAGCTGGTGTGGCTCAGTAGTTGAGCGTCACACTATGAACCAGGAGGTCATGGTTCATTTCCAGGTCAGGGCACATGCCTAGGTTGCGCACTCAATCCCCAGTAGGGGGCGTGCAGGAGGCAGCCAATCAATGATTCTCGTCATTGATGTTTCTATCTCTCTCCTTCTCCCTTCCTCTCTCTGAAATCAGTAAAAATATATTTAAAACATTTTGAAAAGCCACAGAGTGAAAGTGCAAGGATGCTTTCAGTTAAGGAAGCTTCACTTCTTCCTTTCATGTGTTGAGAAGTGAACGGTGAAAAAGAACCTTACAGAATTTAATATGTTTAAAACAAGAGTATGGCTAGGCCTGGTGCCTTTGTTTTAATTTTTTTTCTGTAGATTTTTTTTAATTAACAAGTTAGAGTTGTGATTTTGTTTTTCTACATCATTATATTTACTTATATATTTCTCTGTTTATCCCTGAAGACCTTAACTGAGACAGGCTATGAGAAGTATAACGAGGTAACGCACTTGGCATGCTGCGACTGCTGAGCATAAAGGGGTGAAGCCGAGCAGCACTCGGCCGCTTGCCAGCACTGGAGATGACAGCCCTTCATCCGGGGCTGGCAAGCAGGCCTCCCTGTGCGTCACTTTGGACGGCCCCTTGCTTGTCTTTGACAAGGGTTAATGGGTGACCTCTGACCTCGGTGTTTATTTAGCCAGTGAGCAGCACTGTGTCACACACTGCAGGTCTTGGGAACACAAACATCACTAAACATGTCTTTGCCCTTCAGTGGCTCACAATCTGGTGAACTCAATTTTGCCAAGAGGGTTCAAAATCCACTGGCCAGACAGATTTGTCTGCGCCTCTGAGATGTGTCCTGGCACTCGCCTTGCCAGAGCTGAGGCAGCGGAGGCGGCTCCTGAGTGGCATTGAGCCCTGGCCCTGCCAGAGGCTGGTGCCCCTGCTCACAGACTACTGTGGCGTGAGTGTGAGAACTTAACTGCTGGTTAATCGTGTGATTAATCGCCTGTCATTTGCCGTGTTGTGAGTTCCCTGTAGTATGCATGGGTTGATTCAGCTGAATTCTTAGTAGCTTATTTCAGTTTTCATTTCTGCAAAATGATTTTTTTTTTAACCTCCAGAATGTCTAACTTTTGTGTAAGAAAAGTCATTTCAGCAAAGCCGCTGGAAGCGGGTCCCTGTGGGTGGCCGGCCGCTAAAGGTCCGTTTCCAGTGCCTGAGCTGGGAGTGGTTTTAGGTGGGTCCTCTACTGTGTGTGCAGAGTTCCTCCAGATGACAGTGCCCGGTCTTCCCAGGGACAGGCTCTCTTTCCAGTTTCCCTGCACCGGCAGGTGGGGCACTTTTAACACCTGGCGACAAATGGCAGCATCTGAGCCAAGAGGGCTCTCAGGAGCTTGCCCTAAAGCAGTGGTCGGCAAACTCATTAGTCAACAGAGCCAAATATCAACAGTACAACGATTGGAATTTCTTTTGAGAGCCAAATTTTTTAAACTTAAACTATATAGGTAGGTACATTGTTATTAACTTAATTAGGGTACTCCTACGGCTTAGGAAGAGCCACACTCAAGGGGCCAAAGAGCCGCACGTGGCTCGCGAGCCGCAGTTTGCCGACCATGGCGCCTAAAGGATATGGCAGCGGCTAGACAAGAAGGTGGGGAGGAACCAGCAATGTGGAAGAGGCTCCTTCCACGGATAACACAGAGGAAAAGTGCAGCGGCACCGGGCGTGCTGCCTTTGAATACTCCGTTAGGCAGAGTCACACCAGGGGTGAGGGCTACTGCGTGGTGGGTGCTGTCGGCTCATTTGAGAAGTGCTCTGCGTCAGTCCCATCAAGTGTGACCCCCCTGGGAGCAGCACTCTGAAGGGGCCAGTTTGTTACAGTGCAGCACACCCCTCCGCAAGCACACGCGAGGAGGTGCCGGCTGGTCCTGGTTCTGGAGTGACCGTGAAGCTGGGTTTATTTCACAGACACACTGTCAGCTGTAAAACAGATGGGCTTTTTCCCCTTTGAGGGTTGCTAGAAAACTGCTGCAGGTCTGTAGTCTCCAGTGCTGCCCTCCTCATGATGTACTTCTCACCTTCCTTGCTCCATTTTGTCAACATCCTTTTTTGTTTTTTATCCTTTGAGAGTACTGTTCTCAAATACAGCAGGAATAGCAAATATACTGAAGTTTCAATTCTAGCTGAGACCGGTTTCCAAATGTCTGATTGGAGCGGGAGACTGAGGGGGTGAGGCCAAGGTGAGAGTAAGAGGAGGTGAAGTGGAGTGTGGGGGTGCTTCCTTTGAAATGTACATAATGTCTGCAAAGCTGTGCTCTAGCTTGTTAGTTTTTAAATGGATCATAAGGACTTCAGGAGAAAATCTAAAATCAATCAGTCTAGAGACTAAGTCTAACAGTGCACTTCTGCCTGCTCTGAGCTGTATAAATGGAGGCAGTGTGTATGCCAGGAGAGCAAAGGGAGAGCGGAAGGTGAGAAGGCTTTCCTAGTGTAAGGGCGACATGGCAGGGCCAGGAAAGTGGCCGGTGTGGCCTTTGCTGAAGCATCATTGGAGAAAAAAGGCCCTAGAAACATCTGAACCAGTGAGCCCTGTGTCCAGGATGTGGATGATTGGGTGTATCCCTTGGGGAAACATTTTGTAGTAGGAACTTTATCTGTGTTGTACCCCTTAAAGTATACATTTAGCTGTTAACTATTTTAGTGATATGATGGGCTTGCATAGTACTGAAGTTTATAAAACACATCATATCATCTGAATTACTGATATTTGCTGTGTAATCATTCAGGAAATAAAGAACTTCATTAAGGGGGTTTCTGAGAAGATCAAGAAAACCAGAGATAAATACGGCATCAATGATAATGGCACAACAGAGGTAAGTGGCCTTTCCCAGGTGGAAGGGCGGACACTTGGGTATTTTCAGGTACCAGCCCTAACTCTACACTTGGTTTTGTTCTTCCAGCCCCGGGTGCTGTACCAGTTGGACCGGATCACCCCCACCCAAATAGAAAAGTTTCTGGAGACCTGTAGGGACAAGTACATGAGGTAGGGATGCTCACTGTCTTAGACTACTGGGTAGTCACAGGGTCTCAGATCCTTCCTTTTGGCCCACAGAAACAGATTCTGCACCAGCACCACTTAATGATAGTCTGTGTAGACAGATGCTCCAAGATGTGGAATTGCAAGGAAATTTCCAAGTGTTTTTTCCCCACAGAGAAACTACCAATATGTATTTGGCAGGTGCCACCTCCTGTCTCTACCTTCAGTTCCATTTGTTAGCAGGCTGTCATATCTTCTTCAGGCAATAGACATTGGGGCCCAGTCATTGCCTGTTGACGTTGACCACAAGTAGCCACACAGTTTCAATATCTGGCCCTTCTGGGCATCGTGTCTCCTGTACGCACCTATTACTGATCTATGCCAGGTTCTTCCTCTGCCACCAGCACAGCTAAGCTCGTTGCCAATTCCTTCCTGACCCTGAAGGCATTTTTTCTGCTGAAAAGAAGTAAACAGAAGCTTCTCCCTGGCAGTTTTACTGGACTTTCCATCCACATCTCCCTTCTAGGGCACAGATGGAGCCCGGTTCTGCGGTAGGCGCACTCTGTGCCCAGAGCATCGGCGAGCCGGGCACCCAGATGACCCTGAAGACGTTCCACTTCGCAGGCGTGGCCTCCATGAACATCACCCTGGGTGTGCCCCGCATCAAAGAGATCATCAACGCTTCCAAAGCCATCAGGTGCCTCCTCCGTTTCTCTTCTGTTCCCATACTGCCTGCCTCTTTTTTTCAGAAGCAGTGATCTCTTGTCATATGTGCTATCTAAATGGGCAGTATCTCAAATTCAGTGGCATGCCTGTGTTAATCATACTTTAGTTTTTCAAAAACCCGTTGGGAAAAAATTAGTTGAAACTAGATACAGTCAAAATCGAAAAGTGGTTCTTTATGGCCATTGGTCACATGAAAGAGAGAAACCTAAAAAACTGCTGGAAAAATGACAGCAATGTGTCCGTGTAGATTTCATACTTTTTTGCTTTTGTTAATCCTCACCCGAGGATCTTTCCCCCCCCCTTTTTTTAGAAAGGGGGAAAGGGATGGGGAGAGAGAGAAACATTGATATGAGACACATCGATTGGTTGCCTCCTGTACATGCTCTGGCTAAGGCCAGGGATTGAACTTGCAACCCAGGTACATCCTCTTGAATCATGCTCAGGAATCAAATCAGAGATCCTTCGGTGCGCAAGTCAGTGCGCTAACCATTCTGCAGCCCAATCAGAGCTAGGTTTCACTTTTCTTTTTAAATATGTTTTTACTGATTTTAGAGAGAGAGGAAGAGAAAGATAGAAACATCAATGATGAGAGAAAATCGTTGATTGGCTGCGTCCTGGCACACTGCTGGGGATTGAGCCCACAACCTGGGCATGTGCCCTGATCAGGAATCGAACTGGCAGTCTCCTGGTGCATTGGTTGCCGCTCAACCACTGAGCCACGCAGCCGGGCAGGTTTCAGATTTTTGATGTTATATCCCCAGCCTAACCAGACCTGACTGATGTGTCTACCATTTGGGCTGTGACTCCCACGTGATTTCATGATAGGATTTGTAGATGATCTGAGACTAGAAATATAGAAATATGTTACATTTGATGACAGAATGATGATTCCTCTGTGATCTGAATAAAAACAGCATTAAATGAAGGAAAGCTGCACTTGGCTGTAGAATGGCAACTATAGACGTCCACGGTGGCAGGGGCTCTGAGCGCCTGCCTTCTCTGGGTGGGTCAGTCTCGTCCAGGAGTGTGTGTTCAGGGGACACTGCCAGGACAGCGGGTGTTGGAGGAGCTGGAGGTGTCCTGGAGAGCAGGTTATGGGGCAGGGGAAAGGATGGCGGAAGCTGTAATACACAAAGAGCCAATTTACTTGGGGAACAGAACTAAATTACTAGTAACTACTTAATAGGACCAAAGAGGAAGAGGTAGGTGCACTTGGTCAGAAAGAATTTCCTGAAAAGCATTTCATTCACTGGTAGAGTGGTTTGCCTCTTGGGCGCCCAAAATAGTAAATGTAAATGAGAATGTCTGGCCCTAACTGGTTTGGCTCAGTGGATAGAGTGTCGGCCTGTGCACTGAAGGGTCCCGGGTTCGATTCTGGTCAAGGTCACATGCCCAGGTTGTCGGCTCAGTCCCCAGTAGGGGGTGTGCAAGAGGCAGCCAGTCAGTGATTTTCTTTCATCATTGATGTTTCTCTCCCTCTCCCTTCCTCTCTGAAATCAATAAAAATATATTTTAAAAAAATAAATGAGAATGTCTGAGGAAGCAGCGTGACACAGCACACGCTCAATAAATTGCAGTTGCTCTGTGTGCGGATTTAACAAAGCAGCCATCTTCAAGCAGGCATACTTCTCGTGCTGACGTTGTTTTTGCTTTACGTTTCACAGCACTCCAATCATCACGGCTCAGCTAGACAAGGATGAGGATGCAGATTACGCTCGCCTCGTGAAAGGGAGAATTGAGAAAACTCTCTTGGGAGAGGTAAGGAGAAATCCCTTAATAATGAGAAAACTAGACCAATAGTATTGCAAGGAAATATAAAAACCAGGTGCAGTGGGTATGCCAGTTGGTGTGGCCACACTATTCTATGTCCTTCAAAGAAAAGAGAGAGCAGGCCCTGGCCAGGTACTCAGTTGGTTAGAGCATCATCCAGATACACCAAGGTTGCAGGTTCCATCCCTGGTCAGGACACATGCAAGAAGCAACCAGTGAATGCATAAATAAGTGGAACAACAAAATCGAAGTTTCTCTCTCTCCTCCCTTTCCTATCCCTCTAAAATTAACTTAAAAAAAAAAAAAGAGTAAGCAGGCCCTGACCAAGTAACTCAATTGATTAGAGCAGCATCCAATAACGCCAAGGTGGCGAATTCAATCCCTGATCAGGACACATACAAGAAACAGCCCCAGCTGGTGTGCATCAGTGGTAGAGTGTCAACCCAGGAACCAAGAGATGGAGGTTCTATTCCCAGTCAGGACACATGCCTGGGTTGTGGGCTCAATCCCCAGAAGGGGGCGTGCAGGAGGCAGCCAATGGATGATGTTTCTCATCCATGTTTCTATCTCCCTCTCCTTTCCTCTCTCTCTCAAAAAATCAATAAAAACATATATATATTTTTTATAGTGAATACATAAACCAGTCCCATAGCTATTTATTACTATTTTTAAGTATTATATACTATACAGAATTGTATACATGCTGGGGTCCAACCCCAGCAGGTCCAGGGGTCCCCAAAGGTGTGGACGGAGTCGGCGAAGAAGGAATGACACAGAGACAGCGTTCAGTTGATCAGCAGCCTAGCCAGGATCTCCAGCCAAGTTCTGTTCAGGATCTCCAGCGAAGTTCTGTTCAGGATCTCCAGCCAGGTTCTGTGTCCATGTTCTCTTGCTAGGTTCTCCAGCCAGGTTCTCCAGGTTCTCCAGCTTCTCCAGCCAGGTTCTGTAGCCATGTTCCCTCGCTAGGTTCTCCAGCCAGGTTCAGTCACCAGGTTCTAGTCAGGTTCTCTTGCCATGTTCTAGCCAGGTTCTGTAGCCAGGTTCTGTCTCTAGGTTCTTCAGCCAGGTTCTCTAGCTAGGTTCTGTCTCTAGGTTCTGTGGCCAGTTTCTGTCCAGGATCTTTTGCCATGTTCTCTCCAGCGAAGTTCTTCTGTCTCTAGGTTCTGTGTAGGTTCTGTGTAATAAAAACATATATTTTTTAATAAAGAAACAAGCAGTGAATGCTCTTAGAAAAAGGGAAGGTGACTGATTAACATACCGGTCTTTCTGGCACTACAGATTTCAGAGTATATCGAAGAAGTGTTCCTTCCCGACGACTGCTTTATCCTCGTCAAGCTCTCCCTGGAACGGATTAGACTTCTGAGGCTGGAAGTGAGTCGTTAACTAAATGTGTAGAGGCAGTCGCCCTCTGTCAGTCCCAGGCTGGTGCTGGTGAGTGGGACCCAGCACAGGACGCGCTGCAGAGACTTGCCTTTGGTGCTTCTGTGTGAATCTGTTGCACCTTCACAGTCTCTTTCTAAACCTGACCTGACACAGGAAATTAGTTGAAATTTTGTGCAGGCCACCGTACCGTCATGGTGACAAGTATTGCAATAATCCGTCTCCTTGTCAGTCTTCCCAGTGTCTAGAGGGGCACTGGCTGTCTGTCTTGCACATCTGTGGCCCCAGCACCAGCATGGCACCTGGCTAGCTCAGTGAATGTTTTTGGGTGGGCGGTTAACCTTGCTTACCATATTGGCATTTATGGTTGAACGATTATCAGCCTTTCTCAGGGACAGACTGAGGCGGGGTGCAGACTGAGTAACTTCTTGGCACCTTCCTCCCTCTCGAGGTAGTTAAAATCTATGCTAGTCTTCACACATTTTGTGTCCCTTCTCTCGAGTACCAGGTCCATGTGTTTGTTCATGGGAACGATGACCCAGATTGAGCAGCCAGTTCTCCAGGTCAGGGTTTCTCTAGGCTGGCTCTGGCCACCTGCCTCTGTCCTTTTAGCACAAGAGCAGGGCCGCATCCGGGAGTGTAGATACGAGTAGTTGTGAGGTCGGTACAGGGGAAGTGGCACTGATGCTTTTAAATTGTCCTGGCCACCAACCTCGCACTCCCAGACGCCCCTGGAGCCCGGGCATGCTGCCATGAATTGAGCGTGCATTTCCACTGGGGGTGTGGAGGGACTATAAAAAGAAACTATTTTATAAATAAAGCACAAGTATACATACAGTACGTAAACAAATACAGTATATCTCTAGTATTAGAATCTCATGGTGGGGAGAGAGATTAGGGGAAAAAATGCCTGAAAAGACTTCTTAGAGGGGCAACGATGACAAAGGGCTGAGAAATACTGGAATCAAAGGCTCCGATCCGTCAGTAATGCCCTGGGCGTGCGGCCGCCCCTGGCCCCCGCAGGTGAACGCGGAGACGGTGCGGTACTCCATCTGCATGTCCAAGCTCCGAGTGAAGCCGGGCGACGTGGCTGTTCACGGCGAGGCCGTGGTGTGTGTCACCCCCCGTGAGAACAGCAAGAGCTCCATGTACTATGTGCTGCAGTTCCTGAAGGAGGACCTCCCCAAGGTGAGGCGACAGTCGCCCCCAGGCCCCCCCAGCCAAGTGCTGGGAGGTTTGTAAAGGGATGCATTTACCTCCAGCATCCGTATCTAGGCCCCAGAGCACCCTAAGTCCTGTCACTCCTGAGACTGAGGGGGCACCCATTCCTCCTCCTGTGCCACTCCTAAGGAATCAGTCGGTGTTTTCTCCTCAGTACTGTCATGCCAGCTCTGTCTGTTAGACTCCTCTGTTCCCTCCTAAAACGGACCATGGGAAAGGACACGGTTTCCTGAACTGCTGCCTTCTCCCTGGACCTCAGAACAGTGGGCAGGACTTTTAGGCGTGGACGTCACTGATACTCCCCACTGAGAACGGGGTGCTCCCGGGAACACACCAGGGCCCGACGTCCACATCCTCTCTGTGGCTGTGGTTTCTGAGGCTGCCTGGGTGGTGGGGGCCATGGGCACTGCAGGGCCTCAAACGTCTGTCTCTGGGTCCAGGTGGTGGTGCAGGGCATCCCAGAGGTGTCCAGAGCCGTCATCCACATCGATGAGCAGAGTGGGAAGGAGAAGTACAAGCTCCTGGTGGAGGGCGACAACCTGCGGGCGGTCATGGCCACTCACGGTGTGAAGGGCACCCGCACCACCTCCAATAACACCTACGAGGTACTGCTCACACCCGGGTCCCCGCACACGCGCCCTGTCTCCCTCAGCTGGTTCCTGGCGCTCCTGGGACAGCTGTTTGCTCTGGGTCTACCACTCAAGAGCTGATTCTGGAAAAGGCGCAGGGCTTGTCGTGAACCTTCAGGGCAGAGGGGGGCATAGAGGGGGGATGTGGCACCTGGAAGTGGCTGCTTCCGCTCACCCTGGCTCTCCGTAGGTGGAGAAAACTCTGGGCATTGAAGCTGCCCGGACAACGATCATCAATGAGATCCAGTACACGATGGTCAACCACGGCATGAGCATCGACCGGAGGCACGTGATGCTGCTCTCCGACCTCATGACCTACAAGGTGCGTGGGGGCCCAGTCTCAGGAGAATGAAGCCGGCCGGCCTGCTTATAAGACGCGGAGTACTTGCTGTGGTGGCCACTGCGAGAAAATAAGACATCACCATCCCCCCAAAACCAAGGCCTGGCGGGCAGGCTGGGTGTTCTGGTAAAACTCCAGCACAAACACTGTATGAGGGGAGAATGGTTTTATTCTTAGTAGAAATCATATCCTAAAGCAAAGCCAGCTATTGCCAAAGGCCGGGATGTCCTGGCAAACCGAGGTGTTTATTCCCTATTAAACCCATTTATCACACTTCTGTAGCCATTTCCAGGAAAAGACTAAGTTAACATGATCGTGGGGGACTGAGGTTGGATGGTTGTTATGTATTTTTTCTCTTCCCAAGAAATGTCTCCTCTAGCAGTGCTAGAGGACAGCAGGTTTTTATGACGCTTCCCATTCAGACCTGTGCTGCACTCGGACGGTCCAGGCACTCGGTGGGAGGAATGGCCTCTCCCACGTGGAGTATAGGCTGTGCTCTAAAGTTCCCCCTTGCCGTCTACTCTGGAGGCACATATTATGTTTCTGCAATTGCAGTAAACAGCGGGCCTGCCGTTTTTATGCTGCCTTTTAAATTTAACGTTATATTTCCCTTGTTGTTACATAGTTTTTAAGTATACTTTTTAATGGTGGCAAGAATATTTCTTGGAGTGAAAACACCTAAATGTACTTAACTCTATCCCTGCTTTGTGGTTTTTAAGTTGAGTTTTAAGTCTTCGAGACGTAATGAACATCTTCAGGAAGTGCTCTCCTTTCTCTAGATTCTTACTTCTTTGTTCCACGGGCCCTGCTGCTGAGTGTAAGGATCCGTGTTGCCAGTGGCTGGCAGCCTCACAGGCGGGTGGGACAGTAGCTGTTAGGATCCTGCGCACACCTGAGGATGTGACTTGAACAACTCCTGTATTGGGCTGATTTTTGCTTGTTTTGTTGAGGTGCCGTGGGTGCGGTTTGGTTTGAGCTTTCAGTAGTGGCAGGGGTGCTAGTCTGACAGGTGTCTCCCTTGACAGGGTGAAGTCCTGGGCATCACTAGGTTTGGCCTGGCCAAGATGAAGGAGAGTGTGCTGATGCTGGCCTCCTTCGAGAAGACGGCTGACCACCTCTTCGATGCCGCCTACTTCGGGCAGAAGGACTCCGTGTGTGGTAGGTTTTCCAAGAGCATCATCAGAGGCCTCAGATGTTTGCAGCTTAGACCCTGTCTGGGGCTTTCTGGGAGTGAACACACTGAACAGGCAGAACTTCTGGTTTTTTTGTTTGTTTGTTTAATTTTTATTGATTTCAAAGAGGAAGGGAGAGGGAGAGAGACATAGAAACATCAATGATGAGAGAGAATCATTGATCAGCTGCCTCCTGCACAGACCGAGCCTGCAACCCCAGCATGTACCCCTGACCAGAATCGAACCCGGGACTCTTCAGTCCGCAGGCCAACACTCTTTCCACTGAGCCAAACCAGCTTGGGCAGAGCTTCTGTTTTTTAAGAGTAAAGTCACAGGTCATGGGGCTGGAACCAGTCGATCTTTTATCTCCCAAGCTTGACTGGAGCACCCCACGACCCCCCACATCTGTTAGGAGGCTGCTCTGTCAGGACAGTCAGTTTTTGGTCCAAGAAGAAAAGACTGAGCCTGCGTGTGCAGGAACCTTTCCAGCCCCTGACGTCGCCAGGCCGCTCCTGCACCCTCTGTGATGCAAGGCTGGCAGGAGGGGCAGTGCCCGGACTCCCTGTTGTCCTGACTCCCTGGCAGAGGCATTCAGCCTGCCTTTTAAGTTTGTGGAGCCCCTGTGCTGGGCACCTTAAATGCCCGCATCTCGGTACCTCTGTAAGGTGTAGGTATCAAACTGTTTGCAAGTAAGAAAAAACTAACTAACCTGCCATCCCTGCCGACTGCGGAGTCTTGCCCTGCACTGGCCTTATCCCCCATTCACAGAGGGCATCTCCGCCGGAAGCCTGGGAGAGGAAGGAAGGGGAACTGTCACAAAGTCCCGGCTGCCCACATGGCTCTTCCTGGTCCTTTACAAAGTACCTGCTTTACGCTAGCCTTTCTCATGCCGAGATCCTGCAGGCCCGGGGTGGGAACTCATGAGGGGCTGGGGCGCAGGAGACTCAGGAGCCTCCCCAAGCCACAGGGATTCCAGGCCTGGCCGCCTCCACAGCTCTGCTTCCTAGTGGCCATTCCCAACGCCTCCTGCTCCTGAGTGGATTTGCCACACGGGTCAGGTGATGGGCAAGTGGAGCCCCAGTCAGTGTACGACTAAGATGAACTCTTCCTCTCGAAGGGCATCAGTTGCAGATAAAGGGAAAGAGGAATTACATAATTCTTTAAGATAGTAAAGGGTTAAAAGAAAGAAAAAGAAGCAGAGATTGGGGCAGAGAAGGCAAAGCCAAGGTAAAGGTAAGAGCAATTGTGCTTGCCGAAACCGGTTTGGCTCAGTGGATAGAGCATCAGCCTGTGGACTGAAAGGTCCCAGGTTCGATTCCGGTCGAGGGCATGTACCTGGGTTGGGGGCACATCCCTGGTGGGAGATGTGCAGGAGGCAGCTGATCGATGTTTCTCTCTCTCATCGATGTTTCTAACTATCTCTCTCCCTTCCTCTCTGTAAAAAATCAATAAAATATATTAAAAAAAAAAAAAAAGAGCAATTGTGCTTGACAAGGCCCCTAAGACCCAGCACCCTAACCTTGCCCCCAGGATGTAGGCCCTGGGCCTGTGCTGCAGCCCTGCTGCCTTCCTATGGCCCCATCCACTGCCCCTCTCTCCACTGCTGACCCCTTTGGGGCCTGGCACAGCCACCCACTCCCACTGTGAAATCTCCCCTCTCCTCCTGGTCCTTTACACATCGTAACGGAATGTTGTCCTCACCGCATGTTGGTTTTAGTTTGGTTGTTTGCCTCTCTGGTTTCCCGATAGCTCCGAGCCCAGAATGTAGTAGGCACACACTTGCTTGTTTTAGAGCCAGAAGCCGGCTGCAAAGCCCAACACTGGATCTTGTGAAGCCGAAATGGAGCTCAGAGAAAGAATCTGCACCTCCTCCCTACTCTGTGGCCCTCCAGGGAGCCCCGCCTTCTGAGTGTCCCCGGCTAGAGCTGTGCTCTCCCAAGGCTGGGGCCACCTTCGAGCCTGGCCCAGGCCTGGGCGCTGAGCACAGTGAACAACTTGCTGTTGCTGTTTCCAGGGATCATCACCTGACCATGTCGTCCTGTTTGCTTTTCTTCTGGGCCTAAGTTGAGCAAACACTGGATGGCGAACTCGGGATTCCCTGTGCATCCTTCACCAGCCTTGCTAAGGGAGAGAACCACTGAGCAATCCAGCTGGGAGCCGGACTGTGGGCAGGCACTGCCCTTCCCCCGAGTGTAAATCTCTCCACCAGCGAGGAGCACAGTGCCAGCCTGCACTTCGCAGCATCCCCTGTCATAGATGAGGAGTAGAGTGACCAGCCCAGGTTCAACCAATTGATATGTCGTGGAGCCGGGACTTGAATCCCAGTTTCTGGCTCCTACGTCAGCAGTGTTTCTGTCCTGACAACCCACTGTGTGTCAGAAGCTCTCTAATCTCCTTCTGGTTGGTTTCAGGGGTGTCCGAATGCATCATCATGGGGATCCCCATGAACATTGGAACCGGGCTCTTCAAGCTGCTTCACAAGGCCAACAGGGACCCGAGCCCTCCCAGGAGGCCCCTGATCTTTGACACAAAGGAATTCCACATCCCCCTTGTCACATAGTCCCGGGAAGAGGGGACCACTCTGCCCTTGGCTCCTGTCTTGTCTAGAAAGGGGCTCGCGACCAACATCTGCCTCGGCTTTGTGCTCCTTGGAACAGAGGCCCTGATGTCCCCACCATGCCAGCAGCCAGGGCAGGCCCCCTGCACCCCAGGAGCAGCTCACCAGTGACCCTGACCACCCACAGTGCTTGGCCAGGACAGCTGAGGTTTCTCCACACCTGCCGCCCACTCTACCTCTCTGACACGAGGAGCCCCAGCCAGGAGGCCTCACTCATCCCCACCTCACCTGTCTGTCCAGTGGCTCCCAGGAACGGGCCTGAGCCCCAGGGCCAGGGCACCGTCCCAGGTTTTCCGCCCCTCGGTCCTGCCCGACTCGCGGTGTGATGTACTTGTGTAAATATTGTTACTATTATTTATTTGTTCCGTTTGAAAAAGTTAGACTTTTTGTTATTTGGTTTTACTTTTGAAACCCAGCAGCTTAGAAACCAAGGAAGCCAGCACTGAAGCGTCACTGGAAAACCTGGTTGAGCCAATGAGACTGTCTGGGGCTGGAAAGTGAGCTGAGCCTGTCGTGAGGCCGAGCTGCTCTGAAACGCTTTCTCGTGCCCTGGTTACCCCGTTGCTTCGTCTGCCTCCAGCTCCTTCAGGTTGTGGCACTGCCTTGTCACTCTACCTGTGACAGAGGTGGGGGCCCATTCTTCGAGGCCCACGGGAGCCTTGCCGGCGCTCGGGGCCTGCTGGGGTGGGATTGTCAGTGTTCTTGGAGCTGCCGGCACTCCCTGGATGGCTTCCCCACCCTCCTGAAGTAATCGCCTGTGCGCTCAGGGGACAGGTGCAGAACTGGTGGCCTGAGACGTGCCCCAGGGCAGTGGCAGCAGGTGCCAGCTGTAAGGGGTGAAAGGGTCACCCAGACAGGAAGGGAAAGGCCCACATGGGGTGGGTCAGCTGGTGCCAGGCCGCCCTCTGCTGGTGACTGCACCTCACAGGTGGGTTTCATGGACTCTGGAGTATAGGATGGCGGGAGGGAACACCAGCAGCACCCACTCTGCTCTGTGTGGCACACGCTTGAAATGGGGAGGAGAGATGGCGGCAGTCGTGTGTTTCTGTAACAAAGACGCATTGCCAGGAGCCCTGGCCACCTGGGAGCGCTCTGGGGGCTGACACATCCATGGGACGGGATTGCAATGGCTGCAGAGGGGTTGGGTGTAGATCAGCGTGTGTCTCAGAACAGAAGGGTTCTGCGAGGGAGCTCACCACCCAGTGAGAAGTGAGGGGTCCTGCAGGCACTGGTTCTCAGGTACTGCCGCCTGCTGGGACCACGGGCACAGGCGGTGTTGGCTGGGAGCTGTGTGCTCCCCGCTGTGTGTGCCATGGGGAGGTGGGGGTGAAATTGTCCCTGACGGAATCCTCTCCCTGCCCTGGGCACTAGACTTTATAGTGAGCACAGAGCTTGAAGACCAGACAGCAGTATGTTCTCCAGAGTGAGCTCCATAGGTTAGGATTTAGTCTGGGCCTGTTTGGAAGAAATAAGAAAAACATGTATATTCTGTCTCAGCCATTCACAGATACATATTCCTGTCTAGTCATCCGTCTAGCAGTTTGCTCTCTTTTATCTTTTACAAAGGATTAAAATAGCTATTGACTCCATTACCACCCCTGCTGTGTTCAGCACTTTGAGCGGAGGAACATCCCAGAGTTTCAGTGTGTGTCAGTTAAATTATGGTGTGTTTCCATTTCAGGGTTTATCCATGTGCATTCACACTGATTCATGTCTGATTGAACCTGACACTGTATAATGATTTTTCCTAAATTTTTGCTTTCTCTTGGCAGAATTCTATTTTTCTACCAAAGCTCAAAAGAGGAAAAATTGATAAACGTAAAACTGTAGCGATTCATCCTGTAGGTCAGCGAATTTCAGCTGGTGTGCTGCAGGAATTTGTAAAGCTGGCAATGCCTGGCCATTTAGTCAGGAGCACTGACCTCTTTGCAGTGGTTCTCAACCTTCTGGCCCTTTAAATACAGTTCCTCATGTTGTGACCCAACCATAAAATTATTTTCGTTGCTACTTCATAACTACAATGTTGCTACTGTTATGAATTGTAATGTAAATATCTGATATGCAGGATGGTCTTAGGCGACCCCTGTGAAAGGGTCGTTCAACTCCCGAAGGGGTCGCGACCCACAGGTTGAGAACCGCTGCCTTAGAGCGACAAATTAATGACAACAGTCAACACAACAGTAGCCATTTGGTGTGAATGAATCAAAACTATACCATTTTTTTCTGTCTGATCGGCAAAAAAAAATACATATTTTGGTGTGCCACGGCATTTTAGTAGTTAATGTGTGCCACAATGAGAATGTTGGACGTCGCTGCTGTGGGTTGTGAAGCAGATGATTGGGGTATGTACAGGCTCCGACTCAAAATAACCAGTGTCCCTGCCGCAAGCCCACTGTCAGGTGCTGGGTCAGCAGTAAGTGCCAGCCCCACCCTGTGACGGAGCTGATTCAAAGCCAGGGAGGCAGTAGTGCCCCTAAGTACTGGAAGTGCCACCTGGCCAGGACCAGGTGCCAACTCAACTGCTCATTCAACAAATGAGGGCCTCCTATGTCTAAGGCACTGCTCTAAGAACTAGAAATACAGCAGTAAAACAGGTCCGTTAGATACAGATGCATCTTAAAATAGTTCAGCAAAGGGGGTAGAGAAAAGTGGTTCTGCATCAAACTTGGCAAGAAGTGCCTGTAGCATAATCTAGGGCCTGGTTCCTGTGGGCAGGCTCAGCACTCCAGGCCTCACTAGGGTCCCTCTGAGCCAGAGCACCCCCCGCCCCAGGTTCCAACCTTCCCCTCAGAACCCTTTAAGCCCCCAGTTTGGTCTCTTTGCCTTGGGCGTGGATGCCAGAGCATGTGTCTTGAGCAGAGGACAGCCTGCAGACCCTGGGAAAGCGTGCTACCATCCTCTCCCCAGCCCCAGCATACTTGCAGTGTTAGTGAGTGGTGTTTAAGACCATGCGTATTGGTTAAGCTTCTGCTCCATACCCAGCAGTGTGCTGGGCCCTTAGGGACAGTCCCTGCATGCATGGGACTTGCCCATCTGTCTGCAGTCATCATGTTAAAGGCCTGGGTTCTGTGATCAGACTATTGGAACTCAAATCCCAACTTCCCTTTTCTGTCTGGTGACCTTGAACCTCTCTTGGCTTCACTCATAAGATAGGAATGCTTTTGAAGGGTACCTAACTCAGGGTCAGTTTCAATGTGATTGTGCATATAAGGTCTTAGTGCAGCACCTGGCACAGAGCATACACTCATTAAGTGTGCTTGCATTTTTATTATGTGATTATCACTATTTTTACTAAAAAACACAGTCTAAAAATCACAAGTAAAACCCAATTCTAATCCTTTTCAATTCCTCCAGATGGAGCTGTGCTTTGTGGCCTTGGGGATCAGGCCTCCCGACTTACCCCTGCCCACTTCTGCTCAGGAGTAGGTTTCAGTGTTTGGCACCACACAGGAGAGCCAGGGAAGGCCTGAGCACTTAAGTTTGAGCCCTAGAGCAAAAGTGACCTCAAATGAAGGTTTATGGGTAGTAAGACCAAAATAACAGGTGGTTTATTTTTTTATTGAGAGAGATGGATATGGATATTTATATAAGGTTATTATATAACAGGGTGTCCCATGACGAGGAACTTAACTTCTTTGTCTCTTAAAGGAAAAGCTATTTAAAAGTTGTCAGCGAAGACTATGTAAAGACATTGGTAATAATGGTTGCCTCCGGATAGAAACAGATGACTAGGGTACTGGTGGAGGTGACTTTATTTTCACTCCGTGCTCTGTTGTACCTTCTGAGGGTATTTCCAGTTCTTTTTAAATCAATATCTGATGCTAAAAAACATCCTGTCACCTTGGAACTGACTTGGTTCTGAGTGTTCTGTTCTGAAAGGAGCTGAGTGGTAGCAGGTAGACACCAGATATTCAGGGAGAAAGGTATTGTTGTCAGGATCAGATCACACAAAAAACCTAACAGTCTTAAATGCCTAAGACTTTCTGATACAAGGCCAATAGGGGGCATTCCGGGGCTGACAGCAGTTTTCCAAAGCTGTGGGGGACCCAGGTCCCTCTCAGCCTCACCTCCCACATCCCAGGGTATGATCCCGGCCTCATTCCTCATGGCCCAAGGTAGCAGGTGGAGTCCCGGCATTCCAGCCAAGAGGAGGAGGGGAAGAAAGCCATAGCTTTTGAGACCTTTCCCCAAAGTTACTTGACATCCGTGTTAATGTCCCCTCAGCCAGCACTAGCGAAGCCCAGCTCCAAGGGAGGCTGAAAAATGTTTGGGTTCTGGGCGGCTGTGTGCTTATCTAAAAGCAGGGGCTTCTGTTAGCAAAGAGAAAGGAACAGGAAGTGGGGAACAATTGTCTCCGCCTTTGGCGTATTGGGATTTTAATTTATTTTTTGACAAAGGTCGGCATGTCCCCCTAAGCCCCTCGGAACTAGGATGTGCTGGGGCAGGTAGGACCCAGGCGCCTTCAGAAGAGGGACTGAGACCCTGACCCTTCCTGCTCCCTTTGTTCCTGTTTCTTGCAACTCTTATGCCTGAGTTGTTTTTAATAAACTGACTATTAAATTAGGTCACATTCACTGAGCAGACTGTTCAAAATATATCTGGGCTGATGGAAAATATAACTGTCAAGCTATTCAATAAATTACACTATTTATTGCTCACCTACTGTAGCCTGGCCCAATACCAGGTGCTGGGTATAGAGTGACAAACAGTTCCTTTGCCTCTTTTCTTTAGAATTAATCCAGTCACCGCACTGTCCAACAGAAATACAATACAAGCCACTGATGGAATTTTAAATTTTCTCGTGTCTTCATTTAAAAAGAACCGGTGAACTTAATTTTAACATGTTTTCTTTAACTCATCATATCCAAACTATCAGTAGAAAGATGATGAATGAGCTAGTTTACACTCTACATACTACGTTTTCAAAATCCAGTGTATGTTGCACACTTAACTGCACATCTCAGGTTTCAAGCGCTCAGCTGCCGCATGTGGCCAGTGGCATTGTGTTCAGGCTGGAAAGCAGGTTAGTGCAAGAGAGAGCAAACAAATACCTGGTTGCAGGCTGCCTGAGCCCAGGAGGAGCTCAGCGAGAGGAAGCGAGGAGGCTTGCTTGGGTTGGGTAGACCGAGAAGGACGCTGTGAGGCGGTGGCATTGAAGCTGATACCTGGAGGCTGAGAAGGGCAAGGGGAAGGGTGTGCCCCGGGCAGAGGGACTAGTGTGCAGGGAGCCCCTGTGGAGGGAGCCTGGACCCTCCAAGGGCCAAGAGCCACCAGCAGGAGGCCAGTCCTGTCCTCCTGAGAAGCTGAACTGAAGTCTGAGCTGAGCCCAAGCTCCAGAGTGTCCAGGGCCTCCTGCGCCTCCTGAAGCTGGACACTCAGAGCCACCTGAGGTTGAACAAATCACTCACTGTCCAAGGAACTTTCCAGTGAGGCCTCTGGGGTCTTAAACTGTCCAGCAGTCATTTTCTATTGCCTGTTAACCTGGCCCAAAATCCAAGGCCTATTTGACAGTAGATAATTCACACAAAAAAGAGTCCTGGCCAGTGTCGCTCAGTGGTTAGAATGTTGGCCCATGCACCGCAAGGTCAAGGGTTCAATTCCTGGTCAAGGGCATGTACCTGGGTTGCGGGTTGGCTCCCCACCACTGGTCAGGACACATGTGGGAGGCAACCAGTCGCTGTGTCTCTCTCACATTGATGTTTCTCTCTCCCCCTCCCCCCCTTCTACTCTCTCTGAAAAGCAATGGAAAAATATCCTCAGACGAGGATTTTAAAAACATTATTTTTTAAGGCAGAGAGAGCCTGGTGTAGAAAGACGAGTCTCACCGCCTTCTTAGGAAGCTTTGTGGCGGAATCCACACTGTACACCCTGTGCTTTGGACCTGTGCTTCCAACCTTCCCCATTTCCTGGAGTTGGTATTGCCTCCTGGGAAGCCAGGGGTTAGAAAAATGCCCTTCTGTCTGCTCACCACCAGAGAATGAGCATGACCACTCATCCCATACAGGTCAGGGGAGCCTATCATAACCACCTGAGGTTGACATTGGAAAGAAAATCAGCCAGATCCCCCAGGCACACTACCCCAGTCTCCCGGGTGTACAACGTAAGTCGTAAGCGATATGTTCACCTCTAACAGTGTCAGAGTCTAACACAGTGCCGGCGTAGGTATGAATTTGCAGACTTGGTGATAAGTCCACTGTCCGGCAGAAATGGTCCTGGTCTAAGATAGCCCAGACGCAAGTTCTGGTCATCACCCGCAAGTTCCGCCTGAGCCGCATTGCCACCGGCATGCTGCCCCCCTGCTGTCAGCTCCCCCGTCTGAAAGAGTCAACAGCCAGGCCTGTCTGCTTCACTGTGTGGTGTGAGGCCTCCAGGAAGCTGGAGCCTGAAAATCACTAAGCAGTGTTACCAGAATCCAGGGAGGAGCCGGCCCGCTGATGAAGTCTACCTCGCCCTCCTCCCTTTCAGGAACTGTCCCAAAGGCTGGCCCCGTGACTGCCCAGGGACCGAGCCCCTATGACTGTGCGCTGCAGCCGATCCCGCAGTCCTAGCTCCTTCCCGAACACTTAAACCACCATCCGGCCTCTGTACTTTATTACTTATGGGGCTGCTTGTGTCTCCCCCAGTAGGATGTAAGCTCCATGAGGACGGGTATTTTTGGTTTTGTAATGTTTTTTTTTTTTTTTTCTTTTAGGGAGAGAGGAAGTGAGAGGGAGAGATAGAAACAGTGATGAGAGAGAAACATCAATCAGCTGCTTCCTACACACCCGATACTGGGGATCGAGCCTGCAACCCATAATCGAACTGGCAACCTGTTGGTGCATGAAACAATGCTCAACCAGCTGAACCACACCGGCCAGGCTATTTTTGTTTATTCACTGCAGCATCCTCAATGCTTAGCACAGTGCCCAACACTCAGTAGGTGCTTTAAAATATTGGCTGAGTAAACGGAGTGGATTCCATCTTAAACTCCCTCTCAGCAGTTAGGCCCAGGCAGTGAGGGCTTGCAGCCCAGGGATCCTGGTTTGAATCCCTGCTCAGTCACTTTCCGGCTTCCTCGCAGCTGCCCCGTCCTGAGCCCACAGTCCTATGAAGGGTGCCTTCCTGGCTGCAGGATCTCCAAGGACTGCGCAACCCCGACTGGTTGTCCAGGCACCACTTCCCAAAAGGCTCAATTCCACCTTTGCCCAGAGAGGGCCCCTCTCCCCGCCAGAACCAAGGGCAACGGGCCCTGACAGCCTCCTCCCGCCTCCTCCCCTTTCTGCCTGTGGGCCTGGGCCCCAACCCTGGCCCCGAACAGAAGAGTTGGAGCCAAATGCTTCTAGCATATACCACCATGGGTGATTTATTTAAGGGCCTCCAAATAATCACTTAAGTGTCACCATGGCAACCTGAAGAGTTACCATGGAGATCGGAGCAGGAAACGTCCCCATGGAGACCCCTGGGAGACTCTCTAGGAAATCATTACCAGGTGGAGGAGGCTGGGGAAGGGGGAGCTAGACAAATAAGGGAACCCCACGGTTCTGTGTAGGTGGGGGTGGGGGGTGAAGGGGCAGAGTGGGAAAGACCAGCTTAGAAAGGCAGCAAGTTAATGATCTCCACCCACTCTAGGGCCCCGGGTGATAATAGCTTCAGTTGTGTGCTCGGAATCAATCTGAGGGGAGAGGCAGACCAGTCACAGTGGGGCCAGAGAAGGGGGCGGGGGAGAGAAACGTACTTTTCATTGTATGCTTCTCTGTATACTGTTTGAATTTCTTTACCATAGGTATGACATACTAATTATTCCAAAAGTAAAATTAAGTTATTTACAGAGTAGTTACATCCTGAAACAACCCCAGAAGGTAGAAATTATTCCCATCACACAAATGGCAAAACTGTGGTCCAGAAAGTGGCCACAGTCGCAGGCTGAGCACCTTTAGTAACTGTCTCCCCTCTGGACCTCAATTTCCTCACCGGTAAAGGAGTTTGGCAGTTTCAACGGGATGAAGGCAAAAGTCCTACTGACTGCAGACATTCTGTGACTATGGCTCTTTAGAAGGATTTCTGAGAACCAGTATTGAAATCCTTCTCTTCCTTTTCCTCTCCCTAGTCCCCATCCCCAGCAGTGGATCCTCAGGGCTCTAAAGGAAACACTTAAAGAACTCAGAATGGCCCTAGCCAGTTTGGCTCAGTGGATAGAGTGTTGACCTGAGGACCAAGGGGTCCTGGGTTTGATTCCAGTCAAGAGCACATACCTTGGTTGCAGGCTCCTCCTCAGCCCGGGCCCTGGTCGGGGCTCATGCAAGAGGCAACCAATCAATGTGTTTCTCTCACATCGCTGTTTCTCTCTGTCTCCCTCTCTCTCCCACTCTCTCTAAAAGTCAATGGAAAAATATCCTCAGGTGAGGATTAACAAACAAACAAAAAAGAACTCAGAATGTCAGGCTAGAATGTGAAGAACCTCTAAATTCTGTCTACAGAGGAGGAGGCTGTGGCCCAGGGCGGGAAGGGGAGCCACCAGGGAAAGGCAAACCCAAGCCATGAGGCCCTCTGCACCCCTTTAGGATGAAGGGATGGCTGTAACAAAGAGTCGAGCATTAGCAAGTGTTTGAGAAGATGCGGAGGAACTGGAACCTTCATACACCGCTGACGGGGATCAAAATGGTGCAGTCAAGTCACAGCTCAGACAAAATTCCATAGACCGGGTGGTTAAATAATAGACATATTTTCTCACAGTTCTGGACACCAGGAAGTCCAAGATGAAGGTGCTGGCCGATTTAGTTCCTGGCTTGCCAATGGCTGGGCTGCCTTCTTGCTGGATCTTCACATGGTGAAGAGAGGAAGCTCCGAAGTCTTTCTTCTTACAAGGGAACTAATCCCTTCATGGGGCTCCAGCCTCCAGTTCACAGATAAATCTAATTACCTACCTCAGGCCCCACTTCCTAATATCACATTGGGATTAAGGCTTCAAAGTATGAGTTGGGTTGGGGTAGGGGGGACACAAATATTCAATTCATAACAAGCCACTTTGGAAAATTCTCTGGCAGTTGCTCAAAAGATTAAAGATAGATTTACTACATGACCCCAGTCCATGCCTAGGCATATCCCCAAGAGAATTCAAAACATCTGTTAACACAAAAAGTTGTCCATGAATGTTCATAGCAGTATTATCCATAATAGCAAGCTATAAACTACCAAAATGTCCAACAATAGATGGATAAAGGTGGTATATTCATACAATGAAATATTATTTATTCAGTCATACATAGGAATGAAGTACTAGGCACATGCTACAATGGGGATGCTCCTCAAAAACATTACGCTAAGTGAGAGAAGCCATTCACCAAGGCCCACATATAATAGTAAAGTGATTCCATCTATATGAAATGTCCAGAATAGATAAATCTACAAAGACAGGAAGTAGATTTGTGGCTGCCTAGGGCTGAGATATGGGAAATTGGGCATGAGGTTTCTTTTTCTGGCATGATGAAAATGTTTTAAAATTGATTTTGGTGATAGATGCATTACTCTGAATATTTTAAATATTCTAATTACACTGAATTGTATGCTTTAAATGGGTGATCTGTATGGTATGTGAATGATCCTATATAATAAAAGGCTAATATGCAAATTGACCAAACGGTAGAACGACTGGTCGCTATGACGTGCACTGACCACCAGGGGGCAGATGCTCAACATAGGAGCTGCCCCCTGGTGGTCAGTGCCTCCCACAGGGGGAGCACTGCTCAGCCAGAAGCCGGGCTCACAGCTGGCGAGCACAGCTGCAGTGGCTGGAGCCTCTCCCACTTCCAGCAGCACTAAGGAGCAGTGAGCCAAGTGATAAGGAGCAGCGAGCAGGCAGGCAGTAAGGAGCGAAGAGTCCCAGACTACGAGAGGGTGCAGGCTGGCTGAGGGCCCCCCCCCCCCGCAAGTGCATGAATTTCATGCACCGGGCCTCTAGTATCTCAGTAAAGCTGTTTTAAAAAGAGAGCAAGAGGGAAAGTACTACCCAAGGTCACACCACCACTGAGCGGCTGCTCTAGGTCCAGCCTCCTGGCTGGCCTCCTTTCACATCCTCCGCCTCTGCTCTCTTGGAGGGAGGCCAGCAGGGCCTCTAAGGCTGCATCTGTAATGAGTGGGTACCCAGTGGTTGGGCTCTACATCACGCCCCCGTCCCATGCCCCTGGCCAGAGCAGCATGTCTCAACGACCTGGGCTGCCTCGAGATTCCATTTGGAGAAAGGGGGCCACTTCCCAAAGAAGAGAAAAGGAAAAGGTGGAAAGCCATTGAGAAAGTATGAAGGAGGGTGGCAAAGAGATTCAGAACCTGGGCGAAGCATTGGCCCTGGAGGAAGCATGCCTTTGCGGGGATGCTCTGGCCTCAGGCTTGCTGACTCTGGAGACACTGCCTCTCCCAGGACCAGTCAATTCCTAGGACTAGTGAAGGCCTCTCCTTGAGCACATCTTCCACATGTAAACTAACCAAATGGGAGCCCGTACCCCAACCACCATTTTTATCTGGCTCTTGTACTTTGGGTCACTAGTCCCCTGCCCTAACCGCCCCAGGGCCAGGTACTGACAACCAGGGACAGCTCCTGCACCCCAGAGCCCACTGAAATTATTCAGACCAGCCCATCCGAAACCTGCTCACCTTGCCTTGTCCATCCTTCATGAGAAAATCAAAATAAAGACTCTTGCCCACGCCCCCCACCCTCCCACCCCCACCTCCTGACTGACTCTGGTGCTTCCTGGTGTGGCCCTGCAGTGTGAGTAACATACAATCTCACCACAACTAAAGAAATATCAGGTCTACATTTTAATATATTTTTACTGATTTCAGAGAGGAAGGGAGAGGGAGAGACAAATAGAAATATCACTGATGAGAGAGAAGCATTGATCGGCTGCCTCCTGCACACCCCACACTAGGGATAGAGCCTGAAACCCGGTCATGTGCCCTGACTGGGAATTGAACCATGACCTCCATGTACATAGGTAGATGCTCAACCGCTGAGCCATACCAGTTGGGCTCAGGTCTACATTTTATTTTAAAGATTTTTTAAAAATGTATTTTTTATTGATTTCAGAGAGGAAGGGAGAGGGAGATAGAAACATCAATGATAAGAGAGAATCATTGCTTGGCTGCTCCTGCACGTCCCATTGGGGATTGAGCCCGCAACCTAGGCATGTGCCCTTGACCAGAATTGAACCTGGGACCCTTCAGTTCACAGGCTGACAATCTATCCACTGAGCCAAAACGGCTAGGCAGGCCTCCTTCTGCTGGGCTCTAAGCTTGCCTTGGCCCTCTATGACCTCAGGCAAACTCCTTCACCAACATGCCTCACTGTCCTGATCCATGAACCCAGGCTCCCAGCTGTGCTGCCTCAGGGCCTCAAACAATCGTGCTGTATATACTGTTACTTGTGTTTGCACAGGGGGCTGTGCCAAGGGCCTGAGCAGGGACTCTGGTCCAAGCTGTGGACCAGTTAGGAAGAACAAGCATCTTTTCCTAATTTATAAAAAACAACATCCCAATGGGCCAGCTCCACCTGGCTCTAAGTCACCAGCCTCCCCAAGAGGTTGATTTGACAATCACAATGTCTCCTTCTCCAGGAGTGACCAGCGGCTACCCAGTGAGTAAATGGCAGCTTATAACCTTGATCTTCTGACTGTAGGTCTCTTCTATCCTGATCTTTGAATGTTCTTCAAGTCCCAGGAGGGCTCCAAACAGGAGGGTTCCCCACCTGGTTGATGTATGAGACTTTGGCAAGAAAATCGTTTAAAAATTTAGGAAGAAATTAGACATCCCACATGGCCTCTCCTATTCTATCACCTAGATAATTAGTGGAAAACTAAACATTTATTCTCAGGAGAAATTAAACCAGACAGTCTCTAGAGGAGGGACTACTAGCTGAGCTAGTCATAGGGCTCTGTACTGAGAGCACGGGATTAAGCAAACATTTACAGCGGTAATGCGGAGCTCCAGCCTGCTCATGCACTCAACCCAGGACACTGCCACTCCAGGGGCTGAATAAAAGTGTGCTTGGGGAATCTGACTTGCTCCCCACCCAGCAAAGACCTAACGATGCTGGTAACAGCTTCACCAATGAAATGGCTCAGCCAATCGAAAAGCTCCAGCCATATGCTCAGAGTTTCCAATCAGCTCTTTAGTGCTTCCATTCAGAAAACCAACATCATTAGACATCTGACAAAAATATCTAACATGAAAGGCAGACATTAAAAAAAAAGACAGCAGCCACAAAAATACTTGAAGAATATGGCTTAGTCAGGGAGAAGAAAAAAATCTTAAAACAAAAAACTTATCATTAATAAGTTAATATCCTTAGAGTGAGGCCCTAACCAGTTTGGCTCAGTGGATAGAGTGTCGGCCTGCGGACTGAAAGGTCCCAGGTTCGATTCTGGTCAAGGGCATGTACCTTGGTTGCGGGCACATCCCCAGTAGGGAGTGTGCAGGAGGCAGCTGATCGATGTTTCTAACTCATTGATGCTTCTAACACTCTATCCCTCTCCCTTCCTCTCTGTAAAAAATCAATAAAATATATTTTAAAAAAATATATCCTTAGAAAGTGATATTATACATGTCATATAAGCTGAAACAAGAGCATAATATCATTGTTTATTAAAGGCAGAACATTCAAAAGGCAAACGGGGCCCTAGCTAGTTTAGCTCAGTGGATAGAGCATCGGCCTGTGGACTGAAGGGTCCCAGGTTCAATTCTGGTCAAGGGCACATGCCCGAGTTGCAGGTTCAATCCCCAGTAAGGGGCAATGCAGGAGGCAGTCAGTCAATGATGTTCTCTCATCATGGATGTTTCTATATCTCTCTCTCCCTCTCCCTCTCCCTTCCTTTCTGAAATCAATCAATATATATTTTTTAAAAAAAGAAAAGAAAAGGCAAAGGGGCCCTGGCCAGTGTGGTTCAGTTGGTGAAGTGTTGTCCCATGCACCAAAAGGTTGCCAGTTTGATTCTTAGTCAAGGCACATGCTCAGGTTGTGGGTTTGATCCTTGGTCAGGGTGCATGTGAGAGGCAACCCATCGATGTTTCTCTCCCACATCAATGTTTCTCTCTCTCTCTCTCTCTCTCTTCCTCTCCCTTCCTCTCTTAAAACAAATCAATAAAATATATTGAAAAAAAAGGCAAAAGGAGCTCTTAAAAATAAAAAATATCCCCTCCCCCCCCCCCCAAAACTCAATAGAAGTATTAGAAGAGAAAATTGAGGAAATCTCCTAGAAAGTAATAAAAAGACATGGAAAGTTGGAGAGAATCGATAAGAAAATCAGAGGGCTTCTCCAGGAGGCTCACCTTCCAAATAATAGGAGTTCCAGAAAAAAAAAAAACTAAAAACAAAAACAGAGAAAATGGGGTGGAGGAAATGATCAAAGAAGTACAATAGAAATTTTTTCAAAACTGAAGGACAGATGAAAAGGGTCCATTGAGTAGCTGACAGAATGGATGAAAATAGACATACATCAAGACAAGTCACTATAATTCAGAACACGGAAAACAAACAGGAGGTTCTACAAGTTTCCCAATGGATTGGGGAACAGGTCAGGAATTAGAATGTCTTGACTGTCTAATAGAAGCACTGGAAGTTAGAAGACACTTAAGCAATGCTTTCAAAATTCTGAAGGAAAATTATCCCCAACTTCAAATTTTATACCCAACCAAACTATCAATCAAGTTTGAAAGTAGAGAAAGACATTTTTAGTCATTTGAGATTTAAAATATCTTTTTCATGGACTCATGAAGATGCTGGAGGATGTGTTTCTCCAAAATAAAGTATTAAACCAAGAAAACACAGACATCAGGAACCTGACACAAAAGAGAATCCCCCAGGATATTAGTGGATATATTGCAGGTTGAACACAATGCAACAAGCCTAGAAGGCAGCCAGCCTAAATCAAACTAAGTCAGAAAGCTCCAGGAGAGATGTCGTCAAGAAAATAAAACTGGTGGACTGTCATCTGAATGTACTGAGGGGAGAGTTCAATAACTGGAAGAATCTGGCATTGAGTACAAAGAAAACTAAGTGAATGGGGCAGGGGCGATAATTATTAACTCCAGGGGAAATAAAAACATGTGCATGAAAAGAGAAGTAATCATAGTCCATCCCAGGGCTTATTGTGTAAACACATGGAAATAGTGTTTACCTGGTGGTAATAATGTAAACACTGTCTGTTGCTCTAACACTGTTGTTCTAACCAAATTACTACATGGCTATGTGGGGAGGATGGGGGCCAGGAAGTGTGAGTGGGTTGTTGGAATGAGAAAGACAATCAGTAGTGCCTAAAACTGAAAAATCATGAAGTAGTAATACAACTACATTATTTAGGGAATTGTGATAAACACCAAAAGAATGAGTCATAAAAACTGAAGGAGTATAGATGAGGGAGAGGGCTCTTTTTTCCTGTATTCCACCACTATTTGACTCTGAGCTATATGAATGAATTACTTTAAAAAAAATTAAAACATTGCTCTAATTTCTCTCTTACAATGTACACGCTGAGGCAGGTAGATTCAGGAAGCAATGCTAAGGAGATAGAGATGAAGAATCCAGGATCCTAAAAGAATGGTTTAGTAGTAGACAGGGAAGGAAAGAGCATAGGGGAGAGGAATAGTGGTACTTCCTCAAATAGGCAGACCCAGGCTAGTAGCATGACCTCTTCTGACTCGTCCAGGAAACCTACACACATAACATAACCTTTAAATTTGACCTTCAGGATGCAGCCCTGTTCCCCCGGGGATGGCACATGAGAGCTTCCCCAGGGAAGGCAGCATGGGATGGAAGTGTCTGGAACCCTATGGCTCCCCACCCTTTCCTCTGCTCCTCTCCATCCTCTGCTCCATCCTCCAGCTGCTCCCGGCCCTCAGGACTCCTGCCTGGAGGTGATGACATGTGCTCAGGCTTGCAGAATCAAACTGGCTGAGGGGTTAGGTTGCACTTCAGAGCTAGCAGACAATCTGGCTTTACTTCGCCTCCCCACTCTCGCCCCCCACATCCTCTCTCCCAGTCATGGTCAGGCCTGTAATATCTGGGCAGACAGCGCAGCCAACCCACCTGCTTAGCTTCACCAGACATTCCACACTCAGACAGTGGTGCCGGGAGTAAAGCTGCGGAGAAAGGGAAGGTATTAGGGGAGAATTAAGGTGAGGAAGTGAGTCAGCCCAGCATAAGCCTGCAGGCATCCGGAGGAGTTCTCACCCTGCCCTGCAGTGGCAGTCACTTGCTTCAGCTTTCAAGTGGGCCTGGGAGTGTTGCTGAACTGCGACTGGACTCGCTCTGCCCCACTGAGAGCTGGGTGGGAGGGGAGAGCTGGCTGGGCTTATGCCCACTCCTCAGCCACAGAGCATCCCTCATGGGCCCCCCACCCAGGGGGGCGCAGCTTGGGGTAACTGGATTTTGCAAGCCAGCAGGTTTCTTTTTCTTGGATTTGTTCTCCTTGTGCAAGATGGAACCGGAAGGGAGAGGAGACTCTAGGATGGAGCTGCCTCGCCCTCACCCGCAGGAGCTGCTCACCAGGAGGGTTGAAGGTGGGCCTTTGGGGCCTGGCAGGCAGGAACACACCCTAGAGCTCAGAGGAAAACTGTTCTGTACAGGGTGTGTGGGCTTGCAGTTCAAATTTTTGACCTTGGACAAGACACCAACCTATTGGAAACTATTTCTTCATAGAACATATCCTGGAAACCAAAACTACCTCATCCAGTTGTGGTCAAATTCATCATTCATTCATCCATTCATTCACTCCATAAACACTGATATGTCAGGGTCTGAGCTCATTTAGCAAGAGTTTTTATTTTTAAATTAAAAAATACATATTTTATTGATTTCAGAGAGGAAGGGAGAGAGAAAAATATCAATGATGAGAGTGAATCATTGATTGGTTGCCTCCTGCATGCCCCCGACTGGGGATCAAGCCCACAGTCCAGGCATGTACTCTGACCTGGGACACATGCGCCCCAACTACTGAGCCACGCTGGCCGAGCTTTTTTTTTTTAGCAAGAATTTTCAAAAAGTAAAACATCACACACTCAAGATGATGACTATAAAAACAAAATTAAAAAAAACAGAAAATAGCAAGTGTTGGTAAGGCTATGGAGACGTGGGAACCGCCATGCGCTGTAGGTGGATACGTAAAATGGTGTAGTCACTGTGGAAAGCAATATGGGCTTCCTCAAAATATTACACATAGGATTACCATTGACCAAGCAAATACCCCTATGCTTCTGGTCATACACCCAAAAGAATTGAGAGTATGGTCTTGAAGAGTTATTGTGCACTCATGTTCATAGCACAAAGCCAAGAGGCAGAAGCAACTCAGTGTGTCCACTGATGGGTGAATGGACAAATGAAATGTGGTCTCTACATATAATGGAATATTATTCAGTCTTAGAAAGGAAGGGAACCCTATCACATGCTACAATAGGGATGAACCATGAGGAGTTTATGAAATAACTCAGTCAGAAAAAGACAAATAGTATATGATTCCACTTATATGCGGTACCTAGAGCAGTCAAATTCATAGATGCAGAAAGTAGAAGGGTAGATGCCAGGGGCTGGGGAAGCAGGGAAAGGAGGAGTTGTCCTTAATGGGTTTAGTTTCGGGTTTGGAAGATGAAAGACTAGGGAAAACTCACTTTAACACGGCCATGTGGGCACCACAGTTTCCGAGGTGAGCAGTGTTGCAGAATTTTCTGAAAGTGAATTCAGAAAGAGTGATGAAACCTTCTTTTTCTTTTCTCCTTTTTGCTAGCTGAAATGTAGATGCGACGGCTGCATTTGGAGTTCTGGAGACTAGTTGAACGACGATGTGAATATACTTATCAATGTTTAAGGCCGTGGCCTGTTAAAATATGCCTATGACTCACCAGCATTTGTGTTGTGGGATATGTAATGCGTGTACGTTTGTGTAGTGAGAGTATTAGGCAGACTGCTTGGAAATTCTCTTGTGAGCAAAGACAGCTATGGCAGAGAGTGGTCATTGTCCTACAGATCCATTATCTCGTCTTTAAATGACAGAACTCCCAGGTCTTAGGGGGAATTAAGGGCGCCAAGAATAAAGGCTACATTTTCTAGGATCAGGTGCAGGTAGTTGTGTCCATGAGATTAAGTCTGGCCACTGGGATATAAGAGGAAGTGTCCTGTACAATTTTCTGAAAGTGTATTCAAAAAGGGTGATGAACGTCCTTTTTCTCTCCTCCTACTTAGCTGGGATGTCGACGTGAATGCTGGCGCTCAAGTAGCCAAAGGGAGTTTAAGCAGATGAGCCTCCTGCAGAAGAGCGGGGAGCGACATGGAAGGAACCGCACCATTAAGCAGCGTAAGAACCCGGGAGCGGACCTGTGCCAGGGACTAGGAGTCACACACAGCAGCATTGTTAGTGATCACCGGGGCCTGGACACAATTCCAATAACCACCAGGTTATTGGATGAGGGGTGTTCACATAACAGAGCCGAATGAGCAGCAATGAGCAGGCATGAACTACCACCAAAGCATCTACACGGGCAACCCTCCAAAACATCATGTTGCAGGCCACAGAAGAAACTGCAGTCATAGAAAATCCCAACCGGGCAACTCTAGACAATGCGTTATCTAGCGACGCATACGTTCATGGCCAATCTACAAAAAGAGGCAAGAAAATGGGCCACAGCAGACTCAGCACAGAGCTTGGAGGAGGGGAGAGGGGGTGACGGGCTGTCATGGAGGGGGACGCAGGAGGCTTCTGGGGTTCAGGCCAGGTTCTACTTCTTACTCTGGGGGTGGGAGAGGGGGTGGCCATGTGGATGTTTGTTTTGGAGTTAATCTAACCTCCGGGCATGCGTATTCTGCTTTCTCCCCAGTGTGGGGGAGACAGGAAGGGAGGCAGTTGAGTCTGTTTTGACAGCTCAGGGGAGAGGATGAATGCCTCTTCCCTCTTCCTTCCCTGTCAGCAGTAATGACTCATCCCACCACCATTTAGCACTTACTCCGTTCTGCTCGAATTACTGTTAGCTGTTAGCACGTCTGTCTCCCTCTGTCATTAATTTATTCATTCAGCTGACAATTACTGAAAGTCCCAGTGTCAGAGGGAGGGAGAGAGTGACAGGAGGGAGTTAACCAATAAAAATGCACAAACCTGGCCTCTTTGCTCCTGCAGCTCACAGTGCAGTGGGGGGCAGACAGGTCTCCACCAACTGGCCTCATCTGGCCCCGCGCCTTCAGGGCCTGGGTCCTAATCAGGTGAGGCTAAAGGAGCATCCACCTGGGGGCCCAGAGGAGCCTTCCCACGGCTCTGTCCCCTCTCCACCGAGCACTGGGGATTGTTGCTTAGGGCCCGATGCAGGTCACAGGTCGGTGTGCAGCTCTTCCAGCTTAAAATACAGTCTGCATTGACTGTCCCTAGAAAGGGACTTCAGAGAGTCCCAGGTCTGGGGTCACTGTTTCCCAGACTATGGGTTAGAGCAGGTGTGGGCAAACTTTTTGACTCGAGGGCCACAATGGGTTCTTAAACTGCACCGGAGGGCCGGAACAAAAGCATGGATGGAGTGTTTGTGTGAACTAATACATGTTAACACTGCTGCTGGTGAAGGAGCGGAGGGGAGAGCAAGAGAACCCTCCGCTCTTTCAGCTCCGCGGGCCGGATAGAACAGCCGAACGGGCCGGATCCGGCCCGCGGGCCGTAGTTTGCCCACAGCTGGGTTAGAGTCATCTGGGGTGCAGGTTCTCAGGCCACTGCACTGGAGGGCCTGGCTTCACAGGTCTGGTCTGGGACCCAAGAATCCGGATGTCAAATTCACCCCTCTGGTGTCCCATGTATTGTCCAGTGACACGTACACCCTGCCCTCTTCTCTGCTGAACGTGAGACACAGCCCACCACCTGGGAGGCCTTGGCATGATCGGGGGGAGGACTAGCAGGGCGGCCTCTTCATGCCCAGGGAAGTGCTGGACCCGCCGAGGTAGAGAAGGCCTTATTCATTTCTGTCCTCTCCAACTTCTTGCTGGTTAGCGAATGTTTGTGGATCCAAAGTGAACCAGAAACGAATGAGATAGAACCCAGCATTTTTCTGAAACGTCAATAAATCTTGCTCCCAACTTTAAAACACCCCAAAGATTCTTCTATGAGCATCTGTGTTAACCGGAAAACATTCAGAGGCAGTGCAGTGAGGCGGGAAGAGTTCAGCTCTGGGCCTGGTTTTTCATTGCTGTTCTTGCTAGTCATGTGACCTTGGGCAATCACCTGACTCTCTGTGACATCCCTGTTTGTGAAGTGGACCTGCTCATAAGGGTACACACTTTGAGGGTTGTTCTGAGGATTAATAGTTGACATGCAAAGCTATTAAAATAGTGCACCTCGTGGTGCTAAAAAGAATGGTAACTGTGACCATTGTGTTCTCGCTTTTGTCTGACAGTGAGAAGGTGGGGCAGCCTTGAGTGAAGCTGACCTCAGAAAAGGCGAAGGGACCTCTCTGGAGCCGGCCAGCCTCCTTGAATGCAAGATGGTTGGAGGCTGTGAGGGGCGCCCTGAAACCAAGGAGGGAGCGTGCATGCAGAGGGCAGAGTTCCGTACAGGCCACGACTAACCTGCGCTGGTTGGGATGCTTCCGTGGCTCCTGGTAACTCACTCCTGGGTGTGTTTCGCTCTCTGGAGCCTGCTTCGTTTCACCATGTGTATACGCCGACACCTGTGGAGTTCCTGATAGGCTCATGTACTTGCTTTTGGAGTCTGGGAGCCCGTGGGGAGAAACTGGAGACAGACTGGTTTCTCAGAGGCCTCCACAGGCACTTTCCCTGCCTGTGCTTTAGGGTCCTCTCTTGAGAAGAAAGAAGGGGCTGGACATGTGGATATACTCAGGTGTGCTAAGAACAAGAGGGACGTCGGTTATGTGGCAGCTGGATTGAGATCAGAGGTGACCCAGGGAGGGGGTAACATTACGAAGCTCCCCCACAATCCAAGGCAGTTTCCTTCCCAAAGATTTATGCCCAGAGTTATTATCCTATTTTACAGGTAAGAAAACTGAGTCACAAAGCAATTAGACAATGAGGAGGTGGAAATAAATGAAGGTCGCCCACAGGAAAATAAGCGAAGGCTCTCTATTCTGAGTTCAGAGCAAGGGAGCCAGCCACTATGGCTTGCTTTTCGGTGGCTAGTGGGGTGGTCAAGTTTTATGGTAGAAAAGGGGAGGACTTGGGGTGTGCTCTGATTGGAGGCTGTTGGCAAGGGGAACAGCCTTGGCGGGGCTTTCCCACCAAGGAGCGTCCCAGGAAAGCTGGTGCTCCCAGCTGGACACTGGAGGCCAGCGTTTCACCCACAGCTGTTTCTCCAGCTGCTACATCTGCACAAACGAGGTTTGGCCGTGCCCACACCTGAGTTGCTGCTAAGGCTGCTGATGCTACCCCTGATTCCCTCACTTCCCATCTTCGTGGGCCTGAGCGGGCTGCTTCCCTGAGCTCCATGTGGACTTGAGGCATCGGTACCGCCACTCACCACTCTGTGGAGGGGAGAGACAATTGAAAGAGTGGGTTAAAGGACTTTGAATGCCCTGCAAGGATTGGGCACAGATGGGTTTCTGACTAACCCAAACCAGAGTCCCCAAGCACTGTCCATTCTAACATGCTGTTTCTGGCTTGACCAGGCCCACGGACCCGTTAGCATCGACTTTACTTGTGTCTGCACAGACAGGACCCCTGTTGGTTTCCAGTTTGTTCTCCAGCAGCTGGGTTTCATTCCCTTGAGGGCAGGGGTAGCTTTGGTGCATTTTCAAAAGATCTCTGAGGCTCCTGGGCCACTCCCTGCGCTTCAGATCCTCTCCCCTGAAAGATGGGAGACACCACAGCCAGCGGGGCTTGGAGGGGTAGGAGTGTTGAGCCTCAGGTCCCTCATCTGTAAAACGGAGCTGATGGTCGTACCTCTGGGCGTGATGCTGCAGGGGAACCCTTCAGTACAGGGCCTGGCATGCACTTAACACGCAGGAAAAGGGAACCGCCAGTTTGCTCTGTGGCTGGGGTTGTAGCAACCCCACAGATACGGGTCCTTCCAGACGCAAGTCTGGTCTATACTAGAGAGATGAAGTGCTCCATTAGGGAGCTCCTGAGTGCAATTATAGTCACAGAGGCAGGTATGTCCTCTCTTTCTCTAATCTGTTCTTCCAACAGGTAGTTTTGAGACTGGATGCTGGGATGCAGAGGTCAACTGGATAGGTGCTCAGTGGAGCTTCTAGTCAGTGGGAGACAGGCACTCAACACAGTCACAAAAGAAATAAGGTAAAGTGTGATGAGTGCCAGGAGGAAAAATGGCTGCTCAGAGGGAATAGAACCCAATTGTGATCATTTGGGAAGACACCAGGACAGGTGGGCTTCTGAAGAAAAGACCTTTAAACTGAGGCCTCGAGGAGACGAGATCTGCTTTGCCCCACTTCCCCTTGCCTGGGTTCTTCCCATCGCAAGTATTTCTGAAGTGCCCACTCTAGGTCTTCACTATCTTAGCCACACTGCGAGGGATCTGAGAGAAAGAGCAGTGCTAGGCCACTGTCCCCAGTGGGTGGCGAAATACATCCCAGGGAAACTTATGAACAATGCAAAGAAATGAATAATGGCAATGGGGGAGAGAGATTCAAGGTGTAAGCACATCTCTAGTTCTGGGGAGGAACAGGTAAAGTCAGCAGGAGTGGTTCCTGGCCCCAAAGCATTCGAGGGGGTTGTACGGGTAGGTGCAGGGGAGCCAGAAGGAGCGGGCTCCCAAGGGGAGGGCAGAGTGGGTAGGTTACTGGAGCACTGAGGAGGTGAGGAGACAAAGTTAGCAGACAGCAAGCCTTGGATATCTACCCAAGGAGCTGCATGAGGACCCGCAGGCAATGGGGAGCTTGCAAAGACTCTTGAAGAAGTAGCACTGTGGTCTGAAGAATGGATGGAGCATGGATTGAGACTATGTGGCTAGTCCTGACCCAGTAGGGTTCATCCAGATGGCTGCTCAGACCTGAGGTTCAGCCTCACTGTTGTCAAACTACCAACCCTTTGGGAGAAGTAACCAGGAAGTGATCAGTTAGTATCAGATCCTTTCCAAATATGGCTTCCAACTGGTTTCTGTAGAAGAGCTATACCTTGGGAGTGTTTTAATGGGGGGCGGGAGGGAGGAGGAGCTGGGTGTTAGCCTCGCAGTGTTGCTGCAGACAGTTTGGGTGGTATCCAGAAGGAATGAAGACTGAAATTGAGGATTCCAAAGGAGGGCCTCACTCCAGGACAAAGAGCAACGAATTTAGGTGATGAGTGTAAATCTTTGCCCCACTTCTGTGTGGTTTTGGGCAATTCCTTGGCTCTTCATTGATAAAAGGAGGTGGTATACTGTCCTAGGGCCTCGCCTGGTGCCTGGTTCACAGTAGGCATTCAATAATTAGTTAATTATTTATTAATCATTAATTAATCCATTTTAAGGTTCCCAAATGCTTTGAATTTCTGAACTCAGAATTTTGCCCTGTCTGGGTACTCTGAGCAAGATTCATCACTGGACATGAGCCCTCTCAGATGTCCTGTTTTAAAATCTTAGGGCATTTGCCTCTGGGCTATTCCTGAACTAAGAACAAAAGTAGTCCGGAAGAAAAATGTCTTCACGATTTGAGAAGCTACCAATAGCCAAGTGTAAACTAATTTTTTTCTAAACAGGTATGGTTCATTTCATTGGCAGAGCAGCCCGAAACAATTGTGGGAAACATGGCATTTTCATAAATAGTACTTCATTTTCAGTATCCTGGAGGAGTTCATTGTTTTAAGGAACTCTTATTTTTATTCTTTTAGTTTTTTAAATTGAATTTATTGGGGTGACATTGGTTCACCAAACCATACAGGTTTCAAGCGTACAATCAACAAAACATCCTGGGCACACCGCACCATGCACCCAAAGTCAAGTCTCTTTCCATCCCATTTATCCCCCCTTTGCCCTCTTTCAGCTCCCCCACCTCCCTTCCTCTTTGGCTATCACCATACTGTTGTCTGTGTCTCTGTGATATATATATATATATATATATATATATATATATATATATATATATGAATTTTGCTTAATCCCTTCACCTTTTTTTCACCCAGCCGCCAACCCCACCTCCCCTCTGGCAACTGTCACTCTGTTCTATGTACCTATACTTCTGTTTCTATTTTGTTTGTTAAATTATTTTGTTCATTAGATTCCACATATAAGTGATATCATATGGTATTTGTCTTTCTCTGACTGGCTTATTTCACTTAGCATAATACTATCCAGGTCCATTCATGCTGCTGCAAAAGGTAAGATACCCTTTAAAAAATTATTTTATTTTTTTAAATAAATTTTTATTGATTTCAGAGAGGAAAGAAGAGGGAGAGAGAGATAGAAATGCAAATGATGAGAGAGAATCATTGATCAGCTACCTCTTGCACACACCCCACTGGGGATTGAGCCCACAACCCAGGCATGTGCCCTTGCCTGGCCAATGCTCTATCCACTGAACCAACCAGCTAGGACTCCCTTTTTCTTTCTTTCTTTTTTTTTTTTTTTAATATCCCAGTAGTATTCCACTGTGTACCACAGTTTTAAAATAAACAAACAACAAGTGCTGGTGAGGATGTGGAGAAAAAGCCACCCTCGTGCACTGCTGGTGGGAATGCAGACTGGTGCAGCCATTGCGGAAAACAGTATGGAGTTTCCTCAAAAAAAAAAAAAGGAACTGCCTTTTGACCCAGTGATCCCATTTCTGGGAATATATCCGAAGAAACCCAAAACACTAATTTGAAAGAATATACGCACCCCTATGTTCATAGCAGCATAATTTACAATAGCTAAGATCTGGAAACAGCCCAAGTGCCCGTCAGCAGATGAGTGAATAAAAAAAACAAAATCCTTTTAAATGTCACATCTCGAATGTTGGGCAACCTGCAATGTCCAGGGTAGGATGGGGAACCACCCTAGAAAGAATTGCTTCCTCACTCACAAACATCCAAGTATTCTTTGTTTGTTTGTTTCTTCCATTTATTTTTTAAATAATATTATTATTTTTTAATCCTCACTGAGGATATTTTTCCAATGATTTTTAGACAGAGTGGAAGGGAAAGGGAGCGAAGGGAGAGACAGAGAAAGAGAGAGAAACATCGATGTACATCAAATGTTTGCCTCCCACATGCACCCCAACCAGGGCCAGGAGCCTGCAACCAAAGAATGTGCCCTTAACTGCAATCGAACCTGGAACCCTTCAGTCTATAGGCTGATGCTCTATCCACTGAGCCAAACCGTCCAGGGCCCAAGTATTCTTAAGTAACACAGTTTGTGCTCACAGACACCCGCACTCACATTGCACAGGCCCACTCCTGCCCATGAGGCTCTCACACTTTGTTGTGGTGCACATGCATGCTCACATGTGCACACATGCATGCTCACACGTGCACACACTCTTGCAGACTGCTTTGCTTACTGTCAGAGGAACTGCACATGTGGAGCTAAGCAGCAGGACGACGGTTGCTTTTCTGTTAGAAACATAAACTCCAGGATCAGAGGCCCCTGGGGCCCCAGGTCACTCAGCCTGCAGAGGAGGCCCAGTTTCTTAGGCATCCTCGGTTGAAAACGTGTTCCCCCGCACTCTCTTCACCCCCACCCCCACCCCCGATCGCTGGTGGAGGACTGGATTCTGTTTTTCAAAGATGTCTTAAGTAATTCGCCCCAAAGCCAGTCCTGGTGGGAGAGGAGGTTTCCCTTCCTCCACCTAACGGGTTGGAGTGCTCACCAAGTGACAGGCGCTATGGTGGGCACTGGGGGTTTGACAGTGGACCAGTTACTATCGCTCCTGTCCCTGCAGAGTTTAGTCTTTGGGGATTGCTAGTCTTCTCTTGCTGCCATAACAAAATTTCTACCAACGCAGAGCTTTAAAACGACCTACATTTAGGATCTCCTAGCCCTGTAGGTCAGAGGTGCAGTTGGCTGGGCTGCTCAGGGTCTCACAAGGCTGAAATTAAGGTACTGACCCGCCGGGCTCTCCTCGGTCTGTGGGAAGAATCCACTTCCATGCTCGCTCGGCTGTTGGCAGAACCCAGCTCCTTGCACTGTAGGACTGAAGTCTCTGTTTCCTTGCTGGCTGTTAGCTGCAGAGGCCTTCGTTCCTAGCACCTCTCTCTGGTCCTTGCCTGTGGGCTCCTGCCTCTCAGAGCAAGTCAAGCCCTTCTCTGCTTGGACTCTCCCTGACTTCTGCTTCTACTGCTTCCAGCTTGAGAAATTCTCTGCTTTTAAGGCCTCATGTGATTATCCTGGATCCACCTGGATAACCCAGGACAGTCTCCCTCCTTCAGTCTGTAACTTTAATAGCATCTGCAGTTTCTTTAGTCATATAACATATTTCATAGTCGCAGATTATGGGGACCAGGGCATGGACATCTTTGGGGGGCTGTCTGTCTACTAGAGGGCTATAGAGAAGTGAACTATTTTAACAATATACACTGATCAGTGTTAATAAAGGGGAGGTAAGAAGTTGCAATGGTAGCAAGGAGCAGAGACATCTAGATCTTTTGAGAGGAGGCTGGTAAGGCATGGCTGGCTTCCTAACGCAGGGAGCATCTAAGTTGAAATGTGGAGAAAGGGCTCTGAATCAAAGGGTTATGTTGGGGTCCAACCCCAGCGGGTCCAGGGGTCCCCAAAGGTGTGGACGGAGTCGGCGAAGAAGGAATGACATGGAGACAGCGTTCAGTTGATCAGCAGCCTAGCCAGGATCTCCAGCCAAGTTCTGGTCTGGATCTCCAGTGAAGTTCTGTTTAGGATCTCCAGCCAGGTTCTGTGTCCATGGTCTCTTGCTAGGTTCTCCAGCCAGGTTCTCCAGGTTCTCCAGCCAGGTTCTGTAGCCATGTTCCCTCGCTAGGTTCTCCAGCCAGGTTCTGTCCAGGTTCTCCAGTCAGGTTCAGTCACCAGGTTCTAGTCAGGTCCTCTTGCCAATTTCTGTAGTCAGGTTCAGTCCAGGATCTTTTGCCATGTTCTCTCGCTAGGTTCTGTCTCTAGGTTCTGAGGCCAGTTTCTGTCCAGGATCTTTTGCCATGTTCTCTCCAGCGAAGTTCTTCTGTCTCTAGAGAACATTCTGTGTAGGTTCTGTGCCAATTTCTGTCTCTCTTCTGTCTCTTGCTGTCTTGTTACATCTGTATTTATACCAGTTGATTCCAATCCTATCAATCTCTATTCCAAAGGTTAGGGCGTTTCTTATCTCCATTCCAGGGAGTAAAGATTATGTAGCTTAAGCATGATTATTCGTAGTTAAAGTGATTAATTACCCGCCTGGCACTTAGTTAAGGAGTTTCATCCCCTCCCTGACTTCAGGGAAAAATTCCTACCTGGGGAAACAACCTTTCTAGGAGAGGCATCCCCTCCCTGACTTCAGGGAAAAATTCCTACCTGGGCAAACAACCTTTCTCGGAGAGGTGACCTTGGTTAAAACACACAGCGCTAAGGGGAGCAAACATATTAAGAACAGTATGCTATATATGCCAGGTCCCTTGAAACATATGCTGTGCTGATGTTTCTTTCCTGCAGCGACTGTGTCAAGCAGCAAGGATGGACCGGCTTCCGGCACAGGGGTTCCCAAAGGTGTGGACAGAGTCGGCGAAGAAGGAATGACACGGAGACAGCGTTCAGTTGATCAGCATAGCGAGGTTCTTTTGCCAGGTTCTCCAGCCAGGTTCGGTTCTTTATTGTCCTGTTACATCTGTATTTATACCAGTTGATTTTAGTCCTATCCATTCTATTCCCAAGGTTAGGGCATTTGTTAATCTAGTTCTGTTGAGTTTAATCCTATCAATTCTATTCCAAAGGTTAGGGCGTTTGTTAATCTAGTTCTGTTGAGTTTAATCCTGTCTAGGTGAATCTCTGTGTTCCATTATAAGGGCTATTCCAAGGGCTCTACTGATAAACCACAAGGAAGTGACTGAAGGAGATTATCCTACCCAGTAAAGGTTATGTCCTTCCAGCCTCCCAGGTTGCCTTCCCTGGGACTGCCCTGTGTCAGTGAGTCTCCAGGGTTATAGGCTTTGGTGCTTTCCCTGGTGGGCAGACCTCTGGGGATGTGGGCCCAACAAGTCCCAAATTTATTGCCAACAGTCTTAGTCCAAGTTCTTCATAAGTAGTACATGGTATTTCTGTAACACTAATGGGTTTCACTGATTTATTCTCTTCCTTAGTCCTGTTAATCCCTAACTCCAGGAAAAAATCCTCACCTGGGGAAACAACCTTTTTCAGAGAGGTGAGCTTAGTTAAAACACATAGCGCTAAGAAGGGGAGCAAACATATTAAGAACAGTATGCCATATACACCAGGTCCCTTGAAACATAAGCTGTGCAGATGTTTCTTCCCTGCAACGACTGTGTCCAGCAGCAAGGATGGACCGGCTTCCGGCAAGAGTGTGTGTGAATGTATGAAAGTGAGTGTGTGTATGAGTGAATGAATGTGTGTTTGTGTGTGTGAGAGTGTGTGTGTGAGTGTGCGTAGGGTACAGGGGTTGTATCCAGAGTGTGGGAAGGCTATTCTCAAGGAAGAGAGACCCTCTTTTCCTAAGAGCAGAAGGAAGCAGAAAAGAAGGGTAAATCTACAGAGACATTCTTAGTGAAAGAGTGATGTGACAGGGGGATTTGTAAAATGAGACGCCCATCTCTGTCCTTCATACCTCCCCCATGCGATGAGACTGTGTTCAGTTCCTGGGGCTGCCATAACCAATGACCATGAACTGCACGGGGCTTAAATCAGCAGAAATGAACTTTTCTCAGTTCTGGAGGCCAAAAGTCCAAACCCCCCGATTTCGCAGGGTGGGTTCCTTCTGGGGGCTCTGAGGGAGAATCTGGGCCAGGCCTCTCTCCACGCGTGGTGGTTGCCAGCATTCCTCAGTGGTCCAACCTCTGCCTCCATCCTCACGTGGTTCCCCTGTGTGTGCCTGAATCCAAATTCCCTTCTTCCTACAAGAACACCAGTCATTGGATAAAGGCCTATCATAATCTATGACCTCATTTTAGCATGATTACATCTGCAAAGGTTTTATTTCCAAATAAGGTCAAATTCACAGGTACTGGGACTTAGGATTTGAACGTATCTTTTTTAGGGGGAGAGGGGGAGCACAATTCAACCCAGAACAGGGCACAAAGAATGCAGTGTGTGGAAAGGTGCCCTGAAGGGTATAAAATGCAACAGGAATTCAAGGTCATACCAAAATCACCGGTTCAAGGGACCTTAAAGTTGAATATATCCCTAAAGTAAACTATTTCCTCCAGAATTTATGTTTTGCATAAAGCCCCAGAGTTTCCAATAAAGGGTTTGTTGAAAGTAGTGTCCATCACTGCGCAGCCCCTGGGAGAAAGCACTCTTAGCAAATGCACTTCCTCAGCGTTGGCTTCCTGGGAAGGCTTCCAGGGACAACACACACGCTCCCCACCTTCCTTTTCGGGGTTACTGGGGACTGTGCCTCCCTGCTGCCCCTCCTGCCTCAGGGACCCTTTGCCTTGGATGGGGACTTACTGTTGGTTCTAACCATAAACCAAATTAGTCTCAACACCCCCCCCCCCATCCTTTCACCTTCCCCCCACCCCCTAGATTTCCAGTTAATCCATTTAAGAACAGAGGTCCAGGTGTGTCTGGAAGGATGGGTGCCTCTGGGGATGATTTAGGCTCTGTGGCTGCTGAAAGGGAAGTCGCGGCCAGAAGGGGGAACCGTCTCTCAGGGGCAGGAGGGGGAGGAGGCAGGAGCCAAGGAACCTGTCTGGACTCCAGGCACTGTGCCCGTGCACGAGCCTCTCCTCTCCTGGAGCCTTGCTCAGCCACAGCAGCCCAGAGTCTCTGAGCAGGGAGGCAGCTTAAAATAGTTTCCTTCTGCCATTTCGGAGTCCATCTGGGGTCAGGGGACCCTTAAAGAGTTTGATCAAAGCTACAGACCTCTCTCCTAGAAATATACGTAACTACCCACAGAAAAGTTCAGATAACTTTAAAAGCTTCCCTGACACTCTGAAGCTTATGAACCCAAGGCTCAGGACCCCTGGTTGCAATGGCCCTGGGATCCCACTGTACACCAGTGTGGTGAGGAGACTGAGAGCAAGCAAGTGGGGTTCCAGCTTCTAAGGACCTTGTCCTCTGAAGTTAGTGGTATGTATGTGCTGGGAGGCAGAAGACACGGAGCAGGACCTCAGACCCTCACTGAGGGCATCACAGCGGCAAGGTTTCCATAGCTCACTGCTTTGCCTCTTCCCCAGAGGAGCTAGAATCTGGGGGTGACATCTAGCAGGGAGAGCACCTCTGTTGCCCAAAAGATTAATGGCTCTACAGCAGACCCCCAACGCCTTCTTCCTCACCCAGGAACACATGCCCTCCTCTTCCCCACATCCAAACCCCGTTAGACTCTGGGGACCAACCCATCTCAAATGGGGGTGAGGAGAAAGATCCTGATGAACCGAAATTTGGGGGATTAGATTGGGAAAGTCTCTACATAAGTGCTCTTTGGAGGCGGGGAACTCTCACAGACTCAATGGGAGTCTTAATTTGGAGATGTCCATCCACCCTCAGTTGTCTCCAGGCTTTATTTTGGAGTTCTCATATTAGGAGACCCTTCATCGGGGTCAGGGTTTTTTGTTTGAGGGGGTCTCCAGTTGTATGAGGCATGGCCGTGTGCCTGGCCCAAGCGGCGGGGGGTTCCTGCGGCTTCGGGCGTGGCCCCTAAATCCGTGTCTCTCACCCCCTGCGGCACCTGGGCTTGGGGGACTAGGGGAGGCGATTGAGCCGTCGGGGGGCGAGCACCCCTTCCCTTGCCCACCCCTCGGGGCCGGCCAGAGCGCCCGGAGTAGGGGACAGGGTGGGGGACCGGCGGGGGCGCACGCGCCGGGCCGAGCCTGAGCCGTCGGGGGCCTGGGAGCTGGGAGCTGGTTTGGGGAGGGCCGAGCCGGGGTGTCGGGCGAGTTCTCTCGCGGGGCAGAGGGAGCCGCGGCGGCGCGCGGGGGAGGGAGCATGCCCGTTGGAGCCCGGCCTCGGGCGCGCCCCGGCCGCCGTCTCCACCTCCGCCTCCTTCTCCTCCTCCTCCTCCGTCTCCTCCTCCTCCTCCTCCTACTCCTCCTCCAGTCCCGCCGCCGCCGCAGCCAACATGGCTGCGCTCCTGAGCCCGGGAGGCGGCTGCCGCTGAGCGCCGCCCGTCGCCGGGCCCGCCGCCCGCGCCCCCGCGCATGGCCCCCGCCGCCCCCCGGGCCCCGGCGCGCTAGGCTGCAGCGGGCGCTCGGAGCCGGAGCCGCCCGGCGGGCGGGCGCGCCGCCATGGAGCCGCAGCGCCGGGAGCTGCTCGCCCAGTGTCAGCAGAGCCTGGCCCAGGCCATGACGGAGGTGGAGGCCGTGCTCGGGCTGCTCGAGGCCGCGGGCGCGCTGAGCCCGGGCGAGCGGCGGCGGCTGGACGCGGAGGCGGGCGGCTCCAAGGCGGAGCTGCTGCTCCAGCTGCTGCTGACCAAGGAGCGAGACCACTTCCCGGACCTGCGGGCGGCGCTGGAGAAGACACAGCCCCACCTGCTGCCCATTCTCTACCTGAACGGCGTCGTCGGGCCGCCGCAGCCCGCCGAGGGCGCCGGTGAGTGTGCGACCCGCCCGGCCCGGCGGCCCGCCTGCCACCACCTCTCCCTCCGGCCCCTCCGAGGGCCACGGCTCTACCTGGCGCGGGCCGCGGGGACAGCCTCCCCCCTTTAGCTGCGGGGACCCCGCTTCACACCTCCTCCCGGGCCGGGAACAATGCCCGCATGGCAGGCCTGGACTCGGGGGCCAGGGCTGCAAGGGTCCTCCCGAGACCACCGAGTCCAACAGGGCCAGCCTCCTGGGGACCGCGGAGGGGTGTCTGTCGGCCCCATTTCGGAGGCTCCTCACCACCCACCGGTCCTTGGAGAGCCTCTGTTCGCCTTTAGTTCAGGAAACAGGCAAGAAGACTGGGACCGGGGCCAGGACCCCGATTCCCGACTTTTGGTCCCTGCCCCCTGGTTTCGGGACCACTGGTGCCCTTTCTCTTTCTGGCTCTCTCCGCTCCCTCTGCCCAGCGCGCAAGCCGTTTGCTAGCCCAAACTTGTGGTTGATTGTGCACAATGCCTGCTAGGTTTCTTTGGAAACTGTGGGCCCGGAAAAGTTGGGGAAGTTGCATTGCACCATGGGAAAATCCTAGTAGTGGCTGCTGGGGCTCAGATCCCTCCGTGAGTGCTGAGCTGTGCGACAGCGAAGGCTGGTGCTGGTTCCCTTGGGTGGTGGGTGACGGATTTGTGAGTTTTCACGTGTGTGGGGTTATGCTGGGAATTTGTGACAAGTGGTAGGCCTGGACTGGCCTGGTTGGGGAGTGTGGAAAGCCAGTATTTCAGACAAGGAAGCTCCAGGAAGGTGTAGTAGCAGTGAGGAAGGAAGAGAACGAGCATTTATTAGGCACCTACTGTTGTGGTAGGGACACTGGTTTATCGCGTTTGTTACTATGTGAGCTATTATTCTTACCTTGCCAGAGAGAAAACTCTGGCTTGGAGTGGTTAAAATGCTCAAAGTAGTTTCCAGTTGTGACCTACGGTTTTATTTAACTTGTTCGGAGCCAGGAAGCGGTAAGTGCTACCGTTTCTATGTCTCCTTGTGTTAAGAGTGAATCGAAAGGACCAAAAGACTGCCCTTGGCAACTTGTAGGCCCAAGGCTGAGGAGACCCGTTTACAAGGCTGTTAAATGCCTCGCTTATTAAGGGGATGATTTTATAAGCTGTTCTCGGTAACAGCTCTGATGTACACTGGCCCTCTGGACCTCAACCTTTCCTAGTGAAGGGAACTGACACACAGAGGGACTAAATGGCTGGCCACGCAGCATATCGTTTTATTGGTGGCCCTTTTGTCTCCACTCTGGGTTGCTGAGTCTCTAGCATTTACACCCCTCAAACCTGTGTTCTGTCCCCCAATTATGATCATATCTGAGTTTCTGGGCAAACCCAGCCCTCTCTTGGAAGGGTGTTTTTGAAGATGCCAAGAAGGATAAGGACAGAGGGAAATCTCATTACGGTAATTTTTTTTTCTTTTAAATTGCTTTTATCTTTCTGCCTGTCTTTCCATTTATCTGTCTTTGAAGGAGCAGGTTTATCGCGGAATCCAAGAAGTCGGAGTGCAGAGTCAAGTCCTGCTGGGGTGTGTTTGAATCGGTGCTAGCCGTAGTATCTGGCGTAGAGGGGTGAATTGCCATTACTTAGGTCCCCCCTTTGCCTTGCCTGGTGGAGACGATGGGGTCTCACGGGACCAAAGTTCTAGGAGCTGCTCCCAACCTGTGAGGAAGGAATGAAAGAGAGTTTGGATTTTATGTCCAAGGGTAGTGATTTCAGACCCTCCTTTTACTACAATGCAGAGTTCTATAGCCTTGCAGAGGGTCATGGAATCCTCAGAAAAATAACTTTCAAGGGCAAGTTATTTTAGTTAAAACTTTAGAAAAAATATAGGGTAGCATTTGGTGTGACAAGATGCCACCTAGAGCTTCCGGGGGAGAAGTGACATGATGTGCAAGTGGAGCAGTGGTTCTCAACCTTCTGGCCCTTTAAATACAGTTCCTCATGTATGACCCAACCATAAAATTATTTTCGTTGCTACTTCATAACTGTAATGTTGCTACTGTTATGAATCGTAATGTAAATATCTGATGTGTAGGATGGTCTTAGGCGACCCCTGTGAAAGGGTTGTTTGACCGCCAAAGGGGTCGCGACCCACAGCTTGAGAACCGCTGCAGTAGAGTGTTGGGATCTGTGTAAAGGATGACATTCTGTGCAGTGGTTTTCCAACTTTTTTTTCTTTTAGCCAGGGAGCCCTTACGGGGCAAAGCTCAGTGCATAAAAGCGGTTGAGGGGTGGGGGATGTACCCGTCTCAGCCCTAGGGAGCCAAAGTCAGGGGAATCCAGTACTGTGTCCTGTATTCTTGCTCTCCCAGCAGTTCCACTCTGCACGCAGGCCCACGGCTCTGCCATGGGTCGGCCTCAGAGCAAGGCCCTTGTGGGATCCTGAGAGGAAGCAGTTGGCTTTGTAAGGATCCAAAGCGTCAGGGGAAGGTCCCTTTGTCACCGTCTCTATATTGGAGGTGCTGCCACCACCCAGTTAAGGGCTTCTTTGGCCCAGAGTGCCCATCCCCTGCCTGGCACTTGTTTGCTGTGGGAGTTTGCTGTGCTGCAGGCAGACAATGTCTGGCAGCCCCCCACCTGGGCCCTGGAACTGGGAGGAAGCTGGGCAGGTGAGCACAGCAAACCCATCTGTTCTGCTCATGCTCAGTTAGAGCCCCGGACATTTATAACCCACCATGTTTAGGCTTGGAGTATGAAAGCGGCTAAGAAAATACAGTGCTGTTTTATTTCGGGTGGCAGGGGGACTCCTATATCAAGATAGACAGTACATTGCTGTTCAGCATATGGCATCTCACTGCCTGCTTTTGTATCTCAGTTAACCCTGTGGCAACCCCAGTGAGATGAGTGATGCCTTCCTGCGTTATGCGGGGTTCTGTGCCCCCATCCCTGAGTGTGAAGACAGGACAGAAGTTGCAGGGCAAAGAGGAGCTGGAGTCAAGGTGAAGCAGTTCCTGATTCTGTGATGGGGACACCTTTTCCTATTACCTGATTTGGCCTTCCCTCTGTAATGGCAGGAACTTCCTGTATTGGGGACCCCTGGGCTCATGGAGCCTTTCCTTGTCCCTGTGTATGGGTCTGCAAGGAGGAAGTGATGTCTCTGCCCCGCTGGTGGTAGAGCCAGGAGAGAGCTGTTGTCTCCCTCTGGGTGGCTCAGCCTGGAGGGTTTCTCCACAGTTGTACCAGGATCGTGTTTGTTCACGTGGAACCCACACAGTCCCTCCCCCCCCCCCCACCTTTGAATTCAGTTACTAACATCTGGGTTTTCTCACTTGAGGAACATTTACTGTCTGTTCCTGGAGTGAGGGCCTTCCTGGCTGTGAGCCTCAGTGTGTTCATCTGTGAGATGGGGCTAAGGGTACTACACTGCCTGCCTCAGCCACTGGGAGGGCCGAATGTGATCGGAGAGGACTGCAGTGCCTGGCTCTGTGCTTGGTCCAGGCGAGGCCAGAGGGTGTAGCTAGAGACAGGGGTGCGTAGGATGTAATTCCAGCCTGCAGCTCACTGCCTCGTTGGGGGAATGGGACACTCAGGAGAGTGACATTATGAGACAGATCAGTTGAGTGATACAATACAAGCAGGCCTTTTCCTCCTTTTAAAGCTCTGGATGCGACATGCTTTCCCAAATACTCTCCTCCACACCTAGGGGCTCTAATTCCCTCAATGTGGAGGGCTCCCCGCGGCAGGCCTCCCTTGTGGGGCAGAAGTGGCCGAGTTTGGTGATTGCCGCTGGTCCCTGTACTGCAAGCAAGTCAAACTCAAAGGCTAACACGGGCCAAATACACGAGGCATGTGGCCCGCGGGCTGCAAGTTTGACATGCTCGCTGTAGTGTGTGCTCCGAGCTGGATGTTTCTTCTCTTCCCCTCGATGCCTCATCTTTAGTTTCCTAGTGAGCTGGCTGATTTGGCTTCACCAGAGTGAAGAGAATGGAGACAGCAGCAGCTGCTGGGGATGCTGGGGGAGGCTTCCTGGAGGGACTGGAGCCTGAGCTGAGTGTTGAAGGGGGACTTGGACACGCAGAAGGAAAGGAGGATGTTCTGGGTGGTGGGCATAGCTGGAGAGGAGCAGTGTGTTTTCAGGTTGCAGAATCAGGCCAGCCTGAGTACCGCAGGGGATGCAGAGCTAATCTGCAGGACCACGATGGCTAGCCGAGCGAGGGGTTTGGACGTCTCTTGGAATTCAGGCATTGTGCACTTGTCAGAAGTTAGAGCTGGAGGAATTTTTCTTAAAGGGATAACCCTGCCAGGTTTTTCCAGCAGGACAGGTGCAGGTGGCTGCTGATAGTCAGGTGTGGGTTATTTATTATTCATTAGAGGTTACCTGGGCCTTTTGTTCTCTCCCTACTCACTTAGGTACCAGCCACCTTTTCTTCATCTACTTTGCCCTGGAGGGTCAGCAGGGACAGTGACATAAATGAAAGTTCCAACCAGTGTAGTTTTGCTTTTAATCGTGTTATGTGAGAGGAAGAGGTGGAGGAACTCGGAAGTAGTGATTGAGAGGAGTTTTCTAAGAGAAAGGCAGATTTTATTTCTCTCTCTCTGGTTTAGATCAGGGTGCCTCTTGCAAGCGACAGAAACTAGCCCAAACTGTATTAGGCAGAAAAGAGAAATTTATTATATGATATTTCAAAACCTTGGGATGGATTGGGGAAACTGGTGCTTGGGTGCTTGATCCTGAATGCCGCACTCTTTTCCTAGAACGTGGTCCCCAGCCTCTGGGCTTCCATCTTCACAGCCCCTGACCAGAGAAGGGAGGGAGCTCTATCCAGTTAGTCCAGGCAGAAAAGTCTCCTGGCAGGACTTCAATTGGCCTGACAAGGGTCATGTGTCCGTATGAGGCCCAGGCCTTGTGGCCAGGGCTAGAGGACTAAGCTTGGCCCAGCAGTGGACCCAACCAATAGGGTTGGGTGACGGGATGCTGTGGTTGGTTCTTTAGAGTGGGGAGAAGCAGTTCTCCAAAGGAAGAAGAGCGGGAAGGATGTTGTGCAGGTAAAACAGCCGGTGGGGAGGTGGGCAGACTTCACCGGGTTTTAGACTTTGAGCAAGGCATTTAACCTTTCTGAGCTTACTCTACAAAATAAAACAATAACTACTTCACTATGCTATTTGACAATCCGTGGTAAGAAAAAAGGAGGAACATTTGTTACTGTGGTGAGCAATACAGCCCAGAACCAGCCTTAGAACCAGAAACCCGGGATTCTCCTGATGTTTCTGAGGGTTATGGGAAGTTCCTTGTAAACTGTGCTGAACAGATGGCAGGGATGCTTTAACTGTGGCTGTGGGTCACCGAGAGTAGAGTGTCATCTCCATGAGCTGAGTTTGCTGTTCTGTTCCTAATGCCTGGAATAGAGCCTGGCCCAAGATAGGTGTTCGGTGTATTTCTATTGAGTGGATGACTAGTCAGCTGTGTGTACAATGTGTGGTGTGATCCTGCGTAAGACCCGATCCTCTTCAGAAATATGTGCAGATTTCTTTTTTGTTTTATTGTATTTTTCCCACCACCATTTATTCCCTCTATGCCCTCTTCACCTCCACCCTCCCTCTCCCCCTGGCAATCATTTAAGTGGTGACTTCACAGTGGCAGAAGGCTGTGGGAGTGCAGGAAGGCTACAGTGAGTCCCAGATGCACACACAGATGTCACCACCCACAGTATGTCTGTGATGGAAGCAGGTGGTGTGACTTTGGTGTCTGAAGTTCCCAAGGTCACCCATCAGGTACTGGCATTGTGGGGCTGGCTGCCAGGAGCCACATGGAGCCTTTTGTAGGATTAGAGAGCCCTCCCCTTTCTGCACTTGGAACTTGAATGTCAGCTCGGTGTCCTCGAAAGAGTCTTGGATGGTATCTGTTCCTAACTTTGCAATATCTTGACATTGGATGAGCTTTTTAACTACCTGGCCCTTGTGTTCTGTGTGTATATGTGTGTGTTTTCAGTACAACAGGAAAACCAGAAGTTTAGCATGACTGAGGACGGGCTCAGTCCTGTGGGATCCTCAGCACTTCCAAGGAGGCATCAGGTCCAAGGAGGCTTGGTGATAGGGTTGGACTAGATTTCTGAGGCTTCTTCCAGCTCTGTACCATGATTGCTGTTTTCTACCTTAGTGTTGAATGATTTTTGATACCCTGGCTTTCTATTTCCTGAAAAAGTAAGCAGCAGAGAAATATTTTGTCATAGTTTTTTTTTTTTTTTTTTTTTTTTTTTTTTTTTTTTAATTCTACCTCATTTCCAACCACCTATATATTCTACAGGCCAGTGTGAGGGCTCTTCAGTAATTTCCTGTAACTTCGGGAAGATGGGAGCCACATAGAGCAAGAGGGCTGAGCTGCTGTCAGTCTGTGCAGCAGGAATTTTAAGGTGAATTGAGTTGGGATATTGCAACTTTTTTCCATCTTTTACCTGAGGCAGATTGCTTATCTCTAAATTGTGTGTCTCTGTTGATCTTTTTGGGAGCGTTTCATGAAAGTGCTACAGAAACCTTTTAAATTAAACAGAGTTGTTTGGAATGTTTCATGTCAGTCATCCAGATCTAAACCCTTGGTGGGTAATTGGGAGGTGACTGTTGACCTTGATGTTTATTTCACACTAGAGGCCCAGTGAATGAATTTGTGCACAGGTGGGGTCCCTTGACCTGGCCAGTGATTGGGGCTGTTCAGGACTGCAGGAGGTTGGCCAGCCAGGGGGAGGGGATGCAGGAGTTTGGTCGGCCATGGGAGGTTGGCTGTGGGAGCACACTGAACATCAAGGGGCAGCTCCTGCGTTAAGCGTCTGCCTCCTGGTGGTCAGCATGTGTCATAGCGACTGGTCGTTCGGTTGTTTGGTTGCTTAGGCTTTTATATATATAAAGGGTAATAACCTATTTGCTTTTTGTGTGTATGTGTGGTAAAATATACATAACATAACATTTACTATTTGAACCATTTTTTTCTATTATTTAAAACTAGTGGCCGGTGCACAAAATTTGTGCACCAGGAGGAGAGGAGTACCTCAGCCTGGCCTGCACTCTCTCCCAGTCTGGGGCCCCTCGGGGGATATCTGCCTAAGCCAGCATCCGGACATCCCTCTTGCAGTCTGGGACACCTTGCTCCTTACCACCCACCCGCCCACTCGCTGCTCCTTACCACTCAGCTCGTTGCTCCTTAGTGCTGCTGCTGCCGCCGTGGAGGCAGGAGAGGCTCCCACTATCGCCTCTGTGCTCGTCAGCCATGAGCCCAGCTTCTGGCTGAGCGGTGCTCCCCCTGTGGGAGCGCACTGACCACCAGGGGGCAGCTCCTGTGTTGAGCATCTGCCCCCTGGTGGTCAGTGCGCACCATAGCGACCGGTCATTCCATTGTTTGGTCGATTTGCATATTAGGCTTTTATTATATAGGATTGTGGCCCACTATACATAACATAAAATTTTCTATTTTAATCATTTTTAAGCTTTCAGTTCAGCGGTAATTCACATTGTTGTAACCATCACTACCATCTATCAGTAGAACTTTTTCGCCTTGCAAAACTGAAACTCTCTACTAATTAAACAGAAACTCTCTATCCTCCTCTCCTCCCAGTCTCTGGCCACAACCCTTTCTACTTTTCTGTTTCTAGGAATTTGGCTGTTCTAGGTATCTCATATAAGTGGAATCATACATTATTTGTCTTTTTGTGACTGGCATCTTTCACTTACCAGTGTCCTCAAAGTTCATCCATGTTGTAGCATGTGACAATATTTCTTTCCTTTTTAAGGCTGAGTAATATTCCATTGTATGTATAGACCACATTTTGTTTATCCATTCCTCCATCAACTTGGGTCACTGTTGCCTATTGGCTATGTTGGTTATTGTGAATAATGCTGTATACAAATATCTCTTTGATATTTTGCTTTCAGTTCTTTTGGCTATATGTCCGGTGGCGGGGGTGGGGGTGGGGGGTGATTATGGCTCATGAGGCAATTCAGTTCTTAATTTTTGGAGGAATTTCCACACTGTGTGTTTTGAGTTTTAAAGAAAAGCCATACTGTCCACAGCTCCTTGACATGGGGGTGATGGCCTGGCTGGAGTCTTAGTTCCAATATTTTCTTTCCTTTTTCTTCTAAAATTGTGTATCCTGGCCCGCCCCCCCCCCCCCCCCCCCGACCTATTTTGGGAAGTCTTGGCACAGTTCCTTTGGACTTTAAATAAAGATTTAGTTTCAGTAGTCTTCTATGACTCTTTCGAGGCCAGAAGTTACTAACCATAGAATCCCAGCAGTATTCATATCTGGCAGCCAAGGGATGTTCACACATTTCCTTTGGGTTTCAGTACTAATAGCTCCATCCCCAAAGGCCTTGAAGTATGTTAGTTATTTCTGTTTTGTAGACTCTCCTCCTTATCCCATTCAGGGTCGATTTGGTTTTAAATCTTGATCCAGGGGAACTAGCTCTCATGATTTTCCTTCAAAAGGCTTAGATCAGCATTTCCCCAGGAAACATCTCAAGACTGGTTTGGTGGGATGTCAGTGGTGTTGCTCGTTTAAAGGGTTCTGTGGTCAAAGGCATTTGACCAGAGCTGGCTTGAGCAGGTCACAGGGGCTCCTCTCCTGGGAGCCTCCTGAGAACACCAACCAGCCAGTGGCTTTGGGCTTCACTGGAGTGGGTTTGCTATGCAGCGTTTCCCAAACTGCTTTGACCACAGAATCCTTCTTCATTGAGCATTTTGCGACATTGGTGCTCTGAGGAATGCATTTTTGGGGAACTTCAGCATTAGTGCGCGGAACTGGAACATTAAATATAGCATTGTTTTTCGAATTTTCCCTCCGCTCTCTCACGTGGGGAACCAAAGTCTTAAACTTTCCCATTCTTTTAAATTCGGCTGAAATGGGCACATGTGATTCTGGGGCCAGTAGATTTTTTCGTTGTGTGATCTGAAGGCGTGTGACTTCTCTGGGCCTCAGTTTCCCCAGTGTGGCTTGACAAGAATGAAGTCTGGTTTCGTGATGGTTATTCTTTGAGATGGTTAAGCCTCTTGTCTTCTCAAGGAGTGCACTTGGTCCCAGAAAGCGGAACATGGGCTGACTGGAAGGTAGAATTGAGCAAAGGCCTTTCTTCCTTCTTTCCTTTTAAACTTTACAGTCTGAAATTTTCAAACATAGGTAGAGATGGAGAGGATAATATAACAAACACCCAACTTTCCAACTTTTGTTTTCTGTAGTTTTTTTAAAACAAATCCCAGAGAGCATATCACGACCCCCCAAAATACTTAAGCGTCTTTAAGAGATAAGGCCTTAAAAAAAACATCACCAAGGAAACCATTTTTATAACCAGCAGTAGTAACAATACTTTCTTAATATCACCTCATGGCCAGTTGATGTTCAGTTTTCCTTGTCTCAGAAGTGTCCTTTTATAGATGGTTTGTTCAAATCAGGATTTTAATAAGGTGCATATATTGCGTTTAGTTGATGTCGCCCTCTGAGCCTCTTTTATAATCCCTAACAGCTCCCCTTTCCTGAGCCTTTTTTTTTTTTTTTTTTTTTTTAAATAACATCTTTTGAGCACTTACTATGTGTCAGGCACTATTCTTTTTTAAAAATATATTTTTATTGATTTCAGAGAGGAAGGGAGAGGGAGAGATAGAAACATCAATAATGAGAGAGAACAGTTGATTGGCTGCCTCTTGCATGCCCCCTACTGGGGATTGAGCCCACAACCTGGGCATGTGCCCTTGGCCACAATCTAACCTGGAACCCGTCAGTCCTCAGGCCGACGCTCTATCCACTGAGCCAAACCTGCTAGGGCTTTCCTGGGCCTTTTGTTTAAGGAAGAGCTCGTCTTAATGGCCATTGCCATCCGGCTCTGGAGTGGACTGTTCTAGGTGGTGACGCTTCTTCCCCGAGAGTCCATGTGGACGCTGGGCGAGCACAGCGTGGTTATTCTGAGAAAGGGCTGTGAAGTCTGACCGGACGCCTCTTCAGCCTCAGTTTCCTTGCAGGGCTGCTGTGAACAGTTAAATGAAGGAACCTGTGAAGTGTAAATGTTCTTTATGATTGGACCCTTTTCATTAAGTGGACTCTGACAGAAAAGCCAGCTGCGTAAACTAGACCAGGAGGTGCCGGGGCAGCCAGATGTGGGGGCCTGGAGCTTGCCCCCTCCTGTGGCCTCCGTGAGGTGCTTCCACAGGGCTCCCCTATCCCCCTCCCCAAGCCTTACCTTCCTTTGCCGGAGCGCAGTTGGTGAGTCACAGGTGGACACAGCAGCTGCAACTGGTGGCAGCTGTGCTTCCAGGAGATACTCCTGTCTTCCTCTGCTTCCTCTGTTCACCTTTGTCGGTTTCCTTTCAGGATGTCCCACGCTCTCAAAAATGGCCACAGTGTGGCTAATAAAAAACCCATTCTCTTGGTCCCAAGGCCTTGATATGGGAAGGAGTGGAGTGAAACCCCATCAGACGGTCCTTTTGCAGTGAGGAGTGGTTACCTTTTTTGAAAAATTAGTCTGTTTTTAAAAACATACATGGTCCCTAGCTGGCCCCACATCTACATTGCATAAGAGAACTGTTAGCCATGGATGCATAAATAAGCCCCGCCAACAGGCGCTCTTCAGGTGGGGTGGGCGGAGCTGCTGCGTGGGAAGCTGTACCATCAGAGAGAATCACCTGGGCTCCTGCTCCTGCCTTGTGGGCTGTCTGAAGCCAGGGTGTGTTTTCCGTGCCCACAGCATTTTCCCAGGTGTGGCCTGTCTCAGGCGGCTCTCAGGCCTCTTTCTGAGTCAGCTTTAGGTTACTTATCTGAATGGTTATCTGTCTGACTCCTTCAGATGGCCTGGGACCCCCCAGACAAATCTCGTACATCATTGACCATTGTGAGTCTGCTGACCAAAAGTGATGAAAACCCATCCCGCCCTTGGTGAGTGATGTGATAAGAGAACAAATGGGAAGAAACTGGATTTTTATATTTTGATGTCAGAAGTCATAAAAAAGTTCAGTGACCTTCTCAATACTACGAGAAGCTCTGTTCGTCTTACCCAGGGTAACCTCGTTTTCATCTTAGCTGGCCAGAACTTTCATTTCCTGTTTATGTTTCTTAAGCAGCTTAAGACTGTTTAGTATCAGGGCCGGAAGGGGTCTTAGAGACCATTTTGCCCAAACTGCCTATTTTCCAAATGAGAAACAGCTGTCCAGAGACACAGAGGGACTCCGCCGGGATCTGCACATGCCCCTGGCAGAGCTGGACCCAGGACCCAGGTTTCTGCCCTTGCTGGGGTTCTTTCCAAGGCATCTATGCCAGCCCCAGGCTGGGCGGGGAGTCTGGTTTTTCCTGATCCGGGCCTTGGCTCTGCAGGCACCAGCCTTTCCCGTGAGGGTGAGCAAGTAGCAGGGCATTGCAGCTCGTGGAGTTGTGCTGCAGCTTCTCATTCCTGACCATTGAAATAAGTCTATTGTCAATCCGTGTAAGAGGTCTTCACATCCTACTGATGGGCAAACCAGGCCGAGAGATGTTCATCAGCTTGCTCAAGGCCGACAGCTGCTCAGAGACTGAGCAGGTTTTGGAGTCTTTGTCACTTTCTTTATAAAGACCGCATTTGTTCTGTGCTCTGGGCCAGCCTGTGAAGGTCCCCGTGGAGATGTCCATGTCCTTAGCCTTGGACACCCCTCCCTTTCTTGTCACAGCATTCATTCATTCAGCAGGTGTGTTCTGAGAACCTGCCACATAGGGGGCACTGTTTGACGCAGACCTAGGTCATGACATCTGAATTTAAGTGCTGAGTCAGATAATGGGTCTGATGTTGGCAGGAGGTACCTCCTCGTCCCATTCTTGTTGTGACACAGCAAAACGCTTCCAGGGCTGACTGCTGCGGCTTCTTATTGCTTAGTCACAGGACAGAGTTCAGGCAGGAAAATGACGCCACCGAGTCTCTTGCCTCAGAGGAAAAAGCCTGAAATAAAGATCAGAGGGTAAAGGCCCTAGGACACTGAGTTGGGGCCCACCCCCACACGCCAACCTCAGTGGGAACTGGATCCAGGAAAAAGCAAGCAAGTAAACAAAACCAAAGTGTGCTGGTTCTCGGTCTTTTTCCCAGAAAACAAACAAACAAAAAATATATACCTGAACCTGGAGCAGCTTAGACTTAGGGGCTGTGTGTGAGAGACTACATACGCCTGTCTATTCTCCTACCTAATTTTTGGTAGAAAATGGCAGATGACTGTTATAAATCCTGTCATATTTTCTCCCCGTGTTATGAGCCCAGGGAGAGGGAACAAAACAGTGAACTTGCTTTCTAGGGAATTTTGCTTTGTGGAATTTTATGTCAGCTTGTTCTGCCCTCAGCCTCCCTCATATTAAGGTTGTCCTAGGCACCCAGCTCTGGTCCGGTGGCTCAGCTGGTTGGAGCGTTGTCCCGTGCCCCAAAAGGTTGTGGTTAAGGTTGTCCTGAAAACTCAGAGGAGCTGGTCACAGTGTCTTCTTGCACAAGTTCCACAGCCTCTCCGGTGGCCGTCCCCTTGTCTGACCGCCGCAGCCTCCACCCAGCATATACCTGGTCTGTGGCTCTGCTGAGTGCTGAGTGTGTAGAGATGAGAAAGACATTAGCATCACCCATGATCAACACCATAGGCCCGGACCAAACGCCCTGACTTTGATTTGTTCTTTTGCTGCAATGTGTATCCTATGGTTCACCGAAGCTTTTCATTTTGGGTTGCTCTCTTCTCTCTGTTCTGCCTGCACTGCCAGAAGTAAACAGCCTCGCCTACCGACTTCCTATTCCTCACCTTCCATTTTTTGGTTTATAGCAAATGGCATGTGTTTTTGGTTGCAAAAATCTGTAAGATTCTCAGAAGGGCTGTGGAGAGCGGCTACAGTGTTTAGACAGGTTCAAGCCTCGGACTAATGAGAGGGCACCGTCCTCTCATGGCCACGTGCAAGTCCCAGCTTGGAGGGCAGAGCCCTCCCAGCGCAATTATAGCCAACAGCTATCGTTGTAAGCTTGAACCTATGGTCCGAACACCTGGCCCCACGTGTCTGAGTGATGTGAGCTTGATAGAGCTCAGGTGCATGTAATTGAGTAGGATCGAAACCCACCAGAATGTTGTAAACATCTCGACCACACCCTTACTTTGCCTCGTGGAATCTGGCTATAAAATAAACGGCTTGTAGTCCATGGCGCTGTCGCTAGCTCTCCATCAGAGAGGACAGCGTCTCACCCAGGCCCAGCTTTTATTCTCTTGTCTGTCTTTTCTCAATCCTTCACCGCCCCCTCTCAGGGTCACCGAACCTGGCTGAGCTGGCGCGGCACATAAGGCGCCCAATGTGGGGCTGAGTATGCCATGGCTGTGCCAGCTCGCCTCATAGGGCGAAAAGGAGATGATTCTTGCATCCCAGGAATTTATCATCTCATTGGAAAGCCCAAACCTGCGGGGGCAGATAGCCTGCAGTCCAGATCACGCAGAGCATGTGAGGCCAGCCCACGGACAGCCCGCAGTGAGCTGGGCGCAGGCAGATGCTTGGAGGCCGGATGGGTGCACGGGGGAAGGCAGGCCTGGCCAAGGCAATGCGCAGAACAAGGGAGGAGACTTGGGAGATAATCCATTCTCGGAAGAGTGGATCTTAGTTGTTGTTTTTTGTTAATCCTCACCAGAGGATATTTTTTCCATTGATTTTTAGAGAGAATAGAAGGGAGGAAGGGAGGAGAAAGAGAAAGAAACAAACATTGGTGTGAGAAAGACACATTGACTGGTTGCCTCCCGCACGTGCCCTGACTGGGGTAGGGGGTTGAACCTGCAACCCAGGTATGTGCCCTTGACTGGGACTTGCACTTCTGACCCTTTGGTGCATGGGCCGACACTCTAATCACTGAGAAGCACTGGCCAGGGCTGGAGAGTGGGTCTTTTTGGGAAGTACAGGCTTCTGCTGGAGGCAAGCATTCAGCAGGCACTGGGAAGACAAGGCTAGGCTAACCAGCCCCCGGCAGACACAGGGCGGCCGGCTGCTGCTCCCAGTCATTCTCCTGCGATTGGGTCTCTGAGGCTGCCTGAGCTGGGGCTGGAGAGGAGTGGCAGAGTTGGCATGAAGTAGGAGGGTCATCCATGGGATGTGGCCAGCGGAGGGTAGGGTGAGGGGATAGCCCGACTGGCCTTTGCAGAGTCCCGGGGTGGGGGAGGCGGAGGGGGTTGTCTGATCAGCTTTCTGTCAGTTGTTAGATGGATTGGAGAGCCATCTTTTTCCTAACTTTCAAGTCTGAGAGTTACAGCTGGGCTGTTTAGAAACCAGAGTCCAGGAGTCCTCTGGGGAACTTGAGACCAGTTTCCGTCTGCTGGCCTTCTCTTTGTGGAGGAGAAGGGGAGGGATTGAGGAGTAAGGTGGCTGACCGGGAATGCGTAAGTCTAGCTGTGTTCCCATGCCGCTCACATAGTCCATAGTCTCTCTAAGCCTCATCCTTCCCTCTCTGTTGGGGTCCATGATACCACCTCCTTCTCAGAGCTGGTGTGGAAGTGGGTGGGTGGATGGAGCCGGTTGAGTGTTGTGTAGATGGTGTTTCTATTTCACAGGATGCCTTGTCTTTATTTTTGTATTTACTTTCTCATTTGATCTCATCAGCAACCCTTTGGGGGTCCTTATTCCACCTTACAAGTGAGGGAACAGGTAGGGGAGGCCAGGTCACTTGGAAGTCAGTTTAGTAGGGTGGTTAAGAGTCTGTATCTAAGTCAAGTAATTGGGTTCAAATCCTGGATCTGCTACTTACTGTGACGCTGGGCAAGTTACTTTCCCTCTCTGTGCCTCAGTTCCCTCATCTGTGAAATGAGGATAATAATAGGGCCTTGTATGGTAAGGATTACAGGAGTTACTATCTGCAGAGTGTTTGGAGCAGTGCCTGGCAAACAGTAAGCGCTGTGTAAGCATAAGCAGTCATTGGTACTGTTCTTAGTGCCTCAGCCCCATGGCTATTTAAGTGCCACATTTAGTTGTGATTTCTGGGAGAGGTTGACTGGTTTGTTTCCGCACTGTATCCCTCACTCCGGGTGAGGTCTGCAGATCAGTGCTGGGCTCAGGCTCTTGGTTTCTGGACCGTGCTGATGTTAGCACAGAAATTTAAGAGGAAGCGGTTAGCAACCTCGAGAGCAATTTGACCTTGCTGGGACTCATTGAACAGGTATAGACTGCTTCAGGTGCTGTCAGGTCACATGGCAGTCACATGTGGTAGGCGCTGTGCGTAACAGTCATCAGGTAGTGGGACCGTGTGATTGCAAATAAAAGTGGCATGAGAGCGCCACTGTATTGCCGCCTACCCCCAGCAGTCGGCTTCCTTGGCAGGAGCCTCTGCCTACCGGAGCAGGCGGGCGGGATCATGGCATTGTGCAAGCCAGTGTGTGATGTTTGTGCTCCAGCAGCCTGTGACAACTCAAGGCAGGGAGGGCTCCCTACGAGGATTCTTATTAATGAGCAATTGTTTCCATTCAGCTCAGCTTATTGTGGCAAATGCCCTTCTTGCCATTCTAGCATGTGTGGTTCTCGTAGGTTTGGTAAGAATCCACAATGAGCTCTATTTCTTTCCATCTCCTAGGCTGGCAGAAAGCTGGGTGATGTCAATGGACAGTGGTGTGTGGGGTTTTGGACACTCCCCTCTACTGATGCCGCTGAGCTGGAGCCTTTGGCAGAGCTCCTGCAAAGCTCTACCCTACTTGAGAGCCTGGAAATCCGCCCCCCGCCCCCCCCCCCCCCCATCCAGGCTCTCATGCAGGTCCCTGAGGGGACGGTCCCTGGTGATGGGTATGCAGAGGTGTCCATCCCTGGGAGAGCTGATGGGTGGACGGGCTGGCAGTCATCTGAAGCAGCTCCAAGTGACTGATGAGACACATGTGACAGTGGCATGGATCATACAGCACAGAGCTCAGTGAAAAAGTTAGGTGTAGAGTACGCAGTGCTGGTGTGTAGATGAATACAAGACAATACCCAGTTTGCAAAAATACAAAGAAAAAGATTAACACCAAAGAATGGTCACTTATGGGCTCAGGGGAGGAGAAGGGGAAGGAAATGGGAATAAAAGGAAATAAAACAAGAGACGGAGGAAAAGAAACATCACTTTTCTGCCCTGCTGCTGTCTTTGAGGGAAGGCCTTTTGTATCTGGGTGGCACTTGATCCCTCAGCTTCTAGTTGTGAGGCATCTGCTTGTCTCACTACTAGAAGCAACTTTAAGCAGGTTGTTCACCCCAAAACGGCCTCAGGAAAGAGTTACTGCCTAGTGAGGTGGGGGTGGGGCAACTGTTCAGGGAACAATGAATGGAGTCGGGACACAGGTGTTTTTAATAATCATCTGGGTGATTGTGGGGAGCAAGAGTTGACTTAAACATGGCATTGTGAATATGCATCAGCCATGCTCGCAAAACCCCACTTTTTCATCTTGGCCATAGTGGGAAATTATGGGTGCTCATCCTGTAAGTCAGTTAATTAAAAAAACAGCCCTGTTCCTTGTGTTTATTGGGCATATGATGCCATGTAGTGCAAATGCGTTAGGGAAACAGGAGATTTTAACTTCAGGAAGGTAGAATCCTGTTCAGGATGGGGGATAACTTTTAAATTGCTAGATACTGCTCTAGGGAAGAGACTGCTGAAGGTATTCAGGTAGAACTTTCATTTTTTAAAATATGTTTTTAAAAATTATTATTAATTTCAGAGAGAGAGGAAGGCAGAGGGAGTGAGAGAAACATTGATCAGTTGCTTCCCACACATACTCTGACCTAGGAATGAGCCCGCAACTTGGGCATGTGCCCTGACCGGGAATTGAACCGGTGACTTTTTGGTGCTGGATGATGCTCAACCAACTGAGCCAGGCAGGGCTTCAGGGCTTCAGGTAGAACTTCAGGCATGGCAGGGAAGGAGTTCTGTCATCTTCATGGTTGAAATAGCTGCTGTCTGCAATCCCTTCTATTCTAACTGAACTGGGCTTCAAATTGTAGGTTTGATGCTGGTAATTAAAACAAAAAAGTTATGTGATTTCAAAAATATTATGTAATTAGCCAGGTTGACAATAGAGAATTTAGAGAAGGTAGATAATCAAAAGGAAAATAACTTGAAGGTAATATTACCAACTGGAGATAACCACTATAGATTTTTTTTTTTAAGTGTAAAAGGAGTCATTTTTCGTGGGTGCACAGTATTGCCCTAGCAAGATGTAGGTCACAAGTTCCCTTCTATGGATTTAGAGAGTTCCCATTTTTCAGTATAAATCATGCTGCAGTGAGCATTCTTATGCATAGATCTTTGCTCACGTCTTTATTTCCTCAGGATAAATTCCTGGAAGTGGTGCTCTTGGGTCAGAGGGTGTGGATGTTTTGAAGGCTGTTGATACAAATTGCCAGGCTGATGTCCTTGATCCTGAGTCACTCCCCCGTTTCTCCAGGTGTGGTGTTTGGACTGGCTTCTTCAGTCACCTAGGACGTTTCTTAAAAAACGATGACTCCTGGGCCCCACCCCGGGTCTCCTGAAGCAGAGGCTGGGGGTGGGCTGGTCTCAGCAGCTGCACTTCTCACCAGCTCAGGAGGCCCTTATCTTCAGTGTGCGGACTTCCTCGGGGTCCGAGCCTGCCCGGGAAGGAAGCAGGGAAGCAGGTTTGTTCTGTCTCCTCAGAGGGAGAACTGGGGTGCTCATGGGGATCAGGGAGGCAGTAGGGGGAGGAGAGCACAGTTCAGGGTCCACCCCGGCACCACTTTCCTTATCTGTAAAGCGAGAGTCTCAGAGTGGTTGTGATGAGCGGACGTGCGCTCTCTATGAATACCTGTGTGATGGTTTCCCTACTGATGTCCCAGGTGACAGGTAGCTCGCTGGGCCCGGCCAGGGAGCTCTGGAAAAAGTGGGTCAGGACGCAGAGCTCATCTTTCCGCCTCTTCCCCAAGGGCACCCAGGGCTGATACACGGTTGGAGCAGGGTGTGCTTGGCGCAGGCCCCTCCAGGCCCTGGCAGCAGAGAGGAGCCCAGGATTGCCTCTTTCTGTGTCAGGAGTGAGAGTTCCGGGAGGCCCGGGGCTGAGCCTGATGTGGGCTCCCCTGCCAGTGCCAGGAGTGGGTGCAGAAGGCCCAGAGGCTCCCCCGCAGCAGTGTGGCTCCCAGAAGCCCTGATGCTGCTGCCCTCACCACCACTTTACCATGTGGAGGTGCTGCCTCCTGCCACGGAGTTGGTAGTCCTGATGGGGTCGCTCACGTGCACCCAGCCGAGAATAAACTGTTTGCCAGAAGGCTACTCTAGACCTGCTGTTTACCAACTGTCCCTGCAAAGGTCAAGTCCACCTCTCACTGTGTTTGTTTCCTGGTCTGTAAGTCTAGAAGGGAGATCATTCATTCACTCGTTCAAGCCAACACGCTGGGCTGCGGTGGTGACAAGATGAATGGTCTACGTTAGGGAGCTGCTGGCGTGGGGACTGGTAAGCTGTGCTCTGCTATGCATCTGTGGAAGGGATTGGTTCAGTCTGTGGAAGGGAGTCGTTGGGCTGAGGGTCGGTCTCATGGAGAAGACACAGGAAAGCTGGGCTTTGAAGAGTGAGGAGTTGTCAGGTGATGGAGAGCTCTATTCCAACCATCGGCAGAGAAGCCTGAGGAGGAGCAGGGGGCCAGGAGGAGCCAGGCATGCTTGGCGACCACTGTGGAGACTGGACGGTGGCCTGGTCCGGGAGGCACTGGAGGGGACAAGCTGGAGAAGGAGGCGGGGTGGGGGGGTGAGGGGAGTGGGCGGTGGTCCTGGCCTCGGAGCCCGCTTCTGATGCTCCTGAGCTGTGTGGCTTAGGCAAAGCGCTTACTGTTTCAGAGCCTGACTTCCTCCCCCTGTGAGATGCAGTAACAAGACCTACCTTGGAGGGAGTTATTAAATGGTGTCATACGTGTAGAGTCCGTAGCTGGGAACTTGCCACAAAATGAGATGCTCAGTGAATGTTTCCTTCTTCCAGGGCTGGGGTGAGACTTTCTGACGGGCCTCGTAGGTCACAGGGAGCCCTGGAAAATTGTGGAGCATGGGATTCATACGATTGTATCTATTTGCCTCTGTGTTTGTGTGTTTTTAGTGGTCTGGTGGAGGATACTTTGGGAGTCTAGGATGGTGGGGCCAGAGACATGGGCCAAGACAGGAGAGATGAGAAGCACCCTCCCCGTCATGGTCCCCAGCTGCCTTTCTTGTCCGCCCTCTCCCATTTGGCCTGCCTGAGCTCTGGTCGGAGGTTTTGGGGGAGAGGCTAGAGTTTGAAATGTGTTGTCAGGAAGCCAGCCATCCCTACAGGAGGCTGCAGGACTGGACTCGTGCTGAGTGCTAGTCTGGTTGTGAGGAAGTGGGGTGCATGTCCGGCGAGGGGCAGCAGACCATGACAGCAATGTGGCGTGATGGTGGACATTGATGACCACTTATGGCGGGATGCCTCGGAGCTTACATGGATGTCCCACGGGTCGTTCCAGAAACCCAAAGATGAGGGCCTACTGTCCCCATTGTACAGATGAGGAAACAGGCACAGAGAAGGGAAGTTACTTGCCCAGAATATCAAGCCAGTGAGTCAGGATTTTGCCCCTGGCGGTTGGGATCCAGAGGGCACACCCATGGAGATGTGCTGGGAGACTGAGCAGCCTCTGGGGCCACTGGATTTGAGCTTGGCTACCCGTTCCTGCTGGCAGATTTCAGCTGCCCGCGAGGAAGAGCACCGTGCACGGAGAACTGGTCAGCGATGCGACAGCTGCCTCTGGAGGTGTGAGCTCCCGAGCCGGGAGGGTCTGGGTGGCTCTGTCAGGGGCGCTGTGGGAGAGGGAGAAAGGTGAGTCCGCACCTCCTGCTAAGGAGACGGGTTTCCTGCCACTCGCTCCTGCCCGCCTCGAGACTTCCTGATAGATGCCCTTCCTTCCCATCCTTCTTCCCTCACATGCTCCAGGAGCGGATTTTGAGCTGGAGGTGGGGGTGGAGATGGACGTTCACGGAGGCAGGCAGAGACCACCTTGCATGGGGGCAGGAATAAGCCCGCAGTGTCTTGGAGAATGCTGCTGCGGTGTCCTGAGTGACTGCAGGGATCAGAAGTCAGGCCTGCAGGTGGGCACTTGACTCCAGGCTGGCCCCTGAGTTGTCAGGGTTCATGGAGGAGTGGCAGGGCTGGGGCCATTCAGCCGCGATGCTCTTGCCTGCTGAGCCTGCCCAGGGCCCCAGAATGCTGCTTGCTCAGGATCCCAGGCAGCTCACCACAGCCAGTTGATAAGGGTGTTCTTGAGCTGCAACCCTCTTTGCCACATCTGGGTAGAAGCGGAATCCTGGCACGATGCCAGCCCGCTCAGCGACCTTGGGCCAGTGCCTTCCCTTCTCAGGCCTTTGCATCTGGTATTGGGGACCCTGCAGAGCACGGCAGCTCCCTCCGCTCCCTCCCCCACTGCCTCGCTGTCCCAGGCATGCACAGGCCTGTCGGGAAGTAGGCCTTGGAGGAGCAGGGGCCTCAGTGCCTCGGGAGCACGGAGCACGGGCAAGCCCTGGCCTGAAGGAGAGACCAGGGCCCCTCGTGACTCCCGTGCCTCAGGAGCTGCTCCTGTGCTGCTGCCAGACGGTGTCGTCTGGGGTTTGGATTAAAAGATAACTCGACTGGCGGAGAAGCAGCCCTCTCCCGCTTTCATAAGCAGCCACCGGGCTCTGCAAGCTCTCGGCGCCTGCCCTGGCCTCTCTGCCTCTCTTCTTAGTCCCCCCAGCTGCCAGGACAGCCCTGCAGAGGTGGCCCTCCACTTCTGTCTCCTTCACCCTGTCACCAGCCCCCCCTCTGTGGACAGTTTAACAATCGCAGTGAGCAAGTTAGCAGCATTCTCTCTCCTTTTCTCCCCGTCTCTCTGAGAAAATCCAAGTCCGCAGGAATTGCCGTCTAAGTGTAGGGGAGCAAGGTAGAGATGAGGACACGGGCGAAGCGCAGGGCCGCAGCCTGCTAGGAGGTGTGGGGGTTTGCTCGGAGCCATGTCCTTCAGTCACTGGTTTGGGGGCTGTTCTGGCGCCTTGCAGAAGGTGCTGCTTCGAAGCTGGGTGGTCATGAGTAGTCTTGGGTGGGTGGCCCCGCACTCCTGGACCCTGGGTAGGCAGGCACAGGACTCGTGAAGGCCTTGGGAGCCCCAAGAGGTTGCATTGTCCGTGGGCAGTGGAGATGGAGGGTGAGTTCCGCCTGGAAATTCCACCACCATCATCAGGTGAACCCACAGGCAAGGGGACCAGAATATTCTGGTATAATATTGTCTGGCTTCTTCCCTGTGTCTCCTATCTTTGTACAGGCCCTCATTCTGGGAATCACATACTTAAAAAAAATTCATTCTACCCTAAGAAATGATACAGTACACTTTTAAAAATGGATTATTCCTTAATTGCCTATACATTGGTTTATGAAGAGAAAAAAATTCCCTTAGGACATTTTCCTTCTTGGGCAGATAAGACATGGCTGGACACAAAGTATTACCTATTTTTATTTATTTATTTTTAAAAATTTTATTTTTCAATTACAATTTACATTGAATATTTTGATTGGTTTCGGGTGCATAGTGGTTAAACAATCATATACTTTCCAATTTGAACCCCCCAATATTTCAAGTACCCACCTGGCCCCATACCTAGTAATTACAGTATTATTGACTCTATTCCTTATGCTATACTTTACATCCTGTGACTGTTTTGTAACTACAAATTTGTACTTCTGAATCTCTTTACCTTTTTCACTAAGCCCCCAAACCCCCATACTCACCTATTTTCAAATTCACAGTTATATCGCAACAATTTAAAAGAATTATCTAGGCAATGGGATTATGAACCATTTTATTTTTCTTTAAAGTTTTTCTTTTTTATAAAGTATGTTTTTATTGATTTCAGAGAGAGGAAAGAAGAGGAATAGAGATATAGAAACATCAGTGATGAGAATCATCGATCGGTTGCCTCCTACACACCCCCTACTGGGGATTAAGCCTGCAATCCAGGCATGTGCCCTGACTGGGAATTGAACCATGACCTCCAGGTTCATGGGTTGATGTTCAATCACTGAGCCACACTGGCTGGGCTAAATTTTTGTTTTAAGCAAATTTTTAATGGTACTATTTTTCTCTCTGATGTTTTGTTTTGTAAATTTTCAGATCCATAGAAAAGTTGAAAGAATAGCACAATAAATATTTGCATAGTCTTCACCTAGATTCACCAGTGGGTAACAGCCTGCATATTTGCTTTTTCATTCTGTGACTCTCTCCCTATATATTCACATGCATTCCCCCCCCCCCATCCCCCCGATTCATTGAGAAAAAAGTAGACATCAGGACACTTCACCCTGAAACACTGACGCGGGCATCACTTGTGAACCAGGGTGTGTTCCTACCTAACACACCACCCTACCACACCCAAGGAATTCAGTGGGGGAACAATAACATGATCTGTGCAGTCCATTCAAGTCTCCCTAATTGTCCTAAACAGGCCTTTTATAGAGTTTTCATTTTATTTTTAATTTTTTTATTGTTGAAAGTATTACAATGTCTCTTTTTCCCTCCATTGACCTCTCCCCGACGGTTCCCACCCCCCAGCACATGCCCTCACCCCCCTACTGTCTGTGTCCATAGGTTATGCTTATACGCATGCATTCAAGTTCTTTGGTTGATCTCTTACCACCCTCCCCTCCTCGCCCCCACCTTCCCTCTGAGGTTGCACAGTCTGTTTGATGCTTCTGTGTCTCTGGATCTATTTTTGTTCATCAGTTTATGTTCACTATATTCCACAAATGAGTGAGATCATGTGATATTTCTCTTTCTCCAGCTGGCTTATTTCATTTAGCATAATGCTCTCCAGTTCCATCCATGCTGTTGTGAATGATAAGAGTTCCTTCTTTCTCACAGCAGCGTAGTATTCCATTGTGTAGATGTACCACAGTTGTTTTAATCCACTCATCTGCTGAAGGGCATTTAGGCTGTTTCCAAATCTTAGCTGTTATTGTAAATTGTGCTGCTGTGAACATCGGGGTGCATATAACCTTTCTGATGGGTGTTTTTCGTTTCTTGGGATATATTCCTAGAAGTGTGATTACTGGGTCAAATGGGAGTTCCATTTTTAGTTTTTTGAGGAAACTCCATACTGTTCTCCCAGTGGCTGCACCAGTCTGCATTCCCATCAGCAGTGCACGAGGGTTCCTTTTTCTCCACATCCTCGCCAGCACTTGTCAAAAAGTTTGTTGATTTGTTGATGATAACCATTCTGACCCGTGTGAAATGATACCTCATTGTCGTTTTGATTTGCATCTCTTGGATGAGTTAGTGACTTTGAGCATGTTTTCCTATATCTCTCAGCCTTCTGTATGTCCTCTTTTGAAAAGTGTCTATTTAGGCCCTTTGCCCATTTTTTGATTGGATTGTTTATCTTCCTTTTGTGAAGTTGTATGAGTTCCCCAGAAATTTTGGAGATTAAACCCTTGTCAGATATAACATTGGTAAATACATCCTCCCATGCAGTGGGCTCTCTTATTGTTTTGTTGATGGTTTCTTCTGTGCAGAAGCTTTTTATTTTGATGTAGTCCCATTTGTTTATTTTCTCCTTAGTTTACATTGTGCTAGGAGCTGTATCGGTAAAGATATTGCTACGACATGTCTGATGTTTTATTGCCTATTGATTCTTCTAAGATTTTTACATTTAAGTCCTTTATCCATTTTGAGTTTATTTTTATGTATGGTGTAAATTGGTGATCTAGTTTCATTTTTTTGCATGTATCTGTGCAATTTTCCCAACACCATTTATTGAAGAGACTGTCTTGACTCCATTGTATGCTCTTGCCTCCTTTGTCAAATATTAATTGAGCATAATGGCTTGGATCGATTTCAGGGTTCTCCGTTCTGTTCTTTTATACGGTTCTTAAAATGTAGGCTCTGATAAACATGTATTTGGTTGTTATGCTAATGTTATTAAAACCATGGATTATAAACTCGGTTACCAGTGATTGACACAGCTTTGTTAGAACCCATTGTGATGATACAGACATGTATGTACTAGTGTCCCCTAGACCAGCGGTCGCCAACCGGTGGTCCATGGATCACTGGTGGTCCGTGAGGTTGGAAAGGTTGGCGACCGCTGGTTTAAGGAAGCCACTGCCCTAGACAGTCTTAGAATTCCTGGAACTCGGTCAGGGCCTGGAGATCTCTCTTCCAGGGTCTGTGACTTGGGCTGTGAGAGGCCTCTCCACAGTCCCAGTGTGTGGTTTGCATATATGCTCTGAATTGCTTCGATTTATGAAATCTGACACCTCCAAGTCTGGACGTTTTAAACTGTCCTGCTAAATTCTTGTAAGTACCCAGGGCTCAACCCTTTTAAGTACTGTTGCCTGGAGTGTTAGAGGTCATTTGACATAAAACAGAAAAACCAGCAGTATCTTCTACAAAGCCCCAAACATCCTGCTCCCGTCACTGGCCTCCTTAGCTGTGGACACCCTCGGAAGGGCTGATGGCTGCTGTGGGGTCATGGAGGACCAAAGCCCAGCGAGGGAGGAGGGAAGTGAGCAGTGAGTGGAGGTGGAAGGGAGGGAGCAGAGAGAGAGGTGCCACCTTGGCTGGTGCAGTGCTGCCCTGTGGAGCCAGCGCTCAGGTGGCCCTAGGTCTGTTAGCTGGGGGCCTGCCCTGTGCCTCCCTCGGGGCAGCAGTGTCGGGAATGAGCCCTGGATTAGAATTGATCAGACTGGCTTTGGTCCAGCTGTGGGACTGGCTCATCACTTCCCTTCCCTGAATCTCTCGTCCACTCATGGGGTTGTAGCGAGGATCCAAGAAGAGAATTTGGGCGAGTGCCTTGAAACTGCAGAGGAAGGAGGTGGCCTTGCCCTCAGGACTGTCCCTTGTGGGGCTGGCCAGCTTTTCACCCCTGGAACTGTCAGACACTGGTTCTCGACGGACTTGCTCAGGGGATGGGCAAGCACCAGCTAGGGGAGGGCAGGGGTCAGGGAAGCTGGTGTCCCAAGGAGGACGGCTGGGGTGTGGGCCAGCAGGGAGGTCCTCTCCCAGGAGGCCAGGCCGAATTTAATGGGATAGGCAGGGGTGGAGAAGAGGTGTGGGGTCAGGGGGCTGAGGAGGCTGGGGCTGCCTGGGCAGTAGAGCTCCTGCCCTCAAGGAGGTTCCTGAAAACAGCGGCAGTGAGAGGGCGGCTTCAGCTCTGAGTGTGTGGAAGAAAGGGTGCCTTGGGATTCTGAGTCGTTTTCCTTCCTCCATCTCAGAAATACAAACGTGAAGCTTTATTCTTTGCTGACAGTAAGGCATGCACATTTATGTAGAAAATGTAATGAATGAAGAAGGAAAAAGAAAGCACACAAAATCCCAGAGGCGACACTGTTAACGTTGTGCTGAGGGAAAACGGAGCTTTTATTTTAGGCCAAGCATTGCCCCAACGTTGTCCCACTTCATCCTCACAAAAACCCTGGGAGGCAGGTACTTGTATTGTTCCCCTGGTACCAGTGAGGAGAGTGAGGCACAGAGAGGTTAAGGAAGGTGCCCTGGCCACACAGAAGGGGCTCCAGAGCCCACGCCGGCCACCCCTCCAGCATGTGCCCGCCCCTCAGATACCTGGCAGATTTCATTAGGATTCAGATTCTAAGTGGGTGTTGGAGACCCCTGGCCACACGCAGTGGGTACCAGCAGACGGCAGTCTGTGCCATCTTCCGCCCCACAGCTCCCTGTGTGAAAGCCGGTCAGTGGCCCGGGGTTTAGAAACCGAGGGTTGTCTGCTCACTCTGATGGCTGAAGGTAGCGGTCACCCGTCTGTGGCCACGTCAGGAAGAGGAGACTGGAGAATCGGGCCAGGGAGCAGATGGGGTCTGAAACTGCTCCTCCTCCCACCTCTGCTGTCAATAATGTTTACTCCAGGCCAGTAACTTCTCGGCCGTAGGGCGTGGTTATTTTCACTCGGCTGTCTGAGCTCCTGAGACTTCTGCCCTTCTGCCCCAGTGCATGGGGTGGTCCTCAGCCAGTGCTTCCTGGTGGCATCGGGGACTGGCTATGAGCTTGGCAGGTCACAGCCAGGAATGGCTGCCCAGAGGGATGTGGGATTGGCAGGTGTTGCTACCTGGGGGACTGGCATCCTGGGAACCCTACCCCACTCCTTGGCCTGGTCAGGTAGAGCAGGAGTGGCACCAGGGTTTCCAGGGCACCGCAGGGATGGGCGAGGCCTCGGGACCTTGTTTCCCCATTTGTACTGTGGGGCTGCTGGTGTCTGTCCTCCCTGCTCACCAGGGAGCTGGTGGAGGAGGCGTCGTCGTCATTGGGGATTTCGTCCCACTCATGCACTGTCTTGGGGCCCTGCATATTCCCGTTATCTCTCTTTGTTCCGATACTGGCAGGTAGGCAAGGTGAGACAGGAAGAAACCGAGGTTGAGAGGGAGCTGCTCCCGTGGTGGCATGGCCTGCATGCCCGTGTCAGAGGCAGGCTGGCAGCGGGTCTGCCTCCAGGCCAGTGCCCTCAACCTGCAGCACGCAGCTTGCTGGCCTTGCCATTCTGAGGGTCGTGTTCTTCCCCCAGTTACTGAGCGCCTGCCACATCCAGTCTGAGAAGAGAGCAGGAAGCAGGTGACACAGGAAGCTTTGTTTGCTCCTGACCCTGTGGCTTTGGGATGCCTCTGTGGGTCATTTGTTTGTTCAACAGTCGTTTATTGAGCACCTGTGGTTGCCTGACCCTGTGAGAGATGCTAGAGCTGCAGAAATTAAAGAGGTGACACCCTGGTGTCAGGGACCTCACAGTTTGGTGGGGAGTGGCAGCTTGTAAACAGTTAGTGCTCATACGGTGCACTGGCCTAGTGTCCAAGCAGAGCATGGTGGAGTCTAGGAGCCCACAGGTAGGCAGTCTTGACCTGCTGGAGCCTCAGTTTCCCCACCTGTCAATGGGTGCATTGCACTATTTTGATTTTTGGGGTATCCCTGTCTTTTACATTTTGTGGTTCTTCATGAAAACAGTGTTATCTTGAGGGTTAACACACACCTGTCACCAACCAAAACTTTATGTTGAAAGTGCTCCCAAGTCAGCTGGAGCAGGAGGAGCCGACTATGTTCTATATATTTATCTTTTCACACTCACTTCTCTAATGGGACAAGTGCATTTGTTTTGTATGACCAGGGAGTGTTTTCCTCGCAAGTTGCTTTGGCTTATTGCTGTGTGCCGGTGCCAGGAGGCTGCTTATGGGTCATGGGGTAGGGAGGGATCGAGGGCATGTGTCAGATGTGCTGTGTGGGTCTGAGCCAGGGTTGGGTGCAATCCCATTAGTGGGGTGTCCCGGGGAAGTGGCTGCCATCCCTGCTTCCTAAGGCTGTGTCAGGCCTGTGGGTGTGTCTGTCCTCCTGAGGCTGGGCCTGTGGGCACCACAGATGTGGACTGTGAGAGCAGAGGTGCTCACTGTGGGCCCAAGTCGCTTGAGCCAGGCTGCAGGTGGGGGCAGGGCTGGGACCAGGTCTGAAGGAGGGGCAGGGGCAGGAAAGGTGGAGAGGGCCTGTCCCTGAGGGCTCTCCCTTTCCAGGCCTCATGCTAGGGACGTGGTCAGGGTTACACTGCCACCAGCAGCAGCAAAGCCGATGACTCGCAGTCGGTGTCCCTGCATCCTACAGCCCTCGGAGGTGCAGCATTTTCAGGCTTGTCCACGGCCTTTTTCTTGATACGAGTGTAAACCAGAGGGGAATGTGGGTATAGGGGACAACCTGAGGTGCATCGCTGCTCTCTGCTGTGTGTGTATGTGTGTGTGTGTATGTGTGTGTGTGTGTGTGTGTGTAGGAGGGAGGGAGAAAGGTGAGTGGCTGAGGTGGTGGGACCTCTGTTAACTGCTTATGTAGAGCAGATGCTTAGATCTTTACCTCCTCCCTCCACATGGAATCCCCGCTGTCACAGAGGCTGCTGCCGTGGGCCACGCAGAGAGATAAGTGAAGCCTTGCCCTTGAGAAGTCCTCAGCAGGACTGAAGACGTTACGTGTGGCCCATTGCAAAGTGAAAATGTGGGGCCCCTTGCTCATAAGTCATTGAGAATTTTAAGGTGGTGATCGCCAAGTGTGAAGCCAGGCATGGGGGACTGTAGCTCGAGTGCAGGACACCGGCCCTGGTCCCATCTCATAGGTAAAGCCAGGCCTGTAGACGTCAGTCAGAACCATAGGGAGGGGCAGGCAGGGTGATGGTAACAGGTCATTTCCTGCTGGAGGGATCTGGAATGCTCCTTGGAGAGGTTCCATTTAAAGCTGGGTCTGGAGGGATGGCTAGGACCTTGGTGGAGGTGGTGGTGATGGTGGAGATGGGAACATGTGGGCATGGATAGGGAGTGAGGAGTACTCATCCTTTTAGCCTGCTGGGAGGCCTGGGTGGAGGTAGGGGGCAGTGGGAGGGTGCAGACCGGCTGGGCCCAGCCCTCTAAGACCCTTAAATGTCAGCCTCCGACAGGCTTGACCCTGTAGCCAGGGATTCCTGGGTTCTTGGAGATGGCGCAGAGCTGGGCTCTGGGGGGCGTTCTTGGGAGGTGGGGCTCAGTGACATTCCAGAAGCTGGAACAACCGATGCTGAGATACCTGACATTTGTTGCTCACTTAGTCATTCTGAGCCATTGCAGATGAGGAGCGGAGGTGAGAGAGGTTTCTGTACTTTGTCCAAGGTGGTAGGTGGCTGAGCTGGGGCCCTAGAGACCTGAGCAGAATTAGGAAGTGAATCAAACAGTTGAGCTATGAGAGGTGTCACTGGGATGGTGGCAGTAGAGAGAAGTGACGAGTATGAGAAGGTGGGGAGTCGGTCAGGTGGACGCTGGCACCTGAGTGGTGGTCCGCTGCTGCAGTGGTGGGGCACCTGCTTTGAGAAGCTGCTCGCCTGTCTCATCATCAGTGAATCCTGCCAGTTGTTAGCCTTGGTGTTTTGACCCTAATCTGTCTATAAGGTCCCCTTTTCTCATCATCACCCTTTGGACATGCAAAGGCAGCAGTCTGTTCTCCAGACCTTTTTTTTTTTTTTTTTTTTTTTTGGCAACTCTTGGTTCTTTCCTGCTCTCACATTAATTGCGTTCTATGCTGAACGTGGTGGTTCAGGCGCCATTAGAAAGAACAGCTGGGAGAGGTGGGACTGGCTTTCAGCAGGTCTCAGTGATGCTCTTGGGTTTTGGATATTCTTTTTTTTTTTTTTTTTAAATATATTTTATTGATTTTTTACAGAGAGGAAGGGAGAGAGATAGAGAGCTAGAAACATCGATGAGAGAGAAACATCGATCGGCTGCCTCCTGCACATTTCCCACTGGAATGTGCCCGCAACCCAGGTACATGCCCTTGACCGGAATCGAACCTGGGACCTTTCAGTCCGCAGGCCGACGCTCTATCCACTGAGCCAAACCGGTTTCGGCAGGTTTTGGATATTCTTGCACTTTGAAGGTGTTCCTTATCTTTGGCGCCCCACGCACTGGGTGCTTCTCGCCATCATGTGTCCACTGAACCATGTCCCCACACACTCCCCCCTCAGAGGGCTAACGCCATACCCCATATACCCCAAACCTGGCCAGGTTACTCCTGTGACCAGTTCTAGACTCATTCATGTGACTACCTTCCTTCTCCTGCCCCCAAGTGTCAGAGGATACAATGCTTAGTGTAGAGGATGAAGTAGCCTGCAACTGACGCTGCCGGACCCCTTCCTGGGTCTGGAAGGTGAATCCTACACAGCCTCCCAGCCTGGCAGGTGACCTGCGAAGCTTGGTAACTCGATGCTGCTTTGCTAATTGTCTGCTGAGGTCACAGCTAGCCCTTGTCACTGCCCATCGGCCTGGACCACAGTCCCCCAACTGGGCTAACTGGTTGAGCCAGTGTTCTGGGCACTCATGGGAAACAAGTGGCCTTTGTGGTGAGCCGGTGGACAGAGTGGCTGTCAGCATGGGCGAGGTGGCTGCACAGGCAGGCCTTCCAGGCTGGGCAGGGCCCAGGGAGCTGGGAGGCCTGCAGCAGACCCCGTTTTTCCTGATGATATGGGGCACAGACGTGCAGGAACTGCTCCTCTGCCCTTTGGCTGCCATTGAAGGCAGTGTTTTCTATGTTTTTGTTGTGCCTGTGTCAAGAAGCTTTGTTGGTTCTCTGCTTGGCCTAGGCCTGGGAGGGTACCAGTGGGATGTAGCACTTCTGCATGGCTGTTTTGTTTTTATAATATACTAGAGGCCTGGTGCATGAAATTCGTGCACGGGTGGGGTCCCTAGGCCTGGCCAGAGATCAGGGCCAATCAGGGCTGGGTCAGTTGGGGCCTGCCAGCCAGGGGGAGGGGTGGGGTGCAGAAGGTTGGCCGCCGGCCCTCGGCTCCCTGGGAAAGGGGCTGCATCCACCGCTACCCACTTGTGGTTCCCTGTCCCAGCCTGGGGCCCGGCTTCGATCGGGCAATCTCGGGGCCGGCCTGCAGGTGGGTGGGGTGGGGGGGAAACCGAGGGAGGTTGGCTGTGGGAGTGCACTGACCACCAGGGGGCAGCTCCTGCGTTGAGCGTGTGCCCCCTGGTGGTCAGTGCATGCCATAGTGACTGGTCATTCGGTCATAATGGTCGCTTAGGCTTTTATATATATAGATTTTTATTGATTTCAGAGAGGAAGGGAGAGTGAGAGTGAGATAGAAACATCAATGATGAGAGAGAATCATTGATGGGCTGCTGCCTCCTGCACACCCCACACTGGGGATCGAGCCTGCAACAGGGCATATGCCCTGACCAGGAACCGAACCGTGACCTCCAGGTGCATAGGTTGATGCTCAACCACGGAGCCACACTGGCCGGGCTGCGTGGCTGGTTTTTCACCAGGTCTCCTTGAGATGCAAACAGAGGGGAAGTGAGACTTTGGGAGATTCGAATGTTTCCATTGTGGCAATTCTTCCTTAGTTATCTTGAGGGAGTCCAAACACAAGCCCCAAATGTACCACACGTTATAAGAGACCATACACCTCAAAGGGACTGGGTAAACATTAGGTGACTTGGTTTAATTAAGTTTAACTCATGGAACTTGAGAGGAAGACACATTTAGAAACAGGGGCAGGGATGGTCCTAGATGTCTTTGCCTCAGAATTTCATTTGCTTGACACACTCGTGGTGTAAAGGTGGATTTGGGCACAGACGTATGTCTTTTGAGACTGTTTTAAGAGGCTCCAGTGAATGATCTTAGAATGAAAAAGTGGCTGGCCCTTTAACCCTTTGCGGTCCAATGTTATTTTTGGAATTCAAACAGTCTGGTCCAAATTAATTGACGGGATTGAATGTTGAACTTTTTAATGTTCTTATTGCTTGACGTTGGACCTGCTCCTAGTGCCTGGTCTGTCGAGTCAGCCTTGAGGTTGGACCAAAACGGTTCCAGAAGAATCAGTGTCATTAACTAAAACTATGTCCAATAGTTTTGCCCAGTGAATATTAGTAATTCTTTTAACCCCTTTATCTAATCCTTTCATATGGGAATTCTTTCCTCTGTCATCATGGTTTTGTGTCCCTGCCCCCCACCTTGCATCTGAATTTTGCAACTCTTGGTTCTTTCCTGCCTCCCACATTTGCTGTGGTTTTATGCTGGATATGGTGGGTCAGGTGCGGTTAGAACAGCTGCAGATACCATTTCCCTCGGCAGAACCTGCAGGTCATGTGGAGGGAAGGTGTGCTAACAGCCTGGGGCATCCGGCAGGAGCTGCAGGAGAAGGGGGAGCAGTTGCTTCCCAGTGGACCCTTCTGAGGTCATTTCTCTGAGATTGACCCCTTAGGGCTGGACAAAGAGGCTCCTGCTGCATTTTGCCTCCTAGGCATTCGGTTTGCTCTGTTCTCTGGTGCTCCCAGCAGCCCTCCCTCCCCACCCGTGTCTCTCATCTTTGAAGTAGTTGCCATGGACAGAAAGCTTAGAAAATGAAAGAACAAGTTGTAGACTCAGAATGTTTGCCCCCAAGGAAAGCGCATGTTTGCACAAAATCCTGTCTGACAGTTTCCATTTAAACAAGGAAGTTGGGGGCCAGCAGGCCCAGGAAATATGAAGATTGGCGCTTTGTTGGGCTGCAGGCCTGGAGTAGCTCCGTGTCGGAGTCCCGTCCATCAATAGAAATCCGAATTCAGATGAAAATCACTGACTAGCCGTGCCCCTGCCTATGCGAGTGTACATGCTGCATGTCGCCTTGGAGCATGCTCATCTGTCCCCCAAGGTCTCCTCTTGTTTTTCTGAAATGGGATGAAATGGAACAAGCTTTTAAAATACATATTTTCTGGAGAGGGCCTGGCTGGGATGGTACTTCTGCCCCCTTAAGTCCCTTCTCGCATACCAGGTGATGCAACACTGGCAAGGCTTATATTTTTTTAAAAAAAATCTTAATAGTCTGTCCAAATAGATTCCCTTGACCACTTATTTGCACACAGGCTGAAGATTTGATAGAATTCCTTAACCATGTTAACTTTTTTCCTTAAGAATAATTTTTTTCTAATTATCAAAGTAGTGCTCATTTTAAAGGACCAAAAAAAAAAAAAAAAAGAAAGAAAGAAAGGAAAAGATTCCAGAACTATACATGATAGAAACCCTGAGTTCTCTTATGTGTCTGCCAGGGGCCCGAGGCTGGGGAGAAGGCGTAGTGGCCTCAGACAGTGGTCATCTGGTGGGCAGGGCCGTCCTGGGAATCATACCGTGGCTTCTGGGTGGGTGAAGAGTGGGCAGAGGGAGCAGTTTGGCTTAGAGGCAGCTCAGAAGTAGTTAAAGGTGCAGGGTGCATCTGACTTCAGGTGTAGCTGATCGGTCCAGGGCTAGTTCCCTCACCTCTCTGAACTTCAGGGCCATTGAAAATTGGGGCTAATAGCAGTACCTCTTTGCTGAAGTGCGGGGAGTTGTAAGTAAGAACACACGCTCATTTGATGGTTTTTCAAGGCTCTCACTGGGGATGATGTCTACATGAGAAGGGCTGCATGGAGCCTGGCACAGTAGCAACTCTATTCGTGTGGCAGGGCTGCTGCAACAAATACCATAGCCTGTGTGTGGGGGGGGGGGCGGGGGGGTGGGGGGTCGCTCTCAAACAGCCGCCGTTTACTGTCTCCCAGTCCTGGAGGCTAGAAGTCAGAGAGCTAGGTGTCAGCAGGCTGGGGTCTTCTGAGGCCTCTCTCCTTCACTTAGAGATGGTTGTCTTCTCTCTGTCCTCACATGATCTTTCCTGTGTGTGCACACGTACGTCTGTGTCCAAACTTCCTCGTCTTACAAGGATTAGGGCCATCCCTACTGACCTCATATTAACTTAATCACCTCTCGTAAGACCCTACCTCCAAAATAGTCACATGCTCTTAAGTAACAAGAGCAAGTTACTGGGGGTTAGGACTTCAACACAGAATTTGGAGCGGGTGCAATCAACCCTTCACAGCAGTCATTTCTGTTATGCGCTGTTCTGAAATGGCGCGGCGTGCCCAAGGTGCCCAAGCCCCACACCTCCTGGTGTGACGTGGCTCAGTTGTGGCACGTTAGGGCTGGCGGTGTAGGGGTCCCCTTACTCTCTGAGGAGGCTGAAGAGTAGCTGGAAAACATGGAGCCAACACTTGCTCTTCACGCCTTAACTAAGCTGGGCCTGGGGAGAGCAAGCACGCTGCAGGCGTGGGGTCTCCCATCTGCCGGGAGGAGACTGGGCATGTGTGCTGTCGGGGCTACCTGCCGATGGCCAGAGACAGGAGCTAGGAGGACACTGGGAGCTTGGGGGTTGGTGCTGTACTCTGTGGTTATGGATTTTGTGTTTTTCTCCTCGCACAAAATAGTAAAATATTTTCTCTTGTTACTTAAGATCAGCTTTCTCTCCTGAGGGCTGCCTCTGTGTGAAAGATGCACTCCCCTTGTGTATTTGAAATACTTCTCTCATCTCCTCCTCTATTCCTTTGAGATGCTGCTTTCAGTGTTTTTAATATTATTATTATTATTATTATTATTATTTTGTAAATGCCAGGAAGTAGATTTATTAGATCATATGGTAATACTCTTTTTAATTTTTTTGGGAAACCACCATGTTAGTTTTCAAAGTGGCTATACCATTTTTGCATTCTCACCAATAGTGCACAAGAGTTCCAGTTTCTCCACATTCTCACCATTTATTGTTTTTGTGTGTTTTTTTTTTTCCTAAAAGGTGTGAGGTAGTATCTCATTGTGGTTTTGATCTGCATTTCTCTAATGACTGGTGATGTTGAACATCTTTTCATGTGCTTATTGACTGTTTACTTTCTCTGGAGAAATATAACTTATTCAAGTTATTTGCTTATTTTTGAATCAGGTTGTTTTTTGTTGCTGAGTTTTAGGTGTTGTCTACACCCTTTATCAATTTGGGATTTAAATATTTTCTCCTATTCTGTGTGTTGCCTCTTTACTGTTGATAGTGTCTTTTGATGTCCAAATTAAAAAATTTTAATGAAGCCCAATATGTTTTGGTGTCAAAACCAAGAGATCAGCCCTGACCAGTTTGGCTCAGTGGATAGAGCGTCGGCCTCGGCCTGTGGACTAGTGGGTCCCAGGTTTGATTCCAGTCAAGGGCATGTACCTTGGTTGCGGGCACATCCCCATTTGGGGGTGTGCAGAAGGCGGCTGATCAATGTTTCTCTCTCATCGATGTTTCTAGCTCTCTGTCCCTCTCCCTTCCTCTCTGTGGAAAACCAATAAAATATATTTTAAAAAAACCAACAAAAAAAACCCCCGAGAGATCATTGCCATTTCAATGACATGAAGCTTTTGCCCTGTATTTTTCCTAAGAGTTTGATAGTTTTAGCTCTTATCTTTAAGACTTTGATTCACTTTGAGTTAATTTTTATAAGTGGTATTAGATAAGGGTCCAAAATCATTTTTTTGCATGTAGATATACAGTTTTCCCAGCATAATTTCTTGAAAAGACTGTCCTTTCCTCATTGAATGGTCTTGGCACCTGTGAAAAATTATTTCACCATCTATGCCAGGGGTGAGGAACGTCCGGCATTAGGGGTGAGTTAATTAAATGTTTGACCAAATATAGCAGGCTATTTTTTTTTTTTATTGCTTAAAGTATTACAAAGAGTATTACATATGTCTCCTTTTTTTTTTCCCCGCCCTTGACAATCCCCTGGCCTCCCCTACCCCCCAGTGTCTTATGTCCTTTGGTTATGCTTATATGCATGCATACAAGTCCTTCGGTTGATCTCTTACCCCTCCACCCCCCTCCTGCCCTCCCACCCTCCCCGGCCTACCTTAGCAGGCTATTTTTTAAGTTGATAATTTTGTATGGCCCTCGGATGGTGTTATAAATGTCCAGTAGCCCTTGGCAGAAAAAAGGTTTCCCACCTCTGATATGCAAAGGTTTATTTCTGGTCTCTTTATTCAGTTTCAGTGGTCTATATGTCTGTCTTTATGTCAGTATCACACTGTTTTGATATACCTTTGCAGTAAGTTTTGAAATCAGGAAGTGTGAGTTTTCTGTCTTTACTTCTTCATTTCTAAGGTTGTTTCATCTATTTGGGACTCCTTGGGATTCCATATTAAAATTAGGATGGGCTTTTCTATTATTGCAAAACACGTCATTGGGATTTTGATAGGGATTGCATTGAGTCTGTAGATCACTTTGTGTAATATGGGAATCTTAACAAAGGCCTTCCTTTATTACTCATTTCCTTGTGTGTGTTGTTTGTGTTTTAGTAAGAGTAGAAAAAAAAGTAGATAAAATTTCGGGAAGAGAAGAGATGAGCAGTAAAGAGTGGAGGAATGAAGGAAGCGGGGAAAGGTGTAGAGCCGTCAGGGAACAGTGAGACTCTGGTCTCCTGAACCGCTTAGAACAGAACGTTCGTGAGCAGTTCCTTCACAGTTAAGATGCAGGTTCAACATCTGTTACTATTTGCTTGACACAACAATCTGTGAACTACAGATAAATACTTCTTATAGCCCCAGTGTACAGATATGGAAGCTGAGGCTCAGGAAAATGATTTGCCCCCCTGGTCACCCATTAATAGCCAAACCAGGGAGAGCCAGGTCCATCCAGCTCCTGATCCTGTGCCCTCTCCCTGTGCAGAGTCACTTTGTACCTCCCGCCCTGTGGCAGGGGTCTTCTCGGTGGGTTCAGACTCAGCAGGAATATTGGGGCAGTGTGGGGGGAAGTGAGCGCTTGTTCATGATCTCAGAGTCCTAGAGACCCAGGCTGAGTTGCCGTGGTGATCAGTAATCTTCCAGGCACCACCCAAGGCAGATAAGGAAGGTGGTGTTGATGCTGGTGGAGGAAGATGGGGCATCAAACAGTTGCTGATGAAGATAAGACCTTTCCTTTGTAGTTCCCCTCTTTGGCCTTTGTGGACTCAGTGTTTCTGGCTTGTCCAGCCTGGGTGGTCATGTCCTTGTGGCCTTTCCAGCTCTTGCCCTGAGACTTGGGCTGTTCCCTGAGCTGTCATTCCCTCTGGCTGACTCCGCTTACCCTGATCTGAGATGAATGAAAAGCGGCCGTTTGGAGGGTGACGTGGCATGAAGAGGACAGAGGGAGAGAGACGTTTTTGCAGTTAGTCGCATGAAGTCTGATCATCGGACTCCTGATTCGGTTCCCCAAACCCCATGGGTTCACTCTATTTCCTGCTGCCTTCTGAGCCAGGATGGAAATATTTATCTAGTTTGTTCCAGAGATTGTACTGGTCTCCCCTGGGTGGACCAGGATTAGCTGATGGCCGGAGGAGTGACATGGTCGGAGGGGTTGAAGCCAGGAGCAGAGGACAGGCCTGCAGCTGAGGTGCGGCAGAGATGACTGGAACCCAGCTGTCTCCCCTTTCTTCCTTTCCACTGTGGGGAAAGATAACCTTGGCCACAGTGCCGACGCTGGCCCGTACGCCACTTCCTGGCAGCTGCTTCTCAGAGTTACTGACCCATCGGTCATGATTCCTGGTGCTTCTCACCTGGACGTTGTCATTGAGCAAGGGGATGGCTTGCTCGCCTCCTCTGCTGTCCAGCGCCGCAAGGAATTGGTGAGTTTCAGTTTTCCTGCTCTTGTTGGAAAGGAGGTAGTATAGAGTTAGTGGGTAAGAGTTGTGTTTGAGTCTGGACCTGCCACTTACCAGCTGTGTGGTTCTGGCCAAGTTACTTGGCCTGTATTTTGCCATCTAGAAAAGGAGGTGTCAGTAGTCTGCTGCTCATAGGGTTCTTAGGAGGATTAAATGAAATAATCCTCATAAATAGTGACAAGTACTCAGTACATGTTAGCTGCTGTGAGTAGTCAGAGTGTGGTAACACATTCAAGATAAACTTGAGCCAAAGCATGGAAGGTACTGCATGTTGGTGGGTCTCCCTAGCACTTCCTGAATCATGTCCGTCAGTCTCTTTGATACCCAGGAAAGTGCAGGGAGTAGGTGGAGTGCAGGTACAGTTTGATTAGAAGTCGGGAGGGTTGTGCATCCATCTTCCCTTCACCATTGAGCATCCTGGGCATCTCAGCCCACCTCTAAGCCCTCGACCACATGCCTTTGTGTTTAGTCCCTGTACTTGGCCAGGTGGCTCCCCTGCAGCCTCACTGCCTGCTCCTGTGCCATCTGTGTTGATTCCTCTTTTCATCCTCAGCCCTGAGCGCTCAGAGCTTATTCCTCGGACGCCTCCACTGCCCTTCCTGTCCATCCTCCCTCCTTGGGTTGTGATACCATCAAGACTCATTGCTTTAAATACTGAGCATATGCTGACAGCTCCCAAATGATAGATGTAGCTCAGCCTCACCCCTGAACTTCAGACCATATCTCCACCTGCTTATCTGTCAGCTGTACTTGGGTGTCTGTCCGTACCTCAAATTAATTTGGTGAAACATGAACTCATGACCCCTTACCCCACCCCAGCTCTTCCTCCTGGAAGGTTCCCCATCTCAGTGACAAGCAGCTCACCCTTCCATTTCCAGGCCGAGACCTTGGAGGCATCCTAACATCTCTTTCCTGTTCCACACAGAGTCTGTCAGCAGACCCTCCCTGCTTTACCTCCGCAGCACCCCCCAGCCCCAGCCCCCTCACCAGCTCCACTCTCACCACCCACCAGCTCCCTTGGACGATTGTCTTTGCTGTCTGGCTGGTTTCCCTGCTCCCACCCTTCTCTCCCCGTGGACAGTATGTAATGCAGCAACAGCCAGTGATCCTGTTAACGTGTAAGTCAGACCATGTCTCTCCTCTACACAAAGACTTCTAGACGTTTTTCTCTCCTCACTAAACTCGGTGCCTGCTCTATGGCCCGCAAGGCCCTGCTGTCCCCAGTCCTTCATGCTGCCCCACCCAGATTGTACTTGCACACCTCACAGTTGCCTGGGACATGGACACCCCATTTATCACCCCCATTCACGTTAAAAGATGGACTACTGGTCCTCAGAATGGCCACAGAAAGTGGGAAATAAGCATCATTACTGTGGTATTTTAGCAAGTTCATTATTCTTCCAAAATTGTGCGCAGCTGCAGTGAGGGCGAACGAATATTAACTTACAGACTTGATACTTAGGGGGTGAATCTTCGTCTGACCCAAAGGTAACAGCAGGCCCCTGCTGTGTCGCCAGCCTCCCTGTGCCGACAGGGAGAAGGGGATTGGTCCACCCGGAGCTGGGTGTAGAGGGTGTATTAAAGCAGCCCTTCCTTGGTTGATGCCCCAGGCTCTGTGGCTCCATTCCAGGGCCAGTCATTCATACCTCCCTGAAAGGTGGGGGCTTGTCAGACTCCAAGTTTGGGTCTGAGCACCCACAGCCTTGGGCCATGTTTTTAAAGGTAAGGGGGCTGCGGCCCCAGGGTGGAGTGTGGCTGCCCCGAGCCCTGGGGGCTTCTTAGCAGCCCAAGGAACCCACCCTCCCAGCACCTCCCGAGCAAGGTCCTCTCGAGTGAGGGTGCCCCACTCTGGGGCTGGTCTCTGCACCCAGCATGGGCAAGTGCCATGAAGCCATGGCTCCTCGCCCTCTCTCTTCCCCACATTTAGTTCCTATGCTCCGCTCAGCTTACGGTGCCTGCTGAGTGTCCTCTTGGTGGGGAAAAGAGGGTGGGGAGGGGACAGGCTCACTCTGTGGGGAAATGGGGGGAATCCAGGCTGGGAGGCCCTGGGCTGGGCCACTCCTGTTCTGAGACTTGGCACTTGCACAGGGTGACAGGTTCTGCCTGTGTCTCCTCCAGGCTGATCTGGCTTCTCAGGTGGTTACCCAAGTCTACTATCCTCCAGGGCCAACTCCAGACCCCTTCCTCCATGAAGCCTCCCCTGACTGCTCTTCCGCCTTCAGAGCTGGGCAGCAGCCTTGTGAAGAGGGATCAGGCGTGCAGGCTTTGGGCTAGACTGCCTGGGTTTGTATCCTGTTTGCCCCTCAGTAGCTCTACCATGTCCTTAAGCAAGTGACTTAATTTTTCTAACTCTTAGTTTCCTCCTTTGTGAAGTGGGACTAATGACAGCCTCAGGGCTGGGGCGTGGGGACTAACCGAGACAAGCTTGCACAGTGCTTACACATCCAGGCACTAATGGTTAGTGAGGCCCAGACAGCCCGGCCGTTGTCATGGTGAACTGTGTGACCTCGTCACGCTAGTACGGCTCTCACCTGAGATCATCAAGGGGTTGAGGACAGGTTGGAAAGTCTGGTTTGACCATAATAGCAGCAGCTAACAGAGCGCTGGCTCTGCAGGAGCTGTTTCAAGCCCTGCCTTGCCCATTAATGCAGTTGATCCTCTATGAGGTAAGTACTCCTATTATCCCATTTTACAGATAAGCACACGGAGGGCGGGTGGGCAAGCCTGAGCGACTTACCTGAGGGCACAGAGCTGCTAAGGAGCAGAGTTGGGAGTTGAACCTAGGCCGGCTGGCGCCCCATCGGTCTTCTACTCATTGCCGCCTTGATTTACAGACGAGGGCCCAGGCTCAGAGTGGGGAAGGCACTTGTACAGTCTCCTGGCAGGTGAGCACCCTCGTCAGCCCCAGCTTCTCTTCTTGCCACCAGACCCAGCCTAGTGCCGTGCGGGTGGACTGTGAGCCCTCCGTCGGTTGTGAGCCGGCTGTAGTTCCTGAGGTGTGAGCTAGGAGAGGGTCCAGGGTGAGGCAGGTGGCCCGGTGGTGACTCCCACCTGAGGCCAGACAGCACCTCCCCACTCTCACAGAGCCCCGAGGGCATGGTAGCTTGCCTTCTCCCTCTCTCTTCTCAGGGGCTTTGGGGCGGGTGGTGCACATCCTCCTGGGACCTGAGCTGTCTCAGGGCAGCGGACAGGCCAGCCTCTGTGCACCTCCTGGGCTGGCTCCCGGCTGGAACACGTCTCAGCGCTGCAGCTTTCACGGGAGAAAGCGTGAGTCACCGGGGCCTCTCGGCTCCAGGTGAATGGAGCGCTGTGTGAGGGACGAGTTTCTGTCTCTCTTGGGCCCCACAGGCTGGTGACCGCTCATGTGATTTTACTGGAAGTTCTTTCTAAGAGGTCTCCGTGACCCATGGGCTGAGTCACAGAGTAAACACAGTCTGCAGGGCCCGCAGTGCTCTTGGGAAGGGCGCAGACAGTGCGTGGCCCAGGCTGGCCCAGAGCGTGCTGCTCTCTCCACGCCTTCCGCCTTGACTTGGTTTGCGTTCCACCTGCAGGCCCTGGCCAGCCACGGACCCTGCATTCTTTCCGGCTGCGGACCTGGCCTGGGGCTTGGCAGAAATGCGGAATCTCAGACCCCACCCTGATCTGCCCAGGTAGAGCCTGCACTTGGGCCAGGCTCCGAGGTAACTCCGACAGTCAAGAACCCCTCTCTGGTTCCCAGGCCATGAACCCCCGGGGCGCCTGCTCGGCTCTCCTTTGCTGGAAACGTTTCCAGATCATCAGCTTTCTCTGTGCCTGGCAGGACCTCTGCACAGGCGTGCATGAGGCTGCGGGGCACGTCCTGAGGGCAGTGCCTGCTCTCCGTGGGCATGGGGGCAGTGCAGGGGGCGCGCCTTCGTCTGGGCCTCTCCTTGAAGTGGAGGATGTGTAGGTGTCAGAGCAGGTGGGGTGCAGGTGTCTTGGACATGGCCGAGAGTGAGGGGCTGTGAGGGGCAGGGGCTGCCTGTGAGACAGGACTCCTGGTGGCCTCTAGATCTGATTGTGAAACCGCAGAGGTAGATGACGCTTGGCACCGCCTCTCGGAAGCACCGGCTTGGAAAAAAGACCATGTGACTCCTGTGCCAATTCCCAAAAGTCCTGACCACACAGGCCTTTTAAGACCACAGTAGCCGCAGAGACAAAGCATGACCAAGACAATGTCGTCTTCGGGCCCTTTCCACCCCCTGAATGACGTCTAAGGCCCTGGGAACATTGTAAAAGTTGGGCCCTGTCCAATTTTAATCGCTCCTTGCCGGCCCCCCACCCGTAGCTCCCAGGAACCTTGCCAGCTGACTCGGGGGTGGTGATGCCCAGAGATACAGGCAGAGATGTCACACCGTTCCTGGGTCAGGCCCCAGAGCTCCGGCAGGACTTCGGGGACAGGGGAGAGGAGCAGAATGTGTTGGTTGGCCAGTTGACTCCCCCAGCTGGGGTGGGAGATGGGCGGAGGGGGAGAAGGCTGTCTGCCAAGTTTAATTAACAGTGGAAACTCGCCACAGGGAAGGAGAGAGACCATCTGAAGAGGAGGGGCTGTTTACTGGAAGATGGGGCACTGCTGTTGCCAGTTTGAGGAAGGAGCGAGGCGCTCCTACAGGGCGCGTCCAGCAGAGCACTGGCGCCCTGACCGCCAAGTTGCAGGCAGGCTTGGCTTGAACTCCGAGAACCTGGAGGTGTGAGTGGGAGAGTTTATTTATGCCTGCCTTTCTGAGTTGGCGTCTTTTGAAAACAGTCCACCAGCCTACCAGCTGGCTAGCCTTCCTTGCCCCCATACATGAAAGAAATAATTGAGAAAATGGCGACTGTGTTTAAAAATAGGCATTGTGTTGCCCCCTTGTTCTTTGAGGATGTCATCGTCTGCCTGAACTGCATCTGACTTTGTTTCATGGATCCTTACCCAACACTGGACATTTATGATCTGGGAAGAGAGATCATTTGAGAAGTTTGTGATGCTCATTGTTTAAAACAAAAATGCAGAGATGTTGAATGGACAGTGAAATGAATTCAGTGTGGGTTGAACTTGAATACAGGAGGTATTTCATTGAACATTCCTATTCGGTTTTTTTTAGTAGGATCAGGGCATTTCAGGGCTGAATAGGGTGTTCTGGTTCTAGCCTCCTTCTGATGATGTGCAAGTCCCCGCTGATTCCCAGCCAGGTGTGCTGGGGGCAGCATGGACTGTTGGGCCACCCTGACCTGGGGCTTTCTCCAGATTTCCCTGCTGTTCCCAGCGCTGCTGCGGCAGGCCATGCGGAACAAATGGAATCCCTTCTGACAGTCCTCCTTGAAGACAGAACACCGGCCCACTCCCCAACTCATTCTTTTCAGTCCACGCGAAACACCCGTAGGTTCTTCAGAGATTCTCACAAAATGTGATCATGAGGTCACCGGTCTTTCCTGGCCGCTGTTCTAGTGTCTGCCATCACCAAAGCCCCCCTTTTCTTCTCTTCTTTCGCTCTCCTTTCATCTCTTTTTCGTGTGGGCACACCTGCTAGCTCAGATGCACCGGTTGCCCTCCTCTCTGCCCTCCATTGTGGTCTTTTTCTCCCCCCCCCCCATTTTCCCCTTCCCCCTGGGGCCTCTCCTGCTCCCCACCTCCTCCTCTCCCTCTCCGCAGTCTACTCCCGTCTCTCTTTTCTTTCCCTTCTGAGGGTGTGTTGCATGTATGGGGTGACTAGTCAGAATTGAGATGGGAGCGAACCCGTTAAATTTGGCCCCACATTTCTGGTCCTGGAGCCCTAGATATTAGTTCTTGGCCGCTTTCTGACACCAAGTCCGAAGGCTTGTTCACATCCCATCCTGGGCTCACCCACCATGCCCAGTACACACCCCTCTTCATTATAGTTCTTTTGATTCCAAGAACAAGCATTGCATTCCTCCCGTTATCTTGTTTTGGGTGACCCACCATCTCTGTGTGTTGTGCTTTTTGAAACTCCCAGTTTAGTCTCCGAGTCTGTTCACCCTCTTACCTTTGTGTCGCCCATAGTCTTGCTAAGGAAAGCACTCCTTCTGTTGCCATGAATCAGTGGAGAGTGGAATCGCTGAGGTGGGGCAGGCGAAGGACCCCGTAAGCCGCCTGGCCGAACGCTTCATCTTACAGACCAGGACAGAGGTTCAGGAAACTGACGTGATTTGCTCAGCACCACCCAGCTCCTCGCACTCGGATACGAGCTGAGTTCAGAAGCTGGGTTTCCTGACCCGGAGGCTTTTCCTGATGCTGGGCAGGAACATCCTGTTTGAAAATATCGGAATTCAACCGAACCCATAGTGGTTGCGTGTCTGTGGCCAGGAGTTGTGTGTCTATAACAGTGATGGCGAACCTATGACATGCGTGTCAGAGGTGACACGCGAACTCATTTTTTTGGTTGATTTTTATTTGTTAAATGGCATTTAAATATATAAAATAAATATCAAAAATATAAATCTTTGTTTTATTTATGGTTGCAAATATCAAAAAATTTCTATATGTGACACGGCACCAGAGTTAAGTTAGGGTTTTTCAAAATGCTGACACGCCGAGCTCAAAAGGTTCGCCATCACTGGCCTATAACATCGTGTTGACAAACAACAACAAAAGGTGCTACTCCCTGGCTTCGAGGACAGTGTAATTGCTCTGAACTTGATGAGTAACTTTTAATAAGGGGGTAGACACTGACTAAATTATTAAGGACTGAGCTTGAATACAGTTAGAACCTAAGAACAGAGTAGTCTGGCAAAAACCACAGGTAGTTCATCGACGGTCAATTTATGCTGTTACCCTCTGCATGGAAGCCAGAATTATATTGATACTATCTGTGGGGAATCCTCACTGCATTTAACCAGGGCATGCTGCTCCCTCGCTGAGCCTTTCCCCAGATGTCCCAGTAGGAAGCCAGCCGGCATTCCAAGTTCCACACTGCCTGCACATACATCAGCCTCCAGAGCTGAGGGTACGGAAGGTGAGGCAGAGGCACCAAAGACTCGTCCCTGCCCACTGCCCACTGCCCCTGCCCTGCCTGGCCCTTGGGATTCGGTTTCTGGTCCCTGGTGCAGGGCCGGTTCTCAGCCTGGTGACGGCTGAAGGTCAGTTGGTCCGGCAGTGGTCTGGGGTATAGACAGGAGGCCCCTTGGGGTTAGTAACAAATGCTCTCCCTTTCTGCCCCCAGGCTCCACCTACAGCGTCTTGTCCATCATGCCCTCCGACTCCGAGAGCAGCAGCTCCCTCAGCAGTGTGGGTGAGTACCGTCTCCCGGCTCCTCCTTCCTGCAGAGCCGGCGGGCCAGGGTCTGGGTGCAAGCCAGGGCAGCCCCGGGTCCAGGGGATGGGAAGCTGGCCCTCACCTTGGATATTACTCATGGGCTCACCTTCTGTTGATTCCATTTACATTTTCTTGTCAGTCTTCTTCGTGGAGAGGGCAGGAATCTGTCTCTGGCCGTCGAAGGGTGGTGGGTGCGGGGGGAGGCACCTGTTCCGTCACTTGTCAGGGCACAGGACTTCTCAGAGAGCTCCCCCGTCCCCCACCAAGGCCACCTGTCCATGAGACTGGCCCCTTGGGGACTGTCCTTTAAGCAGGAACAGCCTGCCAGGGTTGTTGCCTTGGGGACAGGAGTGGCAGTCCATCCTGACATGGATGTTTCCAGAAGCCCATAGTGTGAGGCCGGCTGTGCTTTCCTTTGACTGAGGACATCCTGGCAGGAAGATTGCTGTAGTCCCCCCGCTGTCCCACACCGCTGTGCCCGCCCCTGTGCCACACGCCCTCTGTTTAATACCCCGGGGGCAGTTTCTGATATCCCGAGCTGGTCTGGGTGGATGGGGACCCCTTCAGTGGTGAGGTGACTCCTGGAGTTTTTGAGTTGAAAGGGCTCACACAGACCGTTTGGTCTGTGTATTTGGTTTTCCTTCCTACAGACGGATGGGGAGATTCCCACTCAGGGAGGGGAGCCTCACGCCAGAGATTCCAGAGCTCGGGGGCAGGCCTTCCTGGCTGTGTGCTCTCTGGGCGACAGCTGAGACCCCTCCAGGTGCCAGAAGTGGGTTTGGGATGTGGTGGTGACCACAGGCGTGGTCCCCGTGCTTGTACATCTTGGGGTCTATGCGGGTAGACAGTTACAGAAGTGTACAAAAGGTGAGGTCAGAGTGATCGGAAGGGAAGACAGGTACGGTAGGGGGTACTGTATTCATTTGCTATGGCTGCCATAGGAAGTGCCACAAACGGTGTGGCTTGTATGACAGTAGGATTTTCTCACAGTTCTGGAGGCTAGAGGTCTGAGACCAAGGTGTGGTGTTGGCAGGGCCATGCCCCTCTGAAGGGCCCAGGGGAGGGTCTGTTCCAGGCCTCTCCTGGCTGCTGTAGCTGCTAGCAGTCTTCAATGCTCCTTGGCTTGTAGATGCATCACCCAGTCTGCCCAAGCCTTCATCCTCACATGATGCTCTCTCTGGTGTGTCTCCAAATTTCTCCTCTTAAAAGGACACCAGTCATATTGGCTTAGGGGTCTCCTTACTTGCCCAGTGTGACCTCATTGTAACTTGATCATATGTAAAAACCGTACTTCCAAATGAGGTCACATTCTCATTTACAAGGGATTAGGACTTGAGCATCTTTTTGGAAGATAAAATTCAGCCCCTCACAGGTTCCCTCATCCTGTGTAGGGCTCAGGGAGGACTCTTCTGGGACCATAATTCAGAGCTGCTGAGTCTCTATCACTTTGTCCTTCCTGCTTTGGGTCCAGGAGACACGTTGATGGCAGGATGGGATTGTCGGAATTTCGAACTTGGGGCTGGCTTTCAGGAAGCACATGGGTGTGCAGTCGGGATGAGGAGAGCAGTGCGGTGCGGCTTTTGTAAAGCTGTGAACTGGTTGAGTCCTGAGTGTGTACCCCTTGCCTCTCTCCTGCTTCACCCTTTTCCAGCTTCCTGTTCCTTGGGAACAAGGTACAGTGATCTAACTTACTCAGCTTCACATCCACACTGCAAGGCTGAACCCAGCACCCTTTCTGGGAGCATTTGCATGTTAAAAGCGGGCTCCAGAGAGAGAGACCTTGCTTAAACCACAGCGAGCTAGAGCAGGAGGTGTTTTTCCAGACCTCCGCGTGCCTGGAAGGAGCCTTGTCAGTAGCCCGCCATTTAGCTCTGCACACACTGGTGGTCCTTGGGATGGAGGGGTCAGCAGTGTCCCCGGATCTTGTTAGCAGGCAGACAGGGAGCGTGCTGTGGCTAGATCTTGAGTGCCGCAGGACCGGGCTGCATCCCTCAGGTCCAGCCCTCTTCAGTTCACCAGAACAGGGTTTGCTTCTCTCGCTCTTCTGCATGCAGGTGACGCGCCCTTGGGGTGGCTAGCTCCATGTCCTCATGGCTGCAGCAATAGGGATTGCCGACTCACACCGCCTTAAACAATAAAGACATGCATGCCCTGGAACAGTAAGAAGTGAACATCCATGGTGTGGTGTCCTCCCCCTCAGGCTGATGGGGACAGTGTCCCGGGCCCTGGTGTCCATTATGGGAGCCACAGGCCATAGGTGGCTTTTACAGAAAATTCAAAATAATTAAAATGAAATAAAACTTCTAGTTTCAGCGGTCACGCTAACCACATTTCAGGTGCTGAAGACCCCCTGTGGCTAGAGGCTACCGTCCTGGATAGAGCAGGTAAAAGAACATCTCTGTCGCATGAACTGTCCTCTCAGAGGACACGAGGTTGTCTCGTTATGAGCAGGGAAGCCTTCCCCAGAACTCCCTCAGCACAGTCTCCTCTCACTGAACCGCTTGTCCACGTCCGAACCGGTGCTCACCCAGTGTGGCCCCTGGACCAGCAGCCCTCGGGCACGTGTTAGAAATGCAGGTGCCAGGCTCTACCTCCTGCCTGCTGTATCAGAAGCTCTGAGCGTGGGCCCGCATGTAGGCGCCCTCCTGGTCTGGGTTGGGTGGGCCTAACCTTAGCCCTGGCAAGAGAACCGGAATGCGGGGGCTGGCGTGGACCAGCCCTGGGTGTGGAATGAATGGTGGGGTCAGCCGCGGGACCACTGCGGGGCCTCCTGGAGAATCCGTCCTGGCTCAGCCTTCACCCAGTGCCGCAGCCCTTCCTTTCCCCGGGGCACTGGCCAGTCAGGTGGAGACTGGCTGTTTCTGTTCGAACCCAAGGAAAGGCAAGAGATAGGTCTTAGAATAAAAATGTCACCTCTGCTCTTCCATGTATATCTCCCTAACAAAGGACATTTGGGAAGAGAATGGCAAGTTGTATTCAGCATAAGAGAAACTGGTAGATGAAACCTTGAGTATATGACATGTTCTTAACGTCGGGTCTCCTGGTAGGCGGTAGATCCTTAGGCGGTCTGTCCCGTTTCGGCCCTCCAGCTTGATCCCGCTGATACCTCACCCTGCCTTTGCCAGCAAATGGTCCTTCCTTCTTTCCTTTCTTTTTTTTTTTTTTTTTTTACAGTGTAAAATTTTTATATTTAGAATTAGGCAGCTGGACTCATTTTAGATGATCCCAGCTTTGTTGGCAACACCCAAAGCATCATCGTCAGGAGCCAGTCGAACATATGCCTTCTTCTTGCCATCGGGCCTCATCATGGCGTTGACCTTGGCCACCTCAGTGTCATAGAGCTTCCTCACAGCCTGTCTGACCTGGTGCTTGTTGGCCTTGACATCCACAAGGAACACAGTGTATTGCCGTCTTGTCTTCTCCATGGCTGACTCGGTGGTCAGGGGGATTTGATGGTGGCACAGTGGGCAGGCTTGTTTCTCCTGGGTGCACTTTTCTGAGGATATTTGGCTGCCTTCGGAGCCTCAGTGTCTTTGGCTGTCAGAAGGTGGGTGACGTGCGGCTGTGGGCGCCTTTCAGCACTGCTTTCTTTGACTTCAAAGCCTTTGGTTTGGCTTCGGCTTTGGGAGAGATAGGGGCTTCCTCCTTAGCTTTTGGCACCTTCTTCATCATCTCTGTAAAAAGCTCCAGGCAGTTTTCATCAGCTGAGTGTGGAGGCTTCTTGGTGGCCCTCCCCCACCCCCTGCAGCCCTTCGCTAAGGAACCTGCCCCCGGGGAGGCCCCAGGGATCTGCCAGGATGGCACACTCCACATGTTTTCCTCCCCCTACATCCACACCTGACTTCCCTGGTGTCTTTTATTTCTCATCTTGAGTAACTGGGAAAGTTTTAAGTAGAGGCATTCTTGGGTGGCATTTATAAAATGAGGCTTAAATGTCGTACAAATTGAAGTAACAAGAGGGATTTCTCATTGAACAGAGAATTCTCTGGCCTGTTGGCAGGGCTGGGAGCCTGAGAGCATCCTTCATGTCCCAGCGACCATTTCTTGAAAGTGCAGCTTCTGGTTGACAGGGAAGGTGGAGGCAGGGCTGCACCCCGACTCTGTGTACCCTCTGACCCTTCCTTCTCTGGTCCTTTGGGACCAGGGGCCTGTTTTTCTCTCAGTTCAACAGAGGAATAGGAGCATCTCTCCTCTTGGAGCGTGCGTTCAGTCTCGTAGGGATCCCACTGGGGCCTGGCCCCTGACCTTAGAGTCCAGCCAGTGTCTCAGTCCATCCAGGCTGCTCTAACAGAATGGATGGCTCAAGACAAGCATGTATTTCTCCCCGTTCTGGAGCCTGGGAGGTCCAAGATCAAGGTGCTAAGGCCGCTGCAGCGTCTGGTGGGGCTCATTGCCTGGCTCAGTGGTGGCACCTTCCCGCTGGAACCTACCTGGCAGGGTTGGGAGAGAGCTCTCTCTGGGGGTGGGGTTCCTTTATGACACATTAATCCCATTCATGAGCGCTCCAAACTCATAACCTAATCACCCCAAAAGGCCTCACCTCCTAATATCACCCCTTCAGGGTTAGGATTTCAACATAGGAATTGGGGTGGACGGACACAAACATTCAGACCTTGGCAGCAGAGATAGGCTACTGGTCGCTCTGCCATGTGAAACAGAAAGGAGCAGCCCGGGAAGGAGCAGCTGTTTCTGATGAGTGCTGCAGAGTGAGGTCCAGGGAGGGGGCCCTTCAGGTGGGCGTCCAGGGCATGGCTCCGGAGGCAGGAGGCCGGCTCTGTGTGTCTGGGCTTGGGTTTCTGCCAAGCAGATCCCGAGTTTAGGACTGAGAGCAAGTAGCTTATCTGGGAGGAGAACTGGGAGCTGGGCAGGGCTACCGCTGCTGCTTGGCGTCTAACCTCCTCTCCCTGAGTCCTGGGAGGAGCTGAGCTGTGGGCTGCTGAGGAGGCCATGCCCTTGGTTCCATATTTAGGGAAGTGGTCCTCCCTGCGTTTCATCAGAGGGTGATGCCTTTAAGTGCAGTGGCTAGTGGACAGCCAGTAGAACAAGGAAGGAAAAGCCCTACCTGGTTTGGCTCAATGGATAGAGCGTCGGCCTGCGGACTGAAGGGTTCCAGGTGCAATTCCAGTCAAGGGCACAATCCCCAGTAGGGGGAGTGCAGGAGGCAGCTGATCAATGATTCTCTCTCATCATTGATGTTTCTGTCTCTCTCTTCTCCTTTCCTCTCTCTGAAGTCAACTAAAAACAAAACAAAACAGAAAAACAACAAGGAAGGAAAAGCTACACTGGGCCACAAATGCAGCTTTGTCAGGCATCAGAATCACCTGGAGGGGATCACCCCAGGGTTTCTGATTCAGTGGGTCTGGGTGGGGCCTGAAATGTGCATTTCTAACAGGTTCTCTCCTGATGCTAAGATGCTTCCGGAAGCACTGGCTCCGGATGTGGAACTGCTTCCCCCGTGGCCCAGGCTCTCCTGGCTGGAGCGGAGGTTGGCTTGGGTTTGCTCTCTGCTGCCTGTGGTGACCTCGTCCTGTTGATCCTTTGCTTCTCCCCTGACAGCCAGGGCCTGGAGGGGGCCAGAACGTTTACCTGGGCATCCTCCCTCCACCTGACCACATTTGGCCAGTACCAACTTCCCCCTTGGCTCTGGCACCATGCCACAGGGCTCTGAGGCAGAGCTGCCCCCTGTCCAGCTGTAGATAAGACTGAGGGGCAGCCTTTGGGGCCGGCTGGAGTGTGGTGATGAGGGAGCCAAGGACAAAGGGACTGTGGCCAAGAAGCCCACCCAGTGGCCAGGCTGCTCACAGGGCCTCGTGGTCTGTGGGGGTGGCCACATCAGCTGGGGCGACGAGGAGGAGGAGCCAGGACTCCTGTGGGGAGACAGGGCTCTGCCTACTCTGGTTCTGCTGCTCCCCTTACGCCAAGGCCCAGTGAGTGATGGCTCCTTGTCCAGAGTCCAGGGCCTGTGCCAGGTCTCCTGGAATCTCCCTCCACCCCTTTTGAGGCCGTTTCAGTGTGGTCACATCCCTTACCCCCCGAATCCCATCTGAGACACTAAAAAGGAAAAGAAAATCTGCCTTCTCAAGTGGGTTCCAGACATGGAAAGAGGAAGGGGTGAAGCTGGGGAGAATGGTCAGTTTAGCATTTGAATCCGAAAGAACAGCTGTCTGGGATAGGAGAGAGAAGTGGCATTTGGCATTTTTTGGACAACTCACTTTTTAAAAACATGTACCTTTATTGTAGAAAATATTACAGGTGTCCCCCTCCCCATTAACCCTCTCTTCCCAATCCAGCTCCCTCCCCAAGCCTTCCCCCACTATTGTCTGTCCATGGGCTATGCACGTATGTATATTAGTTCATTGGTTAATCTCTTCCCGCTGCCCCCTTCCCTCTGAAATACGTTGGGCAACTCACTCTTATTTTGTTTGTTCTTTAAGATGTTTATCAGACCTGCAGTGACTGGAGAAGGGCTCACAGTCCCCATCGCTGCCCCAGCCACTCCACTCCTCGGATGTGGCTTCCGCTTAGGGCCCCACAGGTGTCGTTGTTTTTTTTTAACTTAATTTTTTTGTTAAGGTATAAATTACATACAGTAACATTTATCCTTTTTAGCATACAGTTCAATGAGTTGTGACAAACTCATGACCATTTAACCCTGGTCTCAATGAAGATACAGAACAATTCCTTCACCCGAAACATTTCCTTCTGTGGGTTTTGTAGTCCGCCTTCCACCTTCCACCCCCCGCACCTGGCAGCCACTGACCTCTTCCTGCTGCTAGAGTTTTACCTTGTCCTGAGTATCGTGAATGTAATCCTGTAGCACAAGCATGTCACACCCGCCGGCCGCGAGGTTGACACGCTTGCTGTAGTGTGCAGCCTTCCGAGTCTGGCTTCTCTCACGTAGCACACACGGCATTTGTGGTCCCCCCATGCTGCTGCGTATGTTGGTAGTTTGATCAGTTGTCCATTTTTTACTGCTGAGTAGTATTCCATTGTAGAAACGTAATGCTGCTGCTTATCCATTCACCAGCTTCTACAAACAGTTGTGTGCTGGTTTTGCGTGAACATAAATTTTCATTTCTCCTGTGTAAATAGTTGTGGGGGGGATCATGAATAGTGTGATAAACGTGTATTTAACTTTATAAAAGACTATCAAAGTGTTTTCTAAAGTGGCTGTATCATTGCATATTCCTACCAGCAGTGTTTGAGAATTCCAGTTTCTCTGCATCCTTGCCAGCATTTGATGTTGCTACTTTAAAAAAAAATAACTTTTTAAAAATATTTTTATTGATTTCATGGAGGAAGGGAGAGGGAGAGAGAGATAGAAGTATCAATGATGAGAGAGAATCATTGATCAGCTGCCTCCTGCACACCCTCTCTGGGAATCAAGCCCGCAACCCAGGCATGTACCCTTGACCGGAATCGAACCCAGGACCTTTCAGAGTCCTCAGGCCGACGCTCTATCCACTGAGCCAAACCAGCTAGGGCTGGTGTTGCTGCTTTTTACTGTCAGCTGTTCTGGTAGTGACATAGGGACTTGATAGCTGTCTTCAGTACGTGCAGGCCTGTTGTGTAGAAAAGGAATTGCAGTTGTACCTTGCGGGCCTTTGGGGCAGAGCGAGGGTCAGTGGGGGAAATAGAGGGACAGCTTTGAACTCACGCAGAGAATCACTCTGTGGGGAAGGATTGGGTGGGCTTTGTGTGAAGGAAGGAGTGTACTGCCTCCCTATGGAGGGTTCAGACAGTCTTGATGGCCATTGGGGGGATTCTGCTAACGATTTGGATGGGAGGGACAGCATCATCTTCAAAATTCCTTTCAACCCTGAGATGCAAGTAAAAGGGGAATCTGTATTTTTAGTGACTTGGATGGAGTGGGTTTTCTGCAGTACTTGCTGTTATTTTGGAACTTCCTGGCTTAGCACATCTGGGGACTCTCCCTGAGGGCCCTGGGCCGCCTCTGTCCTCCGCCTTCCTTACTGCGAAGGACAGGGGCACCCAGGCCTCATTCCCCTCCCCGCGCCCCCCCTCCCCCCCCAACACACACACATCAGGGAGCGGCTGTCTGATGGCTTCTCAGGCCTGGGCAGCCTCACTTTTGTGTGTGTCTTGTGTGCTCCAGCCTTGGGGCAGGAGAAGGGGCACAGGAGACGCCCGTCAGGAGGCCGTGCAGCGCAGGCGGAGGCCCTGGCTCTGGAGTTAGAGCTGAGTTTTGCGCGGGGTCCGCCGCTTTCCTAGCTGCACCGTCTTTCTGGACGTCATTTTCTCACGGGGTGGTAACAGCACATGCCTGGGAGGGTGCGTGGGGATGAAGGAGGTCAGGATGGAGGGTTTGGCACAGAGCCCAGCGCCAGGCTGTGGTGGGCAAACGTCGGCGCTCACTTCATTGTCTGCGTGACCCGCTGCCCAGACCCTCATCCTGCTGGAGAGGACCTGAGGCCGTGGCTGTGCATGGCGACAGCGCTGATGGTCCCGCTTTCTCCTGCTGCTTCGCTCCAGCTTCTGCGGAAGCCAAGGGGCACACCTTCTGTCGCTTCTTGTGTCACATGGGGTGAAAATCCTTTCTCTCCCTGGAGGCAGGTCTCTGCACCTGGGGATTTTCAGTTCCCGAACTCGAGATGTGATGCTTCTCGGATACTTCGTGCACTTGGGCATAGCACCGAGCGGCCGTTCTCAAAGCCTGGCCAGTGTCCCCGAGGTCTCCTCAGGGGCCAGTGAGGTCAAAACCGTCTCACAATGACACTTAGGTGTCACTTGCTTTTCCACTCTCACACACACTCCATTGTGGGTGGGGTTTTCTGAAGTCCATCCTAGTGTGCCATCCTGCACGGACTCGAGGCAAGTCAGGCACCAAACGTATAAAGATGCCCAGCAGTGCTGCTCTTCTCACTGCATGTTTTGTTTTGTAATTGAAAGGGTAGTTAATTTTTAATTTAAAAAATCTTACGTAGATATGTAGTAGGTGTTTGCTTATTTTAAAACTAGATTTTAAGGTTTCCGTGGTTTTAATTTCTAATCTGGTAGATAGCGTTAGATAGATGTAGCCCATGGAAACAGAAGCTCTTTGCAGTCCTTAGTCATTTTTAAGAGGAGAGAGAGGTCCTGACATCCAAAAGTTTGTGAACTTTCAGGTTAAGGCCTTGGCTCCGGGGTCAGGTCCGTAGAGGGAGGCTCAGTGCTGCCGTCTGCTGGCTCAGCGGCCGGGCACGTTGCTTAGCCTTGACCAGGCTGGGTGTCCTGATCTGTAAGATGGGAGTGACAGCAGTATTTTCCTTACGGGGATTGGCTGGGATGATGTATGGAAAGCATTTCAGAAACTGCCGGGCACGAAGTAACTGCTACTCATGGTTGCCATCGGGGAGGCAGGGAGGCGTGGTGGCAGAGTGTGCGTGCCGAATCTATTTGAATTGGTGAACTAACCTTGCTGGTCCTCGATTTTCTCACCTGTAAAATGGGGTGACAATATTAGTACCCACCTCGGGTTGTTGGGAAGCTGGAGTTCATGTCTGGGACATTTGTGTTGTCTGCGCTGTTAACTCCCCCACTTTCTGGGTGCGCTCTGAGCCTCTGCATCTCACTCGCTTAGGTTGGTCAGTCTCCCACAGGTGGTTTCCCCCGGAGCTCAGAGGGTGACTCATAGGCATCTCCCAGAGGGGCTCCGACACATGTCCAGAGGAAGCCCCACTCGGGAGACCCTCGTAAGTTATGCAAATCAGGGGACAGTGAAGACCTGGCCCTGGGCTCTCCTCATAAAAGTGACTTCATTTGCCAGAGAACAAGGAGTTATGCAGCCCACACACAGCTGCAACGAGCCTTTTCCCGAAACTCCGGGGCAGGCGTGAGGGTGCAGGGTGTTCGGGGGAAGGTGAGGGAAAGCGCCTGGAGCAGAACCATGTCGGGAGGAGGAGGGGAAGGACTGGTCTGGGCCCCACTTTAGAGAACATTCTGACCCTAGAGTTCTGGCCTGGAGCACAGGAGTCCTGAGGGGCAGGGTGTGGTGGTTTTAAAATAACATGCACTTCGGGGGTGCTAGATTTAGGTGGCTGGGGTACCGGTGTTGGGAACCTGAGCTGAGCGTGAGGCTCCTACCTCAGACCAGGGTATGGCTTGTCACCACAGTGTGGAGCTCCCCATCCTCCCTGGCACTCCTGGGAAATGCAGGCCACACCCGGGCGCCCCTCTTTGTCTTGGTGGGGGCACTTGGTTTTTGTGAGCAGCCAACAAGGGTCATGGGGGTGTGGGGGTCAGGATGGCAGAGTCAGAGACATGCCTCTGCCCTTCGCACATCCTAGGGCTCCTGGGTGAGCCAGCCTCCTGGGTCCCTCCATGAAATGGGAAGGCTGCTCTGAGTTCCTGACCCTGAGTTCCTGGCTCCCTGAGGGTCGAGGGCGTCTCAGGTGAACATACGGACAGAGTTAAATATAAAGCAGCATGGACTCATCTCCTTCCCGGACATTTGAGTGAGGGCTGTCCTGTTAGAAAAGGATTTGGGTCTTGTCAGAGGTGCAGGCAGTGGCCACTGCTCCTAGTAATAGCAGGAGGCATGGGGTTCCCTTCAGGACGCTTTTGTCCTGGCACAGGTGCTGAGGGCCCGATGTGGGCTGGGCCCCCAGAGCCCCCCGACTTACCTGCATCCCATCCCACTTAACCGTGGGCAGCTCTCCCTGACAGCCCCTCCAAGCCCGCACACCTGGGCTGTTCGGGCAGGTCCTTCAGGCAGTTGGATGGCTCGGAAAAGGGAGCTGTATGAAGTGCTCCGCCCTGGTCAGGGGAGGATGGGGACCTGGCCCTTGGGCCCAACTTTGGAGCCAGTCACCTTGGTCCTCAGAGCTTCACTGGGTTCCAGCTGGGCCTTCCTCCCCAGGCCAAGGCTTCTGCTCTGCTCGGGACTCAGATGGGCCTCTCCATGCCCAGGGATGGGTGATAGTTATCCTTTCCAGACTAGGCAACGATGCGAGGATTAGGGCCGAAACGGTGGATCCTGGGGTGTCATGGCGGATTGGGAAGGGTGGAGGTTCTTGGGGTGCTCAGCCAGGGCCAGGAGAGCGGGCGGGGGAGTGCTGAGGCTTGGGGGCCGTCTGGGCCTAGTCTTTGTTTCATCTCTTACTCCCCGAGGTGTGTTGTCATCTCTGAAGGGCAGTGCTCACGGGATACACTGGCAGGGCCGGTGGGCATGAGCAGTGCAGCCAAAAGTCAGAGCCTGGCACCCGGTGACTTCCCCTAAATGCCAGTTCTCTTTGTTATTTCCCTCCTTCCAGGAACCACCGGGAAGGCACCGTCCCCCCCGCCCCTCCTCACTGACCGCCAAGTGAATGAGAAGGTGGAGAATCTCTCCATTCAGCTGCGGCTGATGACCCGGGAGAGGAACGAACTTCGGAAGCGCCTGGCCTTCGCCACTCACGGGACGACCTTTGACAAGAGGTAGAGAGCAGCCAGCTCCCCTGCCCAGCACTCACCAACCTCGTACCATCACCATCCCCTCCCCACCAGGGGGTCCTCAGCTCCAGGGGGAAGGGGCCCAGGCTTGTTCTGCTTCTTCCAGATGGAAATTGAAGCCCATGGCCTGAATCGCACAACTCAACCGTGGTGTCGTGTGTGTGTGTGTGTGTGTGTGTGTGTGTGTGTGTCCATGTGCCACTGTCTCCCAGAAGACCCCAGCTTACCTCCTATTGGGTGGATTTTTTTTTTTTTTTAATATATGTTTTATTGATTTTTTACAGAGAAGAAGGGAGAGGGATATAGAGTTAGAAACATCGATGAAAGAGATTGATCAGTTGCCTCCTGCACGCTCCCCAATGGGGATGTGCCTACAACCAAGATATATGCCCTTGACCAGAATCGAACCTGGGACCCTTCAGTCCGCAGGCCGATGCTCTATCCACTGAGCCAAACCGGTTCGGCTATTGGGTGGATCTTTATGTGGCATGCAAACACATTCATTGTGCCCTGACATGTATAGGTATTAGGAAGAATATATCCCACATGGCTTCTTTGTTTTGGAGAAAATCTTTCATTGCTCCTATTGCCAGGAAAGGGCAGTCCAAGGGTTGGGGCAGAGGGAGAGGCCTTACCCACCTGCATGATCCCGGGGGGCTTCATGGAGGAGGAGGAGGGATGCAGACTGGTTTATCCTTCCAGGAGATGCTGGAGGGGTCCTTGGTGTTTTAGCTTCTTCCCTTAAAGAGCATCAGAGTGTGTGCCTCGTTCCGAGGAAGAGTCCTCTTGGGGGAATGTCAGGCTACAAGCCGGCTCCTTGAGGTTGCACTGATGAGGACATGCCCCAATCAGATGGCACAAAGGCAGGGCAGTGAGGACACGGTGCGCCAGCGTGCATGTGGTCCACGGCTACTTTCATGCTGACGAGGCAGAGTGTGTGGTTCCACAGCAACCATGTGGCCAGCCAAGTCTAGAGTGTGGTCCTTTACAGAAAAGCGTTGCTGATGTCTGCTCTAGGGCAGGGCTTCTCAAACTCGAGTAAGCACTGCAGTCCCGGAGGCCTTACTGTTGAAGCACAGATTGCTAGTGAGCCTGCCCTCCCTAGTGTCTGATCCAGGAGGTCTGGGGCTGGCCTGACAGTTAGCATTTCTAACAAGTTCCCAGGTTATCAATGCTGCAGGACCAGGAACCTTGCTTTGAGAACTACTGCATCCTGCCAGTTTTCTCAGCTTTGGCTGCACGTTGGAATCCATTGGAAAGTTAAAAAAAAAAAAAAAAAAATTCTGATGTCTGATTCCCATCCCGGGGTGCTGATATAGTTGGCCTGGGATTTTAATGTATACCCAAGATTGAGAATCACTAATCTAAAGAGAGAAGAAACCTCATCATAGGTTTCTGGTGTACCCACTGTGTGCATAGGCCTGTCCCAAGGTCTCCTAGAAGCTTCTAGATCAGTGGTTCTCAACCTTCTGGCCCTTTAAATACAGTTCCTTATGTTGTGACCCAACCATAAAATTATTTTCGTTTCTACTTCATAACTGTAATGTTGCTACTGTTATGAATCGTACTGTAAATATCTGATATGCAAGATGGTCTTAGGCGACCCCTGTGAAAGGGTCGTCCGACCGCCAAAGGGGTCGCGACCGACAGGTTGAGAACCACTGTCCTAGATGGTCCATTCTCAGCTCTTCAGGCCCATGCAGGGCGCTCAGGTAGCTGAGGGCCCCTCCATCCTGGGGATTCTCATTCTGTTGGCCTGTGTGCAGCCGGGCCGTCTGAGCTTGACACGCATCCTGGTGGTTGTGGTGCGTAGGAGACTGGTATTTGGGAACCACTGGGCTGGGGTGACCTAGGACACGGCTTCCGGGGGAAGCGACATTCCTTGTCAGTGTGTTCACGGTGCCGTTTGCTGTCTGGGCCAGGCCCTACCACAGGCTGAACCCTGACTATGAGAGGCTGAAGATCCAGTGTGTGCGGGCCATGTCGGACCTGCAGAGTCTGCAGAACCAGCACACCAATGCCTTGAAGAGGTGTGAGGAGGTGGCCAAGGAGACCGACTTCTACCAGTGAGTGGGGCCTGCCTGGCAAGGGCTCTGGCATCCACGAATGGCTGCCTCTTACCCTTCCTCATTTCTGGACTTGGAGCCAGGCCTCCTGGTTCTAGTCCTGCCTCTTCCATGAGGCCAGCAGTGTGCCTTCAGCAAGTGGGTTTGTGCCTCAGTTTCCCCAAGCACGGAGTGAGGCTTTTAACCTTTCATACCATCTGTTGCAGCCTCAGAAGCAGGGTCGGTCGGCAGTGACGGAGAATGGGAGACGGGGGGCCGGACAGATCCCTGGGATTCTGGGTTGCTGTCCAGGGCTTTGCTGCGGCTCCTGCCACAGGAGAGGCAGATGCAGCATGCTCCCCTCTGGTCTCCTGGTGCCCCTCTGAGGGTACTTGCCTGCCCACCTGCTGATACTTGCTCAGGCCCAGGTACCTCAGTACGTGGTGGTGCCAGGTCTGTCCCAGGTAGCCCCCTTGTCTATGCACCCTTGTTGGTGTCAGGTTTTTAACAAGTGGTCTGGGTCCTTCTGGCATCGGGCTGACAGCAGGCTTTTGCCCGCCCCTGAGCGCTGGGCACCCAGCTTCTGTGGTTCCCGGCTGGTGTATTGGTGGATGGGACCCAGGAGGGGCTGGTGATGCCTGGGGTGGGGGTGGAGGCTGTCTGGGGCTCACTGTGGGGGGGTTTCAGCACACTCCACAGCCGGCTCCTGAGCGACCAGACCCAGCTGAAGGACGACGTGGACGCGCTGCGGCGGGAGAACGGGCAGCTGCTGCGGGAGCGGAACCTGCTGCAGCAGTCCTGGGAGGACATGAAGCGGCTCCACGAGGAGGACCAGAAGGAGATCGGCGACCTCCGGGCCCAGCAGCAGCAGGTAGAGCGGGCCGGGTGCCGGGTGCTGGGTGCTGGGTGCAGGTCCAGGTCCCTTACCACCTACCCCTCCAGCCACTCATCCATCCACCCCCCTGATAATTTAGCAAGTATTTCTGGAGGGTTCACCTCATGTGAAGCCCTGGGATCTGTGAGCAGACACTCAGGCCTTGCTCTCTGGACTCTGCAGCCCCAGGAGGAGACACATGTTAATAAGATAATCCCAGGTACACTTGCATCAATACGAATGTTGCAAGGGTTACCAAGAAGGAGGTGCTATGCAGTGTGTACCGGGAATTAGACTTACTCTGGGGCCGGGGGCTGGGGGGCCGCAGCTTCTTTCCTCTGTACGGATCCCATGAGATTACAGTTGGAGAAGCTCGGAAACTTTAGAGCCCTGTGCAAACGAGATGGAGTGCTTATCATCGTTATTTTGGTGGGCGTGTGGCCTGTTGCTCTTGCTGCTCTCAGCATTACAAGTTAGTGTCTTTGCTTTGCTCAGCTCGTGTTTCGTGTGGACAAAGGCATGAGGGGCAGGCCAGTCAGAGCCTGGCTTCCTGTGAGTGATGGTGGCCCCTTCTCCTCTCGGAACTGCCCGGCTGTCCAGGGACATGGCAGGGCTGGTGGCATGTGCTGAGTCCACAGATGGTTGGCCGTGTGGGGATGGAAGGCAAGCCCAGGAGGAGGCAGAGTGTTGTCCGAGCGCTGCAGCCTGGGTCTGAGTAGGTAGAAAGTCCCATCCCCATTAGAATCATTGATGGTTCCCTGAGTCAAAGCAGGACTGCTGGGCTTGCTCAGCACAGTTTGGCACAACCTGAACTCATCTGATAACGGAGCATGACATTATCTTCTTTGCTTTTTCATTTATAATTAAACATTTTAAAATTGTGAAACTTTTACCAACTTATAGAAGAGTTTTAAGTACAGTGCAGAGAATTTTCCCCCTTATCATTCAAGAGTAAGTTGCCACCCTGATGCCCCATCAGCCCTGAACGCGCTCACGTGTACTTCTGACAAGCAAGGATGTTCCATACAGCAGCCACATGGGCACCATCGGGAAGGTAGTGTACATACTACCACCGGGTCAGCAGACCCCTTCGGGTTTTGCTAATTGTCTCTATAGCGTCTATAACAGGAAAAGGACCCTGTTCAGAATAAAGCATTGTGTCCATTCCCCACATCTCTTCAGTCTTTTTAAATTGGGACCAGTTCCTTGGCTTTGACCTGCATGACCTTGATGCTTGGGAAGATTATAAGCCAGTTGGTTATTCTGTAGGCTGCCTCTCCACCTGGATTTTGGCAGTCCTCACTATTTGATACCCTTTGAGCATCTTAGGCAGGACTGTCATGGTTGTGATGCTGCCTTCTTCTCTTTGCATCCTACTGATTGGGACTTTGCTTGATGGGCCTGTTACTGATGATGTTCACTTCGGTCACGTGACTAAGGTGGTATCCCCAGGCTTCTCTCCTGTGAAGTTACTTGTTTTCCTTTTGTTTACTTACTTACCTACCTACCTACCTACTGGCTCGTGGTTGGTGCTTTATTCAGCGGGTTATCGTCCACTGTGGCCAGCAGGAGTCCCTCAGGGTTGCTTCTCCGTCGTTTTGTTATGCCCTCCTCACTCTGAGTGCTTCCTTGCTCCCTGGCACAAGATGTTCCAAGCCCATTTTATAATTTCCCTGCCCTTGTCCTGGAAAATCAGCCATTTCTTCAAGAATCTTCATTCCTTTTAGTGGAGAATGATATTTAGCAGCAAGATCTGAATGCTGGGTGTATTCATAGCTACTGGGGTATCACTGCTCCCAGGGCCTCTCAGTGGACAGAGTAGGGAATGTCTGTGGACACCCCTGCACCCCCACACTCAAACCTCTCTCTATCCCTTATGTGTCTGTATCTTCAATAGGTAACATATATGTGGAAAACAGGAGTTCACACTAACACTTTCAGTTCCAGTCCAATACTGCAACACCACAGGGCTCATTCTTTTACTCGTCCCATTTTTTGTAATTCACTTTTACAGCAGTGTGAAACTTGCTGTTACTGTGTGGGGCTTTTTTTTTTTTTGGTTTTATTTTTTTGTTAATCCTCACCTGAGGATATTTTTTTCTATTGATTTTTAGAGAGAGTAAAAGAGAGAGAGAGAGGAGAGAGAGAAACATCGATGGGAGAGAGACATTAATGTGAGTTGCCTCCCGCAGGTACCCTGATTGGGGCTGGGGATCGAACCTGCAACCCTGGTCAGGTATGTGCCCTTGAATCAAACCTGTGACCCATCAGTGTGCAGGCCGACACGCTAATCATTTAGCATCACCGGCCACGGCTGGTTCCTATTGTTCTTAATCTGTTACTTGGTCAGCCCCACTGTGTACCCTCATCCCGTCTCCTCCCTAGCTCCCTTCCCACTCGTTCCCTTCTTACCCTTTTGGGCTCCCATGTTCTGTGCATTCCCTTCCCCAGCCTCACCTGTGCAGGTCCCTCCTCATCCTGTGCCGGCTCCGACGCCCACTCGGGGCTCTACAAGAGCCACACACCGACTGTAGCTCCAGGTCCTGCTCGCCTCACTCATGGCTGTCAGGTCCAAAGGTCAAATTGTTCAGAAAGGGGAAGGGCAGGACTTTCTTTTCCTTTTTTTACTACCTTTTTAATTGCAAAGTTAATATGCATTTTACTAATAAAAGAATCGAACAATACAGGCGTTTTAAAAATAAAAGGTAGAATTCCTCCCGTTGTCTGACTCCCAAGAACTAACTACGGTGAGCACACTGCCAGTGGGAAGTTTGCGGTTTTCATGTGCGCACAGAGCCTCGTGTCTTGTCCGGTTAGTTTACAAACTGGAACCACGCGTCCGTTATGCTGTGGCATTTTTCTTGCTGAATATATAGCGTGAGCGCCGTCCTGCTTCAGGACAAAGCCCACGTCCCAGTTTGTCATGGCTGCAGAGCACTGAGCCACAGAGACGCACTGTGATTGCTTCAACCAGGCCCCTTGCTGACGGGCTCCTGGGCTGTTTTCGGGATTTCCCCATTTAAACTGTCGACGAACTGGCTTCTGTGGTTGACTTCCTTTCCGTGGTCTTTGCTGAAGTCTTCCGTGGAGTTCCCAGTGCAGGCTCAGGGAGGGGCCGGGGCGATGTACTCGGGCTTCTCCCATGTCTTCGTGAGCCCTCTGATCAGGGGACTTGGTCCTGGCCGGGAGTTGGTAGCCCTGATGGAGCCTTCCCTGCTGGCCGCCCCCCCAGCCCCGAGACTCCACTGCCTGCCTCTTTCCTTCTGTCCCTCTGACAGTTCCAGAACCAGGACCGGGGTGGGCCGTGCTGGGGGAGCACTGCTTTAGGGACGAAGGGAGGCACAAGGAGAAAGTGCGGTGCCAGCCCATGGTTAGTGCCAGGCTGAGTGCATTGAGTTTCCCTGCGTGTCCACGGAGCTTCCTATCGCAAAGGGTTAAGACGGTGCATTTTCAGTTGTTCAGAGGCAAACCGTTTTACCCCAACAGGAGTCCTCTGCAGAAACCCCGTGCGTGAGGCGGGGCAGGATGACTGCTGTGGGGAGTCAGGCACAGGGCCAGTCACAGATCAAGTCCATGTATGATATGAGTCCATTCACAGGAAGTGTCCGGAACAGGGAAATCTGTGGGGACAGAGAGGCTGAGGGAGGGGAGGATGGAGTGTCTGCTAAGGGGACGGTTTCCCTTTGGGGTGATGAAATGTTCTGGAATTGGTTAGTGGTAGTTGCTGCACAACTTTGTGACTGTCCCCAAAACCATTGAATTGGGCACTTAAAGGGGGGAATTGTATGGTATGTGAATTATATCTCAAAATAAAAAGACTCCAGTTATCACCTTGTCATAAAAAAAAAGAAAGAAAGAAATCAGCCCTCATGAGGCAAAAATGTCCTTGCCTCCCGATCCCTGTTTTCCCTCAGGCCTTTGAGGGCTGTGCAGACAGCCAGCCTGAGATGAGCGCGCCCGCCCCCCCCCCCCCCCTGCTTCCCTGCTCTTCCCACAAATGGCAGGGAAGGTTCCCCCCACCCCTCCTCCATCCCTGTTCTCCCTTCTTTTCCCACAGCTGTGACCCTGGGAGGAGTAGTTTATTAGAGTGGTCAGTGAGTTTCCCCAGTCCCGTTCAGCGGGACTGGTGCCCTTACCATGAGCCACCAGGACCCCACCAGGACAGGAGCCACGGCTGGGAGTGGATCTCCGAGCTGCCAGGCCACCTGCTGCCCCCGGCCTGGGCCTTCTCACCTGAACCAGGTCCAGGGTAGGGGCCTGGCTGAGCAGAGCTCCGGCCCTGGTAGGTCAGCAGCGGAGGAAGCAGGGAACACGGGAGGCCCAGGTTTCCTCCCCACGGGCCTGGGGGCAAAGGTTGCCCTTGCTGGACAAGGCCGGTTTTGTTGCCTGGTTCCTCCCACGCCTTGTTCACTTGAAGAGGCCCTTGCGGGGTAAATGGTGCTGTTTGACTTGCTTGTTTGCTTGAGGGATTTGTGGGGCTCCCAGCCCTCTTCATGATTTATCTCCGAGGAAATGAGGCAGCCCTGGGTGGGGGTGGGGGTGGGGGTGCAGCGCCACAGGCAGGGGCCTGGGCCCTCTCCCACTTGAGAGGAGCAGACAGGTGGTGTGTGTGTGTGTGTGTGTGCGTGTGTGTGTGTGTGTGTGCGCGTGCGTGCGTGTGTGCAGCGTGGCAAGGCCATCTCCAGGGCTTCTCAGTCAGAATGCACCACTTGAATTCTCATTTGGGTCAAAAGTGTCCATAGCTCCTGGGCTGAGATTGCTGAACCTGGGTGGGGGCGCAATGCAGAGGGTATTTTTACATTGTTTACCACAGCAATGCATATGCTTTGGTAAGAAAAGGAGAGAACCTCAGACAGCAGTGCAGTGCCCTCCACCCCAGGCTCCCCCTGGCGTTGACCGACCTCTCTGAACCGCTGGCACACATCCCTGGGGACACAATATATAGGTCTCCTTATATTTTCTGTAAATTTGGAACATCCAACAAGCTATTATACAGTTTAGTTGTCAATAATTTATTAGCCCCCTCTGCATGTGTTGAGAATGGCTGTCTGCTTTTCCCTATTACAAATGCTTTTTGGGTGACACACTTACATATGTCCTTACGTTCCCTGTGCATGTGTGATAAAATTTGATTCTTAGAGGTAAAATTGCAGGGTCCAGAGCACTGCTGTTCTTTACCAGTATGTTCTGCCAATTTACTTGGGAAACGTATAAGGCCTCAGGAGACTTCTCTCTGCACTTCCTGGCTCCGACCCCTGCCTTTAAATATACTTTCTTCTTTGGTGATTCATGAAAGTTAACTTTTTCCAGATATCCCAGGAAAGGGGTTTCACAGCCTCAAAGAGAGCCCCAGAGAAAACACGTTTCTGACCAGGGTAGGGCAGTTGTGTGGCCGTCCTGTGGGAAGCCGCTCAGCTCAGGCTCCGGCTGCAGCCGCATGGATGGACCCAGACCCTGGCTCTGTGCCTCCCTGGTGACACTGCTGTCCCCGCCTCCCAGGCCCCTTCCGCACGTCTGGAGGGCAGGCCTCTCTAGACTGCTGCCTGCCCGAGACGAGACGTTCACTGCATTCTCGTTTGAGAATTCTGGGCCCAGTTTCAATTCTCCCTCATTTGGACTTCCAGTATAGCCTTGGCTGGGAAGCTGAGCATTGGATTGTTGTGTGTGCGTGCGTGTGCGTGCGTGTGTGTGTGTGTGTGTGTGTGTGTATGCGTGCTCATGTGCAGTTCTTACTGTGAACATAATCTATAATAATAGAAGCGTAATATGCTAATTAGACTGGACAGCCAAACGACCTTCTGGACGAAGCCGGGGCTGCGAGGGCCAAGCAAGCCCCTGCAGCTGTGAGGGCCAAGCCTCTTGCACAAATTTCGTGCATCGGGCCTCTAGTCTAATGATAAAACGGAAAAAATTCTAGACTAATGGGATAGTTTTTTGAATTCTCTGGAGTTAACTTTGGCTGTGCTTTCCCCAAATTTCTTCAGACGCGTTCGATTACCTTGGCACAGGCATGTCCTGAGGCCTCTTCTAGAGAAAAGTTGAGACGTGTTTGGGGCCCAGGAGACTCTTAGAATCTGTGGATGCTGTTCTGTGGGACAGGGTTATTCTGCATGACTCCCGGCTGGCTGAGAGCTAGAGGTGAGCCGTTGGGGAAGGTAGTTCTCAGCTCACAAGAGGCAAGCCCTCAGGCAAGGCCTTTTCCTGCAGTTTCCACCTGATTCCCCTGGCCCCCCAGGTCCTGGACCCCACCATGTTATCACAGGTGGGGCAAGCCTCAGAGGGGATCCCTGGGTCTGTTCTGGGATTTTCTGTGACCAATCCCGTCTCACTGGGATCTGATGACTCACCTGCCCTGGTGCTTTACTGGGTTGCCATGCAGCGAGGTCCAAGCTCCTCGTGGTTAAGGCATTTTGGGGACTATTTCCCCATGAAGGTCAAGCTGAGGTGTAGATCGCGAATTCTATTGTGGAGGTAGGGTGGGCTCTGCTGGCTAACGCCCGATCAGTGTCTTTGTTTGTATCATTTCAAGGCCGCCTTTGAAATTTGTTTTTAATGAAGCTTGCAAAGTGGGACTGCTGGAGAGCATTTGCCTGGTGTGCGCAGGGCTGCCACCTTGTGGGAACTCCGGGAATGGCAGCAGTGCCTTTGTTCTGCAGCAAACCACTTGACTCCTTTGGAGACATTGGGGTTCTCACCTGGCTTAGGGGATATTTAGAGAGTAAAAAATTTAAAATGACTTAAATATATATATATATATATATATATATATATATATATATATATATATATATTTATTGATGTCAGAGAGGAAGAGAGAAGGAGGGAGAGATAGAAACATCATTGATGACAGGGAGTCATCGATCGACTGCCTCCTGTGCGCCTCCTACTAGGGGTTGAGCCTGCAGCCCGGGCATGTGCCCTGACTGGGAATCGAACTGGTGACCTCTGAGTTCTTAGGTCAGTGCTCAACCACTGGGCCACTCAGGCCTGTGGAAATGATTTTTAATTGAAACACTCAAGTCCTGCCCACAAGTCAGGGCAATCCGTCCTGAAAGCTGGACTGTCCAGATGTGAGTAGAAGGCACTGGTTAACCTGGAAATCAGGAGAGCTCGCCACTGGCTCCGTGTGTCCTGGGCACGTGTGGGCACATCCCCTGGGCGCCCTCCTCGTCGCTCAGTGATGGGCACTGTGTCAGGCGATGTCCCCAGTGTCCTCCAGCCGTCACTGCCTGCGCTCAGACAGGTTCAAGTGTCTCACTTTGTCCTGCACTCAGGGGCCCAGTTCTCATTTGTCTGGGACACATGGAAAGAAGAATGTTGTATTTCCATCTCGAACCATACACAAAAATATATTCCATGTAGTTCAAGGGTTTAAATGTAAAAAGTAAATTAATGCTTTAATAAAAATAATAGAATACCTTCCTGGTCTCAAGGTAGGAAGGAAAGAACTTTTGAAATAAAACTGCTCGACGTGGCTCAGTTGTTGAGCATTGACCTATGAACCAGGAGGTCATGGTTCAATTCCCAGCCAGGGCACATTCCCGGGTTGCAGGCTCAGTCTCCAGTGTGGGCATGCAGGAGGCAGCCGATCAATGATTCTCTCTCATCATTGATGTTTCCCTGCTCTCTCCCCCTCTCCCTTCTTCTCTGAAATCAATAAAATATATTTAAAGAAAAACACGAAAAACACTGCCAAAGCACAAACCATAATGGAAATGATTGATAGTTTTTACAGTGTTAAAATGTGGAAGTTTAGTATAGTGAAGGTACTACAAGAAAATTTAAGAGCCACATATTGGAAGAAGATATTTGTAATAAATATAACTAGGAAAGAATCAGTACCTGGAATCGAAAAATAAATTCTACCAAAAAAAAAAAAGAAGAGAGGTAGAGAAAATGTGTATAGTCAGTAAACATAAGGAGGCTGCTCTGTCTTTTTAGCCATCAGAATGCAAGTTAAAAAAAAAAAATCTTTTTTGTGTGCCCATGAGATTGGCAATACTTCAAAGCATCTATCTGACTGCTTCACAGTAGCCAAGAGGTGGAAGCAGCCCAGGAGTCCTTGTCGATGAATGAAAAACAAAACGCACTCACTACACACATGCAGTGGAATATTGTCTTTCCAGAGGAAGGGGATCCTGTCACATACTTCAGCACGGATGAGCCCTGGGGCCATTATGCTGAATGGAATCAGCCAGTCCCCGAAAGACGGATAGTGCATGATTGCGTTGACGTGAGGTGTGCCTGTAGTCGTCGGGTTCATGGAAGCGGAGAGGGGAGTGGTGGTTCCCGGCTGTGGGGAGGGGGGGAGGGGAGTTGTTTCATGGGCCTGGAGTTTCAGTTTTGCAAGATGGAAAGTTCTGGAACCCGGTTGCACAACAATGTGACTATACATAACACCACTGACATGACATGTGCCCTTAAAAATGTGGAAAACGGTTAAGACAGTTTTGTGTGTAGTTTATCACAATTAAGAACGAAAAGAAAAACTGAAAGTGTGACATCTTGGCGAGGGTGTGTTGAGGACGGTGACGCTCGGAACTTTGCCCACAGCTGGTAGGTCCTACGTTGGTAGACAATGTGATACTGTCCATACGGTGTGAAAAAGTCCATGTCACGACATGGTATCGGGGCCGCTCTGCTGCTGGAGGGAGACCCCTCAGGTGTGGGAGAGCAGATGGTGCAACAGTGTTCAGGCAGCCCCAAACCCCACAGAACCCCCCCCCCCCCAAAATGAATGAGACAGTGTGAATGTTCATCAGACGGAAAAGGGAGACTGGTTTCATACGGTGAGATGCTGCCTGCGTCGCTCCACTCAGTCTCAGGGGCAATGTTAAGTAAAGGAAGGGCACACGATGCCCTTAGAGAAGCAGAGATAACACTGTGCCCTCGTGGAGATGGCCGGCAGCGAGTTTAGGGGAGCGATTCCTTGCGGGGGGAGGAGAGGGCGATGGGATGAGCAGGGTGTACTGGGGGCTTTGGCAACACCAGTAATGTTGTATTTGAAAACCAATTTGACACAGACAACGAGATGTTGAGAGTAGAGCTAAGTGGTGGGTACTTAGAACGTTGTTCCTTTATTAGCTGTGCCTTTCTGTGTGTGTGGAAGAGACTCATTGGTTGTTTTAAGAAAGGGCTTTAGCGAGTGGTTTTCCCGGCTGTTTCTCGTGTGGGTCCTTCTGCAGCAGCAAGCCATCCCGTGCAGAGCGGTGGAGATTGTAACTGGCAGGGAACCTCTTACTGAGGAGTTTTGGATTTTGGTGTCTTTGTAAGATTCCCTCCCTCCCTCCCTCCAACCCTCCCTCCCTCCAACCCTCCCTCCCTCCCTGCGTTCCTCCCTTTTTAAAAAAGGAAAAAGACTAAAAGCCCCCATGAGCTGCTTCCTGAGGTTCCCCTCCTCTGTCGAGTCTGCAGTCCCAGAGCTAATGCTTAGTGTCCCAGGGACACGCTCCTGTTCCTGCCTCGGGTGGTGCTGGTCGCTCATGAACCCTTCCTGGGCATTTCATGCGAATCGTATTCATGGAGGCTGACCCTGCCCAGGGTAGCTCGGAGATATCAGATATCGCAGGTCCTGTTCCCGATCACCGCAGTACCAGGAGCCGTGTCTCTGCCCGCAGGGGTGCTGCCTTCAGTTTGTAAGAAAACGCACCACTGTGATGCACATGAGGCGGAGCACAGTAAGAGGAGGCCCTCGTGCCTGAGTGCGGAAGCTCCAGGTTCTGGTTCTCCGGCCGCTGAGCTCTGATCACCCGGGGTCCACGCGGAGGGACCAGGCGGGGCCTGGACTGTTGGAGCTGGCACGGTTCAGCAGGCTTTTCTGGTTCAGACCTGTCATTTGAGGAGTAAGGAAACCGAAAGCGGGAGGTGGAGTGACGTGCCAGTGCTAGCAGCTCCCCTGACCTCAGCGGCCTGCGGGCCCCTGACGGCCTCCTGAGTCATCTTCTTGTTTGCTTCTCTAGAGCAGTGCCCCGAGCGGACCTGTGATTGCTCTCTTGCTTAAAACTTCCCAGGGCTCCCCTCTCCCTCAGGACATCGTTTTGGCTGTGAGCCTTGAAGCCGCAGCCGTCAGGATCCCTTTGAACCCACTGCTCCCTGTGCGCTGGCTCCCCTCGCTCTGCCCTCGCTCTTTCCGGCCCTTCTCTCTGTGCCTAGAACATGCTGAGCGTTCCTGCTGCAGGGCCCATGTGCTGCTCTCCCCTCTGCCAGGCGAGCTCTGGCTGCTGCTCTTCGTTTGCATCACCTTCTTAGATTGACCTCCTCAGGCCTTCGCCTCTCTCACACCTGCTCCCAAAGCCTCTCCTGCTCATTAGCCTACTTTATTCGTTATTTTCTTGATGGCTCTTACTATGCTAGGAAGTTACTTTATTTGGTCTATCTCTCTTCCTTTCTATCTGTCTTCTCATCTCTGTCTGTCCACCTGTGCATTTATATCCTCCTTCAGGATTTGAGGGACACAAGCCGCAGTTGTATGTGTCGTGTCTGGCATCACCAGCATCTAGATTCTAGAACATGTCAGGTGCTGGTGTTGGGGGTTCTCAGACCTGGTGGTCCCCAGGTTTGGTGATTGTCTAGGACAGTGGTTGGCAAACTATGGCTCGGCAAACCACGGCTTGCGAGCCACATGCGGCTCTTTGGCCCCTTGAGTGTGGCTCTTCCACAAAATATCGGCTCTTCCACAAAATACCGACTTCTGCGCATGGGCCACGAAGTTTCAATCGCACTGTACGTGCGCATTCCTACGTGGTATTTTGTGGAAGAGCCGCATGTGGCTCGCGAGCCGCGGTTTGCCGGCCATGGGTCTAGGACAGCCGTGGGCAAACTACGTCCCGCGGGCTGGATCCGGCCCATTTGAAATGAATAAAACTGAAAAAAAAAAAAAAAGGACCGTACCCTTTTATGTAATGATGTTTACTTTGAATTTATATTAGTTCACACAAACACTCCATCCATGCCCTCCGGTCCAGTTTAAGAACCCATTGTGGCCCTCGAGTCAAACAGTTTGCCCACCCCTGGTCTAGGAGGACTCAGCATATAATCCTACTCACGGCTAATGTTTATTTCAGCGGAAGGACACAACACAAACTCAGCAAAGACAGAGGTTCGTGGGGCGAAGTCCAGAGGAAACCAGTGCAGGTCCCAGGACACGCTCAGGGCCCCGCGCCGAGTCGGGACAGCGCGTGTGGAGTGGTGCTAGGGAAGCCCCAGCCGCTCCCGGCCCAGGGTTTTTCCTGGGGGCTGGCCCCGGAGGCACCGCTGCCTCGCCTGTGCTGAGACTTCAGACTCCCAGAGAAAGCCGGTGCTCAGCCTAAGCCACACTGTTCACCTGCTCCAGGCACGGGGAGTCCCCCTTGTCACTTGGGGAAAGTTCTGTATCAGTGTAGGGAACTCTGCCACCCAGGTTCCCTGCACCAGCCACGGGTGGACCTGCAAGCAGCCTTTCTAAGGAGAGAAGTTAGGCCTGCCGGGTAGCTCCCTTCAGCACACCATCTACCAAGTGCGTAGGAACGAATGAGTCACCCAGTGTGACTGCAGGGCTGTGGAGTCACCTGAGACGCCTGGGGCCTCCTCCCTGGTCAGCAGTTCTACCCCCAGCGCCGGGAGGTGAGAGTGCTCAGCACCAGAGTGAAGGCTCTGCGAAGTCCCGCATTGCAGTCTGCAATCTTCCTCCTATCAGCCTGCCCTTCCTCCTGCCCCCAGCCCCGTGATGAGTGTGACTCTCTGGCCCCAGGTGTTGAAGCACAACGGGTCATCGGAAATCCTCAGCAAGCTGTACGACACGGCCATGGACAAGCTGGAGGTGGTCAAGAAGGACTACGACGCCCTGCGGAAGAGGTACAGCGAGAAGGTTGCCATCCACAACTCGGACCTGAGCCGCCTGGAGCAGCTGGAGGAGGAGAACCAGCGCCTGCTGAAGCAGACGGACATGCTGACCCAGCAGAGGGACACGGCCATCCAGCTGCAGCACCAGTGCGCCCTCTCCCTGCGGAGGTAGGAGGAGACCCCGAGGGCGGAGAACGGCACCTTCTGTGCTCGGGGGCACTGTCCACTGGGGGCGTGTGGTTGTCTGTGAGGCTCCCAGAGGCTTCCCGAGAGTGAAAGCAGCACAGCCGTTGTGCTTTTTCAAGCAAAAAGTGCTCATTTCCGGGAAACGTTTTCCTGACACTGTGTGTCCTGGGAGAAGTTCTTCCTCTCTTGAACAACTTTGGGGTGTTCTGACCGTCCCGTTTCCTAGGGCTCCCACAAGCCTCTCCCTTCTGTCAGTCACTTACCTACCAAATTGCAAAGTTAGTTTTCCTAGGCATCATTTCTTCCAGAATGTCCTTCTTTTTTTGTTAAGGTATCTAATCCATAGGGACGTGAGCCCTGGTCTCAGTATTCTGTGAAGTACATTTCTGCGGAATCCCAGTTCCCTGGAGCGCTCACCGCTTTCTTAGGAAAAGTGTTCTCTGGATATGAAAAGGTTTTGGAATTGCCAGGTTGCACACAGATTCAGGTGTCTGCAACGCGCGACTGCTCAGAGCGTTCACGCGGGTACTGAGCACTGGACAGAATGCAGTGTTTCCCGAACATAAGTCATCCAAGAACATACTTTTTTCTTCTTCTTCTTTTTAATGGCGCGCCATGCAGGATGGGTGTTCTAAGGAACACACTTTTGGAAATGCTACTCTGGATCCGCAGGCTCTTAACTTGCAGGGTTGCCTGCGTGGAAGGTACCTCCTGGCTTGGAAGGGCTGAGCTGTGCTCTCACACTAGCCTGGTGCCTTTGGGCCAGCCACTACATTTCCTTATTTTCTGTATTTGTAAAGTGAGGTGGATTAAATGACTGATGAGGCCACCTATCTCTCATATGCTGTGATTCCAGCATTAAAAAAATAATCATGTAGCTGGACCGTGGCAGACATCTGCTGCTGTTTCTAGTAGAGCAGGGGCATGAAGTCCTCAGTTCAACTGTTGATATTTGTAAAGGCTGAGAAAAATCCCCGGTCCCGAGCACTGCTGCTCCGTGACTTCCCTCCTGGGGGTGCGGAGGGTGACCTCACTTGAAACTTCATGCTTGACTGTCCAGCACAGCAGAGCTGACCGGGCAGGTCTCCACCCCCCACCCCCCATGTCCTGGCTGCCTTTCTCCCCAGGTTCGAGGCGATCCACCATGAGCTGAACAAGGCCACGGCCCAGAACAAGGACCTGCACTGGGAGATGGAGCTGCTGCAGTCGGAGCTGACGGAGCTGAGGACCGCGCAGGCGAAGACCGCCAAGGAGTCGGAGAAGTACAAGGAGGAGCGGGACGCCGTGTACAGCGAGTACAAGCTCATCATGAGCGAGCGCGACCAGGTCATCTCCGAGCTGGACAAGCTGCAGACCGAAGTGGAGCTGGCCGAGTCCAAGCTCAAAAGCAGCACGTCGGAGAAGAAGGCGGCCAGCGAGGAGATGGCGGCCCTGCGGCAGGTAGGGGGCCGGGCACTGGCCTCCCAGACTCTGGCAGAGCGGCGAGGGAGGGAGGGCTGCCGCGCACATGGTGTCCAGCGAGCAGCCTGCTCCCCCGTCGGAGTGCAGAGCCTCTCCGCTGAGGCCTGCGTGCTGGCTGGGTCGTGGGCGCTGCAGGAGACGGCTGCGCTCGCTGCGCTCAGTGCCGCTCTAAGCTGTGCCACAGGGATGCAAGGGGAGGTCCAGCCGCGGTCTCAGCCTGCACGGCTCACAGTGTAGGAAGAAAGTCAGGCGACACGCCCAGACACGCGTGTGCTCCATGCACAGACACTCTCACACTCAGACGCTTGGCTAAGTCACTGTTGGTCAGTCTTGTGCTGAAAGTCAGCAGATATCCCAAACACTTGCTCATTCAAGAGAAAGTTCCCAAGGCCAACTTCCAAAGCCATAGGCACCTTTGGCTAGTGAGTCAGAAGAGTACCCTCAGGGCTCTTCCTCCCAGTATCTGAGGGGTCGCTCTTTAGGGGCAGCCGGCTCCTGCTGGGAAGATGGTCTGCGAGGCTGTGCCAGAGGCCCTTCTACAGTCTTGCTTCCTGGGGGACAGGCCTCTGGGGTCGGGGGCCTGGGGCTCACTAGCATTAGAGTCAGGCCACTTAGCCTGGCTCCTGAGGGATGGGTCAGTGTGGACCCTTCTCCTCCTTCCTCCTGGCCCCTCGGCCTCATCGCTGACACCCCTCACCCCAAGTGCAGATGTGTCCTGCCGGCTCCCTGATTTGAGGTTCCCTTCCCACCCTGTCGGTTAGTGTGTGGCTGTTTAGACCTGCTGAACTTGACCATAGCAGACTTTTCCCCATTGAAATGCCTCTCCGTCCTACTCTTCTGTGTAGGTTGTTAAAGGTTGGGCGCATTGGCAGGGGATGGCGGGCATTGGGGTGTGGGAGCTGGAGCCCCTGGACCAGCACGAGGCCGGGCTGATGCCTGAGGAGTGGCCAGGGCCCTGTGAGGCCCTCTGTGGACAGTGACATCTCCTGATGCCCAGGTAGTGCGGGGGGCCGTGGATGCCAGGGGCACAGGCCCTGTGCTTGGAGTGGGCCTTCTCAGTCATGTGACCTCATATATTTCGGGGCCTCAGTTTCCTCCTCTGCAAAATGGACATGATAGTGGATAGCATCTACCTCACGTGGCTGTGGCGGTCACATGATTTAATATTGAAAACAGACTTAGATTAGTGCCCGCACAAAGTAGGAATGATTTGAATCTTTGTTATTAAGATGATTTTAGCTACTCTGTCAGGAACCCTGGGAAAGTGCTCTGTAGGCAAAAATGGGCCAACTAATGGCAATTCCATATCCAGGGAGTGAGACTTTTCCAGACCGTCAAGGTGAAAGCCGTTGTGAAAAGGAGAGTTTACTTCGATGAATTTTTTAAAAGACCGTGATGCAGGAATTTCTAATAAGCAAACAGAATGTATTAGAACATGGCAATTGTCCTAGAAAAAGTATCAACTCGTGGTTTTCACACTCCGGCCTCTGAGAACTTAAGGGTTGGGGAAATGTTATCAAATAAGGAAAAAAAAATGATGAAGAGGAAATCTTTGAAAATGACGGAGCCAGTCGGTCCCTACACTAGAAAGTCAAGGCCGATGTATCAGGCACAGAAGAGATGAGCCCGGGAGAGGACCCGGCCCACGCGGAGGGGATTTTGAAGCTAGGAGGTTAACCATGCCCTTTTAGGAATGTGGAAAGCACCGCGAAATATGAAGAACCACCGACTTCCGAGTGCTAGCATCTGGTGGCAGCCCGGCCCCCACTGCCGCACTCAGGCGTGCCCTCCAGCCGGGAGCCGGCTCCGGCTTCGCAGGGGGCATTGGCTGGGTGTCAAGTCTGCCTGTCAGCTGAGGCAGGAATCTTTTCTAGGCACCGATCCAGCCAGCGGGCAGGAGAGCCCCCGCCCCCACTGCCACCGGGGCAGGCTCCAGAGCTGACACGCTCAGTCCTCCTCTGCTTTGTGTGGCTTCGCCAGGACCACGTCCCCACTCCCCCGCGTGGGCCATTTTGGCTCTAAGGTGTGGCTGGGAGACTCTTAATCTCTGCGGGGCCTGATGGGACCGCCTGTGTGGGCTCTGCCCTTAGGCCTTTCTCCTTGGCCTTGGGTCTAGGGGGGTGAGTGTCCTGTGAAAGCCAGCCCATCCCCTCCTTAGCCTGTTGCCCCAAGGCCACCCCGGGGGCCATAGGAGATCATGGGTGGTGCTTTTGCAGAGGGAGACCTGCGTGGTGTGGAGGAAGAAGCCCAGGGGCAAGAATCTTGGAGACCTGGGATGTGGGCCCAGCCCCCCCAGGTGGACCTCGGGGAGCAGTCACTTCCTGGACCCTGAGGGTCCTCACTGGTGTAATCAGGGGCTCAGACAAGGGACCTCAGCTTCAGTTCTGTTGTCCTTTTAAAGATACCTTATTCCTCCTCTCCCCTCTCAATAAAGCCCAGTGTTGTGCTTCCGGTGTTTCTCAGAAGGAAACAGTGTTTTGGAGGTGTTTGAGATGGGCGGCGGGGGGGAGAGGTAGGCGCTGCCTGATCCCCTGGCGTTGGTCTCTCTGTCTCCACCTCCAGCCTTCAGCTCGAGATGCTTATCCGGGGCCAAAAGGAAAGACCTTTTATTGAAACCACATGTTAACACGTTTCCAATAGAAAACTATGTTAATGTAAAACATTGAGTAAAATATAAATTTAAGAAAACGTTATCAGCCCTAGCCGGCTTGGCTCAGTGGATAAAGCGTCAGCCTGCGGACAGAAGGGTCCCGGGTTCGATTCCAGCCAAGGGCACATGCCTGGGTTGTGGGCTCGATCCCCAGTGTGGGGCAAGCAGGAGGCAGCCGAACAATGATTCTCTCTCATCATTGATGTTTCTATCTCTCTCTCCTTCCTTTCTCTCTGAAATCAATAAAGAAATATATTTTTTAAAAAAAGAAAACGTTATTAAACCTAAGACTTACTACAATAAATTCATGCTAGAATAATAAGAATAATTGGTTTTATAAATATATCAAACTAAACAAATACTCGGCGCTGCATGAAAGTGGGAAAAATGCAAACTGAGGTCGTTTGGCCGACTTGGTCCCGGGAAGTGTGTCTCAGCAGCGTGGCACTGCCCCTCTCTCTCGAGTTAAGGGGTTATTTTTGTGCAGATCCCCCCACCCCCAGCGCCCCCTGATGCTGGACGTGAGAGATGAGGGGGAGTTAGAAGCCGACTGCACACGTTTCCCTCTGTCTCCCTCATCCTTGCCTCTTGGCTGAACCTGTGCGGTCGCGGCGTGTTTCAGCGGAGGCGTGCTGCTGTCTGCGTGGGGCCGGGGGAGCCTGGGTGTGCTTGTCTTCCGCACGCTTGTCACTCGGAGGCGGAGATGCAGGTCTGTTCCTCTCCTTCAGGGAGCCTGTGAGCCACAGGAGGAGTAGACACTTGCTTTATCATCTCCCCGTGTTTCCTAAGGATCAGAGGGGCACAGGGGGAGCCTTCCCTATGAGCGCTTCTAAGGGTTGGACTTGAATTTTAACGGAGCGTGTCATGCTCCGGGGAGGTGTCAGGATGCAAATGCTTCAGATTTCAGCTCTTAAATCGAACTGAGACACACAGGCTTCACCGCCAAAGCACTGCTGCCTGTTCGGACTGGAAAGCCACCCAGGATGCTGGAGCACGAAAACCAGAGAACAGAAACAGTGCTGCCGCCAGTCGGACATGATCCTCACCAGGACCTCCACCTTCACTGCACTTGGGCCTTACTTCCTTATGTGTTGTCACAGGAGCACTGTATTTTTTAGTTTTATTTTTAAAAAATTATTTATTTACTTATTTATTTCAGAGAGGAAGGGAGAGAGAAACATCAATGATGAGAGTGAATCATTGATCGACCGCCTCCTGCACGCCCCCACTGGGGATGGAGCCCACAACCCGGGCATGTGCCCTGATCAGGAATCAAACTGTGACCTCCTGGTTCATAGGTTGATGCTCAACCACTGAGCCACGCGGGCAGGGCTCACAGGGGCACCTTAGAGCGACGTGGTGGCTCTCTGAGCTACAGGCCACGTAAGTGGCAGGGTGGAGCCTGGAGCGAGCCCTCCAGGGGAGACGGTCCGCCTGGGCCCCTGAGACCTTGGCTGAGAGAGACGGGGTTCTAGTCCAGGCACTGTGTGGAGTTGTGAGAGTTTGGACTTAGACTAACGTCACTAGGGGTCTGAGCATGGCTGTGGGGCGCAAGGACACTGGGAGGCAGGGACGCAGCAGGGGGGTGGCGGGGTGGGCTGTGGCTGGGACCCCAGTGTTCCCCTCCGTCTGGCTCCAGAGAGTTCAGCCCAGCCCCAGCTCCTGTCAGGCGGATGGTACTTTCGAGCCAGAAGGCCAGTAACCTCCTCCTCTGCTGGCCCTCGCCCCACCAGATCAAAGACACAGTGGCAATTGACGCCGGGAGAGCCAACAAGGAGGCCGAGACCCTGCGAAAGCAGTGCAAGGCTCTGTGCCAGGAGCTGAAGGAAGCCCTCCAAGAGGCAGACGTGGCCAAGTGCCGGCGGGACTGGGCCTTCCAGGAGCGGGACAAGATCGTGGCCGAGCGGGACAGTATCCGGTACGGTGCCCTGGGCGGCGTGGGCTCGGGTCTCCCGTGGCACACGGGGTCTGTGGGGAGGGCCGCAGTCATTTGCTACGGGTCCGGGTAAGGTGAGAGTGTCTGGCTTCTTCCCTCCTCTCCCTGGGCGATGCCCCACTCGCCTCAGGGCATTAGAATTCCACACGTCTGTGCGTCGATTGCACTTCACCCAGGTCCTGTGGGCACAGACCCTGCGGAGTGGCCCGAGGCCAGGCTGGTTCTCAGGGGGCTGCTGATGACACTGACAGTCAGAGCTGCGTTCTCCCAGGAAGTATTAATGGGGCACCTACTGTGTGCCAGGATCTGAGGTTCCTTGAGCAAGGAGATTCTGGGAGACAGCTCCAAGGCTCCCAGGTGGTGTGATGCATGTGGGGGCCATGGGCAGTTCTGCCAGCCAGGGCAAAGGGAAGGAGGATGCATGAACGGAATTCCAGGGCCGTGAGGTGTCACTGGGCAGGGGGAGCAGGCGGGGAGTTTCCCCAGAAAGCATGGAATTCGAGCGAGAATGCAAGCACGAGTGGGCTTTTCCCACAGGGGACGACGGGCTTTGCGGCCTGAGCGACCATCATAAGCAAAGGTGTGGTGTGGAGGCAGGAGGAACATGGTGTGACTGGAGCAGGTTTTGCACTTGGAGTTGGAGGAGGCAGCTGACTGTGTCCTGAGGGCAGTTCTAAGGGCCTGAAAGGAACCCGGGAGTGGATTCCACTGGAGGGAGAGCTAGGAGAGGCTGTGGGGTGGGGTGTTGGTAGTGAGCAAGGACTTGGTAATTGAGAGTTTCTGAAAGACCCCTGTGGCCTTTTGAAGGAGAGACTGATGTCCATGCAAGCTGGCCAAGAGGTGAGGGTTCAAGTGGGGGGACTTGGGGCCATGGAGTGGGGGTACCAGCTCTCAGGGTCCTTCCAGTGGCAGGGGTGGTGCCCGAGGTGGCATGGAGCACAGACTTCCTGCTGCCACGCTGCCTGTCCCCACCTCCTCTCTGAGGAGCCGAGGTGGTCCTGAGGTCCTGGCAGCCACATGTCCATTAGCAGAGCTGTCCAGCCTGCACCTGCGCAGAGCTCAGGCCACAGAGAGGCACGAGGCATGATTCTGTCTGGTCGTGGGGTGGGGGCAGCTCTGAGAGGCCTCATGTGGGTTGTCAGGCATCTGGTTGGTGCTGGGCACAGGGCCTGCTGGGTGGGCCAGGGGAGGGTGGTCATTAACCCCCAGCACATTGAGGGTGAGGCCCTGGGATGAGCACTGGATGTTGGAACCCAGTGCTTGTTGCGTGCTAACTGGGGCGGGGGTGGGGGGGGGTTTCTTCTCTTGGGTCCTCAGTGTTGCCTCTGCCCCTCAGTGGGGTTGGCCTTGACGGCCTTACTTCAAACTCTCAAACATTCCTGTGCCTCTGGGGGCGAGGCAGGCGCCTGGTGTTCACTGCAGGCCGTGAGTGCTGCGCCCCTTACCCCTCATGGTGACCCTGCCCTCTGCCCTCTGCCAGGACGCTTTGCGACAACCTGAGGCGGGAGCGCGACAGGGCAGTGACCGAGCTGGCGGAGGCCCTGCGCAGCCTGGACGACACTCGCAAACAGAAGAATGACGTCAGCCGGGAGCTCAAGGAGCTCAAGTACGCTGGGGTGGGCGCCTGCCGGGCTGCGTGTACCTGGGAGCGAAGTGCCCACCCTCCTCTCAGGGCAGGGCCTGGCCATCTGTTCCTTCTCTCTGCCTTATTCTGTCAGTCTGTAGAATGGGTCCAAATGCTGCCTCCACGTGCAGAGTTAATTAGAAATTCTTAGACCAACCGAGACGTGGCCTGTTGGTGAGCACATGGAGGTGTGCACTGTGTGCAAAGGCGTATACGAAGGAAGGGCCTGCTCCAAGGCAGCCCATCTGGGCGCAGGCGAGCATGCATTGTCCATTCCTTCCCTCCCTCCCTCCCTCCCTCTTTCATCAACTGAACCTGCCCTGGGTCAGGCCTGTGGGAGGCACAGGGGAGACGGCTGAGCAGGCCGGCCAGGTCCCTGCCCTGTGGGGCTCACAGCACACAGGCCCGTCAGAGAGACACGTATTAAAGGAACAACGTGATGACGGTTGTGGTGCTCGCAGGCGGTTGTGACCACCACTCCCAGTCTGTCCTGCTGTGTTACTCAGAGGCCCATCTGGAAGAGGCTGTTTGGAATGTAAGACAACCCCCCTCCGTGACAGCAGAGCTCCCAGGGCGTTGTTTAAGCCTTGGTGACTCTAAGCAGGAGATTGAAAATACAAATATCAAAGGTTAAAGAGAGAAATTGCAGAGCCCAGGAGCCATCACTGCAGGCGAGGACCAGATTCTGGTTGAGGAGCAGCGGCTCTGTCTGTGCCAGGAGCTTCCCAGTGATGGAGGCGAGAGGCAGGGGAGTGGGAGTGTGCCAGCCCTGCCCACTGAGCTGTGCCCTGAAGGGAGTGCAGCTTCCCCTTCCCCCTCAGTGACATCTAACGTCAGACGAGCACTTGATTATTAGATGGAAGCCTGGAGCCTCTGGGCTTGAGTGCTCTAAGGAAAACCTCAGAGGTTGCAAAGCCACAGTCTCTCCAGGGACCCACATTGGATCTAGCAAGTGATGGGATCAAATGAAGGTGCAGCCTAGACCCCCTGGGCTTCAGTGCAGGAGGAGGTTTCCATTCTCATGGCGCCAGGTTGCGGGGCCCTCTGAAGAAGTCAGCTTCCTCTGCTTGTTCCGCACATTTGTACCTGCACCTCTTTCCACTGAGTTCTCACCGGGGATGCTAGGGATGGAGGCCGCGCTGCTGCACAGGAAGCCTGCAGCCTGCAGAGCAGCAGAGGGGCCCAGTGGGAAGGAGGAGAGGGGTGCAGTCAGATTCAGTGCCCAGCTTCAGGCTGCGCAGGGGTGGGCTGGGCTGGGGCGGGGCCCAGGGAGGTGGCATCTAGAGCTGACCAATGAGAGCACAGCCCAGCCAAGGTGTGGTCCTGGAGCTGTTCGCTGGGGCAGGTAACACGTCAGTCCAGCGTCAGCCAGGAGCCCCGGGGACAGGGCTAGTGAACTGGGAAGGTGGTATGGGCCCAGGTTTTAGGAAGAAGGACATTACATGCAAGTGATAGGACAAGGTTTCTGACTCCTTTTTTCCCCTCTTAACAGGGTCTTTCTGAGAGCTTAAGTTTTTATTTTGATCAAGTCCAGTTTATTGATTTTTTTTTTATTTCAATGCATTATGTTATGTCTAAGAACCCTTAACCTAGCCCTAGATCCTGAAGATTTTTCTCTTGTATTGTCCATCTAAAAGTTTTACAGTTTATTTAAATGTGTGTGTGTGTGTGTGCATGTGTGTGTGTACACACACACACACACAATTGATTTCAGAGAGGAAGGGAGAGGGAGATAGAAACATCAGTGATGAGAGAGAATCATTGATCATCTGCCTCCTGCACGCCCCCTAGTGGGGATTGAGCCCACAGCCTGGGCATGTGCCCTGACCAGGAATCAAACTGTGGCCTCCTGGTTCATAGGTAAATACTCAACCTCTGAGCCACACCACCAAGGATATAATTTATTTTTTACATATAAATCTGTGATGCATTTTGAGTTAATTTTTAAGTAAAGTATGGTGTTCAGGTTGAGATTCTTTTTTTTTCCATGATGTTCAATGGCTCCATCATTAGCTGAAGACCACCCTTCCTCTGTTCCCTTACGTCTGCACCTTTTGTACTTGGTGGGGCTGTTTCTGGATCCTTTCTTCTGTTTCATTGATCTGTGTGTCTCTCTTCCTGGCGGTTCCCCCCAGCCTCGAGTCTGTAGCTGTAGAAAAAGTCTTACATTCGAGTAGAGTGTTTCTCCCACCTAATTCTTCATTTTCTAAATTAGTGTAGCTGTTCTACTTTTTTGCCTTTCCCTATAAATTTTAGAGTCGTCTTGTCTGTACCTATGAAAATGTCTTGTTGGCATTTTCATAGAACTGCATGAAACTTCTAGATAAATGTGAGAAGAATTTCTGAGTCTTTTAAAAATAAGTATAAAAACTCACTGAAATCCAAGCAGCCTGAGCCTGGCACTGCGGATTTATTGGGCAGCTGGCGTGAAGGACAGATGAAAGCCCATTGGCTTTGAGTGGTCCCCTGGTTTCCAGGCTGTGACTTGGGTGGGATGTTTCGCCTCTCACAGGGCCATGGCCATGGCCATGGCTCCCTCTCTTCACAGGGAGCAGATGGAATCCCAGCTGGAAAAGGAGGCCCGATTCCGGCAGCTGATGGCCCACAGTTCCCACGACTCAGCCATCGACACAGATTCCATGGAGTGGGAAACGGAAGTTGTAGAGTTTGAAAGGGAGACGGTGAGCTTCCTTCGTGTCTTTTCTGCCCGTTCTCCTGACATGAAGACTTTGGATGCCCTCTCTCAGTGTCCCAGGGTCACCAAGGCTAGTGTGGAGGCTCAGCTTTTCCTCCCGGGGCACAAATGCATCCTTTCCCTGCACTTGCTCCCGCTGGGTTATAGCAGATTGTTTCCTGAGTCGCCTGGTGGATGCGGACACGGCACACGGAACAGAGCGGGAGGAGCCGGGCCCGAGGGGTGATGCTGGTGGTGACGTGTATCTGAGTGGCCGAGAGGGGCAGGTGGTAGCAGCTCAGAGGCTGCTGCTTGCGACCCAAGTGCCCCGTCAACCATGGCGAAGGGACAGTCCCACAGTCGAGTGAGTGGCTTGGGGTTTACAGCCACGTGTTTCTCATCACTGCTTTGTAAAGTGTGCGGCGGCTGCTGCTGTTTCGACAGGAGGACATTGACTTGAAGGCACTGGGGTTCGATATGGCGGAAGGTGTGAATGAGCCTTGTTTGCCCGGGGACTGCGGCATATTTGTCACTAAGGTGGACAAAGGAAGCATTGCAGACGGCCGCTTACGGTAAGAGTTGAAGCCCAGGTTCTGAGGGAGGGTGGGCCCCCACTGGCTTAGTGAAAGGCCCCGGAGGCCAGGCAGCAGTTAAATGAATGCATCCTGGTTGCGTTTCTGGGTAGAAAAGGGCTCAGGCCGTGTATGAGAGTGTATGATGTGCGTTGCATGCTCATTCCATGAAATACCAATGATGAGAAAATAGTGCTTACTGTGTGCTCATTGCTGGTTTAAGTACTTTACATAATTCATTAATCTTTACAATCTTGTGAGGTAGGTGCCACCCCATTTTACAGATGGAGACACTGAAGCCCCGAGGGGTTAGGTCACTCATCTGGTAGGTGGTGGAGCCAGGACTTGACCCCGGGCAGTCTGGCTCCAGCACCTGTGAGCTTAACCGTTTGGCCATCCTGGAAGGACCTGCTTTCTGGCATTGGGCTCCCCGGATGGGAACAGTTGAGCGGCTCACTGGTCCCAAGGCCTGCGTGGGCTCTGAGCGGGCTGTCCTCTGCAGGGTCAATGACTGGCTGCTGAGGATCAATGACGTGGACCTCATCAACAAGGACAAGAAGCAGGCCCTCAAGGCGCTCCTCAACGGGGAGGGTGCCATCAACATGGTCGTGCGGCGGAGGAAGTCCCTGGGCGGGAAGGTGGTCACGCCCCTGCACATCAGCCTGAGTGGACAGAAAGGTAGCGGCCCCTGACGGGGGCAGATGCTTCAGGTGGCAGGGGTCCCCTCCTTGTGTTTTCGGGCGCACTTCATGCCCAGGGCTGAGGTGCTGATGCTGCTTGAATGCAGCCCATGCGCTCCCCCGACGTGGGGCCTCTGGGTCCTGGGTCCTGCTTGTCTGAGTCCCTCCCCAGAGCCCACGTGACTGAGCGCCTGGGTGGTCTGGCCTGGGTGGGCGCTGGGATGGACAGGCGCTTTGTAAGAGTGTCTCCCAAAGATGAGGCGGGACAACCAGGGGCCATGTGACCTGGCGGGGTTAACTGGGGGCACCTGTGTCCGCCCTGTGGTCCAGACAGCGGCATCAGTCTGGAGAATGGAGTGTATGCTGCCGCCGTGGTGCCCGGAAGCCCCGCCGCCAAAGAGGGGTCTCTTGCCGTGGGGGACAGGATTGTGGCGGTGAGTCTCCAGGATGGCCGTCCGCTGTGCGTATGGACAATTAGATTCAAATTTGGGAGGTGTGAACAAGACGTAACAAACACAGTTTTTATATTTGCCCTTTTCTTTAAATGTGAACATTTAAATGTGATTTTTTTCCTTCTGATAGTATGTTTCTATTTACTGTAGAAAATTCAGAAGTACAGAAAAGGTTTAGGAAGGAATAGATAACCTTTGTTCACATTTTCACTGTATTTCTCTACAACCTTTATTCTGTATATGAATGCATAGTGGGGCCAATTTAAAAAAATAAGTTTTTAGAAATCTTTTTTATTTAATATTTTATCCATTTCTTCTAAAATTTCTTTCTTTCTTACCAAAGTAAGACCCTTTTGCCGTAAGATATTCAAGCAATACCATCGTGTGTAAAGTGGCGGCCCCTCTCCCTGTAATCTTGCTGCTGGAGGCATCTCTACCCCTTTGGGGATGTGCTCCCTGCCAGGCCACAAGTGCTCACACAGACAGATATCCGTTGTGGATACCTTTCCAAGTCGGTCCTTCCTGTTCTTGTCCACCTCGTGGTGGTCAGCTGTGTGGCCACCTGTAGTTTACATTGTCCCACAACTGATGGACATGGGAGTTGTTCTCAGTTTCCGCCATGGAAACAGGCCTGCATGGACGTCACCTGGTGCAGCAGCCGCTGTGGGGGACTTAGCAGACCCCTGGTGACCGCACCCGCAGTGCGCGGGGGCTGAGTCACAGGGCAGCACGCTCAGTCTTTGTCAGTAACTCTTTAAAAGTGAAGGCGTACGCGTGTGCACCACCCCCCCCCCCCCCAATCCAGTCCTGCGACCGGCACAGTGGCAGGAACTCCTCCAGTTCTGGACGCCCCACCGACCAGTTCCCAGCCGGTGGCAACCATGGCTAACAACTCACTGTGTTTTCTTCCAGAAATGTTCAAACCATGGGCATCTCTCACTTAAACACACACAGACGGGATCATCACAGACCGACTGCTAGCCTTGTTTTGTTTGTGACGCGTGCCCTGCGCTGCTTCCTCGCTGCGTCTGGGTCCTGGGTCCTCGCAGTAACTGCGAGTTCCTTAGCGGCAGCAGCACAGGCTGTTAGCTGGCCCCCCAGCCCCCAGCGGAAACTCGGGGCATCTTTGCCTTTACAAGCCGTGCTGCGTGGCACCTGCTGCATCCTTCCTTCCACGGGGCCCCTGAGAGTGTGCCACGGGGGTTGTTCCTGGGGTGGGGAACTGCTGGGTCAGATAAGCATTTAACATTTGAGACGACCCTCCCCTGTGCCCTCTCAAGCCCTGGCCTTTCACCCCACCTGCAGTGTGCATGGGAGCTCCTCTCCTCACAGCTTTGCCGGTGTTTTTCAGATGTGGGGGCTCCAGATGTTAAAAGCAACATGGCCATTGTGAAAAATTTCAAGATAAGGAAAATTTGTAAAGAAAAAACAACCCAATTAATCCACCACTCTAAAAGAATCCCTCTGTGTATATTTTTTAAGCTTTTGACCTTGAAATAATTACATGCATAATTATAATTCAGTTATAATATTTCATAACTAATATTTAAAAAGTAGTAGAGGGAGGTTCCTATATACCCTTTACCCAGTTTCCCTAATGGTTATATCTTACATAACTGTAATATTAAAACCAAGTAGTTGATACTGGTACAGTCGTTTTATCATGTTTAGGTAACCAAAAAAAAATCAAGACAGAACTGTTCCATCACCACAATCTCCCTCATGTTACCTGTTACCCCTCTATAGTGACACCCACACCCTGCTCCCCCATTCAGAAACCCTGGCTACTAGTTTGTTCTCCATCTCTGTACTTCCGTCACCTCAAGAATGGTAGATGAGTAGAATGGTACAGTGTGTGGTTGGCTGTTCTGCCCGCCCGGGGCTGTGTTCCTTCCCGCTGCTGGTGTCATGTTCCTGGTGCGGTGCAGCCTGGTCTGACTGTTCGCCTGTTGCATATGCACTTTTTCTAAGATTGGAGCACAGCCGAGAGGGATGTGGACGGAGTTCAAACAGAAGCGGTGGTGGTGTTTCTCTGTGAACAATGATGATACTTCATCTCACGTGGCACTTTCTAGTTTACAAAGGCCTTCCACACCCTGGCTGCGTTTTTCAGTCTCCTCCCGCCCCTGGGGGACTCATGTGTCTATCTTCCAATTTGTGCACGAAGGAGTTCCGAATCGGGTCCAACCTGACACAGCAGGAAGCAGAGCTGGCTGTCCCTGCCACCTTGGTGTCCTGGTCCGAGTCAGACACACATCTTCTTGTAGAGTGAGCTCAAGGCTGTGTGGTCCACGTGCCACGGAAGCCCCTTCCCTGGATTCCTCAGGCCGTAGGGGCGGGGCTGTCTCCTCCGCCAGCTTCAGACTTGGGGACCTTACAGAACCAGCCCGCTGTCCAGTCCTGGCGGCGGACCTGACAGGCTCTCTGTTTGGCCCTAGATCAATGGCATCGCACTGGACAACAAGTCTCTGAATGAGTGTGAGTCTCTGCTGCGTAGCTGCCAGGACTCCCTGACCCTCTCCCTCCTGAAGGTAAGGGTCCCGCCCGCCGTCCAAGTCCCAGCTCCACTGCTCTGTGTCGCTGGAAAGGGGGTATTGACTTACGACGTGCAGGGAGCGCATGAGCCCCGACCAGAGTCTGGTTTAAAAACAAAAGTTAAAAAAAGCTCTGAAGGGCGTTTTGGGGGTGGTGGGGTGCATTTGAATCTGGATTGAATAATTAGTTGATCCCAAGGAATTGTAGATTTTCGTGGGTACAGCGACAGTATTGGGGTCACCTAGGAGAATGACCTTAGTTTTGGAAAGTACGTGATAAAGTTGTTAGGGATGAAGATTGTAACTTTCAGATGTTCTGCAATATTGACAGATATAGACAGTTTTAAAAAATACTGTTGAATCTAAATGGTGGGTTTATGAGTATTCATTGTACTTTTCCATCAACTCTTCTACATAATTGAAAATACTGATTAATAGAAAGTTGGAAAAATAGGCCCATCTACTTCATTAAGCAAAGTTTTACAAATTTATTTGAAAATAACAGACTTTTTGAGGAGTAGTTTGAGGTTTACAGGAAAGGTACACTAGTGTAGAGAATTCTCATGTTCCCCCTCTGCTTCCCCTGTTAGTAACATCATGCGTTAGTGGGGTTCATTTGCCACGATGTTAGCACATTAGTATTAACTAAAGCCCATGGTTTACGTGAGGACTTGCTCTCGGTGTCATACAATTTGTGGGTTTGGACAGATGTGCGAGGACACGTGTCCCCCACTGCAGTGTCACACAGAGTGGCTTCGCCGTGACGAGCGAAGCTCCTCGGGCTGCACCGCCCATCCCTTTCTCTCTCGCCCTGTCCCTGGAGACGATTGATCTTGTCACCGTCTCCATCGTTCTGCCTTTTCTAGAATGTCTTCTCTTGGAACGTAGCCTTCCCAGGTTGGCTGCTTCCGCTTAATGATGTGCATTTAAGTTTCCTACATTTCTTCTCGCGGCTGATAGCTCATCTCTTTATTGCTGAGTGATAGTCCATTGCGTGAATACTAAAAGACATGTATTGTTAATAATGAATCTTCCTTTACTTAATAATATCACAGAGTATGTGGGGCATTATACAGGTGATTTCAGAAAGTGCTCAAAGTCAAGAGCACGCACGACTCTCCTGTGGGTCCCAGTGAGCAGGGCTGTGAGAAAGCCCCCGGTCAGGGAGAGGATGCTTGTGTACGTGCGTGCGTGCCTGTGATGCATGTGTGTGCGTGCGTGCGTGTGATGCATGTGTGTGCGTGTCTGCTTTCTGGGGTGTGTGGCCCATTTCTGGCCGTTGCTCCACCTGCAGGGGCAGTTTCAGTGGCAGCGCCAGGTTCTGTGGTCTTCTTCTCTCTTCCTCACTCCTCCGTGGTTCCTACGTAGGTGTTCCCTCAGAGCTCTTCGTGGAGTGGCCAGAACATCTTTGAAAACATCAAGGACTCTGATAAGATGCTGAGTTTCCGAGCCCACGGCCCAGAGGTCCAGGCTCAGAATAAGCGGAACCTGATGCAGCACAACAACTCCACACAGACGGACATCTTCTGCACAGACAGGCCGGAGGACAGGAAGGAGCCGGGCCCCCCAGGCGGTGGCAGCTCCTTCCTGCACAAGCCGTTCCCCGGGGGACCCTTCCCAGCCGCCCCCCACACGTGTCCCAGCGCCTCTGAGCGTAGCCTGAGCTCCTTTCGCTCGGATGCCTCTGGGGAGCGTGGCTGCGGGCTGGGGGACATGTGTGCCCGGCGGCCACTGCTGCCCTTCGAGACTGAGGCTGGTTCCTGCGGGGCGACGGAGGCTCCCCTGGACAAGGCCGAGCCTGAGGGCCCCCACAGCGGTGGGACCTGGCCCAAGGCCGGGCTCAGCTCCGCGGCAGCGCCCGAGAAGCTCTCTGTTTACAAGAAGCCAAAGCAAAGAAAGTCCATCTTCGACCCTAACACTTTCAAACGCCCCCAGACGCCCCCCAAAATAGACTACTTGCTCCCTGGCCCTGGACCCGCTCATTCCCCCCAGCCCTCCAAGAGGGTGGGGCCTCTGACGCCCCCAAAACCTCCCCGGAGGAGTGACTCCATTAAGTTCCAGCACAGGCTAGAAACCAGCTCCGAATCCGAGGCCACTCTGGTGGGCAGCTCCCCGTCCACCAGCCCCCCAAGTGCCCTGCCCCGCGACGTGGACCCTGGGGAACCCATGCACGCGTCGCCCCCTCGCAAGGGCAGGGTCCGCATTGCTTCCAGCTACTACCCTGAAGCAGACGGGGACTCCTCCTACCTGCCCGCCAAGAAGTCCTGTGATGAGGACCTCACCTCCCAGAAGGTGGACGAGCAGGGACAGAAGCGTCGCCGGCCAAAGTCTGCACCCAGCTTCCGGCCGAAGCTCGCGCCAGTGGTGATCCCTTCTCAGTTCCTGGAGGTAGGGCCAGCCTGGGCTGAGGGTGGGGGCGGCAGGGGTAGCTGGCCGTCGCCAGCCTTGTGCTTGGCCCTGGCTCCTTGGCTCTGAGCATCTACCTGAGGGAGGCAGGTGGATGCCAGTGGGATCAGCCTTCCTTTGCAGAGTCACATAGATGTGCACGTTCCTGGGGATATGACACCAAGAGAGAAACACATTCTGGGGTGTAGCATTAAATTTGCTTATTCAGCAAGAAGCTTTTGAAACTACAACAAAACCAGGTGACATGGACCTGCCTTGAGGGCTTCAGGGAGAGAAGGTTACACAGAGACTCTTACCTGGCAGCAGGACAGGCTGGCTGGGCATGGCGGGGGTGCAGCATTTCCGGAAGGGAGAGCTGCTGTGAGCGGAACAGATCCGTGCTGCTCTGCAGACAGAGCCTCACGCAGCTCTGATACACGGCCCACCTCTGCACACACACAGCCTGTTGATTGGAAGGAACAGAACCTTCCTCTGTGGTTTTCCTCCGGAGCATTTTTGGAGGAAGTTCTTCCCCTCCAGGTGTAGAAGGCAACTTGAATGAGCCGGGACACCTCCTGACCGACTTCGTGTCCAAGTGGGAGGAGCTAGTGTGCAAGGGACAGTTGCTTGTAAGCATCTATGCGTCTCCCTGTTTCCAGCCACTCCCTCTTGCCTCTGGTTCTGCAGGAGCAGAAGTGGGTCTCAGCCAGCGGAGAAGTCTCCCCAGAGCTCCCGGAGTGGTCCCCTTACTCGCCAGGGCACTCCAGCCGGCACAGCAACCCCCCGCTCTACCCCGGCAAGGCATCTGTGGGTGAGTCAGCCGGGCAGGGCTGGGCAGAGGAGGGCTTTGTGGCCCCAGGGCCACCCAGTGCCTGGGGCAATGGAGTCATTTCAAGGGGCAGCGGTGTGACCTCAGCCGTGAGCTAGCAGGCGCTGCCCCGTCTGGGTGACGTTAGGCAGAGTCAGGGACATTTCCTAGCCTTGCAGGGTGCTTTCTCCCCATAGCGGCCTGGGAACCAGGAAGCAGCAAAGAGAAAGGCTTGCACAGCTGTGGGCTGGCTGGGTGCTTGGGGAGCCGGTCCTCACCCTGCCCATTTCTAGGCACCGTTCCCCGGAGCATGACCCCGAGCACCACTGTGAGCTCCATCCTGAGGAACCCCATCTACACCGTGCGTAGCCACAGGGTTGGCCCTTGCAGCTCTCCACCCGTCCCCAGAGAGGTCGGCCCCCAGGTTTTGCATCCCAGGTATGTGAAGGCTCCCGCACCTCCTTGCCCCCCAACCATCCAAGCCCACCTGGACATAAAGCCACCGGGGCATAGAGAGGCTCCTGGGCAGAGGTTCCCTTGACCAGCTGGGAAGGGGCTGGTTTCAGCAGCGCTGGGACCCCAGGGAAGGTGGTTCACCAACGTGGAGCTTGAAAAGATATTTCAGGAGAGATGGTAGTGATGGTAGCCAATCCTTCCTTGCTGACGTGTCAGGCACTGTGCTCAGACCTTTGTAAACATCATCTCATTTAATTGCCACAGCAACCCTAGGTGCTAAGGACTATTATGTCTCTGCTTTATATAGATGAGCAAACTGAGCCTGAAAAAATGGTCACTTTCATTCATTCATTCATTCATTCATTCAATTATTTGACAAGTTTTTATTGAGCACCTATTGCATGCCATGGACTGTTCTAGTTCCAGGGGGATGCAGGGAAAACTAAATAGACAAGCTTCTACTCATGGCCTTCATGTTCACGTGTGGGAGGCAGATAGGAAAACGTGAACAGAGCGATACCACATGGTATTGAGTAGCTCTGAAAACCATAAACAAGGCGACGAACTAGCCCGAGTGGGAAGCCGGTGGAGGGTTAGATTGGATGGTGGGGAGGCCGCCTGGTGGGGAGGATGCTGCTGTAGGCCAGCTGCACAGGACGTGGGCCGAGTCCCCGGTAGGGAGGGCTGCTGGTGCTGTGCTCGGGCACCTGACAGCAGTGTGACGGGCTCTTGGGACAGAGTCGGGGAGCCAGACAAAGGCAGAGTGGGTCGGAGGTGAGCCCGGGTCACAGGGCACCAACCCTCAGGGTCTGCGGCCATAACACAGAGTTGGAGTCTTATTCGGAGTGCAGGGGAGACCACTGGAGGGTTTTAGGCAGGAAGAGATGGAGTCTCATTATGCTGTTAAAAGGCCATTGTTGGGCCTGGCGTGGAAGGTGCCTCCCAGGCACCCTTAGTGGGAGGCTCTCTGCCCTCTGGCTTCCAGGCACTTCTCCTGAGGGAGGCTCCCGGGTCCCTCCCCAGGGCCCTCTGCCCGTCTGGCCTCTCCCCACTCCCGGGCCCCCCCGGGATTCAGAGCCCCTTTTCCCTATAGAAGCTCTTCCTCCAGAGAACCCGACCCCGGCTGAGGCTGAGGCTGAGGTGGGTGGGCCGCTCCTGCTCCATTTGTGTGGCCCTTGCTCCCTCGTGCAGGGCCCTCGAGGATGTGCCGCTGGCATGGCTGCGGGCAGGCTGCTGTCCTCAGCTGACAGCCAGTGGCTTCCAGGCCTCCCTTCTGCCAGCCCAGGGAGGGAGGCCTTGCTGCCTGTCACTTGTGTTTCTCCCAGGGGCTGCGTCCAGTCTGGGCCCCTCACCTGTCTGGTTCTCCCGCAGTGTCCAGCACCAGGGACGCCTGAGCCTGGACCTGAGCCACAGGGCCTGCAGCGACTACTCGGAGATGAGAGCCTCCCACGGGTCCAACTCACTGCCCTCCAGCGCCCGCCTGGGTAACTGCGCCACTGCCTTGTCACAGTGGCAGTCCGGCCTTGTTCATCTCCTCCTGCGGCCTGGTGCCCGCCTCCGGGTGGCCTCTCCGTGGCTCCGCCCCTCCGGGGCCCAGGGGGCCCTGGGCCGTCTGCTGTGCTCTTCGCTTCCCTAGTGGCCATGGGGTTGTTCCTGGCGACCCCTGGGCCCAGGAGCCCTGCTCCCGCCCCGAGCTTGTCGGTCATCCTGGGGAGGCTGTAGTGCTCTTTACTTACGGGAAGGCAGCCAGAGTGGAGGCTGGCACTTGCCCTGTGGCGGTGCCCAGGCTCTGAGAGCAGGTGAGCAGCTGCCTCTCCCACTTGGTTGCTGCCTCTGTTCCGAGGCGGAGTGAGATTTGTGTGATTCTGTTTGGGAGCAGGCGGAGCCTGCACAGTCATTCACATACTGGGTGTTCGGTAGCTGCTTTTCTGGCCTGAGCCCCATTTAGGCCCCTTGGGGATCAATGGCAGGGCCCTGCTTTGCATTTTGTCATGGCCACAGAGGGGTGAGGGTGGTGTTTACTCTCAGGCCTAAAGTTCTGTCCCCTGTGGAACACAGGGTCTTCAAGCAACTTGCAGTTCAAGGCCGAGCGCATTAAAATCCCATCAACGCCAAGATACCCCCGGTCTGTTGTGGGCTCCGACAGAGGTGAGGCCTTCCCAGCACGCCCCCCACCCCTGCTTTTCAGGCTGTGCCCTGGGTGGAGTGTCTGGACCGGGCTGTGACTGCCTCCTCAGTCCAGCCAGTCTGTAAACACCGAGTCCAGCTCAGCCTGGCGATGTGAGGGTGGGAAGGCCCCGTGGAGCCAGCGTCTGAGTCCAGGCCACGAGCTGTGGCCGCGGCGTGGGGCCACGTGCCTGGATCACGTCTCCCTCTGGGTCTTGGCTGCGGGAGAGCTGAGATGCAAGATGGAGCCCTGTGTTACCCACACCTTTTTTGGCAGGTTCATTGTCGCATTCTGAATGCAGCACACCCCCGCAGTCGCCCCTCAACATCGACACCCTGTCCTCTTGTAGCCAGTCCCAGACCTCAGCCTCCACGTTGCCTAGAATTGCAGTCAACCCCGTGGCCCTCGGGGAGCGGAGAAAGGACAGGTGAGCGTGGCCTGGGCGTCCGTGCCGGGCACAGTGATGGGCAGCACATCCCCAAATGGGCCAGAGCTGTCGAGGAAGGCGCCTGGCAGGAGCAGGGGGAGGCGGCGTTCTGACTGAGTTGATCCTAGGCCGAGGCCACCGTGAGTGGGTCAGCTAGCATTCCCTGACGTGTTGTCCAGCAGCCTGTCCTCTCAGCCACGCGTGTCCTCGGTATCGTTCCACGTCAGTAAATCCTGGCATCATTCATTAGGCTTCATGGCGTCTGTTGTATGGCCGTTGTGATTCAGTTACCTGCTCTTTATTGAGATCGATGTGTTGATTGGAGGTGGGACAGAGGAAAGGGTATTCAGTGGGGAATGAGGATGCCTGGACCAGAAACTCACTCTGCCACACCGCAGACCAGCCTGGGCCTTGATGCCATCCTCCTCGGCTGGGGCGTGAGGAGGGTGTTGGGGTGGTTGCTCACTAAGGGTTTTTGGTTAATCCTCACCCAAGGATATTTTTCCATTGATTTTTAGAGAGAATGGAGGAGAGAGGGAAAAACAGAGAGAAATATTGATGTGAGAGAAACACATCAATTAGTTGCCTCCTGCATGAGCCCCGACCAGGGCCTGGGCCGGGAAGGAGCCTACCACCGAGGACATGCCCTTGACCTGAACGGAACCCGGGACCCTTCAGTCCATAGGCTGATGCTCTGTCCACTGAGTCACACCAGCTAGGGCATCACTAAGGGTTCTTAAAACTAAACTGCCTGGCACTCTAATACGTGTTGAGTCTCAAAGTGATGGAGGGTGCAGGCCTGGGACTCACCGTCTGAGCCGTAGGGTTGAGGAAGGCATTGCAGAGCAGGTGAGTCTGGGAGGGGAGGAGAAACCAGTCAGGAAGGATTTTTATCTCAGCCTCTAAGAGAGACTGCTGCACCTCAGGTGGCAGGGGTGGGTGGTTCAGGACCTGGCCTCTGCCCGCCTTCCTTCACTACATGGATCCACATGGACCCACCCTCACCCACATGCTGGAGGGCAGCCCCGAGGGATGGCTCTCCTACTGGCCCTCCCTAGGCCTCTGGCCATGATTTTGTCCTGAAAGGAAGAGCTCAGGGCGGCGTGAAGCGCAGTCAAGTGGCTGTCTTTCTGTCTTGTGTTCCAGGAGTCTGTGGGTGTCCTGCTCCGAGCATCCCTCTCCTCTCTAACCTTTCGCACCTTCCAGATGTCACCAGCACAGATCCCTCCTGAGACTGCCCGTGGCTGCCAGGCCCAGGTCCTCCTCCCTGAGGAGTCTGAGGTTGGCCGACTAGAGGCCCCGCCGAGCCCCGAGGGCCCTGGGCACGCGGTCAGCTCCCCTGGGCCAGCAAGTGCATGGCCGCTGCCTTGCTCTGAGCCTCCCGCTCCCTTTTTAGTGGCTGGGTTTGCAGTAGCTTAATTTCCATGGTCATCTTACATCACCCTGTGTTCCGGTAAATAAGGAAACCGATGCTTTATGTGCCTCTTCTGGGGGTGAATGTCACCCCAGAAGCCTTTCTTTTCCTCCGAAGGCATCTTTACTAGTAGACCCCACTGGGGCGTTTGTACATGGCACATTGTAAGGGAACTCATCTCACATGAAAACCGTGCTTTCCTCCTGCGGACGCTGGTATTTCCTAGTATAGTTCAGACGGACCCTTCTTTGTGTCTTTGTGTCTGGGTGCGTCCGTACCATCTGGGGTGTTGTGTTTGTGTAGCATGAGGTTGCGGGGTGTGTATCGCTGTCGTACAAAGGTGGGTCATCGTGTTCTCATCCGGCTGTGTCCACGCAGGAGCGCCTGGCGCTCCCTGGCCCTGTCTGCATAGCTGAGTGCATGCGTCGCCTCAGGCCTTCCCCAAACCCTTCCGTTAGGTCCCAGTCCCCAAATGCTTGTCTCTCTTCCAGGCCCTACATGGAGGAGCCGCGCCATGTCAAGCTGCAGAAGGGCTCGGAGCCCCTGGGCATCTCCATCGTGAGTGGAGAGAAGGGCGGTGTCTACGTCTCCAAGGTGACTGGGGGCAGCATCGCTCACCAGGCTGGCCTTGAGTATGGGGACCAGTTACTTGAGGTGAGCGGGAGCCTCCCTGCCTGGAGAAGCGGTGCCCCCGCGTCCCCACCCCGCCGCTTGACCGCCCGCTCTGGGTGTCCCCTAGTTCAATGGCATAAACCTGCGGAGCGCCACGGAGCAGCAGGCCCGCCTCATCATCGGGCAGCAGTGCGACACCATCACCATCCTGGCCCAGTACAACCCACACATGCACCAGCTCAGCAGCCACTCCCGGTCCAGGTGAGGGCCTGGCCTTGAGGGGCTGCCTGGGTGCACAGGTGCTCGGCTCCCCACCGGAGACCAGGGTGCCAGCTGAAAGTTCTGGGCATTCTGCTGCCCTCTGGGGAGAGTTGCCTAGCCCGGGACTTTGGAAAAAGGACATACGAGAGGGAAGATGTCCCCTCCTGAGACAGGGTGTGGAAAGGGATGGCTGGGTCCCCGGTGCTGCAGGAGGCCCACCCCTGGGGGTGTGGTGGCCGGAGGGGGTTCACACCCAGGGCCCCTGACCACCAGCGCGCACTGCCTGTGTTTGCCCTCCTGCGGTGGGTTACAGGGCAGAGGAGGGAAGGGGAGGAAATGCCCCCGCCACCCAGCACTGCCCGGCTGTGCGAGGGGGATGAGATGCACAGTGTCGTGTAGCCTGGTCCCTACCAGAGGGCGTGGCTCCGGCTGCGGAAGGCTGAGTGCCGTGCCTTATTCTTCCTGTCCTGTGTCCTCAGCTCCCACCTGGACCCTGCCAGCACCCACTCCACTCTCCAGGGCAGCAGTGCTACGGTCCCGGAGCATCCCTCGGGCATTGACCCGCTGATGGAGCAGGACGAGGGCCCTGGCACCCCCCCGACCAAGCAGAGCGCCCCCAGTTCCAGGTCAGCAAATGTGTGCTGTGAGCCTGCCTCCTGTGCGCCTCAGTGAGGGGGGTGGTCCAGGTGGGTTGTTGTCGTGGCCTGAGCACATCCTCTGAGAGGCGTGGGCACTGGACAGGGTGTCACCTGTGCTGCAGACCGCACAGCAAGCCAGCAGGATCTGGGAGGGGACCACACCGTTCCTCTTTCCCCTCCTGCTTCCTGCCCTTCCTTGCTTTCCTTTTTTCTCTTGTACGTATTAGGAGGGGCAGTGCAGGCTGCAAGGGAGCCCTCAGGAGTGTGGCAGGGAATGGTGACAGCTGAGTCAGACGTTCGGATGAGCAGGGGTTAGGTGTGCAAAGGGCGTGTGTGGAGAGCCATCAAGAGGAGCGGTCAGCCTTGCCGTGGGCAGGAGGAGGCAGGCGCACATGGGAGCTGGAGGGGCAACAGAGAGAGCCTCATGGGCCAGGGCAGGCAGCCCTGTATGGAACCGTTTCCCTGTCATGGTGGGGCCTCAGCCAAGCCCGGCCTCACTCAGCATGAGGCCAGCTCTGTGGCCTTGGCACTGGGTCTGTCACGTTGGAACTTACCTGCAGCACATGGTCATCACCTGGCTTCTCCCTGAGGTCCCTGTCCTCAGGCTCCACCCCTGTCCTCGGGCTCCACCCCTGTCCTCGGGCTCCACCCCTGTCCCCTGTCCTGCGCTCGGTCTGTTGCCAGCACCTTAGTCTCCCTCACTGCACTGTGGCTTCCTCGATGGCACGGGGCCGTTCTCCATAGTTCAGCGCTGTCCCTGGGCCTAGCAGCTGCTCAGGACACATGTGCTGCCTGAGCTGTGTCCTGGTCAGTGGGACTGGCTCTCACCTTCCTCGGGCAGAACGAGGTGAGGAAAGCAAGTCCCGCCAGGTGGGAGCGACACCCAGCCTGAGGCACGCGGCTGGCAGCTGGCCAGGAAGCAGGGGCTTGATGCCCACTCTGTTGCCAACTGGCTTTGCAACCAGGGCCCCATTTTCACCTCTGCCAAGCCTCAGCGGATCACTAGAACTGGGCCTGCAGCCAGACCTCCCGGCTCCTGGGTTCTGAGACCTCAGGAGACATGGGAGCAAGCAGACAGGTCGGGCCTTGGCCGCTGTTTTGCCTTTTCCCTGCCCTCCTCCTGGGCCTGACGAAGGAACTCCATTTCTCTCCTGAAAGGATGGTGGGAGATGCCAACAAGAAGCCCCCAGAGCCACGAGTGGTCTTTGTCAGAAAGTCCCAGCTGGAGCTTGGAGTGCATCTGTGTGGTGGGAACCTGCACGGGGTGTTTGTGGCCGAGGTGGAGGACGACAGTCCTGCCAAGGGCCCCGACGGCCTGGTGCCGGGCGACCTCATCCTGGAGGTGAGTTCTGAGCGCTCTGTCTGCACATCAGGCTTCCTCGTTCTCAAGAGGGGGCGGAGCTGCCAAGACCCCCTGGGTGATCACTGGCCCCTTGAGCCCTGGCGTCTGTCCATCTATCCGTCTGTCCGGAGGGGAGTGCTCGGCTTCTACGGCAGCAGGATTCTGATCTGTTGAGCGTGGTGTCTGCCCTCCTGGTCTCCTGCATGGTGGGAGCCGGGTTGTAGGCCTTGAGAAATGCCAGTTGTGTAGGCAAGTTGAAATGCGGTATTACTGTCTGAGGGATGGAGCAGGGTTTCTCCTGGGCCACAGAAGGAATAAAAACACCGCTCAGCTGTGTGCCGTGAGGGCTGGGTCCCTGTCTCTAGAACCCCCGCCTTGGTGGGGGTACCACAGTTCCATCCTGCTGTGGAGGGCAGACCGGACACAGGCAGACGTGCCAGCCCTGCCAGCAAAGAGGGGGCAGGCAGGTTCTCCTTTAAGGGATGTTGAACCTACACCTTATCCCACCATCTGCCCCTCATGGGTGCCCAAGCTGCCCTGGCCTCTGCCCTTTGACCCCGGTTCTGTCCCTGGGCAGTACGGCAGTCTGGACGTGCGCAGCAAGACGGTGGAGGAGGTCTACGTGGAGATGCTGAAGCCCAAGGATGGCGTCCGCCTGAAGGTGCAGTACCGCCCAGAGGACTTCTCCAAGGTCAAGGGCCTGCCTGGCGACAGCTTTTACATCAGGTGCCGGTGCCAGCGCTTCCAGGGACTCGGGGCCAGGGGAGGGGCTTTCGATGGAGACTGTTCCTGGTTAATGCCTCCGTTTTCCCCCCAAAGGGTGGGACCGTGGTCATTACTTGCGCCCCAAACTGCATCCCATGGCGGGATGCTTGTGACTTAGAAAAACCTGAGGGCTCGCAGGGCCAGGTGGGCTCCCCCTTTAGGGTTCAGGGCCTGGGGGGCTTGGGACTGAAGAGCCCCATTTTCCTGTGGGCTGCCCTGCTCTCCCCGTCTTCCCCGACCCAGGTCTGTCGATCCTCTGTCGTGTGTCCACAGTGTCCTGCAATGTGTGGGGGACGGGCATCTGGCAGTTTCTAGGGGATACTCATAGCTTCCTTCCTATTCCCTAAAACCTGAGGCCACAGAAAGAACCAGAACACCGGTCAGCTGTGTGCCATGAGGTGTGGGTCCCCGTCTCTAGAGCTCCCTCCATGGTGGGCTGACGTGTTTCCATCCTGGGGAGTTTCCAGGCTGTAGGAGCCATCAGCCTGGACTCGGGGAGGAAGGCCAAGGGAGATTTCTCATGGATGGGTGGACATGGCCTTGGTCCTTGGCAAGTTCTCTGCCTTATGGGCATGAGGCCCCTCCCCTCCCCCCTCCCTCCAGGGCGCCTGGGTCTCAGGGAGGAAAGGCAGCGGCTTTGTCCGTTAGTAAAGCCCGGCTCCCTTCTTCGGACGAGGACAGACAGCAGGTCCTGATCCTGGTCTGGGGAAGCTCAGAGCAGAGCATACCTGGGGCTTGGCTGTCGAGGCTGTGGCTCCTGATCCTCTCCCTCGTCGCCTGGCGCAGGGCCCTGTACGACCGGCTGGCGGAGGTGGAGCATGAGCTGAGCTTTAAGAAAGACGACATCCTCTATGTCGAAGACACCTTGCCCCAGGGCACGTTTGGGTCCTGGATGGCCTGGCAGCTGGACGAGAACGCCCAGAAGATCCAGCGCGGGCAGATCCCCAGCAAATACGTGTGAGTGTTTTGTGGGGGGGGGCCTTGGGGGTGGGGGGTGGAGGGGTGTCTGTGGCACTCTCCCCCAGACGGAGGACTCGTTCTGCTACTCATCTCGGCTTCTGGTCGACTCGTCTTCCAAAATCGCTGTCTGAAAGCTGCTCCTAGCGCAAGCCACTGCCGTGCATGGGTCAGCGCTGCACAGAAGCACAGTGGCAACTGAGGAGACAGCTTTTTAAAATGTTTAACAGATTTATTGAGGAATAATTCACGTATCGTACAATTTACTCGAAGTGTGTGATTCGTGGCTTTTGGTATATTCACAGATAAGTGCAACCATCACCACAAATTTTAGAACAGTCTCATCACCTAAGCAGCCCCGGCCCCGTTAGCTGTCCCTCTCTGCCTTCCCTGCCCCCCCGTAACCCTAGGCAACCACGCATCTACCTTCCGTGTCTATAGGTTTCCCTGTTCTGGGCTTTGTAGGGAAGGGATCATAGAGCTGTGGTCTCCGTGACTGGCTTCTTCCCTTAGCGTAACATTCATGCTGCAGCGTGCATCAGAGCTCCGTTCCCCTGTGGCAGGGAGCGTGGCCTGCAGTGCCTCCCAGCGAAGGCTGTCCTGGGCCTTGGACGCCATCTGAATAGACGTTGCCTGCTCTGAGAGCTCGCCCCACAGCAGTGGTTCCGGGGCTCCTCGGTGGCCTGGGGGGGTGAAGTGCCCAGGAGACCTGCAGAGGAGTATGGGTGGAGCTTGGACTTCCAGCCCTCGCCCTCCTCAGGGGCAGGAGGGGCGGGAGATGGGCCCTTCCCAGCTCTGCCATTCCCTGTGGTGCAGGATGGACCAAGAATTCTCCAGGAGGCTCAGCATGTCGGAAGTCAAAGATGACAGCAACGCCTCCAAGACGCTGTCCGCGGCTGCGCGCAGATCCTTCTTTCGAAGAAGACACAAGCACAAGCGCAGCGGGTCCAAAGATGGGAAAGACCTCCTCGCCTTGGACGCCTTTTCCAACGACTCCATTCCACTCTTTGAAGGCAAGTGGCTGAGCTCACTCTGCCGATGGGCTTTCAGGATCGGGTTTGCTGTTGACCGCAGAATCCTCACAGAAACCACTTAAATAAGTTAGAGGTTTGCTTTGCTTTTGCACAGAAGTCATCTAGAGTTAGGTGTCTGGGTTGGCATGGTGGTGCCACTGTCTTCAGTCTCCCGTCTATCGGATGTGGGTTCCTTCCTCAAGGCCTCCCCATGGTCACCACCTGTCATTGCAGCTCCAGCCATCACGCCCATGTCCCGGCAGCAGGAAGGAGGGAGGGGCCAGGCAAAGCGTGTCTCAGCTGAGTGTGGCTGTTGAACAGCTCACCCTGCAGCTTCTGCTGCGTCTCGGTGGCCACTCTCATGTGCGAGAGCGTGACCCAGGCAGGGTTTTGGCTGGCACATCCTGGCCTCCAGTGACGCAGGTCCTGTTACTCGGGAAGGACAGGCCCTACTTGGTGGTGCCAAGGACCACTGGTCTCTGCAGATCTTTGCCCCTTTCTGGCCTCACTTTTGTGTCCATTCATGATTTTTACAAGATCCTCCCAGGGCTGGGCGCTGCCCGACCTGGAGTTGCATATCAGGAGCCAGACATCCCCTGGCAGGTTGCCCCTGAGGAGAGGGTGTGCTCATCCCATAAAGCAGGAGGTGCTTGTGTGTGTTGCTCCTGGGACCCTGGAATGTGCCCACGGTCCCAGAACAGGAGCCCTTCTGGGTGTGGAGGTGGCAGTGAGCAGCAGAGGGCAGGCAGCCGTTCCTCCTTCCCCTCTTAATGTCTTAAATTAAGGCCTCAGGCTCCCTGTCACTCTGAGTCAGGATAGGAGTTAGCATCCCACAGCCCCTGGACCGAGTGTAGCCCACTGCCTGCTTGCTGAGACTGGGCTCTTACATGGTAAAGTGTAAGAAAGTCAGCATTTATAGTACTTGATTTTGCCTTTTGGCCTTTAAAACCTAAAATATTTACCATCTTGCCCTTAATAGAAAAAATCTGCCAACCTCTTGGGTTTCTCACTTATTTAGTTTTCTGTTTCTTTCCTTCTTTTATTTCTTTGATCTCCACTTTCAATATCCCCATTCCCTTTCTTCCATAGACACCATCTCAGGCATATTTGTTGTGTGCTCAGTGGATATATTAATATCTCTGAAAAATAGCTATTTGTCTGTTTTTCTTTTAGTTCATCAGTTGTTTTTTGAAGTTGTCTTTAGGTGCATACACCTTTTGAATTGTTATATCTTCCTGGTGAGCTGATCCTTTTATCATCATGAGATGTACATCTTTATCTCTAGGAATGTTTCTTGCCTTAAAGTCTGTTTTGTCTGATGTTACTGTTATAACAGCTTTCTTTTGGTTCGTGTTCACACAGTTCATCTTTTTCTATCTTTTTACTTTAAACTTTTGTAGCTTTATATTTAAATGTCTCTTGTAAGTAGTGTTTTTTTTAACCCATGGTGACTAATTCTTTTTTCATTTTATTGAAGTATAATATATGTACGGAAAAGTGCACATAGATTTAGAGTTTGGAAAATTGTGTCATTTGGAAAATGCCTGACCAATGTTTCTTTTCTTTTCTTTTTAAAATATATTTTATTGATCTCTACAGAGAGGAAGGGAGAGGGACAGAGAGCCAGAAACATCTATGAGAGAGAAACATCGATCAGCTGCCTCCTGCTCACCCCACACTGGGGATGTGCCCGCAACCAAGGCACACGCCCCTGACCGGAACTGAACCCGGGACCCCTCAGTCCACAGGCCGACGCTCCATCCACTGAGCCAAACCAGTCAGGGCCTGACCACTGTTTCTTTAAAGCTGCTTCTGTGCTCTTCTTTCCTCTCCTGTATCTTATTATTATTATTTTTTGGTGAATCCTCTCCCAAGAATATTGTTTTTCCATTGATTTTTAGAGAGAGTGGAAGAGAAGAAGGGAGGGAGGGGGGAGGGAAAGAGAAACATTGATGTGAGAGAAACACATCAATTGGTTGCCTCCTGTACCACCGACCAGCAGCAGGGCCAGGGATTGAACCTGCAACCCAGGTACATGCCCTTGATCCGGAATCGAACCCATGACTCTCTGGTTCGTATACCAATGCTCTAACTGCTTAGAAACACCAGTCAGGGCTCTATCTTACTTCTTTGACCATTTCCCCACGTGTTTTACACTTTCCCCCCCGACATTTTCCATTTTGTTTCTCTCCATGCTTCAGCCTGGGTGCTTTCTCCTGACCGTTTTCCTGTTCACAGTGCACTCTTCTGTTGTGTTCAACACGTTCTTATTTCAGAAATCGCATATTTTAGTTATAGTTGCCATTTGATATTTTTGTGGTAAAAACACATATCATTAAATCTGCCATCATAGCCATTTTTAAGTATCCAGCTCAGTGGCATTATGGACACTTGCATTGTTGGACAACCAATCCCTAGAGCAGAGAATGAGGAGTGGGGGTGGGTGAGCAGGCCTATGACACGGAAGGGTTTCAGCAGCCGAGGTGTGAGATAGCTCGGGTGTTCACAGACTGGGGAGTTGTGCTGGACTCCAGCATGACTGTGCCCCGCTGTGCCCGGGACGTGGGACTCCAGTGCTAAGACTGGGCAAGTTCCAGGCAGACTCGGGTGAGCTGGCCACACTGCCTGGCGCTGGGTTTGTGGAGTGTAGGGGTGAGCCTGCCTGGAGTTAGCAAGAACGGGACCACGGTGTCCCCAGCTCCTCCCCTTCCCTCACCCCAGGCGGTTGCCATGACACTGCCCCTCTCCCCCCTCAGATTCGGTGAGCCTTGCCTACCAGCGGGTCCAGAAAGTAGACTGTACCTCCCTGAGGCCCGTCCTGATCCTGGGGCCATTACTGGACGTGGTGAAGGAAATGCTGGTGAACAAGGAGCCCAGCAAGTTCTGCAGATGCCCCCTGGGTAAGGGCCCCCATGCTCATCCCTGTGCCCCTTCCCTCAGTCTCCTGGGCTGGATCCCATGTTTCCGAGCCCTTCTGACTGGGGTTAGACGGGGCGTAGCTTGCGGCTTTCTCTGGAGAGAGGACGGCAGGACTGGGTGCTAGGGCCCCTCTGCAGAGTTCCCCGCAGGGCGCTCCGCGGTGCCGCCTCCTGAGCCTGTGTCTGCTTACAGAGGTGATGAAGGCCTCCCAGCAGGCCATTGAGCGAGGCGTCAAAGACTGCCTGTTTGTCGACTACAAGCGCAGGAGCGGCCATTTCGACGTGACCACGGTGGCTTCCATAAAGGAGATCACAGAAAAGGTACCTGCTGCTTCAGACCGAGGGTTTGCCCCTGTTGGAGCCTTTGGTGCTTCCCCGTGCAGCCCCAGACCCTCGGTGAGCTCACCTGTGCCCTTCAGTCCGGATGAGCCTGCTTGGGGCTGGCCCATGACTGCTCTGTGCTTCCACTTTCATGAAGAGGAAGCTGGTCAGGGAGAGGGGTCAGGGGTCACCCTGTGTAGGGGGTGTGGGGGAGGGTGCAGGTGTCACCCTGTGTAGGGGGTATAGGGGAGGGTGCAGGAGTCACCTGTGTAAGGGGTGTGGGGGAGGGTACAGGAGCCACCTGTGTAGGGGGTGTGGGGGAGGGTGCAGGTGTCACCTGTGTAGGGGGTGTGGGGGAGGGTACAGGAGTCACCCTGTGTAGGGGGTGTGGGGGAGGGTGCAGGAGTCACCCTGTGTAGGGGGTGTGGGGGAGAGTGCAGGAGTCACCCTGTGTAGGGGGTGTGGGGGAGGGTGCAGGAGTCACCCTGTGTAGGGGGTGTGGGGGAGGGTGCAGGAGTCACCATGTGTAGAGGATGCGAGGGAGGGGTGCAGGAGTCACCATGTGTAGGGGGTGTAAGAGGGGGTGGAGGAATCAACATGTGTAGGGGGTGTGAGGGAGGGTGCAGGAGTCACCCTGTGTAGGGGGTGTAAGAGAGGGTGCAGGAGTCACCATGTGTAGGGGGTGTAAGAGAGGGTGAAGGAGTCACCATGTGTAGGGGGTGTGAGGGAGGGTGCAGGAGTAACCATGTGTAGTGGGTGTGAGGGAGGGTGCAGGAGTCACCATGTGTAGGGGGTGTAAGAGAGGGTGCAGGAGTCACCATGTGTAGTGGGTGTGAGGGAGGGTGCAGGAGTCACCATGTGTAGGGGGTGTAAGAGAGGGTGCAGGAGTCACCATGTGTAGTGGGTGTGAGGGAGGGTGCAGGAGTCACCATGTGCAGGGGGTGTAAGAGAGGGTGAAGGAGTCACCATGTGTAGGGGGTGTGAGGGAGGGATGCAGGAGTTAACATGTGTAGGGGGTGTGAGGGAGGGGTGCAGGATCACCATGTGTAGGGGGTGTGAGGGAGGGGTGCAGGAGTCACCATGTGTAGGGGGTGTAAGAGAGGGTGCAGGAGTCACCATGTGTAGGGGGTGTGAGGGAGGGGTGCAGTAGTCACCATGTGTAGTGGGTGTGAGGGAGGGATGCAGGAGTTACCATGTGTAGGGGGTGCGAGGGAGGGGTGCAGGAGTCACCATGTGTAGTGAGTGTGAGGGAGGGATGCAGGAGTTACCATGTGTAGGGGGTGCGAGGGAGGGGTGCAGGAGTCACCATGTGTAGTGGGTGTGAGGGAGGGATGCAGGAGTTACCATGTGTAGGGGGTGCGAGGGAGGGGTGCAGGAGTCACCATGTGTAGTGGGTGTGAGGGAGGGATGCAGGAGTTACCATGTGTAGGGGGTGTGAGGGAGGGGTGCAGGAGTCACCATGTGTAGGGGGTGTAAGAGAGGGTGCAGGAGTCACCATGTTTAGGGGGTGTGAGGGAAGGGTGCAGGAGTCACCATGTGTAGGGGGTGTAAGAGAGGGTGCAGGAGTCACCATGTGTAGTGGGTGTGAGGGAGGGATGCAGGAGTCACCATGTGTAGTGGGTGTGAGGGAGGGATGCAGGAGTTACCATGTGTAGTGGCTGTGAGGGAGGGATGCAGGAGTTAACATGTGTAGTGGCTGTGAGGGAGGGGTGCAGGAGTTACCATGTGTAGTGGGTGTGAGGGAGGGTGCAGGAGTCACCATGTGTAGGGGGTGTAAGAGAGGGTGCAGGAGTCACCATGTGTAGGGGGTGTGAGGGAGGGGTGCAGGAGTCACCATGTGTAGGGGGTGTAAGAGAGGGTGCAGGAGTCACCATGTGTAGGGATGTGATTGAGGGGTGCAGGAGTCACCATGTGTAGGGGGTGTAAGAGAGGGTGCAGGAGTCACCATGTGTAGTGGGTGTGAGGGAGGGTGCAGGAGTCACCACGTGTAGTGGGTGTGAGGGAGGGATGCAGGAGTTACCATGTGTAGTGGGTGTGAGGGAGGGATGCAGGAGTTAACATGTGTAGTGGGTGTGAGGGAGGGGTGCAGGAGTTACCATGTGTAGTGGGTGTGAGGGAGGGTGCAGGAGTCACCATGTGTAGGGGGTGTGAGGGAGGGGTGCAGGAGTCACCATGTGTAGTGGGTGTGAGGGAGGGTGCAGGAGTCACCATGTGTAGTGGGTGTGAGGGAGGGATGCAGGAGTTACCATGTGTAGTGGGTGTGAGGTAGGGATGCAGGAGTTAACATGTTTAGGGGGCGCGAGGGAGGGGTGCAGGAGTCACCCTGTGCACGGGTGCCTTTTCCAGGGAGGTCTGCAGCTGGTTCCCACACACGTCTGCTGAGCTGGATGCAGAGCTTTCCTGTGCCTTTGCTGGGACAGGGCCCATGGCTCCGTCAGGACCCCGCCCCTGGGTGGGCCAGCAGCCCTTGCTGTGGGTCTTTAGGTTCTAGAAGGTTCTGGGCTCCACTTGCATGAGGGAAAGTGGACATCTCAGGGCGTGTGGGAAAGGCACCTTCGAGGCTGTGGGTGCTCCTCAGGCCCTGCCTTCCCGGGCCTCTTAGAGCTGTAAGTGCATTTCAGTCTCAGTCCCCCAAGGACAGACACTCCGTCCACCACCACAGGCCCTGCTCATCGGAGGGCAAGGTCGGGTAGCGCTTAAAGAGTTCCCCGTATCTGGGCAAAGGCAGGAGAGGAAGTTTGCGGTCGTCCATCCAGCCCCCACTGGGCGCTGGCTCCCAGCCTTGACCCCACAGCGCCGACAGCTGTGGGGGGAGAGTTGGGGGTTAGCTTCCCACTGTTTGTCAGGCCTCGTCTTCATGAGAGATGGCCGCGCTTCTTTGTTCACGGGTGGAACTTGGTGTTCATTTGTGGAGCGAGGAAGCGCCTGTGAGGGGCAGGTGGGCCCCATTGGTGGCAGAGAAAGCGGAAGTGTCCCCAGAACTGCTGCGGTGTTTCCGAGGCCTGGCCCCCAGGCCTGGCCCCGGTGCTCACTCTCCGCCGCCCCCCGCAGAACTGGCACTGTCTGCTGGACGTCGCCCCCCACGCCATCGAGCGGCTGCACCACATGCACATCTACCCCATCGTCATCTTCATCCACTACAAGAGCGCCAAGCACATCAAGTAGGTGGGGGCTCCTGGACCCGGCCCGGGGCCTGGCTGGGCTGCTGCTCCCACGGCCAGGGTGGTGGTGCTGGGGCGTCGGGTGGGAGTGGAAGAATGAGACCCTCCTGTCGGCCTTGGAATAGGCAGCACATGTGAGAACAACTCTTCCGCCTCAAGCTGCTGACACGTTCAGAGCCGGACAGTGTTAGCCTGGCTCACCCCTCCCTGCCCGCCCCCCTCTGCCCTGTTTGGGTGCTGCCCTAGCTCTGAGTAGGTCCAGCTTTGTCTGCAGAGCTCCTCTCCCACCCCGTCCCCGTTCCCTCTCCTGCCTCTCAGCTGGTGCTCACAGGACACAGGAGCTAGCGGGCCTGGGCGCCCAGCTCCGCCAGAAGCAGGCTGTGTCGTGGTTGAGCCTCTGCTCCCCGACCTCCAGTTGGGCTGACAGCTCATCAAGGCCCCTCCCTTTTGCCTGTTTGTGCTTCCAAGTGTCTGGTACCTGCTCTCGGAGGCCGATGGGGTGTCTGCTTGTTATGTGCGTGCACGGGGGTGCCCCCCTCCACCTCTGCCCAGAGCTCCCCATGGAGCCTGCAGGTTGTGGCTGTGCTTACAAAGGGAGCACACAGGGATCCTGTTACTCTGGACCAGGGGTCCTCAAACTTTTTAAACCGGGGGCCAGTTCACTGTCCCTCAGACCGTTGGAGGGCCGGACTATAGTTAAAAAAAAAACTGTGAACAAATTCCTATGCACACTGCACATATCTTATTTTGAAGTAAAAAAACAAAACGGGAACAAATACAATATTTGTATTTGCATGTGGCCCACGGGCCGTAGTTTGAGGACCCCTGCTCTGGACAAAGGAACGGAAGAGGAAGGGCCGGGGGAAATGTGAGGCTCACTCGGTTCCCTGCATGTCCCCACAGGGAGCAGAGAGACCCCGTGTACCTGAAGGACAAGGTGACACAGAGGCATTCCAAAGAGCAGTTTGAGACGGCTCAGAAGATTGAGCAGGAGTACAGCAGGTACTTCACAGGTAGGTGTGCGTCGCTCGGGGAGCAGCAGGTGGCAGGGAATCGGGTGTCCTGAAGAGAATTAGAAGTGGCACAGCCCATGCTTGCTGGGGGCTGGTGATGCCCCTGACAACACTCATTTCAGATGCTCTGATGGCAGGCACAGGGCAGCGTCAGGAATTCAATAGGTTGAGGGGTAAAGCTCCCTGATTTGGCCTCAGGCCATGGTCTGGCCTGTCCATCCAGGTCTGTCACGTGTGCAGTGGCAGGTCTGTCTCACAGCCTGTAGCACAGCTTCCGGGTTCCCAGGCGGCAGCACAGGGCGGCTCTGACCCTGTGCTCCCAGCACCTCCAGGCGGGTCAGTTTTGCCTTGAGGTTTGGTGAAGAAAGGCTGTGACCTTACCATCCCTGGTCTTTGAAGCGAAGCAAACGGCCACAGGCCTGGCCCAGCTGCTGGCTGTCGCTGACCCTGTGGCTTTCAGCCTCTTCCACAGCATTAGTCATTGTGGGGGTGGGGGGTGTGTGGGCGCGGAGAGGTGTGGCAGTGATTGGCGTGGCATGGAGGCTGCTGGATCTGTGCTTTGCGTGCAGTGGTTGTTCTCAGAACCAACCTTGGTGCTTCCCCGTGGATGTGTGTGTGTGTGAATTTCTAGTCCACCACAGACTAGTATTTCAGTCAGATATTTTAACAGTTACTAGAGAAATGAAGATTTAAAACTCCAAACTTATAAAATACAGGCCTTGCTTCTTTATTAGATTCAACAGACACAGATTCTGTCACATGTCTATAGCAGTTTCTAGCGCTCCCCAGCAAGTCCTGGTCATGCCCGTGGCGGGCACCTGGGGCACGCTCTGTCCACTGCGTGTTCTGTGCAGCACACTGAACGCCCTGGCTGGTGTCTCAGGGCCTGTGGTGTGGAAAGCCTGTGAACAGGGCTGGAACATACATGGAAACATCACGTCTTTGCTGAGAATCCTCTCTGGTCCATGGGATGCCCAGCTCCTAACCCATTTCCTGCACAATTCTGCTGCGGATCAGACCTTCATAACACGCCCCCAAATGGCTTTCCGATGTGCTGGGCTCCCCAGGGGCAAGACTGGGGCACCAGGCCGACTCGCATGTCATGCCCAGGGTTACATCTGGTTACCCTGTGACAGGCTGGGGAAGCCTGGCAGAGTTTGACACCCACCTTCATTTAAGCCCATGCTTCCAGCATCCTGCTGAACAGTGGACCAGAGAGACAGATAAAAAGCCAAAGTGATTTGTATTCAACTCTTTTTCTTCCCCAATTTCTTGCTGATGGAAGAGAGTGGACGGCAGAGAGGCAGGAGCTCAAAATAGGCGGAGAAACAGAAAGAGTAGATAGAGGGTGTATTTATTTGCCTCGAACCTGGGGTCTTCCTCTTGCAGGGGTCGTCCAGGGAGGAGCCCTGTCGAGCATTTGCGATCAGATCGTGGCCTTGGTCAGCCAAGAGCAGAGCAAAGTCCTGTGGATTCCAGCCTGCCCGCCGTAGGCCGCTGTGCTGGGAACAGAGGCAGCTTGTCAGCGGCGTCCGTCCCGGCTCAGCTTCTCTGACTGAAAGTCCATCGGAGTATGAGCACCGGAGGAGGGTCCACCAGCAGGGCCCCAGACAGTGGGCCGCAGACGCACAGACCGTCTTCCTCACACGTGTGCTTTAAGACAAAAACAGTAACCACCCGGGACTCCTGCCAGAGGTTCCACACCAGCCTTCTGAGGCCGTGATCCGCGATGCTGCAGAGAACCTTTCATATCCCAAGTTTACAAGCCTTTCTAAGTATTTGGTTGTTTCTGTTTACTTGAACGGCCCATGTTGTTGGTGCCCAGCCCCTGCCCCTGTCCATCCCGTGTTGCTTTCGTGTTTTGGTTTTGTTCCTGTTTTCAGCGAAACAACTCTGGAACCTCAATGGGCTGCTCTGCTCTGGAAGGTTCGTGGTGGGACCAGAGCTCTGAAAACCTTTACTCCTCGGTGGCGTCTCTCCCGGAAGGACATCGCCATGGCAGATGCTTGGACGTCGGTGGTGGCAGAACCAGTGCCTTCGTGGGGCCGACTCGCCAGCAGCAGTGGTTTCCCTGCCCACACCAGGGCAGGCGACACTGGCATCTCACAGACTCGTCTCAGACTTTCCCTCCTGCCTGCACGCCCTCTCATCTCTCCTCCACCTGCCTTGATCGTTTCCGCCTCTCTCTGTCCTTCGGAGCCTCCCGGGCTCACGCCGGCGACTGGTTCTGGCAGGAGGCTCAGCTGATGCATGCTGTTGGTCCTCTGTAGGTTCTGTAAATAGAGACAGCCTTTCTCAGTGCAATGTTTGCAGGGTACTTCTCAAACTGTAGCGGGAGCAGACACGTCAGCTCTTTTGGACATGGAAAATGTTTCAAACTTTGAGAGTCTTCGGGGAAGCCTAGTGGTTAGTGTTGTCACTGTCGAAATCTAAAAAGCGGGCAGGATCCTTTAGTCTTGGCTGCAGCGCTCCCGGCATGCCCAGTGCTCCTTGAAGATGTCTTCATTGGGACTTTTGTCTTTTCTTTTCTTTTTTTGCACTTCTGACGCTGGGTATCTCTGGCTGCAGATTTGATGTGGTTCCTCCCTAAACTGTGCATCCTGTTGTTAATAGGTACTGTACTGGGCTCCGTGTGTCACTGGGGTAGGACTATATTTTAATACTGTTCCTAACATTTCATTTTACTAGCAAGAAATCCTTGATTTCATTTTATCCTTTGTAATTCTAGACACTAGATGATAGTGTAGCCATACTGACATTTTTTAAAAAGGGATATATTTTCTTGCACAGTTGTTCAAAGAGAGACACGTCTGGGTCCTCAATGCTGCCCTTCGTTTTACAGGTACAAGCTTCTAGCTCAGACAGCCGAGACACGAGGCTGTCTCGAGTCTTACGCACTCTCGGGGCGTTGCTCTGAGCTGCAGACAGTGGGACTGTGATGGTACAGTGTGCACAGGTACTGTTCCAACAGACTGGGATTTTCTGTAATGAAACCTTACTTTGTATCAAAAGAAAAACAGACTTTAGTACAATAAATAAAGGTCAGTTTCTGTAACTTGTTGTGATGAAGGCGCCTGTACTTACTGTTTCCCGTCTTTTCCTGCTTCTTCCTAAATTCCTTCGTCCCTGGCAGCAGGAACCAGCTGATGTGTGGGCTCTTTCCAGCTCCAGTGTAATCAGTAGCCCCTTTTCCTGCTGCATCAGCCTCTCTCTGACTCCTTCCTCCCCTCCCATGCGACCATCCGTGCGTCCTTCCATCCGCCCATCTGTCCAGCACAGCATGGGTGCGCCTGCAACCAGGTGGCTGATTGCAAGACTCAGATCCTGCCCTCAGGTGCTCACATTCAGGCCTGCAGGTTTGGGCCCTGGAAAGCAAAGGGGAAGGGACCCCATAATGTTCCCAGTCAAGGCCTTGTCTGCAGGAGGAAGGCCCAGCCTGGAGTGAGGGGGCAGCCTGGCGGGGCTGTGACAATGCCCCCAGCACTGCAGGGCTCTCCGGAGCAGCCTGTGTTCCAGGGGTGGGGAGGCTGGGAGAAGTAGCCGGGATGCCAGGGCTGTTGCAGTAAAGGCTCCGAGGCCTGGGGCACTCAGGAGCCCTCCTCTTCTCTTGTGTGGAGGAGCTTGGGGGCCTGGAAAAGCCTCTTGCTGCTGTGGGGACAGGCCAACTGCTGGTCCTTTCCTGCAGGTTCCATCATGGACCCGCACTCAGCCTCACCTGTGGTCCGCTGGCTGGGACCGAGGGCACAGCCCTACCCACATGCATCCAGCCACAGAGCTGCCCGCACCTCTTTGGCAGCCCAGACGCAGCGCCGTTCTCAGGGGGCAGTTGCTGTGACAATTTTGTCACCTACAGGGTAAATATATGCAGGGAATGCTGCTTGTTTCGGGAACGGGTTCTTTTAAAGAGCTCAGTCATGTTGCCCAAAACGTAACAGTTTGCACTTGGGACATTATTGCTGGAGGCTAATTCCAGCATGTCATAATAAATGCAAGGAGTTCATCAAAAGGTTGATGGAACTTGAGGCTTCAGCAGGGCTGAATCATTACCTGCTGCTGGAATAGCTGAAAGCATTTCCCCAAACCTGAAGATCTGCACATATTATAGCCTGCTGCCTGACAGCTGAGGGCAGTTCCCCAACCTGATCATCTTACTGTTTACCAAACTTTACCTTTGATATGTATATCTGCTTTGCTAGAGGACAAAATGTGGGAATAAAAAGCCCTGGGTGCAGAGATTCGAGGAACTTAGTTACTAAAGCTAAGCTTCCTCTGGCTCCCCCAAAATGCCTTCCAATTTATATTTCATGTCTAGTGTCTAGTCTCTATTAATTTACTCGCAGTCCTTTCAGATTCCTGAATCCAATCTAAATGCTTGAGAACGACCCTGGCACATTATGAGTAATTTCGTTTTCTTTAGATGTATTTTCCAAATTTTCTATGAGAAACTTGGTTTTCTTTTATAATTACAAGGCAAAATTCATTCCACCTTTTAAAAATGGAGGGAGGGCCAGTCAAGTTGCTGAGCCCACACACTTTGGGGATGCACCAAGGCCGTGCAGGGCAGCCTGGGAGGGGATTCCTGCTCTGCTCTGAGCCACTGAGACCAGGTGGGGGTGGGGTGGGGGGCACTGTTCCCTGAGTCTCCCCCAGTTCGGTGTCTGTCGTATGCAGGCTCAGGTCTTTCTGGAAAGGGAGAGCTGACAGCTCCAGCCAGGAGGCCTTGGTCGGTTGCTCCCGGCCTTCAAAGACAGCACAGACTGCGTGATCGCCAAGGCCCCTTCTTGTGCTGACGCCTGTGCCCACCTCCCCCAGCCCTGCAGAGGCTGAGCAAACCCCAGTTCCAGGAGCCCTGACGCATGTGGCTTGCGGGAGGCTGGGGGCGAGTTAGAGGCCGGATGCTTAGGAACAGAAACGGAAGGAGTCTGGGTTAGGAGCTAAGCAATGGCCCAAAGCCTCGGGCCTCTTCTTGGCTGAGAAAAATCTCTGAGGCTGAGCAGAGCAGCCAACTGCAGTTTGGTGCTAGGAAGCTGAGCTGCTGCCCTCAGTGAGTTGACAGGGTAGAGGGCCACCTGGGTCACGGATGCCAACCGAGGAAGCACAGGGTGGGGCTCAGAGGCAGCGGAACTCCCCCTGGGGAAGCTGGGCTGGCCTGGGAGTGACGGTCCTGTTGCAGGGGAAAGGCTCCGAGCCTGGGCCTTGGGCACCTGGCCTCCGAGACTCCCTTCTCCTGGGAGTCTAGCCTGTGAGTGTCCTCGCTCTCCCTTCCTCAGTCTGTGCTCTCCTCTGCTCACGCCTTCTGGAACATGGTCTCCAGCCTCTCAGTGTTGCCCCTGCAGTTCTTGCTGTTACGAGTTTGTGTGTGTTTTAACCTGTGAAATGTGTCACACACACACAAGGACATCTATAGTATAAATGTATGTTCCAAAGAATAAGATGGATGTTGTCTCTAAGGAGCACAACACTACCTTAGAAGCCACCTTACGCCCAGCCCAGCTGAATTCTCCCCATTTTCCACCAAGTAGTTGCTTACTGACTTGTGGTTTAATCATGTCTTTGTTTCCTGTTTTTACCCCCCACTGGAGATACCTTGAAACAGTTCAGTTTTGAAAACACCAGGCATCAAGCACAAATTTAGCCACGTGGGGGGAGCACTCCTTTGTCCCTTTAGATGAAGTTGGCCAGAAAAAGGAGTGCGACCTGTGGGTCAGAGTGAAGCTCAGCCGCCCGGGGAGTTTATAAGAGCCCCTCTGGGGGTCAGTGAGCAAGGACTTGTAGGAGTCCTGGGACCAGGGGGCGTCACACAATGAGTTCAGGTGGCAGCGCTCTCCAAGGACCAGGGCCTCACTGTCTGGCAGAAGTTTGGTCAGTGGAGGGAGAGCTTAAATATGGAATTCAGGAAGGCCTGTGAAACAAATTTCCTCCATTCCAAATTCCAGGGCTACTCCTGGGAAACTTTCTCACCAAAATCGTAAGACAGAATTTCAGAACTAGGGGCTGGGCCCCTCTCCAGCCAGACAGCTCTGCTCCGCCCTGCTGCTGTGCTGGTCTGCTCCGCTCTGCTCTGGGCGGACGGCTTCAGTGTTGCAGTGTTCCAGCTCAACTGGGGGGACTAGTCTTCAGTCTTCAGAAAGGGCAAGAGCAGTTTCAGACCAGAGGGGACCTGACTTATATACACAGGAAAACCCACTCCTGATCCCTGATTGGCCCATCCTCATGCAAATGAGGACTCAAATTCCTTATAGTTTGATCCAAAAGGCACTGACTGTCCTGATTGAAGCTGCTCTGATTGGTCAGTGAAGAAGCTGATGGGGCTATAGCTGTGCAGCTCTGATTGGATGGGGGAAACCTCAGTCCTATTGGTTGAAATAGGATTCCAGGAACCCCTTAGTAAGGCTGGCTCATATGGCAGAAACAGTGCAGGGGGTGGTAGTTCCGTGCACCCTCCTCTCCAAGGGGCAGGTGACGGGAGAGGCCTGTGTAGAAATGACTGCTGGGCTGTTTTTTACAGTTGAGCCCAGTGAGCCAGCGGGAGCCCTTCTTGTAGGCACCTTCTCTCTCAGGGTCCACAGTGATAACGACGAGTTGAACAGTGCTGCTCTGCACATGGCCTGCAAGAGTAACTCCTGTGTGTAACTGTCCAAGCAACCAGGAAAGAAAATGCCAGTTTACCTCCGACAATGAAAGCAGGGGGGCTCGGATTCGGCCCGACAATGCCAGCAAGAGGAATGGGCCTCTGTTCTGCTGGACCGTGGGGGTCGGAATGCACTGGACATCGATGGCATCACTGCTCTCCACTGTGCTGCCATGGGTCCACCTGCTTTCGGCTTCTAAAATAACTTTGCAGTCGTTGCCTCTCTGCTCTCCCCTTATTTCTAGATTGATGTATTTTTAAAAGAAATCCTCTTCCTGCCGGAACCGGTTTGGCTCAGCGGATAGAGCGTCGGCCTGTGGACTGAAAGGTCCCAGGTTCGATTCCGGTCAAGGGCATGTACCTTGGTTGCGGGCACATCCCCAGTAGGAGGTGTCAGGAGGCAGCTGATCGATGTTTCTCTCTCGTCGATGTTTCTAACTCTCTATCTCTCTCCCTTCCTCTCTGTAAAAAATCAATAAAATATAAAAAAAAATTTAAAAAAGAAATCCTCTTCCTATATTTACTCTTAGGTTTTACGCCGCCGCAAGGAAAAACCGTGAGTCCAAACAGAGACCAGATTAAACAGGCTTTATTGGGAGCACATGGGCGGGTTCACCTGCTCAGAGAGGGGAGCCGGAGAAGCCGTGCCAAACCTGGGCAGGGGCAAGGTTTTATACTTTTCTGAGGCCATTGTTGCTGGCCGAAACTGGTGGCAGTCGGGGCTTTCCAGGGTCAGGTGAAACCTGCGGTCTGTCCTGTGGTTTGGTCATTTTCCGGGAGCTGTTTGTCCGGCAGGAATTTTTCACCGGGGTGGGGTGGTTTCCAGACGTCAGTGTGGACAGGTCAGCTTCTCACCGGCCCAAGAGAGGGAGGGGGTCCTTTCACCCCGGGGCAGGGTGCCAGCGAATACCAGACATTCCGGACTCTCTATGATGGGATAAGAGGACGACGTGATCATCTGGCTGCTTCCTGCTGACTAGGGACGTCGGGGGGAATAGAGAGGCTCCGAATGTTCCGTGTTGCTAGGCAGATGCCGCAGGGGGGCGGGGGAAGAGGGAAAAAAAAGCTACGAGGGGGTGGTCCGAGGAGGAGAAGGTTATGGATGCGTGGAGTTTAGTTAAAATATCCCGCCCCAGTAGGGGGACAGGGCAAGTTGGGATAATGAGGAAGGAGTGTGAAAAAAGGCGGTCTTGGAACTGGCAGGCTAAAGGAGTTGTTTGCCTGGGGGTTGAGGGGGACCCATCTATCCCCACAACTGAGATCTGGGAAGGAATACTAAAGCCCGAATGAGTGGGGAGGACCGAGTAGGTAGCCCCCGTGTCTACCAAAAAGGAGATAGACTTACCCGCTACCTGGAGAACTACCCTGGGCTTGGCGAGGGTCACCGGAGTCGTGGAGCCAGGGCTACTTCATTCATCCGCCAGCCCGAGGAGCTCCATTGCTGGGTATACCTGGTTCTCAAGCCCCCCACATGGAGATGTAGAGGGTCGAGCCAGGGTCGGACAATCCGACTTCCAGTGCCCAGAGCGTTTGCACAGAGGACAGGGCTTTGTTGGCGGCCGGGGCTGGGGGCACGATTTGGCCCAGTGGCCTTCTTTACCACATTTGAAGCATGCCCCTGGTGGGGATCGGAACCCACCCTTTGATGGCTGGCGCCGACCCAGTTCCCCTGTCGGCCGCAGAGCCGCCACCAGAGCCTGGGTCTGAAGGGATACCTTCTCACGGAGCCGCTCCTGTCGGGCGGCTTCTGCCGTCTCCTCCCAGGCATTAAAGACTTTAAAGGCCATTTTTACCAGATCCTGTATGGGGGTTTCAGGGCCCTCCTCAACCTTTTTGAGTTTCTTTCTGATATCAGGAGCAGATTGGGAAATAAAGTGTGAGGCCAGGACAGTAGCCCCGTTGGAGGAGCTAGGGTCAAGACGGGTGAATTTTATGAGGGCCTCTTGAAGGCGATAAAGAAAAAGGGCAGGGTTTTCATCAGCTTGTTGGGTGATTTCTCTTAATTTATCATAGTTTACTACTTTGTTGGAGACAGCATCCATCCCTCTGAGGAGGTATCTTAGCAGGGTGTTACGGTTAGGGATGTTAGAGCCTTGCCCGGTCTGGTAATTCCATAAAGGATCCTCCCGGGGAACAGCCTGCTCTCCTATGGGGACAGTGGGATCTACTTCATGGTCCCGGTCAGCCTGGTGTCGAGCCGCGGCGATGATACGTTCGCGCTCATCTGGGGTGAGGGAGGATGAAAGGATGACATGTACATCATGCCAGGTTAAATCATATGTCTGAGTTAAGTATCGAAATTCTTTTATATATGAGGTCGGATCAGCAGAGAACGATCCTAGGCGTTTCTCAGTTTGGGAGAGATCTTGGAGTGAGAAGGGGACATGAACCCGGACCAGACCTTCGGCCCCCGCCACCTCGCGGAGGGGGCAAAGAGGGGCCGGGGTTGAAGAATGTGAGCGGGTATGAGAGGCAACTGGAGAGGAGAGCGAGGACGGTTGAGGTTCGGGTTCCTGAGCTGGGGATCTCGGGGGAGGAGAAGGGACAGAGGGGGTTTCGGGGACGGCAGGAGAAGTTGGGGGGCGAACGGCTCGGTCAGAGGGACGGTAAGGAGGAGGAGAGGAGAGGAGGTCAGTGAGGTCAGGGTTGAGCAGGGAGAACAGAGGTCGGGGCGGGAACGTATGTCCCAAAAAGCCTGGACGTAGGGGACCTCAGAATCTTTGCCTGTGCGCCGGCAGTAATTATCCAAGTCTGTTAGAACATTAAAGTCAAAGGTGCCAGTTGGGGGCCAGCGGGACTGGTTATCTAGAGGATATTGAGGCCATTGTTGTTGTGAGAGAGAAACTAAGCGTTTGGCCTTGAGTGTCTGAGTGTACCCCAATTTAGAAAAATTTTTAAGGAGACACCCTAGAGGTGTCTTAGGATCTGGCCTGGACTCTGAGACTCCCATAGTTGAGGGGTTTCCCGCTCCCCGAGATTAGAGACAAAGCACCAAGGGAGGCGTCCCACCGATTGGTACAGAGTCCCGGTTCTGGGTTGGGGTCTGAAGAGGACCAAGGACGTCTCCTTTGTCCTCAGAGACCGGACAGTGGCCCTCTGAGGGCGGAGGAGTTCTCTCGGCACGGCCGCGACTTAGGACGAGAGGCTCCGGACGGATCTCGGAGAGCAGGAAGGAAAGGGAGGGAGGTTTCCCGTGTGACTTACTGGAGATGGAGTCCGGGGGAAGTCCTGGCCGAGGTCCGGGGCGGCAAACCGACTCGGACCCCGGCACCTCGGAGTCTGGGAGTTAGCCCGGGCGAGCTGCCGCTGCCCACTGCTTCCCAGGTCGCAAGAGGAGACCGGGGCGAGGATCGTCCGAGTCCGAGACCCACTCCCGGGTTTCGGCACCAAATCTTAGGTTTAACGCCGCCGCAAGGAAAAACCGTGAGTCCAAACAGAGACCAGATTAAACAGGCTTTATTGGGAGCACACGGGCAGGTTCACCTACTCAGAGAGGGGAGCAGGAGAAGCCACGCCAAACCTGGGCAGGGGCAAGGTTTTATACTTTTCTGAGGCCATTGTTGCTGGCCGAAACTGGTGGCAGTCGGGGCTTTCCAGGGTCAGGTGAAACCTGCGGTGTGTCCTGTGGTTTGGTCATTTTCCGGGAGCTGTTTGTCCGGCAGGAATTTTTCACCGGGGTGGGGTGGTTTCCAGACGTCAGTGTGGACAGGTCAGCTTCTCACCGGCCCAAGAGAGGGAGGGGGTCCTTTCACCCCGGGGCAGGGTGCCAGCGAATACCAGACATTTACTTTTTATTATTATTGATTTCAGAGATGGGAAGGGAGAAGGAGAGAGAGATAGAAACATCAATGAGAGAGAAACATTGACCTGCTGCCTTCTGCATGCCCCCACACTGGGGATTGAGCCCGCAACCCAGGCATGTGCCCTGACCGGGAACTGAACAGGCGACCTCTGGGTGCATGAGTTAATGCTCCACCACTGAGCTACACTGGCTGGGCTATTTACTTTGTTTTAATAGAGGAACAAAATTAAGTTTATTTATCAACCTGCCTTTTTAACCCAGAAGTAAGGCTTCTACCTTATCATTTTCCTTTACTAGCATATTACTTTCTGTGGGGCCTGGAAGGGCCTCGGATGCATACCTCATTCCTTTCAGGCGCCTCCCCTTCCAGTTTGTGGGTGTCAGTCAGGCTTCAACAAGAGAGGCAGAACCAGTACAGAATATATGTAAATGTGCAGATTTATTACAAGCAATTTGCTTATGGATTGTGGGTGCTGGCTAAGCAAGCCTGAAACCCACAGGGCCTGTGGCCAGAACGGAAGACCACAGGCAGGTGGAACTCACAGGCGAAGTTTTCTGAGGCCTACCAGAGGGAAAGTGTGAGCAGGATGGGTTCCACAGGAGCGGGTGAGACTGCTGTTCACAGGCGCAATTTCTTTTTTTCACGGAAGCTTCAGCTTTTAAGGCTTCTGCTTCTGAGGCCTTTCAACTGATTGAACCAGGCCCACCGACGTTATCCAGGATGCTCCCTGGGATTATCCGTAATGTCTCATTAGGGGCTTTTATTGCATCCGCCGAATCCCTTCACAGCAACACCTAGCGTAGTGTCTAATTCCGTAACGGGACTGCAGCCTAGCCGAGTTGACACAAGAAAACAAAAAACAGCCAATAAATTAATTAACCAGTTCTCAGCAGATGGCCATTTGGATGAAGTTTGTAGTTGTGTTTATAGACTTATTTAACTTTAGAGAAACTTCCATGTGGAGATTATAGTTTACAGATAAAGACATTGAGGCTTTAGGCCGTTAGAGTAAATTGCCTGAGTCCCCCACCCCCACCCCCTTTTTTTGCCATGTTACCTTTAGGATTGTCAACATAAGAAACATTCAAACCTATAGAGAATTTTTGTGAGTTTATTTGACCCAAATTGTCGTTACATCACACTCAAAAGAGGAGATGCAAGTGGTTGCATGAAATCCACTGGTGATAGATGAGGGAAATGGGAGAAAGCAACGTGGGGAAGCCTCTGGGACTGGATGAAAAGTAAAATGACAGACACATACATCTTTTACATACTAGTAGGTGGTTGTGGGATAGTTAATAGTCAACAATTAACTCAATAACAGTGAGGGGATTTATGGTCTCCACAGAGTGGTGTCTGGCTTTGAGGGGTCCGGAAAAAGGAAAATTACTTTGACATTCCAAAGATATGTTATCACAGATGCAAAAAGACATTAGACAGGTTCACTTAAGGTAAAGATTGACCTTTGTCAGGGAAGATGCCAGCCTAGGACATGACTACCTGCTATAAACTGCTTTTAGTTAAAAAGTTTTAATTTCAGACCATTCTTTGTGGTTACTTTAGGTCTCTGAGTTTGCAAGGCTACCACGCAGGCCTTCCCTGAGCTTGTCAGGTCAGCATGTGTCCCCTTTTTGTCCATACGTACCCCTTTTGGCCATAAATCAATCCAAAGGATGCAATGATGATCAACCTTTTGGTTGGATAACAAGGTCCCACAGTGCTAGGAAGGCTCATTCCTAGGAAATCTCAGTGTTAGTGTTGTCTTGCTGAGCAATGGATCATTGGGGATGGGGCAAGACCATAACCTTGGATGGAAGTCAAGGCCAAAGTTTTTTCCTCCAAAGTGAAAGTCAGGTAAATGGGAGGCAGTTAGGTCTTATGGGTCTTTATTAAGAAAAACTCTCTCAGTGGTTCTCAACCTTCCTAATGCCGCAACCCTTTAATACATTTCCTCATGTTGTGGTAACCCCCCAACCATAAAATTATTTTCGTTGCTACTTCATAACTGTAATTTTGCTACTGTTTTGAATCGTAAATATCTGATATGCAGGATGTATTTTCATTGTTCACGACCCACAGATTGAGAACTGCTGCTAGATTATTTCTAATCTACAAGCTATTGTGATCCAGGTTTTGTTACCTGTCTCACTTTTATATATTTTGCATCTAATATAACGTTCACTTATAGTTTTGAGGGCATAACACATACCTTTTTAGTTTTTATAATCTGACCATGAGATGGGTTTGAGAAAAGGCTAAAGAACAAGTATAATAATAATAATAATAGTAATTATTAGCAACATTAATTTGTAGGTATACAGGCCTTGTCAGTGTCTCTGGATGGCTGTCTGATGTTTGGGCTTTCCATCCTTGAAGAGTCTTTCATCTCCGGTAGGTAGGTAGAGGGTAGCATTAGAGACAGAGGCAGATGTCCATTTGCAGTTAGGCACCTGGTAAGGTCCCTTCCAACGCTGTCAGAGAGAGTCTTTAATAAGGGGATGAACATCTCCTGGTTGTAAGGTGTGGTCTTTGGAACCTTCGTCTGCTGGGAGCACACTGTGAAATGAATGTTACTACTTTATCAGTCCCTATAACCTTGTTAATGAGCCATTGATGATAACGCAGAATGTCTCCTTTTAGTTTCCTTACAGTTGGAAAACAAAAAGATTTAAAAATCAATACTTAAATCAGGATCATAAGAATATTCTCAGTTCATTTAGTCCCATAACCAATTTTTTTGTTTATTCTGATTATTTGCCAGTGTTTTCATGAATTCAGTTATTCCTTAGAGTTCTATAAATCTCCATCTAGGTCAAAGGTATGACCTGCTTAGAAACATCTAATTTAGAGCAGTTCAGAGTCCTTTTCATGTATTTTTCTAAAGATGTAACATATCTGCAAATGCATCAGAGTAAAACAATGACTGTCTATAAATGACAGAACTTAAAGTGGCATAGTTATAAGTTTGATTATAATGCAATTGATAAAAAAAAAACCTTGCTTTTTTGTAAGACATAACATTTCAAGACAACAATTTCTTGGTAAATAATAATTACTGTAGAATGACAGAGAATAATATAAAGTCCATATATATATTTAAATTCAATACCCAATTTCAATGTATAAAGAACAGATAATATGCAAGATTTTAACATGCTGCACATGGCTTATCGGCAGTGTACATTGAGCACTGGCAATAATTCATAAACTCCCAATGTCCAAAGTACCACCGCCGGATGCCCCCACAGGGAACCATCACATGTGGCTTGCCTGGTGTTACTGGCAGGACACTTGCTACCCCTGGGAGCTCCCTGTTAGAACTTGGCTTTGAATTTTTGCAAGTTCCTCCCTAGGGCAGGATGAAATGTTTATAACACCCACTTTAATAAAAATATATGTATACAAATAGAACAATTTTATTTTATTATTATTATTTTGGCGAAGCTTCCCATGTAATTTCAAGCATATTAAATAGGCCTAATTAGTTTAAAAGCTTTTCTTTTATAAGGAGAGATAATAAATCCTTGAGGTATTCCAAGGCCCATTGGAATAACTCAAAGTCATCTTTTAGTTAAAAAAGTCTCTTAAAACTTAAACTTTGAGAAAGTTGTCAAATATACTTAACCAAAATATTGTATCATAAATTCCTTGTCAATCTAGGTAAAACAAACGTATTTTATGGTAATAACTCTAAAAGGCATGAATCAAACTGGTTTTAATATTAAATATTTTGTCCAGACCACAGAATCCTGCTTAACCTAGATAAGTATTTAATCTCTTTAGGCCACTAAAATATCATACCCTAGTAATGCCATTCAGAGGCAGAAAACACATCCTATCTAATAAAAGAGAAACATGGTAATTAGTGTATGACCGCTACCCTTCCCATTAGCTAATCAGGGCAATATGCAAATTAAATGCCAGCCAAGATGGCGGCCGGCAGCCAGGCAGCTTAAAGTGAACATGAGGCTTGCTTGCTTCAGTGACGGAGGACTCCAATGTTCCCTGCCTGCCGCGGCACCCCTCTGAGCTGCAACTCTAAGCAACTATGTAACAAATATAGAAGCTAAACAAAACCCCAGAAACCTGCTTTAGTCCATCTGGCTTCAGCCAGCAGGATCGCAACATTATTTCAAATACAGAAGGTAAACAAAGGCCAGAAACCTGCTTTCAGCAGCAGAGGCCTAAGAGCTGGAGCCAAGCCTCAAAGCTAAAGCTGGCCCAGAATAAAAAAATAAATGAAAAAAGGAGCAGTTGGGAGCTTCAGTCACTCGCCAGCCTGAAAACAGCCCTCAGCCCCTCACCCAGACTGGCCAGGCACCTCAGTGGGGACCCCCACCCTGAAGGGTGTGTGACCAGCTGCAAAAAGCCATCATCCCCTCACCCACGCTGGCCAGGCACCCCAGTGGGGACACCCACCCTGATCCAGGACACCCTTCAGGGCAAACCAGCCGGCCCCAACCCGTGCACCAGGCCTCTATCCTATATAGTAAAAGGTTAATATGCCTCCCAGCACCAGGATCAGCTGAGCCAAGAGGCCTCCTGGCACCAGGATCAATGTGACAGGGGGCAGCGCCCAAACCCCCTGATCACCCTGAGGCTCTGTGTGTGACAGGGGGCAGGGCCACAACCTCCCTATCTGCCCTGATTGGCCCTGCTCTGTGCGTGACAGGGTACGGAGCCCCAACCCCCCTGATGGGCCCTGCTCTGTGCATGACAGGAGGCAGCGCCCCAACCCCCTGATTGGCCCTGCTCTGTGTATGACAGGGGGTGGCGCCACAACCTCCCCATTGACCCTGCCTTGAGTGTGACAGGGGGCGGTGCCCCAACCCCCCAATCGGCCCTACCCTGAGCGTGACTGAGGGTGGCATCGCAACCTCCCAATCCGCCCTGCTCTGTGCATGACAGAGGGCGGCGCCCCAACTCCCCAATCGGCCCTGCTCTGAGCCCGACCAGGGGCTGCACCTAGGGATTAGGCCTGCCCTCTGCCACCCAGTAGCAGGCCTAAGCCAGCAGGTCGTTATCTCCAGAGAGGTCCCAGACTGCGAGAGGGCACAGGCCGGGCTGAGGGACCCCCCCCCCCCCCCCAGTGCACAAATTTTTGTGCACCGGGCCTCTATTTTATATATATAAAAGGCTAAGTGACTATTCGACCATCTGACTAGTAGCTATGATGCACACTGACCACCAGGGGGCAGACACTCAATGCAGCAGTTGCCAAGCTGCAGTGACTTGGCAACAGCAGTTCTCAGGTGACACACTCCTGAACCAGAGAGGAGGGAGCCTGATTCCAGGGTGCATCACTGGAGAACCGCCTTCTTGCAATCTGGGACCCCTTGGGGGATCTCAGAGAGCTGGTTTCGGCCCAATCCCTGCAGGCCAGGCTGAGGGACCCCACCTGCCAGAGGGACCCAACTTACTCCATAGATGCCCTTTGAGCCCTAGCGCTGCCCCAGGTGCAGCCAGCCAGGGTGGGACCATGGGAGATTGGCTCCAGGGCGTGTCCGGCCCTTCTTGCTCAGTCCTTCCCCACCTGCCACCTTCTAATTAATTTTCTTTTAATGTGCATGAATCCATGCACCAGGGCACTAGTTACATATGTACGTAGACAAACGCATAAAGACCATACACATAATTTGAGTTCCTAATTTTTGTAGAGAAGGCACAAGATTTTCTTATTTGCTTTTCACATCTTTTAAGAAGACTAGAAAAGGGGAGGGAAGTTCTAAATGCCAAGCAGATAGATCTGTTGAGACTTTCAGTGAAAGTGTCAAGGGCTATGAATGAGCAGTGGCGACAAACAAAGACTTGGCTACTATCTAAGGAATTAAGCAACAGGAGAGAGCCAGGCTGTGTTTCTTTCTTTATAAGCTTAAAACTTTCACAAACTTTTATAGTCTTCACAACCTTTTACGAACCTTTCTGCAATTTTCACAAACCTTCTTACCCATTCAGAAATAAGTATCCTTAACACAACTCACTTTCTTCCTTTTCCCTCAAAAATGAATTTCTATACCTCATGCCTTCTATGACCAAAACCATATAACTTTTTTCCAATTTAATTAGAATTTCTAATTTTTAGAAACTTCAATTTCCAATGATAACCAAAAATCTAAGCAACTAGTATTCCCTAGATTGACTTTTATGAAAAAATTTCATAATCTTTATAAACATAGATTTCTCAATTGGCACTTTCAAGAAACACACCTCTAACAAAGCATTAGGTATTTATATCAGTAGCTCCAAGTTTCCCCCACAGCCCCTCTGCAGCAAAAGCCCAAAGCAGGTGAACCCAAGACTCATCTGCACAATCAATGTTTTAGTATTTCATGTTATTTCAAAATATCTAGAGATATAATAAATTTATCAAATTTACTAATTTAGAAAGGAATCGCTGAAATGAGTTAAATGGATTTGCTTAGATGGCTAAGTTTTTTTCTTTTGAAAAGAATCACCTTCCAACATTCGCATTTTATTTTAAATAACTTTTTTATTGTTAAACAAAGCAAATAAGTGCAGAAGCCAAACAGCAGGGTTAAAGTTAAACTATAGTTTCTACCTGAGATGATTGCTGCCATACTTCATTCCCCACTGGTTTTATGCACATGAGTCAAATCTTGGACTCATCCTTATTAGTTAGGGGATTGTACTGTCCCTTAACTATAAGTAGTTTGACTGAATTAATTTTTCTAAACTGCCAGCTTGGCACATTTAGTTTTCTATTTACTTACCCCACTTTTTTTAAAAAAATAAATCTTTATTGTTCAGATTATTACAGTTGTTCTCCTTTTTTCCCCCATAGCTCCCCTCCACCCAGTTCCCACTCCACCCTCTGCCCTTCCCCCCCCCCCCCCCCACTGTCCTCATCCATAGGTGTATGCTTTTTGTTGCCGGGTCAAAGGTCATACACATGGAAAATGTAGCTATTTCCATCCGCACCATGTCCCTGTGTTCGGAAAGGTCTCTCATGACTTGTTCATGCTCTACTCAGAAAGGGTACGAAGACACGTAACGGCTTTTTAAAATAATGTGTCCTCTTATGTTTAAAATGAGGATTTCATTACCAAAAGTGAGGAGAAAGCAACACTACAGCTGCTCTCGCCCCTCTCGCCCTTCGGGTGATAGTTGTGCTTGGGGCTGCGCGCTGGTTTGTGGTCCGTTGATGAAGCCGTCTGGGCAGCTTGCGTGGTTCTGCCGGCTTCCCAGGGGCTGTCTCAGCCTCACAGGGGCCATCTCAGCCTCACAGGGGCCGTCTCAGCCTCACTGGGGCCGTCTCAGCCTTACAGGGGCCATTTTCAGCCCCACTGGGACCATCTCAGCCCCACTGGGACCATCTTAGCCTCACAGGGACCGTTTCAGCCTCACTGGGACCATTTCAGCCTCACTGGGACCGTTTCAGCCTCACCGGGACTGTTTCAGCCTTCCAGGGGGCACCACAGCCTCGCAGGGGGCGCCACATCCCACATTGGGGTGAAGGTGCGAGTCAGAAGCTCCTCTCACTGTCTCTCCTGCTGGAAGTTTCTGAGAGCCGTCTGCAAATGCTAGACATCATACTTTAACTGGTCAACATGAAGTTTGGCTTTCTGTCTTTTGTTGGGCGGCTCCTTGCTGGACAAAATCTCCAGGCTTTCTAGCTGGCTGAATATCTGGTATGCTTGCTTGGGTTTCATTTTCTACTAAGTGCACAGACTGCTTGTCTGCCGTCTCCCGGCGTCCATGTGAGACTGGATCTGGTGGACCTGCTTGTGCGTTTGCTGGTACAGCGGTTCCATGTTGCTGGCCCCGCCTGGTCCGGCTCTGGCTTCCTCCGAACCTGAGTCTGCTTCTTGAGTGTGTCCCTTATGGGTGTGAGGAGTTGAAATCTGCCGTTTGTTGGGTTACGCTGCAAAAGCGCAAGTGGTTCTTTTTGTGCCACTGGCACAGCTTGGGCGGGGATGTAAATTGAGTAGGGCAGGGTCTCAAGGAATCACCAGGGTGGAGCAAGCAGCAATGGCGTCTCTGAGACTCCTCTGAGTGCCGGCAAGCAGCTCCGCGAGAGAGCCACCCTTACAAGGCCATCCCGCCTCTCCCCGTAGGGGTCTGGGACCCAGAATCCCGCCCCAAACAAGCTCAGTGGATTCGAGAGTTTGTAACCCCTTCCGATTGAAAAAAACCACGCATCCAGTTGCAACCCGCCTGGCGTACGACTCCATACCTCTATTCTTGGCGCCTCTGCATATCCTGCTCAGTCTCAATGCGCTTCTTTCTTTCCTTCCAGTTGTAGAACTTCCACTGGGCCAGCTTTTCCATGGTTCTGAATGATAGTTGTTTGTCTTACAGTTGGTAGTTTCAATGTTGTGGGAGGCAGCACGCACAGGTCTATACCTTATGCCACCATCTTGGTTCTGCAATATTCACATTTTAAAAGATGTCCCACATAAGAGTTCTTGATGAAATCCAGCTATTTGCATTTCAAAAGCCCTAGGACTTTGGTTTCTTCTTCTTCTTCTTTTTTTTTTTTTAGGACTTTGGTTTCTTAAAGTCAATTATCTATAACCTCTTGAGATGAGTAGGGGAGCTCATGGAGGAGGGTAACGGATTTATTGGGTTTTGGATGTTCTCAAACCACACCTGTGGCCATGTAAAGACTGCATTTGTAAAACAAGGACAGCACATATTTATTTATTTATTTATTTAACCTCAATAATTGGGTTGCCACCCAAATGTTAGCAATGGGCTGACAAATCCATTCACCCATTTTTGTAGTGTTTATTCATCTGGGAATATTTTTCTAGTTTATAGGCAGCACATAGCTTAGGGTCACCTCTGAGAGCTATAAAGCCTTGGGTATATGGAACCTCTGTCCATTTCCCTTGGTAATGGTAAAACAGGTCTACTGCAAAATAAGCTAAATCATTTCATTTTGCTTCCACGGTGGCCTCTTTAGAATGCCCTGGAATTTTGATAATTGCCAATTGTTTTAATTTCTGTATGACATGTAATCATTCTGCAACCTATTTTCCATTCTTTATGGGCTGCCTTTGAAAATTAAGAAGTCTTGCTGTTTCCACAACATTCTAAAGTTGTGAGCTACACCAAAGGCACAGCTACCCTTATACCAGTGATGGCGAACCTATGACACGCATGTCAGAGGAAACACACAAACTCATTTTTTTGGTTGATTTTTCTTTGTTAAATGGCATTTACATATATGAAATAAATATCAAAAATATAAATCTTTGTTTTACTATGGTTGCAAATATCAAAAAATTTCTCTATGTGACACGGCACCAGAGTTAAGTTAGGATTTTTCAAAATGCTGACACGCCGAGCTCAAAAGGTTCACCATCACTGCCTTATACCATTGTAATAATCTGGTTATTACTGAACAGAAAAGGAGCAAAGGGGAAGACTAAAATAATATATGCATGCCATACAGCTTTGCTAGTTTAACATTCTCTAAGTCTATTTCCCCGCTGACCAATGGGGGAAGGGATTGGACAAAGGCAGTTTAGATGCATACCCGGTAAGGTCTGAGTGATGTAGAAAGGTGCTTACCTGTCTGTCAATCACACCTGGAAGCGAGTCAGTGGCCAGGAGGGCGTGGCCACTGCCAGCATGCAAAACGTGAATATTTAAATTTCTAGACAAAGGACCACGCTCTTTTCTCTTGCCTACACGCCTGTGAGTCCTGTTGCAGGGGCTGCACTCCCAAGTCCATGTGGTCCACGGCCATGTGGGGCTCCACACAATGAACTAATGGACTTTAATGAGCTTGGCTGCTACCCTGGCCCTCCTCCAATGCGGCACAGACTCTCTGGACACCGGCCCTCCTTTGGCTCAACTGGAAGCCCAGCCACACCTTTCTCAGGACTGGTCCAAGGGGCAGGGGACTTTGGAACCCGAGGAATGTAACTCCATGCAAATAAAGCCTTTACCACATCTCATTCTCGTGCGAATCTTAGAAGACTCATTTTCTAAAGGTATCATAGGGACCTTGTTCCCACGAGTGACAGGGAAGTTTGTATCTCCAGGGACACTAATGATAGGGGCAGAAATAGAACGATGGGGACCAACTAGAATTTAAGAAACGTTAATCGTGCTCTGTTAACCGTGATTGTTTTGTTCTGATTGAAGAAGGCACATTCTAACCTGGCTGGGTGTTGCATGCAAGGACCTGGGAGCTCACCCGGAAATGCGGCCCCTCCTCCACACCTGGGAGCTGTACCATGGAAAGATTAACAACCTACTTGCAGAAACCAGACCCCCCCAGCCCGTTGCATACCCGCAGGCCTTTGCAAAAGCCCAGCCTGCATTACCTGTAAACTGCCCATTTGGCATACCCTTTTGCCTACTTCCCCAAGTAATTGTCCTTCTACCCAATATAAGCAACTGGCCTATGGTGGGGGGCAGAGCAGGTTTCTGTGGATGACCTGCTGCTCTCCCATACTGCAGGCACTATTGGAATAAACGCTCATCTAGAATTTAACCCTGTCTCTGCTGAATTGGCTCAAATAGTGAGAGGTAGCCTGGCCCCATTGAGGATCCGGTTACGAGGCTATTACTGAAAAATATCGGCAGGCACAGGAATGGCTGATAAGGTATGTGGATGTGGAACTGCAGGATGCCTGGGAATAACTCCCACATTTAGCTCCAAGATTTTGTACAAATCTCCATGTTTTTTCTACTTGGTTTATTTATTAGAAGGATGGGAGAATTACAGGGGCTCGACAATGGAATTATAAGCTCTCCCTTTTTATGGTAATTTTAATTTCTCCCAAACTATTAATGAGAAGGGGAAATGCCTTCTTGTAGTCCTCAGAGCAGCCGTGCTCGTTTCTGTTTGTGTCTGTTTTTAAATCCGATTTCAGTTTCCTTTCACCCTCGCAGTGGACAGACTTCTTCACGGGCGTTTCTTGTGGACCTCATTTGGAATCCTGTTGCTTTGGCTCCCAGAAACCGGGAGGTATATTGATGGCAATGCGTTAGTGAAAGGGCAGGAACCAGGCCCCTCCTTTTCTTTGTGGGGGGGGGCTTCTCCCAGTTTGTTAGCAGCACCTGGTAATGACGCCCCGAGGCTGCTGGCTCCTCTGCTCACACAGGGCCCAGTCAGGCTGCACTCTCCCTCCCTCCTCCCTGCTGCTGAGCAGCCTCAGGGTGATGCCCACTAAGGAGTCTCCGGTTAGCGAGGAGCTGAACTAGGATTCCTCCTCCCCGTCCCCCGTCACGGCTCCTGCACCCCTTCACAAAGACCTCCCCTTTGAACGCTTCATAACTTCTGTCCTGAGCCTAAGTTACAGGCATGGGAAAATGCTGATACAGCAAGTCCTCGGTGTATCTGCTTGACCACCTCGTGGAAACCAAACAACTGTAACTTTTCAAGATAACCCTCGGCATCTAGTCACAGCTGAATCGCTAATTTAACACAACCTTCTCCCTCCCTCCCTTATTGTTCCGCAACAGCAACTGCTGACTCTTTCAAAGCCCAAGCTCCTTTCCTCAAGCTGGTATCGCTCTATCAGTGCCTGGCCCTTTCCTCCCTTGGAGAGTAAGACACATTTCTTCTTCTTGGTGGATTCGTTCACCATCCGCATCACTGGCCATCCTAACAGAAGAGCCAGCATTACATGTACCAACAGTTAAATTTCTTTGAGAACCCATCAGGGTCCTGGATAAGACTGAGAATAATTGCTGGTTCCTCTCTAGCTGAAACCAACTTTTCTTCAAAGGGAGCCAGTAGAATTCCTTTTATGATTTTCCCTTCAGTCAGCAGAGAGTGGTAGTGGAGGAGATAGAAGGGAAGCAAGAGGGAGGGAAAGGGCAAGTCCAAACAAGGAAGCTCAGAGAGCACAGATATGGTAGAGGAGCTATAGAAGAGGGAAGAATAGGGTGTAGGCATTTATTAGCTTCCGAAGAGTTCAGAGACCATCTTTAACATTTTTTATTGTGTTTTTTTTTTAATGTTTTTTATTGATTCTTACAGAGAGAAGAAGGGAGAGGAATACCTGAGATTCGGGTTGGAGGAGGACATCCCCTTTATCTTTGGAGCTGAATGAGTTCAGCTCTCACTTATACAGCGAAGGTTTTTGCTCAGACTCTCAGAAAGCATTTCCAATGGAAAAGCCAAAGTTAAAAACCAGTCACCCATTTTTCCTCCTATCTACCTTAGCCTGGGTTCTGTCAACCCCTAAACTTAGTTCTACCTCGAGAGTTTAAAAGTACAGCTCAGATAAAGTCAGACCCTCTGCCACAAGCAAGGGAAGGTCCAGGATCCTGGAGACAACTCACCCAAGTTCACATAAAGTGACGGGGGGCCAGCAGGCTCAATGAGTCTTTTGCTGGATGCTAGCACCCACTGGGCCTGGGTCCACAGGGTGGTCCTGGGTAAGTTTCTTTGGAATCCTGATGACTATGCTAAGTGAAAGTCAACATAAACATTCAAATCAACAGAGAATTTTTGTGAGTTTATTTGAGTTAAATTGTCTACCATTGCAGGAAGCAAAATCTTAACAGATTGAGATAATGCTCCAGAGAACGGTAGTTTTGCACCTTATTTTAACATTACTAGAGGCCCGGTGCACAGAATTTCGTGCGGGGGCGGGGAGGAGGGGTGTACCTCAGCCCAGCCTGCGCCCTCTTGCAGTCCAGGACCCCTTGGGAGATGTCTGCTAAGCCAGCACTTGGACATCCCTCTCACAGTCCGGGACCCCTCGCTCCTTTCTGCCCACCTGCAGCAAAGGTGGAAGTGGCTCCCGCCATTGCTGCTGCACTTGCCAGCTGTGAGCCCAGCTTCTGGCTAAGTGGTGCTGCCCTTGTGGAAGCACACTGACCACCAGAGGGCAGCTCCTGCTTTGAGCATCTGCTCCCTGGTGGTCAGTGCGTGTCATAGCGACGGTCGTTCTGCCATCTGATCGATTTGCATATTAGCCTTTTATTATACAGGATATTATATAGGATAATCAAAAGAGCGGGTGCAAGTGGGTTACATGAAATTCACTGGTGATAGATTAGGGAGGCGGGAAAATGCAAAGCAGAAAAACCTTTGGGATTGGATGAAAAGTAAAATGACAGACACATACTTCTTTTACTTAGGTGGGTGCAGGGTAGTTAACAGTCAACAATCAACTCAATAACAATGAGGGGATTTGTGGTCTCCACAGAGCAGTGTCTGTGCTTTGAGGGGAACAGAAAAAGGGAAATTACTTTGACATTCCAAAGACATGTTATCATAGAAGCAAAAAGACAATAGATAGGCTCAGTTAAGGTAAAAACTGGCCTTTGTCAGGGAAGATGCTGGCCTACGGCATCTACCTGCCATAAACTGCTTTTAGTTAAAAAGTTTTAATTCCAGACCATCCTTCGTGGTTACTTTAGGGCTCTGAGTTGGCAAGGCCACCACACAGGCCTTCCCTGAGCTTGTCAGGTTAGCACATGGCCCCCCTTTGTTTATAGGATAAAAGCACAATTGTATTTATTTTGGAGTTGCTCTCTTTAGCTTCTCTCAGATGCTACCTGCTCTGGGGAAGTTAACCATCTAAGCTAGCTACTTGATGCCTACTTGAGTCAAAAATGGACAGAGATGTTTAGAATAAGTGATTGTGAGGATAAAATGTGGGACTGGCAGGGTCCTGGTGCCCACCTGCTGCCTGGATGCTTTGGCAGCACATTGTGGGATGTGACTGGCATCTGGTATGCAGCTCAGAGCGCATCACAGTAAAAAAGAGCAGAATCCAAAGCTCCATCAGGGTCAGCAGCAGTGCATGCTAGTGTCAGTTCTCCGTGGACACGACAAAAATGAGAAACCTGAAATTAGAAGGTATTTTGCTGGAAATGACAGTGGCTCTTTTTTCACTAACAGTTTATTGTTATTAAAATTATCTGCTAATAATTAGAATAAAGATATATGTTTTTTTAAAATAAATCTTTATTGTTCAGATTATTACAGTTGTTCCCCCTTTCCCCCCCATAGCTTCCCTCCACCCAGTCCCCCCCCTCTGCCTATACCCCCCCCCCCACTGTCCTCATCCATAGGTGTACACTTTTTGTTGCCGGGTCATACACATGGAAAATGTAGCTATTTCCATCCACGACATGTCCCTGTGTTCAGCCTCACAGGGCCTGTCTCAGCCTCCCAGGGGCCGTCTCAGCCTCACAGGGGCCGTCTCAGCCTCCCAGGGACTGTCTCAGCCTCCCAGGGGCCGTCTCAGCCTCCCAGGGGCCGTTGCCACCTCACAGGGACTGTCTCAGCCTTACAGAGGTCGTCTCAGCCTCACAGGGGCCGACTCAGCCTCACAGGGGCCGAAGGTATTATGTGTTTAATTAACTTTTGCATTTTAGAAGTTTACATTATTCTTGAAGTACAGTAACTTGTACTTACATTTTTATGTTTGAAATAAAGTGCTTTTGGTAACATTTTATAATTTCTAAACAATTCCATTTTTTCTTAAAAATGAATGTATTTTTTAGAATTACATTTTTTATATCCTAAATAATCTATTATTTCTACATGTTGACAGGGTCTGGACTGAGTAGGTGTTGCTCTAGTAGGCTGCTACTTGAGGTCATCCTCATTTGTGGGGAATACAATTGTTTAAAACAAAAAAATGTCAGAGTTGAATATGAAAAGAGTATATCTGTGTACATATCATTTAAGGTCAGAAGGCAGGCTTTATTTCCAGTCAAAGCCCAGGTAACTGGCCCTTATAAATGGACGGACTGGACCAATAAAATGTCTACAAACGCAGAAGAACATGGGATGGAAGCCCATTAGAAGAACTTCCTTGGGTCTCTTACAGTCTGTGTACTTGTCTCCCCAACAGTCTGAGGCAGAGTGGGAATGGGCAGGCCTGAATGCGAAAGCAATACTTCAGACTGGAGCCCCTCCTTCAGTCCCATAACAGGTGTGACTTCTATGCTGTGTCATAGTGGCTTATGTGATGCTGGCGATATTGCAGGTATTCACGTAGAGGTCAAGGTTACCGCTTACATCCAACTACCGAGTCAGCAAAGGTCAGTGTGCCCAGCCACTGCACAGGACGGAGCTCAGGAAGCCAGGCTACTGCGATCCAAATTGTGTCATTACATGCATGTGCTCACTGTTCTCGGATCCGCAAAGAAGGTGGTTGTCGGTGCTGATCATGCTTGAAGAGGTTGAAGGCCTTTATGGCGTCTCTCACAGAAGGAACGGAGTCTGCAATCTATTAATTATACCCAGATATTGACTGGGTTTGTGTGCAGCCCTGGATTGGAGGCTCATAATGGCTATCATCACGAGAGCATCCAAGTCCCCAGGGAAAGAACTAGCTGAGCAAGTGAAAATATTGCTGAACATGCCAGACGACAGCAGCCAATGCAGCAAGGAGGCACCAAGACCAATGCAGGGAGCAAACAACTGCAGTCCCCCAAGGGCAGCGAGACTCAGCTGTCCTGGCCGCAGAAGAGGTTCAGAAGGCCCGTGAGCAGGCGCCCTCAGGTCCTGCAAGGATTGCCCTCTCCCAGAACCTTTCCTGATCTCTCTCCAGTAGCCAGTTGGTGGAGCAAGCACACACCCTCTTGTGCTGAGTTCAGAGCCCTGGAGAGCACTCCAGGAGCTGCAGTCAGGACGCCTATGTCACAGAGTCAGATGGCAGGTCAAGCGCATGGGCTCTGACGGTGAAGACATCCCAAGATATTGGCTATGACAACTGAGCCAATCTATGGAAAACAGTGTAGGGATGAAAAGAAGCCAGGAGCCCACAGAGTGTATGTGTGTGGAAAGTGCTGGAGTTTTCAAAGGCCTCTTGGATTCTCGGTTGTGGTTTCAACACTGCAGGCCCCAGTTGGCTCCATGGGACAAGGAGGTGGCCTGCCTTGGCTGTTCCGTGAAAGGAGGCGTGAAACATCCCTGAGGGAGTGGGGGTGGGTGGCTAAAGCATTTCCCGAGTTCAGTGGGTGCGACTAAAGGGCCTCCTTGCCTGGGAAGATGTCTCTCTGGAAGGTTCTGGTGATCAGGAGTTTTTCATTTTTCTGCTTCAAGAGTAGAACATACTGTTTCCACCCCTCATCCCAGAAAGAGAACACGTTTTTGTCAGCTTATTCGTACTGCTGCGTGACGCAGATGCCAGCTGACTGGAATGTGAATGCCCCATTTCTGCCCCCGAAGGAGTGCACGCAGCGTTCTGTGACTGACTTCTCTCACATAAGCCCACATGCTGGTGTCACTTTTTGCTTCATATTGCACTTACCACCGTGGTGGCAAATGAAGCTGTTATAGTTGAGATCAAAAGCGCAGCGTGCCACCAGGTGAACAGCCCAGCGGCCGGACAATACAAGCCCGTGCGAGGTGGGCTGGAGTGCAGATCCCATCACAGGGAGCCGACTTCCCCGACAGAGAAGCAGGAGATGCTGTTAAAATGCTGCACAGCCCTCAGAGGAGGCCGAGGCGGGACAGGTGTTGGGGTGGGTTGGGAGTTTGCATCGGGGGTGTCCCTGGGGCTGCGTGAACTAGTGGCATTCCCTGTTTTCCATAGACAGTTGACAATGGGGAGCGGATTTTTTTAAAAAGGAAAGAAAATTGTTTTAAAAATCCTTTACGTCGAGCCAGACTGGAAGCCTGCTTTGTGCCCGTATGTGGGGTTGGGACTAAGAGAAGACTCGGCCCTGCTTTGGGCTGTGGGTAGTGTTTCTGTGTGGGGTGCGGTCCTGTACACCCCGAGTTTACAGGAGGTGCAATTTCCTGAGGGAAGGCAGCAGATAAGCGCCCACTTGACTCTTATATAAGCTTCTGCGCCTGCGTGTTGGCTGAGACCTTGAGGCATGAGGGAAGGAGTCTGGAGGAAGGAACAGTACCTGGGGTAATGGGAGTGAGGGAGAGTGTGCACTGCTGCCTCCTCCGGGCCCTGAGGCTGCGGTCCGGCAATGCCAGGGCTGCCCTGCAGATGCTCTGTACTCACACTTCCCAGGGGGAAAGTTCTTTTTTAATGGTATTTGACTGTAGCCTTCTTTCATTCAAATTACAATGCAACTCATTTGTATGAGACAATTTCATTAACTACATATTCTAATGAAAAGAGGGCCAAACCTTGTCATGTAAAAACAACGCCGCCATTTTGATTTCTTGGGCCAGATATGCAAAATTTGGCTTCAAATTGCATAGTTGGTTGGCAGCACTTATTTAAGATCAAAACAAATTCTAGATGAAAAATTAAACCTCCTTTTTCTTGCAAAATTAATATAGGCACATGGCCAAACACGCAAATGGTATGCAGAGCACTGACAACGTGAGAGTGAGCGGTCTGGCTGTTTGCACCTTCACTGTGATCACATTGTGCAAAGGCAATAATTGTGGGAATAAGGCCACTCAAGAACAAGCAAAGGCTATTCATTTCCAGATTGCTGTGACAGAGGGGCCAGCCCCCCGCACTTCCTTCGGCAGAGACTTGAGGCAGGCGGGGGGAGGGGGATGCCGGGGGGGGGGGGGGGGGGGTGGGGGGGGGGTGGGGGGGTGGGGAAGCTGTAGAGGGGGAAAAGCAAAGCTTCCGCAGGCTCTGGTCAGAGTCTCGTGGCCTGGGGCAGCCGGAGGCAGAGAGTTAGCAGGGGGCAGCCTATGTGACTGGTTAGGGGGCAGATTTGTCTTTTTTGTCTGTTTGTCCTGCTAAGCTGGAAGCCGGGAAAACATTAAGGAGGCTGGCCATTTGGGGCCGATGGTTTCAGGGGTTGCTTGGCTGCAGATTGTGGGTCCAAGTCCTAGTTCTGTGTGTGACCTGGCTGATGTCTATTAGCATATTCAATCTCTCAGGATGAAACCACCAGATATTACGATGAAGATGCAACATGAGATAAGGACACAGCATCACTGTGGGGTATCCTTGCCCCAAATGCTTCCCCTGGATCTCGTCAAGCCATCAAATCCAGCTGCTGGTTAATAGCAAATTCAGGGAATGCAGAAACAACCAGGCAAATCTACAATGGATATTCTACAAGACAATCACCTGGTCTCTTAAATGCCATTTCTCTCTATAAAAGGCTACGTGACTGGCCGACCGGCAGTCCGACCGATTGGCTGGTACATCTGATGTGCACTGGCAATTTAAAAATAAATGTTGACCTGCACATGCACAATACATATAAAGCTCTCACTGGCGCCAACCACATGCATGTTTCCATCTGACATTCTGTGGGAGATTCCACAGCATCGTGTGTTTAATAATTCTTTGTGGAGAAAATGCCAAAAGGGCTGGAATAAAGTATTAGGTAAAGTGTTCACTGTGAGCTTTAGCGAACCAGAATGATACTACCTTAGACTTTTGCTTCTGCATGTTAAAGGTGCGATAAGTTTTGCTGATCTGCGAACTGTAGGAGGTGTAATTTATGATACTTTTTGTGAAGCTGCTAAAATCGCAGATTATTAATCGATGACACTATCTGGAAAGATATGATGATTTGATCATCCTTAATATGCCCAAACAACTATGGCAACTTTTTGCATATATATGTGTGTTTGGATGTCTTTCTGATGCAGACGAATTATGGGATGAGAATAAATCTCATTTTATTGAAGATTTTTGTTGGAAATTACACTGAAGAGAAGGTGCCTGAGTGAACTGTGAAACGCATGCCCTTAACGAAATTAAAGAAGTATTCACATTGCATGGAATGAAATGTTCGCATTTCAAACTTCCGGACTATCCTTTATTAATGAATGCAAATACAACAGGCAGAGGTTTTGATCAATTCTCTAAATGAACAGTTGGCAGCTTTTCAGACTATAACTTCAGCCATTGAAGATCGAGCTGTACACCCCAAATGCTTTTTCTTGGATGGTCCAGGCGGTAGTGGAAAGACATATCTGTATAAAGTTTTAATACATTACATTGGAGGTCATGGTGATACTGTTTTACCCACAGCATCTACAGCAGCGGTTCTCAACCTGTGGATCGCGACCATTGTGGGGGTTGAACGACCCTTTCACAGGGGTCGCCTAAGACCATCGGAAAACACATTATTTTCGATGGTCTTAGGAACCGAGACACTGCTCCTCTATCCATCTCTAGGCAGATCCACCCACATGCAGATACGCCCACATACGATATCTGGCGTGATGACATCATCACGCCAACCCCATCACATACACCCTGTACAAATACAGGTGTATGTGACAGGGTTGGTGCCATAATGTACTTATGCGGACCAGTCACACGTGTGTAGAAAGCAACTGCTGTGTTGAAAGCAGCTACTCTGTTAAAAGCAGCTGCTGTGTTGAAAGCAACAATATTGGAGGTAAAACGACACTTCATGAATTATAATTACTGCATAAATGTAAAATCATGTACTGTAATATCAACTACTGCAAAAAAAAAAAAATCTGCACCATGGGAACTTAATCTGGATGCTGATCGGTCTTTTTATATTCAGCTGTGGTTGATGTGAATACTGCCCCCTTGTGATAGTAACAGGTATGTAAAAAAAAACACAGAATGGTAAATCATAGGAAACTTTGAAGAACTGTATTGACTGAACTATGCCATGTATCATCTTTTGTATTATTAAAGCTATTGTTATATATTATTTTCATTAGCAAACCATCCCATGACAATGGATCATGTAGAGAAGAACGTTAAGAAAATATAGTGAGGGTTTTTTACAGTATGGTTTTACCTCAATAATTACAGAAGGAATTGAGAAACCACAATGTGTTATTTGTTGTGAAGTTCTATCAGCCGAATCTATGAAGCCAAACAAACTAAACCGCCATTTTGATAGCAAGCATCCAAGCTTTGCCAGCAAGGATACCAACTATTTATTTTATTTTATTTTTTAAATATATTTTATTGATTGTTTACAGAGAGGAAGGGAGAGGGATAGAGAGTTAGAAACATTGATGAGAGAGAAACATCGATCAGCTGCCTCCTGCACACCCCCTACTGGGGATGTGCCCGCAACCCATGTACATGCCCTTGACTGCAATTGATCCTGGGACCCTTGAGTCTGCAGGCCGACGCTCTATCCACTGATCCAAACTGGCTAGGGTGTGGGATACCAACTATTTTAGAAGCAAAGCTGATGGACTCAAGAAAGCCAGACTTGACACTGGTGGCAAGTACCACAAATAAAACGTAGCAGCCGTTGAAGCTTCATATTTGGTGGCACGCAGAATCGCCAGAGCTATGAAACCTCACACCATTGCTGAGGATTTACTGTTGCCAACGGCCAAAGACATTGTTCGAGTTATGATCAGAGACGAATTTGTTACGAAATTGAGTGCAATTTCCTTATCTAATGACACTGTCTGCAGAAGAATAGAGGACATGTCTGCTGATATTCTTGATCAGGTAATCCAGGAAATTAAATCTGCTCCACTTCCAATATTTAGTATCCAGCTTGATGAATCTACAGATGTTGCAAACTGTTCACAGATACTGGTTTACGTGAGGTATATTAATGATGGCGACTTTAAAGAGTTTTTTTGCAAACCTCTTGAAACGACAACTGCTGCACGTGATGTACTTGATACAGTTGGCTCATTTCTGAAAGAGCATAAGATCTCTTGGGAAAAGGTTTGTGGTGTTTGCACAGATGGTGCTCCAGCTATGCTAGGATGTTGATCTGCATTTCAACGTTTGGTACTTAATGAGTCACCAAAAGTCATCGGAACTCACTGTATGATTCATCAGCAAATATTAGCAACGAAGACGCTGCCACAAGAGTTACAAGAAGTAATAAAAAGCGTCATAAGTTGTGTCAATTTTGTAAAGGCGAGCACTTTAAATAGTCAACTGTTTTCGCAACTGTGAAACAAGTTGGATGCGCCGAACAATGCTCTGCTATTTTACACTGAAGTGAGATGGTTGTCGAGAGGAAAAATTTTAAAACGTGTTTTTGAGCTTTGTGATGAACTTAAAACATTTTTAAATCAGAAAGCAAGACCGTAGTTCGAAGCACTTTTCAGCGAATAAAAGTGAACTGCAGAAAATAGCTTACTTGGTTGATATCTTTGCCATCTTGAATGAGTTAAATTTATCACTACAAGGACCAAATGCAACATGCCTCATTTGTCTGCAAAGATCCGATCATTCCAAATGAAACTTCAGCTTTGGCAAAAAAAAAATTGGATGAAAATAAAATTTACATGTTGCCTACCTTATCTGTTTTCTTTTAGAACATGACATTGAACCAGACAAAAGGATTATGATAATTTCTGTGAAAGAACACTTGCACATGCTTGCAGACGAAATTTCATTGTACTTTCCAAAACTACCTGACACCCCATTTGCACTTGCCAGAAGCCCATTCACAAAGTTGAAGATGTTCCTGAGACAGCACAAGAGGAGTTCATTGAACTTATTAACAATGATGCAGTGAGAACTGATTTCTCTACAATGCCAGTTACAAAATTCTGGATCAAGTGTTTGCTGTCATATCCTGTTCTGTCTGAGACTGTGTTGCTCCTTCTTCCATTTCCAACAACATATCTTTGTGAAACAGGGTTTTCCAGCTTGTTGGTTATCAAGTCTAAATACAGAAGTAGACTTGTTGTGGAAGATGATCTTTGATGTGCTCTTGCAAAGACTGCCCCGAGAATTTCTGATCTGGTGAGAAAGAAGCAATCTCAACCTTTACACTGACGTTGGCTTTTTACGCATACTGTCGCAAAATGTAGCAATGTAGTTTACTGTTGTTATAGTAAGACTGTTACCCATGCTACACCATGCTTCAAAACAAAATTTCATTTATTTGTAATTAGGAATAAATATTTCACAATATATAATTACATATTACTTTTGTGATTAATCACTATGCTTTAATTATGTTCAATTTGTAACAAGGAAAATACATCCTGCATATCAGATATTTACATTATGATTCATAACAGTAGCAAAATTACAGTTATGAAGTAGCAACGAAAATAATTTTATGGTTGGGGGTCACCACAACATGAGGAATTGTATTAAAGGGTCATGGCGCTAGGAAAGTTGAGAACCACTGATCTACAGGAATTGCTGCAAATTTACTTCTCGGTGGAAGACCCTTTCATTCCCAATATAAATGACTAATTCCATTAAATGAAGCTTCAATTTATAGACTCAATATAAAGAGTGAAGTTGCTAAGACCATTAAAAAGGCCCAATTTTTCATTATTGAGGAATGCACCATGGCATTCAGTCATGCTATAAATGCCATAGACAGATTACTAAGAGAAATTATGAATTTGAATGTTGCATTTGGTGGGAAAGTTCTCCTTCTCGGAGGGGATTTTCGACAATGTCTCAGTATTGTACCGCATGCTATGTGATCAGCCATAGTACAAACGAGTTTAAAGTACTGTAGTGTTTGAGGATGTTTCAGACAGTTGTCTCTTAAAACAAATATGAGATCAAAGGATTCTGCTTATAGCAAATGGGTAGTAAAACTTGGAGATGGCAAACTTGATAGCAGTTTATTTCTTATTCAATTTGTATATTATTTTCATATACATTTTACTAATTTTCTTTCATCTCTGACACTTCTATTATAGAGAAAGGACGAATAGTGTTATTAAAATATTTCTTCTAATTAATTTCCTTTCCCGAATCTGTGCATCGGGCCATTGGTATATAATAAAACTATTTACTTAAGAGATTTAAATATATTTTTTATTGATTTTTACAGAGTGGAACAGAGAGAGATAGAAACATCGATGAGCGAGAAACATTGATCAGCTGCCTTTTGAATGCCCCCTACTGGGGATGGAGCCGGCAACCAAGGTGCATGCCCTTGACCGGAATTCAAACCCAGGACCCTAGTTCTCAAGCCAACGAGCCAAACCAGTTAGGGCAAGAGATTTATATAACCAAATACAACAACAACATTGTAAGAGACATTTGGGAAACAATTGAGATTTGAATACGGAGTTAGACTGGAATGATACTAGGGAATTGGTTAGGATGTTAGGGTGCTAATGGCATTGTGTAGGGGAATATGTGGCAATGCATGCTCAACTCTTCAGAGGTGCAGTGTCTAAAGTCCTTTGAAATGCTTCAGCAAGATACAGCTGATGCACATGGCAGAATGTTGTAGCTTTAGATCTGGACAGTGAGCCTGGCTTTTCATCCCCGAACAGCAGGCTGGTGCGTTTGAACTTCTCACACTAATGCTTAGAAAGGAGAGACTTTTATCCGTCCTCAGTTGCCCTTCCTTCATGGAACCACTGGGACAGTTTGTGTCTACACAAGCAGAAAACAGATTTGAACCCCGCTTCCTATTTTTACCTAAACAAAGCCACAACCCACCCAAAGCCACAGAGGTTTTCTGTATCGTAACATGTGGATCTGCCTCGTTCCTTTCACAGCTACAAGCAGAGGATTTATTGGCATGAAGGAACCATCACTTATTTAATATTGGTGACTTAGTTTCCCATAGCTTTTCTGCTCTTAAAAGCATTTATCTAATTCTCTCTTAAAGGAACAGTGAAGCCTCGCAGTGTTAAAGGAAACAGGCTGGTTGCTTGCCCCGTAAGAGAGAGGACCAGGTTTCGGGCCAAGTTCACAGAGCTTAGAAAACCAGTGCTCCTGGCAGCCCATCTTTGGGGACCGTTTCACCTTTGGCCTCTCAGAGACGGACTTGTCACCTGTCCATCACTTTGGGGCACTTCATCAGGAGTCAAAACGCCTCAGCCATTGTTCTGGACCCAACGATAGAGGTCACTTTAAACACCCATCTCTGGTTTTTATGTGGGGAATTTCCCAAAAGGAAGGGAGGATATAAGTGGGGCTGCTACTTCCTTACAACCATAAGCGAATGTCTCTGAAAGATGAGGAACAGGCGGTGTTAGGATACACTATCCCTGGCCTCTCCCGCTTGGACGGGTTTTCTGAAATATTGTAATTTTTTTTTCATATCTCGAAGCACACGGCCTGCACCTGCAGAGGATAAGATACAATCCCCGGCTGACTCGGGCACCCCTTCTGCCTGACCGAGCTGTGTGTCCCTGAACAGGACATCCTGCTATCTCCCAAGGACGTCCTGTTATTCAGCAGCACCCCCCCCCCCCCTCCTCCCAAGGCTGGCACAGCCCTGACCCAGGCCCTATAGGAGAGAACAGACACTCCCGCGGGGCTGACCCCCACACACTGGGCTCAGCCGGCTGTGAGAGAATGCAATAACATGTCTTAAACTCTCACTACGTCGCTTGGCCTGGCTCCTGTGGGCGCGGACCTAACAGGCAGGACCACTGCCTGGGAAGCCCGGCATCTCTGTCACCGCCAACACCAATGGCAGAAAACGTGCCCCACACAACGCACTGCTCTTTCTAAGTTAGGTTTTCTGCACGTGGAACCGGGAGGGTCATCCATGCTCCCACCTGCGAGGGGGCCTGAGAAAATGTGGGTTTGTAGCTTGGGAGGCGGGGCCCACCAGTGTGGGGGTTTCCCAAGTGGAAGGAAGGATATTCAAAGCATGCTGGGCAGTTCAGGCGTAACAGATGCACACCATGAATCCAAAAGTCTTCGGATAAGATAACGGTGCATTCATTACATGCGATAGGCAGCCGTTTCACAGGCCCGCTTTGAACAACATGTAGTAGCCTGGAGGAATGCTCAAAATATGTAATATGAAAAGATATAGGAAACCACACATTGAGAGTGGCTTCCATTTTTCAAAGGATGCACAGGGGAAAAGCCCTAGAACACAGCCGGTTCCCCTGCAAAGCAGATGCCAACATGGGATTAGACATACAAGAGGTTTATTGGGGAAATGCCTGTGAAGGACAATGGGGGTGGGTGGACATGAGAGGAGCCTGGGAGCTAGAGTTAGATCCGCCTCCTGCGGGGGAAAGCAGGAAGGCAGGACTGAGGTGGAAGATCCTCAAAGCTGCAGTACAATTTGGAGAAAATCTCAGCCAGGCCAAAGGCTCTGAGCAGAAGCTGCTCTTCAGAAGAGCACCATATTGGCAGGAGTGAGCCCGCTCTCCCGCTGCCTGGCTCAGTCGCTGCCAGCAGCAGCCGGAGCAGCCCCAGGGGAATGGCCTCTGGAGCCCAAAGTTGTCTGTGGGGAACTCTGTACCCACAGCAGGTCCTCTTGAAGGAGATCGAGTGGCACGTCTGCCTGGCCACCACAACCTGTTCATAGAATCAGGGGTGACTCTTGAGCTCTGACTCTGCACACAAGAAATATTGTATAGCAATCAATGGTTAACTGCCCAAGTAACCCGTTAGCTGCTCTTTTGGAATCTGTATTGCTGAGAAATGTCACGCACGCACACAAGGTACATAAATTACAAAGATATAGACGATTCCCATACATCGAGCAGAACCTAAGCAGCACTGGTGTGGGTGACCCCGTACCGCCAGCCCCTCTCCCTGATGCCCCAGGCTCAGATGGCAGAAACACAGTGCAGAAGCAGGCGTGAGAGGCCCGTGTAGAAATGACTGCTAGGCTGTTTTTTACATTTGAGGCCAGTTAGCTAGTGGGAGCCCTTCTTGTAGGCACCTTCTCTCTCAGGGTCCACAGTGATAAAGACGAGTTGAACAGTGCTGCTCTGCACATGGCCTGCAAGAGTAACTGTCCTAGCAGACAGAAAAGAAAATACCAGTTTACCTCTGACAACCAAAGCAGGGCGGCTCGAATTCGGCCTTACCACATGAGCAAGAAGAATAGGCCTCTGTTCTGCTGGACAATGTGGGATCCTTGGTAAGGGTGAGCGCGTCTCTGGTTTCTGTGTATCAGATCAGAGATCTTCAAACTAGTTTTCTGTCACAGCCATGCATGAGCAACTAGAAGGGGTGGGTGAAAAGCTATGGTGTCCCGAGGAAGCAGTAACAAAGGCAATGACCACCGTTACATGGTCCCTACCATGTGCCAGCTACTTCCCTAAGTCCTTCATCGAAATTAACTTGCAATCCTATTTGGTAAGTATTATTATTCCCCATTTACAGATGGAAAAACTGAGGCATAGAGAAGTTGAGAAACTTGCTTAGGGTCATACAGCTAGAGCCTGTGCTCTTGACCCCCTTCCTAGCATGCCTGCTGGGAGGTTGAGAAGTGGCCATCCTCAAACCGGACCTGGAGACTGGGCCAGGCCTCGGGGGAGGACGATGTCTGGAAGAGCAGGTGGGTGGGCTTCCCTAATCTCGGGACCTGAGGAAGCAAAGGGCATAGCTTTGCCGAGGGAAGTGGGAGCCAGAGGAAAGAGAACCAAGCAGGACCCGGAGCCAGTCCTGGTGAGCACCAGGGGGTCTGAGGCCCCCCTTCCCTGTGGGACATCCTTAGGGCAGGGACAGCTGCCTTTCCAGTTCATATGCCCTGCCCCGAGGGTGGGCCCACAGGGCATGTCTGTGCTGGCGAATGACATGGTTGGAGGCCGGATACAGCCAACCTTGCCTAAGTCCGCTCCCAACACGGAGGCAATGTTATTGGTGGAGGGGGGGTTCTTGGGGTTCCGCTGGAATAAGCATTTGTGGAGGCCCCCACGGGAGGATGAGATATGGTAGAAAGCTTTATTGTCATGGAATTACATTATCGGGTTTCTAAAGTCCCATTTCCCTCAATCCAGTCACGGAAGACGTGCACCTGGGGTTTCAGTTGAGCTCGAAGCAGCCTGTGTCCAGAGTTTCCTTTCCATGGTGGAGCCGGGACCAGTCCAGCCTCCAGCCCTTCAGCCTGGACTCAGGCTATTACGTTCCATTAGTCCTTTGTGTATGGGGTCCACATCATCAGTGGCCACGTGGGTGAATGCAGGAGAGCATGCCCCAAGCAACTAGAGTCCTGAGAGTCCCGGAAGCACAAGAGAGCAAATTCCTTTGGTTCATGGATTAGATCTCTCAAATCTTCCAGTGCTTGCAGTGGCCACGCCCATTCTGGCCAACCATCTCCGTCCCCAGGTGTGACTGACAGACAACTATCTTCCCTATGTCACCCCAACTTCACTGGGTATGCGTCCATCTTCCCTCTGTCCAGCCCTCTCCCCGCAGTGTTTTGCCAGTGTCTGGCCTTCCCCTTGCTCCCCTCCTGTTATCAATAACTAGCTTAATTACATCGGTATTGGCAGGACTGACATGTGCCATTAGGGGAGGGCAGAGAGGGCTGTGGGCCTTTGCTGTGCCATGACCCCCTGTACTACTAAATGAGGCCCAATCTGCAGACAGAGAGGCATCTTTCAGTTAGGACAGTGACACCAGGACTCAAAATGCCACCTCACAAGAGGCCCTCTGGTTTTAGAACTGGCAACGTGTGATACCCCCTCTTCCCTTTCACCCCTCCAGCCCCAGCCCCAGCCCCAGCCCCAGACACAGGAGGCGGAGGCGGTCCATTTCCCAAGGGGACAGCATTGACTGTGAGAGTGAAAAGCTCCTTTAAAAACATCCTTTTGAGGGTTTATTTTCAAGAACAGTTTTTTAGACTTTAACTAGAAGGGACTGCTAGAAATAGACATGTAGTCGGCTGTCTGGTGGAATCGATGTATCTTTTAAAATTTAATCAATAAAGCTGCAGTTTTTACGAGTCCTGCTACTTCTGTGTGTAGGCGGGAGCTCAAGTCAGGGTGTTTGCTTGGGGAGAAACCTCCGGGGAAATCCCCCTTCGCTGTGTCCCTGTGAGATGAATGGGCAGCCTGGACCATACTCGGTAACAGGCCGCAGACAAAACCCCAGGTCCCGAGATTAGGGAAGCTCAGGTGCGCTCGCCTGTCGGGAGGCAAGTTCCTTGGTGTTGTTCGCAGCTGTAGGCCTTTGCAGCTGAGGGCTGTCACAAGGAAAGGTATCCAGGGAGGCGTTGTCATGGCCCGCGGCTAAGCCCCAGACAAGGCGGAGCAGCTGAGCACATGGGATTCTGATACCGCTTGTGTCTTCAGTGAGGATCTGAACCATCAAGAACACCATCCTATTTGTGGGCACAAGTGTCTCACTGTTTGGGTCAGTGGTCAGCAGCAACGCGGTATAGAAGCAGCGGCAGCGAATAAATGGCAACACTGCGGCTGGTTCCTGACTAACCCCCAGAGGCCAGGGACCCCGGCGGAGCAATCTCGGGGATTCTCAGGCGAGTTCAATGGCACAAGGAGTCCCCAGGGGGAGATCCTGGGCCAGTCTACCTATCTGGAAAGTGTAAGGTCAGGAGTAGGTCGACCCGAAAATCCTACAAAATGTGCTGTGAGCCTGAACTGACCGAGCAGGCCATGTGCTTGCCCTGCACAGGAGCTGAGCAGCGCCCCCCAGCCCCTGCCACTGTCCTGGGAAGGCCTCGCACAGGCCCTGAGGATGAGACACAAGACGTCTTAGGGGGATGTGATGCTTGGCTTCGAATGTCAGAACCAGGCGCCAGGAGAGAATCCTGGAGGAAGATGCCAGCTTCCCAGCCACTGCACCTGTTCCATGGCCAAGTGAGGCGGGGAGACCCCAGGTGGGGCGCTGGCAATTGGCTGGGCTGCATGGCCCCAATACCATGTCCCTCACTCCAGTCCCATTCCTGGCTGGGATTCCAGGGGCAGCTCCACTACACGGAACTAGTCTGAGGGAATCACAAAGGAGCCCGGGACCCACTCCTTCCCCAGATGGTCCTCCGCGGCCCTTCGCAGGTGGGCAGCCCTTCAGCCTGGACTGGGGCCTTCCACCCGCTCTGTGGGCTCCCAGCCCCCAGGGTGGGACTGCTTCCGCCAAAGGGAACCCAGGATGAGGCAGAGTTCAAGTTGTCCTCTGCAGTGACGCTTGGGAATATATGTTTGGGTTGCTGAAGGTGAGCCCTGCTGGGAGGAGACTGGGAACAGCCTGCAATGGCCAATTAATGCCGATTTCTTAAAAATGACAGCTAAAATGACTTCTTAATGACACTACTGGGAAGTTGAGGCACAATGGAGAGTTCTCTTCCTGACACACAGGAGAGTTCTTTTTTTTTTCATATTAAAATGTATAAATTCATTTTTTATTTTGGGGGGGGGCTATAGAAAGCTTTATTGTTCCCATCTGGGCCCAGGCATGGGAGAGGGCTTCAGGGTGGTTAGAAGGAGGCCTAATGGGCTCAGGTAGAGGCTCAGGCAAAAGCCAGACTCCAGGGGGATGCAGAGGGGCCCTCAAAGGCCTCTGGCTCCAAAGGCTCCTAGTCCTGCTTGAGGGTGAGCCTTTCGAAGAGATACTTGCCCAGCCCCGCCTGGAGGTAGCAGCCTGCGGAGGTGAGTCAGGTGCCGCCCATCTTCTAGATGAGTTTCACCTGCTCACCCAGGCAGTAGTTCTCCAGGAAGTCACAGAGCTGAGGTCTGTGTGGGTAGAACCCGGGCCTGCAGCTCCAAAGGGCCTGGTTCAGGGTCTTCTCCAAGGCCACGGCGGCTTCCATGGCGTCCTGAGTGTTACCCACTCATCTGGGGAAGGCCCTGCACGTCCTGGAGGAGAATGCGGCCACCGCGCAGGTTTTGCCTCTTTGAGACGCTCAGCGACCTCGCACTTCTGTACCAACCGGGGAAGAAGTGCCCATGCCCTCCAGAGCCACATGTCGTGGTCAAAGTAGAAGCCCAGAGAGAGGTAGGTGGGGAGGCCCGCAGGTGCAGGCAGGCCAGTGGTTGACCGCAGCCTGCACCTCGGTGGAATAACTGATGAATCTGGGAGCTCATGGTTGTTTGGCAATGGGAGTTAAGGTAGAAAAACAGTGTTGGCTGGTCTCAGAGGCCGAGGAGGCTGAGGTGGTTCCGAAGGTGGTGACTGGAAAAGAGGTTGGAGGGCAGTCGGAGGCTGGAAGAAGGGATGTCCCTGGTCTGTTCCATCCAAACACTGTTGAAGCAAGAGACAGACCCGGGACCGCCGAGGGCCCTGCCTATCAATTCATTTTATAAAAAAAAGTCTTTTACAAGCAGAGCTGAAAAAAGCCCACATTACAAAATAAAATGTGCAGGTAGCCTGAGGCAGGATGAGAGTTCTTGGAGTTACTTCCTGAAACCAACCTGGAATCTGTTCAGCTAGTAAAGTTACATCCTAATCAAGTTATATGGATGAGAAGTGCTGTGCTCGCTGTTAGGCCGAAAAGGGCACCTGCCTCCCATAAACTGTCTTCTAAAACAGACTCTTTTGAAAATGAAAACATTTCAAATGTGTTTAAATTCAGAAGTGTACTGGAAAGCTGCTTTGGGACTTAGGCTTCCCAAAAGCAGGCCCTCACAGCTGCGGGGGGAGGCCCTCTCCCTCTGTCTCGGACATGGACTTGCAGAGCTGGCGATGGGCAGGCTGTGCTGGGCCAGGGGAGCGGGCATCGCTTCTTGCCTCTGGACTGAGCCTGCTGCGTGGCCCAGGTAACATCCCCTTTAACAATATGTTTGAGGGCACAAACAAATGTCCATGTTATTTATGGAGTCACACAGTAGAGCTTGAGTATAAAATGATGCATGGGAATTACCAAGAATTTCCTGGTTACTCTTGGGGAGTTAGTAGGATAGGGGAGGGGCACAGGCTCTCAGGGCCGACAGCTGTTGCTTGACAGGGGCAGAGGGTAGTGGATAGCAGGAGAATCACAGTTGGAGTCGGGGGAAATCCGGGCCAAGGGGTGGGTTGTTTCTTCAAGTGTCTGACGTCCTGGACTATGAGTTTATCTTCAGCCGGGTTTTTCTCTGTGAAGCCTGGCTTATGGGTTGGTCCTAAAGGAGGAGAGGGGCATGAGAACTATACAAGTGAACTAAAGTCAAAGTCAGGGGCCTGGTCTGTGCTGCCTGGCACGGAACTCGGCTGACCTGAGACCCAAGCAGCCCATGAGCTGCCGCTTTCGGAAAATAGAAAATGCCTGCAATGATCGATTAATAGCTCCTCCCCCATATCGTCTTGTTACCCCATTAACATAAAAGGAAAACTGGCCACGAGATACATTACGTGAAGATTAAAGTTAACTCCAATGTTTTTCCGCTATTTCCCCATCACAGCACTTTTCCACAGAATCTACAGGTGTAAGAGCTCGACCTCTCACAAAGCTGGTTGGGGCCCCTCTTCCCTGTCTCAGGAGGAGAGTCTGCTGTTCTCTCTGGGGAGTGGCTTTTCTTGCTTAGCCTCTTCGTTCAACAAAACCTATTCTTCCACGTTAACCTCCTGTCTGGCTCACGTCTTGAACTCTTTCCTACATGAAGACAAGAACCCCCTTGGCTCAGAGCTCGAGGCCCCCCCTTGGGACTTGCCCCTCTGACATCAGTCCTACACAGAGATACTTTGCCTGCTTATGCCGAGCAATCTAGGGAGATGGTCAGCAGAGAGGCAGTTTTCTGAGTTCCCCAAATACGAGGGTAGCATGTATGTACAGTACAAAGCCCATGAGTCCTAGACCACAGTTCAGAATTCTCCAGGGAGACTTTCCTCCCCAGCATCTAGGCTAAGATAGACAGACCCTTTTCTTCCTGTGCAAACTTGTCTCATTTCCCCTTTAGCTGAGAGCATTGCTTTTAGAGCAATTTTATGTCTCTTAGTTCGAACACCCCCTAGCAAGGTCAAAGGCTCCTGTCTCTCTCCCTGTGTGGGCATTGAACATCAAGCTTCCTAACACAAGCCCCATCCTTCCACACGTCCAACCTTAGGCAGCCAGAGCAGCTGCCGATGCTGAATGCTCTGGTGCTCGTCCCCTTGGCATCCGGCCCCTGCAGGTTGGCCTGACCCTCTTGCAAGCTCAGCGATGCATTACAAATATGTTTGATCAATTGTCCTCAACATTTTCTAGGCGCTTTGTCACAGGAAGCTCTTGGGGTTCCCCTCTCTGTCCTTATGCCAGACTAGAAGCCTCATGGGCAGCAGCAGGATCTGACTTTTTAAATAAGAAGATCTGAAGAGGAAGAGTAAAATAGTAGAGTTTGCTCGAGCTGGGCAGGGAGTGTATGGTATTCATCCTCAGTATTTTTGGTTGTTGAAATATTTTATAATCAAAACATAATGGAGGCCTACTTCCTACCTAAAGTCCCTTTCTGTCTCCCATTAGGAGCTGAGCTTTACATGGTTGAACAAGTTTCCCTCAGCAGCAAGGAGGGCAGGGTTCTTTGGTGTGGGAATCTTCCGAAGGCTTGGGACTGGGTCATAGAAGCGACAGGCACCTTCACTGCGGCCTCAGAGCCTCGCCTCAGGCCCTCACTTGGATGCATGTGGGCCTCATTCGGCACTTGACAAAGTATCGTTTCATTGACCAAGAAGTGACCAGCTCTCCTTGCCAGATGAGCTACCTGTCCACTAATAGGAAGTGTGACTATTTATGGAAATGACTAAAAACCCTCGTGCTAACCACAGCACCAGCGTCATATTGTATGCTGGTGTCCAAGTGGGAATAAGTGGCAAAATTAATTTGATTGCTGCTACTTCTTAAAAATCTTAAATGATAGTTGACATACAATAACACTGTTCTTTCTTCTTCTGGCTCTTCCTGGCTTCCCTTTAGGTGTAGAAGGTAGAGAAAACTCCTGGAGAGACCAAAGGCAGCCATGGAGACACAGAGGTCAGGATTGCTTTGGGGGGAAATGCCGCATTTCCAGGCGGGCTATGAAGCTGTGCAGTGGACAGCTTCTTCTTAAAAGTGTGCTGACACACTGCCTGGCCGGCAGGTAAGGAGGAGATCAAGCCCTCTGGATTTCAGATGGCCCCGCTTGGGTCCAAAATGCCTAAAATTACCTTTAAAAAAATTTATGCATTGTACACATTCACATACAAAGATCAAGAAGGGATATTATGAAGTGAGGACATTGAAACATCCTTCAGTGATAGAACTTAAACATGTCATACATGAGGCCACTCCTGTTTATTTTAAGGTGCAAAAACAGCTCTAGTCAGTTCGCTGCTAAGACCAGGCCTTCCACTTAGAATTTGGCCGGTTAGATGCACTTGGACACCTTGAAGTGTGGCCCACGCCTCCCTGGACCCCGGTGCTCCTCCTGACTGCCCACCCCTGCGGCCCTCCTTGCTTCCACTTCCCTTTCCAATGCTGGCCTCATGGTGGAGCCATTCCAGGCGGAGGGAGTCACACAAGGGAAGTCAGGGAGCTTCCCCATGGGTCACCCCAGTTTTAATGCTGCTGCTACTGGGAAGGCTACCTCCTCTGTGTAGCTGAGGTTTGATGGGTTAAAGAGGATTAGCCCAGTACCAGGTACTTTCCAGTGGATGGGGTTTGGCTCTTATCTCCTAGGGCCAGGCCAGCCCTCCCCTTCCATCGTTTAGGATTCAGACCCCATCCCACCTCCTCTGGGAGTCAGCGGCCTTGCTCTGGGGTTTCTCATTCTGTGACCCGGCCTCCCTTTGTCTATACCACTCCTTTGACTCGAGCACCCTTGACCGCAGTACAGTCGTGGCCTCTGGGAGCACCGTTCTCTTCAGACGAGTCTGCTGTTCGGGGAGGAACACGAGTGGAGGGGGAGAGAGTTAGTGGGATAGCCACATGGTGGCGAGTCAAAGCAATAATTCTGGAAAACAACAGGAGGCCAGATGTCACAGGCCACTTCCCAGTCTTGGTGGCTTTTTGTATACCCAACCGACCCTGTGCCTTACTCAGCCAGTTTTACTTCCATCTCTTCTCCCCTGATACACTCAGCTGAACTCTGCAAAGGGAGGGGGAACTTCATCTTTTACATGCCTTTGACATCTAACACAGACCTGGGTGTGCCACATGTCACCAATAAGTGCATACTGAATGAATGAATAAGTGAATACTCTGATTACCAAGTGGCAAATCTCCATTCCCGAAATGCCAGGCATCAGGTGAGCACCTCAGAATCCATGGTTCTCCCACCATCTCAAGCCCAAAAGTCTAAAATCCCCATATTTTCTCCTTCAAATCTGCTCTCCTTTTGACCTTCCCATTTTTCTTAATGGTACAGCCCTCTAATACTCCGCAGACACTGTGATCTTCTTGGAAATCTTCCCCTCTTGGTCCCTAACTCACCAAAGCCCGCCGAATTGGTTATTTCCTTTTAGTCCCTCACAGCTACAACCTAGGTTCAGGCCCGTATCACCCAAGCCGGGGCTCTTGTAAAAAGCCTCCTGCTTCATTGCCTTCTTTGCACAATACAACCGGGCTAATCTTTGTAAGCCATTTATCTATTCAAGTCACTCAATGACATTTAAATAATAAAAACATCCATGGGTCCTGTGAGCAGTGAATGCCATTCAGATGCCTTCGCCTGCACGGAAGCACTCCCCGGTCTGCCGAGCTGGCTCCTGGCCTTCCTCTCCCTGCCTGCGCTTTGCAAAGCTCCTGTCCAGGTGGACTGGGCTGCTCATTGCTGCCCTGCAGGTCTCTGGAGTTCTTAAATCAGTTCCTCCAGCCACACAGCCCTTTTCATGCACTCTTTCCAAATTCTGCCCATTTTTCAAGGCTCATCCAGCTCAAGTGTCATCTGTTTGACACCTCCCTCAGGTACGTGCAAGGACCACAGGCTTTTTACCCTAAGTTCTTGAAACTTAGCCTTCAGTACCCCATATTCCCCAGCTCTGAGCCTTTTATTCGTCATCTTGCATGACTTTTCTCAATGTTCTCCCAGTTTTATAGATTTCCAGCCCACCTAAAACCTACACCCATCTCTGCTTCTGACCATCGGTAACTCGTGTGCTGCTTAATTGATCAGTGAGTAGGGCTGAGTTTGCCTGCAAGTGTCTTATTACAATAGGACTGGAAACATGCTCAGAGCTCACACTGTCTCCTACTTCCTGTATTTCTGTTAGAATCAAACCCCCAAGAATATGCCGATGTATATATTGTGCACGACAGAGCGCCTGGGTGGAGCCAAGGTAGGGAAGATCTGCCCCTGCATCAGTGGGCCTGTTGTGGAGAGGATTAAGTACAACAGGTGTGAAAGGAGGTGGGCAAAGTAAGTCCAGTAGGAGAAGTACAAAGTGCTCCGGGCCTGCCATCTCACCCACAGTGAGCCCATATCCCAGCAGGGCATCCTGGGTAGGCTGGGAGGGAGAGAACAGCAGCCAGGCCTGTGTGTGTGTATGGGGGGTAGGGGGGAGGTTGAGCCTCTTGTTGCCTGGCCTGCTGCCCTCCACCCCGTGGCCCTCCACCCCTACTGCCCCCCAGCCCTGCTCCCCACCCTTGTTCCCCTCCACCCTGCAACCCTCCACCCCTGCAGCCCTCCACTCTGCAGCCCTCCACAGCAGCTCATGAGGCATTTATTCCCTGTGCTCCCAGCGCTCCCAGAGCTCCCAGTCAGCTCCTTCCCAGCAGCTGTGGCCGGTAGAGAGGTGCAAGCGCTTCCCAGGTGCTAACTTCCCAAGGTACAACGCTTTTAGGAGAGCACCCGCCACTTTTGTTTTTAAATCCCTAACTGTATCCACTAGTTGATTTGAATTTGTAAAAATCAATGAAAGCAAACAACCCACAAATCTATATGGTCTTCTCTGGATGGACAGAAAAAGGGACAGGAACTCAAGGAGAGGCCCTGTGAGTGTAGGGTCTTGAAGTTAAGCTTCATTAGCTTCAAGGCAATAATCTCTAATCAATTACCTCCTTTTGAATTGAACTATTCCTCCTCTCCTTGATTCCGAACCCCTCTCTATCATCTCTCTGATATCAGAGTGCCTCTCTATAGATGCTGAAAAATAGGCGGCTGTGGCTTGCTGCCTTGCTCAGGAGTCGGGAAATCACTTTCCTTTCCTGAAAAACTGGTACTGATGCTTCCTTCTACTAGTCAGAGTCTGTCACCCACCTGCTCCCTTCACTGCCAGGAAGCTCAGAGCGACATTCTGTTCAGTGAGTTCCTCCAGCCTCCTTAGGCTAGTACTTGGCATTTTCTTCCTCTACTCCCTCTCCACTACCTTCCCATTCCTTTAACCAGTGTTGGTTCTATTATATTTAATATCTGTATATAGGTCAGTCTGAAGCATTTGCCGAATCCCCCTGCCCCGTGCCCCATGCTACTTCATCTACCCCTTTCATGTAAAACCTGGGCCTGCCCCAGCGGGGGGCCCATGGGGCCGCTTTCCTCCCCTCAGGACTGAGCAGAGCCTTCTCGCCATCCATGACCTCTGATGGCGGCCCCTCCCAGGACTGGCAACAGCTCTGAGCCTCCTTCTGACCCACTTTCTGAAATATAGCTTCAGGAAGCTCCTGCCTTTAGGGGACCCTGGCTCCCTAAACCCTTGAGGGACCACCTGTTTCCCTCTCTCCCCATCTTCAAGCCTCTTTCCTGTCTCAGGGAGGGGAGCAGTACCCTGGCCCTCCTCTCTTGACTGGACCCAGTGGCAACTCCTGTTCTGAGAGGCTGGGCCAGGCTCAGCAAGCCTGGTTGCCCTGGCAACATGGGTGGGGCTTAGCCTACCAGTTGCTGCTGACAGTTATTTAAGAACTGTCAGTTGGTCCTCACCAATGAGAAAGGTTGAACCAGCAACGACTTTTTAACTGAATTTCCCGGGGGTGGGGGTTGGGGGTGGGTGGGGGCGTGGCTTAATCAGAGACAGTTAAACTGGCATTCCAACCTAGGTATCCTTTCTCTGAAAGCACATTACACTTTCTGCCTCTGATAGGCCAGTGCCACTTCCAGCCATCTCAGACCTCTTACCAGATGGCCAGACCTGACCTGATCCTGGTCCTGGAGAAAAAAAATGGAAGAGGGCACGTTTTCCAAATTGTGGTCTGGGGATGTCTAGGATGCTTATTTTAAATGCCAGGTACCAGGCACCCCCTACGAGTGGGGATGGACCTGGGAAGATGGGTTTTTAAACAAGCCTCCCAAGTCCCAAGGGACTGACATTTTGAGGACCACAGATACAGGGGTTGGTATATCTGCACGGAGATATGCAGGGATGAGCAGACATTATAATCTCTTTTTCTTTTTTCTTTTTTTTTTAGTTAAATCTTTATTGTTCAGATTATTACATTTGTTCCTCTTTTTTCCCTCCATAACTCCCCTCCTCCCAGTTCCCGCCCCACCCTCCGACCTCACTCCCCACCCACTATACTCATCCATAGGTGCACGATTTTTGTCCAGTCTCTTCCCGCATCTCCCACACCCCTTTCCCCCCCAAGAATAGTCAGTCCATTCCCTTTCTATGTCCCTGATTCTATTATAATCACCAGATTATTTATTCACTTGATTCTTAGATTCACTTGTTGATAGATGCATATTTGTTGTTCATAATTTGTATCTTTACCTTTTTCTTCTTCTTCCTCTTCTTAAAGGATACCTTTCAGCATTTCATATAATACTGGTTTGGTGGTGATGAACTCCTTTAGCTTTTCCTTATCTGTGAAGCTCTTTATCTGACCTTCAGTTCTGAATGATAGCTTTGCTGCATAAAGTAATCTTGGTTGTAGGTTCTTGGTATTCATCACTTTGAATATTTCTTGCCACTCACTCCTGGCCTGCAAAGTTTCTGTTGAGAAATCAGCTGACAATCGTATGGGTATTCCCTTGTAGGTAACTGAGTTTCTTTCTCTTGCTGCTTTTAAGATTCTCTCTTTGTCTTTTGCTCTTGGCATTTTAATTATGATGTGTCTTGGTGTGGTCCTCTTTGGATTCCTTTTGTTTGGGGTTCTCTGCGCTTCCTGGACCTGTAAGTCTATTTCTTTCACCAGGTGGGGGAAGTTTTCTGTCATTATTTCTTCAAATAGGTTTTCAATATCTTGCTCTCTCTCATCTTCTGGCACCCCTATAATTCTGATGTTGGTATGCTTGAAGCTGTCCCAGAGGCTCCTTACACTATCTTCGTATTTTCGGATTCTTTCTTCATTTTGCTTTTCTGGTTGGGTGTTTTTTGCTTCTTCACGTTTCGAATCTTTGACTTGATTCTTGCGCTCCTCTGGTCTGCTGTTGGGTGTCTGTATAATATTCTTTATTTCAGTCAGAGTATGCTTAATTTCTAGTTGGTTCTTTATCACAACATCGAGGGTCTCATTAGATTTCTAGAGGATCTCACTACATTTATCGGCAGTCTCACCAGTCTTTTCGAGGGCCTTACTAAGTTTATCGTCAGCTTCTAGACAGTTCTTGAGAGACCTTAAAAGTGTGGTTTTGAGCTCTATATCTTCCATTTCTGACATTTGTGTCCTGTTTCTTTGTCTCCGCATTTTTTTATCTTTTCTTGGTGCACCCCCTAGTGGTCTTTGTGCGCAGTCTTGTTGTAATTAAGCCTTGATTGTTGTCGGCAATACCAGGGGTGATTTGACCTCCAGGCTAACTGGCTATGAGAGTCAGCTGTGTCTGCAGTGGGAGAGCTTCTGTGCTGGATCTCTAGGGCAGTGCTAATCTAGCGTTTGCCTGAGGCTATCTGGCAAATGGCTCTGCGCAGGGCTTGGGCGGGGCGGGTCCCCGGGGATCTACAGGGCCAGTGGAGCAAGCAGTTATGGCTGCTCTCAGTTCCGTCCGTAGGTGCTCTGCCTCTCAGAGTCCCAGCAACCGCTGCAGACCTTGGAGAGAAAGCTGCCTTCGAGTTCCGACCGAAGCCAGACAGTCCCGCTTCTCCCGTTTGAGTCTGGGTCCCCAGAGACTCCCCCGGATCTGGAGCTCAGAGTCTGAAACTCCCTCCCGATTGAAAACAACAACTGCGCCCTCGCCGCCAGCCCGCTCCGCGCGCGCGCACTCCGCACCTGAGTATTTCACTTCAGCACTGCGCCTCCTCTGAGTCTGGGTATGATATTCTCTTTCCTCCTAGTTGTAGAATTTCCACTCAGCCAGCCTTCCTGTGGTTCTGGATGATGTCTGTTCTGTCCTTTAGTTATATCTCTGAAGTGGTTGTTCGAGGCAGCAATCTCCGGTGTTAACCTATGCCGCCATGTTGGTTTCTCCTAATCTCTTTTTCTTAAATGGTTCCAATGGTTACTAGATCACAACAGTGGTGAGAGCCTATCTGGAGCCAAGGTAGAAGGTGGAACAACCCAGCCGGTGTCAAGGACATCAGATTGAACTCATATACAAAGCCCTTCCCCAAACAATGAAACCCGAACACTCCCAGAAGCCGTGGGCAAGCAAACATAAGTCTGAGGATTCCTCCGCCTCATTTTCACTATACTGCGAAGCATCTCCAAATAGCAATGGAGTTGCTGGATTAGTGGGGTTAGCCTTGGAGCAATAAGAACTTACCGTGAGAAATCAGACCACCCAAACCGAGAGAGCATGCTTGGCAACAACTGGGTAAGACTGCAGCCTGACAATGTGGCATCCACGGTGACACAGAAAACACCGTCAGTTTTTGGACACACTGAGGAACACAAATCACCAGGCTCCAAATGCATAGAAGAAGCTCTTGACAGGTCCATGGGCTTATTCCTGAGTAACCCTGTGACAAGCTAAGTCTGGAGGGTCCCACCAGTGCAGGCACTTGGAAGGCACAGGGTGTGATAGCTCCTTGAATTCGGGAACTGGCACGATCATAGTAGTGCTGAGCGCTAATAAGGGTGGCACGTGAAAAGTCGGACAACACATTTTCTTTGTGTAGCACCACACAAATCTTCCTCTATAACTCTCTCCAGACACCTAGCATAACTATCTTACAAACATGGCATTGACCTCAGAAGGAGTATCACAACAGAGAACAAGTACTTCAGGCACATACACTGCTGCATATGCCTTCAGGCACTCGGACAAGTGCCAGTTGGGGCTCGTGAGCAAGGACCTTACGTTGTGGTAAGCTTGACAAGGACAATTCTATGGTTTTCTTTACCTCAGTGATTGTTGTTCTGATTACACTGAGGGGCTTCAGCATCTCTGGTAAGGAGTCTAAGTTAGGCGCTTGCACACATTGACTATCAACCCTAGTCAGGTTTAGCCTCCTCATTAGCCGGGTGACATTAGGATTTATTGTCGCAATCCCTACAAGAAGTAACATAGAAATGAGCACTTCCCTGAGTGATATGTCTGGATAAGCTATAACAGGAGTCAACTTGAGTTTAAATGCTAGATCAAAGGTCTCACTGACATCAAGTAGACTATAAATGGCCTTAGGAACCCATCTGAGGGTTGGAGAAGAGTTTGGTATCTAAGAGGCAACTCTGATATACTTGCCTATGGAAGAGACTTGACCTCTATGTTGTTGCCCCAGGTACCAAAATGACACAAATATTAGTAGTCCAGGGAGAGGGGCAATATGGCTTAGGACAACCTCTCCAAGTGTTTGAGTGATTGACCTGAATCAAGAAAAGTACCCAATTCTTTACCTTCTTGAGCAAATGATAAGAATATCTCTTCTGCCAGCCTAGGAGATGCTGCAATCTCTGGATCGCCTTCCCATGGCGGCATGTGAGTAGTCGTCTCAGTTGGCAGTTTTGAAAAAGGAATGCCTGGATAAATAGGGCTCCGAGTTAAGCTAAACTCGTTTTCTAAGATCTCCAGAGTGCAGGAGTTGCATGACAGTGTGAGGAGGAATGTTTCTCCTGGAAGCTCACGATCACGCAGTATTGAGGCAAGGAGGTTAAAACCATGTATGAATGCTGCTTGAAAATGTAGTGTCTAGTCACATTGCAACTTGGCAAAGTCTGCCATGTAGTCAGTAATAAACATGACATGGGTCAATGTGATGTTCAAGGATCCAGTGAGTCCAGATCGATCATCTGAGGCTGTTGGCAGCCGGTGGGTCAGTGTTCCACCCAACACTGCTGGGTCATCAGGCGGAATCACATCTTTTTCCTTAAGCAGGCAAGATAACAATTGCTTCGAATTTGGGCCAACAGGTCTGTGGAGCTTAATCCAGTCACATGTGGCTACCAGGTCTTCAGCGGTCTTACCTATCTTATCCTCTGGTAGGCCCGTAATTGCTTTTCGGTTTATCTTAACAAATGTTCGTGAGCCTATTCCCCCTTTTAACCCAGCACCATGGCTCCAGCAAAGACGCAGGCCTGAAGATTATTGATCTTCTCACAGATTAGGAAGTGGCTGAGTTAGAGTTGAAATTGTTCTCCTATGAAAGGCATGGTGACGCCGTGTAATTTCCTTCCCCATGTTAGCTCTCTCAGCTTATCCCCAGCATCAACAGTACAGCCATGAAAAAAAAATCTAGAATGTTAAGGCCGATATGATTTAAGGGCCAAAATGCTAGTGATAATTTGGTCAAGGAAGGCTTTACTAGCCTCTGTGATAGACCTTAGGCTAACAGCCTGACTGCTGGGTGCGAGCTCCTCAGCCAGGGACTTGACCCTCCTCAGTGAGGGAAACTGGAAGAACACGTGTGTACAAGCAGGCAAATGGGACGTGCTTTATTGCACACAAAAGCAGCTATAGTAGGCTGGTCAGTGACAGCTTATGTACATGCTCAAACGAACTCAAAAGAGGCACATCAGTATTTTGCTATAGAAAGGCACGTCTGTGCAGTGTAAAGCTTGCGCCAACCTTGCACCTGCATAAAGTATCTTGGCCTTGAGCACCCTGATTAGGCTCATGCTTAGAGTGGCCTCGAATTATCTGGCATATTCTAGACAAGGCCCCACACTGACTTAAGGCAATGACTGTGCTTGGTTTCTGAAACTTGTCTAACATAGACAGTACATTAGCATCATTGCTTTTATTGAACAAATAACTCAGTAACCGAGTGTATAAAGGTTCCATTGTATAGAAATCATACGGTGTATAAACACTCCTCGGGCTTAAGGATTGAGCCTGCTTCAAGGGCTCTGCTCTCTAAAATTTCTAGTAGCTTCTTTTTGCATTCTTCTTTGGTCATTGTTAAAGGTGTCTTAACTATGAGAGTCTGATTGTCCCCTTGGCCCATGATGTCTCCATTGAACCCTAGTTCTTCCAGAACCAGAGCCTCCAAGCAGTTGTCATAATTGTCCATAATTTTCATCTCATACCTTTTCCTATAGTAAGAGCACCTTGTAGAGCAGTGACCCCGTCTTCCCCAGGAAGCCCATCATCTCCTTGTTCCGGGGATTGAACCTGCCTTGAGTAATGAATGTTGTGACAACTGGCATCCATGAACCCACCTGGAAGAAGCACTCGGATGGGAAGAGTCTGTCCAATTCAGCGCAAATAGGATCCTGAAGCTCAGGCCTGAAGGCACCGCACCAAGACTCAGAATGCAGGTTGAGGACAACGCATTTTGAGAGGTAATCTGCTGAGCTGGTGTGTCGAGAACATGACTCAGCTGAGTAGCAGGGGTGGTCATGGAGTGCATTCAAATATAAGGCATCACGAATTGCTTAAGGTTCAGTTCTGCCAGCACTTGGTAAAGTCTGATGCTGCAGCGGGTCTCAACCTGTGGGTCGCCAACGATGAAAATACATCCTGCATATCAGATATTTACATTACGATTCATAACAGTAGCAACATTACAGTTATGAAGTAGCAATGAAAATAATTTTATGGTTGGGGGGTCACCACAAGAGGAACTGTATTAAAGGGTCGCGGCATTGGGAAGGTTGAGAACCACTGGTAGAGGAATACCTGCGGGCAACTTGATGTCTTTTTCCTTCAGCTCTAGCACTGTAAGGAGGTCATCTGCATTAAGCCTTCCCGACAAAAAGGGCCCCGTTTTCTCTTTGAGGTTGTCCAAGCTTCCTGCTGAGAGGGCACGGATTAACCGCTGATGCCCTCTCGTTTCAGAAAGCCGAGTCATCTTTGTGTTATGCATCACTCGCTAAGCTTCTGCATTGTAGTCATAAGTCCACCGATTCCCGTCTTCAGTAATTGCTTTGTCTGTAACGATATCGTTGAGGTCAGGCTCACACTCAAGCCCATTATGACCTGAGAACTCTAACTGCACGTATTTATAGTCCTTGTATCGCCAAGTCCCTCTCTTGGGCCATTCTCCAGAAGCTCTAGCAACGCTTACAGAGCGAGTAACTCCCTGAGGAGTGTGACCGGTGGCCAAACTGCATGTTTCCTCAGGTGACCACGTATGTACTCTGCCCCAAATGCAGCAAGTATACTCCGATTTTCCTGAACCGAGCTGTGTCTGCTACTTCTCTTCTCAGCCTGTGAAACTGCTGCTGACAGCCAACAGCCAAGTTAACTTCAGGTAAGAAGAAGCATTTTGATACAGAAAACAATTCTAGGCACATTTGAGGATGATTCTTAGCAAGATCATGAAGAACAGTCGGTAAGGCAGAAGGAATAATAGCAAGGGATGGGGCTGTAAGCAAGAGTGCTCCCTGTCTATTGCTAGGACTAACGACCGAGAAAACTTCAGTATGAAATTCCCAAGCCTTTCACATTGGTACTCAGTCTCTGAGAAGGAAACTGTGAGGATTACTTCTTGCAAATGTAGGTGTTTTTCTAATGTCCTCAGAAACTCTGTGTTGTTGAGGATGACTGGGTTATTACGATGAACTCGGTTGTTAGGTCGGATGAGGAGTTCCAAGCAGTGGATAGAGCTGACCATATGCGCGAGGCAGCAGCAGCGAGATCATTTCTGCAAGTCTGAGATCTGGTCCATCCTGCGAGCAGTCATTTGGGTTGGATTCACTCGCAAGTGGGCCGGGGCCCATTGCTTCCAGTGAGTAAGTTTCAGCTTCAAACTTGGCGGAGACTGATGCTTCTGTCTCCTGGTGTCAGCGAGACACTTCTTGCTGAGGATGGTATTTCAGAACTACCAATTCGGCGCGGAGTTCATAGTATGTTTGCTCACTCCATTTGTGAAGTAGGGTTACTTCTTGAGCTAAGGAGGGCTCTGTGCCTGTGGTTAAAGCGGCTGGAAGGAAGGCCATGTGAAATGTTGCGCTTGCAAGCGCTGTCTTTACGCACTGGCATGGATTTCTGGATTGAACATTGAGAACTAAGGAGAAGGATCCTGGCACCATCGTTTTGGTGGGGTCCACAAGAGGGTAGGCCATGGGGGACAAGGCGTCCAGAAATTATAATCTTTACAGTTGACTTAAAAATGGTTTTTTGTTGAGGGGTAACTTACACACAATAAAATACGCTCATTTAAAAGGGACAGTTTGGCCGAAACCGGTTTGGCTCAGTGGATAGAGCGTCGGCCTGCAGACTCAAGGGTCCCAGGTTCGATTCCGGTCGAGGGCATGTACCTGGGTTGCGGGCACATCCCCAGTGGGGGATGTGCAGGAGGCAGCTGATCGATGTTTCTCTCTCATCGATGTTTCTAGCTCTCTATCTCTCTCCCTTCCTCTCTGTAAAAAATCAATAAAATATATTTAAAAAAATAAATAAATAAATAAAAGGGACAGTTTGAAGAGCTGTGACAAATGTTTAAACTTTTGTATAAACGTCATCATCACAATGCAGTCAAGGACATTTCGCTCAACACCCTTTGCAGTCAACGCCCACCACTCACCTCCAGCCCCACCCATCTACTCTCTGTACAGTGAAGTAGCTTTATCTTTCTCAGGGTTTCGTGTTATAGGTTACACAGTATGTCCTCTTTTGTGGCTCAGCATAATGTTTTTGAGATTCATTCATGCTGTTGCACTTGTCAATAGTTCTCTCCATTGCTGAGTGATATTCCATCATTTGGATATAGATTTTCTTTTTCCATTCACTTGCTTTGGATTGGGATGTTTCCAGATTTTACTGTTATGAATAAAGTTGTTATAAGCATTACACAATGTATCCAAAGTTGATTTTTGTGTATAGTGTGAGGTAAAGATTGAGATTCATTTTTTAAACCTAACTAGATAGGAGCATCTAGTTAATCCAGCACCATTTATTAAAAATACTCTCCTTTTCCCCATTGAATTATCTTGGCACCTGTGTTGGAAGTCAACTGATTATATATGTATGGAGTCCATTTCTGGACTTGATATTCCATCAGTCTGCATGGTTACCCTTAAGCCAGTTCCCCACTCTGCTAATAGCTATGGCTTTATAGTGAAACTTAAATCCAGGTAGTTAGTTCCAATTCTAGTACAGGTTCTTTGCATCTCCATATAAATTAGTATCAGGGTCAGTGAGGAGAGGGAGGCTCCAGGACCTGCCATCAGAAAACCTGGACATGACACAGCCCCCAGCCCGCCTCTGGGCACTGGACTATGCCCACACACTTCGGGGGGCTAGTTGGAGTCCACAGGGCACCCTGGATTCCAGCACCCACATCCTCTGCACAGCCTGTGCATTGCCTGCCCCTCTGTCTATGGTATCACAGCTATTTTCAACCTTTTTCATCTCATATCACACACAAACTAATTACTAAAATTCTGCAACACACACACACACACACACACACACAAATACATATTTTGCTGATCTGACAAAAATATGCATAATTTTGATTCATTCATACAAGAACTGTAGGATAATATCAAATATTATATTTATATTTAGAGTTCCTGAAATATCAGGAGAGAAAAAATGGGGCGGATGAGATATTTGAAGGGACTATGCTTGAGAATTTTCAAAAAGTAATGAAAACTATAAATTCACAGAATTTGAAACTTAGGAAAACCCAAGTAATATCAGTTCAAAGAAACCCACTCCAACACACAGAGTCATTCTGCTAAATCTAAAATTAAAGAGAGTATCATAAGCACTGTCAGAAAAAATGGACACGTACTTAACAGTACAGTAATACGAATGATGGCTGACTTCTTGTCAAAGAGAGTAGAATCCAGGAGAAAAAGGAATAGTTTCTTTAAGATGCTGAAAGAACAAAATTATTCAGAACACATACTTCAAAAATGAAAAGCATTAAAGACATTTGCACACTGAAAAGAAGTTGGATCTAGCAGACTTTCATTACAAGAAATCATGAAGTCCTTCAGGCTAACGGGACATAATACCCAGTGAAGCCTGGATCAGTAGGAAGGAACACTAGAAAGGGTAAATAAGTGAGGAGGGTGTGTGTGTGTAATTATTATTGTTTTATTTGTTCAATAGGTATTGATATTTACCCATACAGGTACTTCTTTGCTCCATATTAAAGAATAATGGTATGTAGTGGTGAACTCTCTCAGGTTTTGTTTGTTGAATATATTTATTGTTGATTTTTTTCCGGGCAAAGAACTCTCTGTTGTCAGTTACCTTCTTTCAGCACGTGGAGACGGTCACCCCACTGTCTCCGAGTCCATTGTTTCTGAGGGAATTCGGCTGTCAGGCTCTATGGCACACTCTGGGACTTGTTTGAAGGTTTCTTCTTTGTCTTTGGTTTTCTACAGTTTCTCCATCAGATGTGTAGATGTGGGTTTCTTTTTAAAACCTCTGCTTGGGATGCCTTGGCTTCGTAAACATGTGGTTGGGCATTTCTAGAAGGCCGTTCAGGCTGCGGTAAGTAAGCAGCACAGCCCGGGAGCTTATAAACAACACACATTACATTTTTGCTGTCTGGAGGCTGGAAGTCCAGGACGGTGGCCAGACACGGCTGGGCGAGGGCCCTCCTGATTCCCAGCTGCACCTTCTCCTTACATGGTAGAGGAGGCTAAGGGGAGCCTCTGGAGCCTCGTTTATAAGACACTAATTCCATTCATGAGGCTTAAGCACCCTCAAACACCCTACCTCCTAATACCAACCTTTGTAAAAGCTCTTCAAACTGTCCCTTTTAAATGAGCGTGACACACAAGGATGGCTGTGATCCACCTGGATGGATGTGATCCATCTGGATGGATGCTACCCACCTGGATGGCAGTGACCGACCTGGATGGCTAGGTCTCACCTGGATGGTTGGGACCCACCTGGATGGCTGTGACCCACCTGGATGGCCATGTCTCACCTGGATGGTAGTGACCCACCTGGATGGCTGTGACCCACCTGGATGGCTAGGTCTCACCTGGATGGTTGTAATCCACCTGGATGGCAGTGGCCCACCTGGATGGCTGTGACCCACCTGGATGGCTGTGACCCACCTGGAGGGCTGTGATCCACCTGGATGGCTGTGACCCACCTGGATGGCTGAGACCCACCTGGATGGCTAGGTCTCACCTGGATGGTTGTAATCCACCTGGATGGCCAGGTCTCACCTGGATGGTTGTAATCCCCCTGGATGGCTAGGTCTCAACTGGATGGTTGTGACCTACCTGGATGGCTGTGACCCACCTGGATGGCTAGGTCTCACCTGGATGGTTGTAATCCACCTGGATGGCTAGGTCTCACCTGGATGGTTGTAATCCACCTGGAGGCCTGTGACCCACCTGGATGGCTAGGTCTTACCTGGATGGTTGTAATCCACCTGGATGGCTAGGTCTCACCTGGATGGTTGTAATCCACCTGGAGGCCTGTGACCCACCTGGATTGCTAGGTCTCACCTGGATGGTTGTAATCCACCTGGATGGCTAGGTCTCACCTGGATGATTGTAATCCACCTGGAAGGCTGTGAACCACCTGGATGGCTGTGACCCGCCTGGATGGCTGTGACCCACCTGGATGGCTGTAACCCACCTGGATGGATGTGACCCACCTGGATGGCTGTGACCCACCTGGATGGCTAGGCCTCACCTGGATGGTTGTAATCCACCTGGATGGCTGTGACCCACCTGGATGGCTGTGACCCACCTGGATGGCTGTAACCCACCTGGATGGATGTGACCCACCTGGATGGATGTGATCCACCTGGATGGATGCGACCCACCTGGATGGATGTGATCCACCTGAATGGATGTGATCCACCTGGATGGATGTGACCCACCTGGATGGCTGTGACCCACCTAGATGGCTGTGACCCACCTGGATGGTTGTGACCCACCTGGATGGCTGTGACCCACCTGGATGGATGTGACCCACCTGGATGGCTGTGACCCACTTGGATGGATGTGACCCACCTGGATGGCTGTGACCCAGCTGGATGGATGTGACCCACCTGGATGGCTGTGATCCACCTGGATGGATGTGACCCACCTGGATGGCTGTGACCCACCTGGATGGCTAGGTCTCACCTGGATGGTTGTAATCCACCTGGATGGCTGTGACCCACCTGGATGGCTGTGACCCACCTGGAGGGCTGTGACCCACCTGGATGGCTGTGACCCACCTGGATGGCAAGGTCTCACCTGGATGGTTGTGATCCACCAGGATGGCTAGGTCTCACCTGGATGGTTGTAATCCACCTGGATGGCTAGGTCTCACCTGGATGGTTGTAATCCACCTGGATGGCTGTGACCCACCTGGATAGCTGTAACCCACCTGGATGAATGTGACCCACCTGGAGGGCTGTGATCCACCTAGATGGCTGTGACCCACCTTGATGGCTGTGACCTACCTTGATGGCTAGGTCTCACCTGGATGGTAGTAATCCACCTGGATGGCTGTGATCCACCTGATGGCTGTGACCCACCTGGATGGTTGTGACCCACCAGGATGGATTTGACCCAACTGCATGGATGTGACCCACCTGGATGGATGTGATCCACCTGGATGGATGTGATCCACCTGGATGGCTGTGATCCACCTGGATGGATGTGACCCACCTGGATGGATGTGACCCACCTGGAGGGCTGTGACCCACCTGGATGGCTGTGACCCACCTGGATGGATGTGACCCACCTGGATGGATGTGACCCACCTGTAGGGCTGTGACCCACCTGGATGGCTGTGACCCACCTGGATGGATGTGACCCAGCTGGGGGGCTGTGACCCACCTGGAGGGCTGTGATCCAACTGTATGGCTGTGACCCACCTGGATGGCTGTGACCCACCTCGATGGCTAGGTCTCACCTGGATGGTTGTAACCCACCTGGATGGCTGTGACCCACCTGGATGGCTTTGACCCACCTGGATTGCAAGGTCTCACCTGGATGGTTGTAATCCACCAGGATGGCTAGGTCTCACCTGGATGGTTGTAATCCACCTGGATGGCTAGGTCTCACCTGGATGGTTGTAATCCACCTGGATGGATGTGACCCACCTGGAGGGCTGTGATCCACCTGGATGGCTGTGACCCACCTGGATGGCTGTGACCCACCTGGATGGATGAGACCCACCTGGATGGATGTGACCCACCTGGATGGATGCGATCCACCTGGTTGGATGTGATCCACCTGGATGGATGTGACCCACCTGGATGGCTGTGACCCACCTGGATGGATGTGACCCACCTGGATGGTTGTGACACACCTGGATGGTTGTGACCCACCTGGATGGCTAGGTCTCACCTGGATGGTTGTGACCCACCTGGATGGCTGTGACCCGCTGGATGGCTGTGACTCACCGGGATGGTTGTGACCCACCTGGATGGCTGTGACCGACCTGGATGGCTGTAACCCACCTGGATGGATGTGACCCACCTGGAGTGCTGTGATCCACCTGGATGGCTATGACCCACCTTGATGGCTGTGACCCACCATGATGGCTAGGTCTCACCTGGATGGTTGTAATCCACCTGGATGGCTAGGTCTCACCTGGATGGTTGTAATCCACCTGGATGACTGTGACCCACCTGGATGGCTGTGACCCACCTGGATGGCTGTGAGCCACCTGGACGGATGTGACCCACCTGAATGGCTGTGATCCACCTGATGGCTGTGACCCACCTGGATGGTTGTGACCCACGAGGATGGATTTGACCCACCTGCATGGATGTGACCCACCTGGATGGATGTGATCCACCTGGATGGATGCGACCCACCTGGATGGATGTGATCCACCTGGATGGATGTGATCCACCTGGATGGCTGTGACCCACCTGGATGGCTAGGTCTCACCTGGATTGTTTTAATCCACCTGGATGGCTGTGACCCACTGGGTTGGTTGTGACCCACCTGGATGGCTAGGTCTCACCTGGATTTTTGTGACCCACCTGGATGGCTGTGACTCACCGGGATGGTTGTGACCCACCTGGATGGCTAGGTCTCACCTGGATGGTTGTAATCCACCTGGATGGCTGTGACCCACCTGGATGGTTGTGATCCACCTGGATGGATGTGATCCAGTTCCCCACTCTGCTAATAGCTATAGCTTTATAGTGAAACTTAAATCCAGGTAGTTAGTGTAATTCCTTCAAATTCTATTACAGGTTCTTTGCGTCTCCATATAAATTGGTATCAGGATCAGTGGGACTTCCTGAGCAAAGCAATTAATACCTGAATTAAAGGAAGTTAAAGGGTGTTAGGACTGAAGCCATCTATTCCCAATTAAAGGGTAGTAAGACTTCTCCAAACTCCTCACCTCCCCAAGTCAAACCATTGCATACTTTATGAGAAAATTCACTTTCATTTCAATGGGAAATGAAACCTGGAAAAATAGAGAATACATTCCAGAGGATAGTGAATGACTGGAGAGCAAATGTTTCCCCTTCTTCCCTGCTCTGTCTCCCCAGAGAAAGGATGACAGCTGGGCATTGTGTAGCCTGTACCGCCTGCTTGATTCACCGTTTCAGGGCTTCTCTCCTGGAGTGCAAACACTGCACATGCAGGTCTCACTGCACTGCTCCCATCCTGCCCTGGGTATCCTCCTTTTTTTCATCCACACCGTCCACCCCTTCTACTCAGCAGCTGAGTCAGGGGCCTCGCAGTGCTCTGGGTCACAGCCATCCAGGTGGGTCACATCGATCCAGGTGGGTCACAGCCATCCAGGTGGGTCACAGCCATCCAGGTGGGTCAAATACATCCAGGTGGATCACAGCCATCCAGGTGGGTCACAGCCATCCAGGTGGATCACAACTATCCAGGTGGATCACAGCCATCCAGGTGGGTCACAGCCATCCAGGTGGGTCACAGCCCTCCAGGTGGGTCACAGCCATCCAGGTGGATCACAAACATCCAGGTGGATCACAGTCATCCAGGTGGGTCACATCCATCCAGGTGGATCCTAGCCATCCTGGTGGGTCACAGCCATCCAGGTGGGTTACATCCATCTAGGTAGATCACAACTATCCAGGTGGGTCACATCCATCCAGGTGGGTCACCGCCATCCAGGTGGATCACAGCCATCCAGGTGGGTCACATCCATCAAGGTGGGGAACATCCATCCAGGTGGGTCACAACCATCCAGGAGGGACCTAGCCATCCAGGTGGGTCACAGCCATCCAGGTGTGTCACAACCATTCAGGTGGGTCACATCCATCCAGGTGGATCACAACTATCCAGTTGGGGCCTAGCCATCCCGGGGGGTCACGGCCATCCAGGTGGATAATAACTATCCAGCTGGGCCCTAGCCATCCAGGTGGGTCACAGCCATCCAGGTGGATCACAACCATCCAGGTGGATCACAACCATCCAGGTGGGACCTATCCATCCAGGTGGGTCACAGCCCTCCAGGTGGGTCACAGCCATCCAGGTGGATCACAAACATCCAGGTGGATCACAGTCATCCAGGTGGGTCACATCCATCCAGGTGGATCCTAGCCATCCTGGTGGGTCACAGCCATCCAGGTGGGTTACATCCATCCAGGTAGATCACAACTATCCAGGTGGGTCACATCCATCCAGGTGGGTCACCGCCATCCAGCTGGATCACAGCCATCCAGGTGGGTCACATCCATCAAGGTGGGGAACATCCATCCAGGTGGGTCACAACCATCCAGGAGGGACCTAGCCATCCAGGTGGGTCACAGCCATCCAGGTGTGTCACAACCATTCAGGTGGGTCACATCCATCCAGGTGGATCACAACTATCCAGTTGGGGCCTAGCCATCCCGGGGGGTCACGGCCATCCAGGTGGATAATAACTATCCAGTTGGGCCCTAGCCATCCAGGTGGGTCACAGCCATCCAGGTGGATCACAGCCATCCAGGTGGATCACAACCATCCAGGTGGGACCTATCCATCCAGGTGGGTCACAGCCATCCAGGTGGGTCACAACCATCCAGGTGGGTCACAACCATCCAGGAGGATCACATCCATCCAGGTGGGTCACAACCATCCAGGAGGGACCTAGCCATCCAGGTGGGTCACAGCCATCCAGGTGTGTCACAACCATCCAGGTGGGTCACAACCATCCAGGTGGATCACCGCCATCCAGGTGGATCACAGCCTTCCAGGTGGGTCACATCCATCCAGGTGGGGAACATCCATCCAGGTGGGTCACAACCATCCAGGTGGGTCACAACTATCCAGTTGGGGCCTAGCCATCCCGGGGGTCACGGCCATCCAGGTGAATAATAACTATCCAGTTGGGCCCTAGCCATCCAGGTGGGTCACAGCCATCCAGGTGGATCACAGCCATCCAGGTGGGTCACCGCCATCCAGGTGGATTACATCCATCCAGGTGGATCACCGCCATCCAGGTGGGTCACAACCATCCAGGTGGGTCACATCCATCCCGGTGGGTCACAGCCATCCAGGTGGGTCACATCCATCCAGGTGTGTCACATCCATCCAGGTGGGTCACATCCATCAAGGTGGATCACAACCATCCAGGTGGGTCCTAGCCATCCCGATGGGTCACAGCCATCCACGTGGGTCACATCCATCCAGGTGGGTCACAGCCATCCAGGTGGGTCACAGCCATCCAGGTGGGTCACATCCATCAAGGTGGATCACAACCATCCAGGTGGGACCTAGCCATCCAGGTGGGTCACATCCATCCAGGTGGGTCACAGCCATCCAGGTGGGTCACAGCCATCCAGGTGGGTCACATCCATCAAGGTGGATCACAACCATTCAGGTGGGACCTAGCCATCCAGGTGGGTCACATCCATCCAGGTGGGTCACAGCCATCCAGGTGGGTCACATCCATCAAGGTGGATCACAACCATCCAGGTGGGTCCTAGCCATCCCGATGGGTCACAGCCATCCACGTGGGTCACATCCATCCAGGTGGGTCACAGACATCCAGGTGGGTCACAGCCATCCAGGTGGGTCACATCCATCAAGGTGGATCACAACCATCCAGGTGGGTCCTAGCCATCCCGATGGGTCACAGCCATCCACGTGGGTCACATCCATCCAGGTGGGTCACCGCCATGCAGGTGGGTCACATCCATCCTGGTGGGTCACAGCCATCCAGGTGTGTCTTAGCCATCCTGGTGGGTCACAGCCATCCAGGTGGGTCATGGCCATCCAGGTGGGTCACAGCCATCCAGACGGATCACAGCCATCCAGGTGGATCACAGCCATCCAGGTGGGTCCTAGCCATCCAGGTGGATCACCGCCATCCAGGTGGGTCACAACCATCCAGGTGGGTCACAACTATCCAGGTGGGTCCTAGCCATCCCGGTGGGTCACAGCCATTCAGGTGGATCATAGCCATCCAGGTGGATCACAGCCATCCAGATGGGTCCTAGCCATCGAGGTGGGTCACGGCCATCCAGGTGGGTAACATCCATCCAGGTGGATCACGGCCATCCAGGTCGGTCACGGCCATCCAGGTGGGTCACGGCCATCCCTTTGGGTCACAGCCATCCAGGTGGGTCACAGCCCTACAGGTGGGTCACATCCATCCAGGTGGGTCACAGCCCTCCAGGTGGGTCACAGCCCTCCAGGTGGGTCACATTCATCCAGGTGGGTCACATCCATCCAGGTGGGTCACAGCCATCCAGGTGGGTTACAGCCATCCAGGTGGGTCACAGCCATCCAAGTGGGTCACAGCCATCCAGGTGGATTACAACCATCCAGGTGAGACCTAGCCATCCAGGTGGGTCACAGCCATCCAGGTGAGACCTAGCCATCCAGGTGGGTCACAGCCATCCAGGTGGGTAACATCCATCCAGGTGGATCACTGCCATCCAGGTGGGTCACAGCCATCCCGGTGGGTCACAGCCATCCAGGTGGGTCACAGCCATCACAGTGGGTCACAGCCATCCAGGTGGGTCACAGCCATCATGGTGGGTCACAACCATCCAGGTGGGTCACAGCCATCCAGGTGGGTCACAGCCATCCCGGTGGGTCACAGCCATCCAGGTGGGTCACATCCATCCAGGTGGGTCACAGCTATCCAGGTGGGTCACAGCCATCACGGTGGGTCACAGCCATCCATGTGGGTCACAGCCATCACGGTGGGTCACAGCCTTCCAGGTGGGTCACAGCCATCACGGTAGGGAACATCCATCCAGGTGGGTCACAGCCATCCAGGTGGGTCACATCCATCTAGGTGGGTCACATCCATCCAGGTGGGTCACAACCATCCAGGTAGGCCAGTTGGGGCAGGAACTGGAAGACATTCAGAGTGAAATAGCCCCAGGCTTCTCAGACATGCCGGCTTTCTCAAAGCTCCTAAGGTGCTGATATATTTCAGTTTATTTCCATTTAAGTAGAGATGTGTGAGATTTGAAAGGTTGTTGTTGTTTTCCAACATGTCTTGACCTCCATAGATTCTATTGTCACTGAGCTGAAGCTTTTCAATTTAGATAATTTGAAGGGATTTGAAATGGAAATCAAGCCTACATTATTAAACTGAATAAATCTGAAGTTCATGAATCCAGCTGTCAAGCCTTCACTTTTTCCCTTATTTGATTTGCAATTGTCCAGGACCCTAGGAGGGGTCTGGCAGAGGCTTGCCATCGAATCGGGACAGAGAACCGTGGCCCTGCCCATCGCAGGAAGCCATCTATATATTTAACTCCTCAGTGATTCTAATGTGTAGTCGGCTTAAGAACCACTGTTTTAGATTGAAGAAAGCTTGGTCAGTTTTTCGTAGCAAAGTGAATTTTAACTGAAGTTTAGCACCTTTGACTTTGCTATCTTAGGACTTCGATTTGCTTCTGATTATGGCTATACTTCAGAATTAAGGTTGATGGCTAAGATACAGAATGTTCAGTTAAATTTAAATTTCAGATAAATAACCAATAATTTTTTAGAGGAAGTTTGTCCCAAATATTGCAGGTGACATGCTTATACTAAAAAATTATTGGGTGTTTTTATGAAATTCAAATTTAGCCGAGTATTTGGTCTTTTTCTTTGCTAACCCTGTGACTACTTATGGTGACACCATAGGATGCATCTGATTTTCCGTGGCATCCATCAGTCTTGGGCCCTCTGTTGGATGAACAGGTTTGTGTTTATAGTAGATTTTAGCCTCCGATTGTCTCTACCCAGGAGAGAAAACTACACTTTTCAACCTGAAATAAGTCCACAAAGAAACCTCGCAGCTCTCCATAAGGCCTTGGCCCATCCTCATCTATGCTGTGGGCAGCTTTTACTCCATATAGAAGAGGATTCCTAATGGCCACAAAGAGTGTGATGGCCTCCTTAGACATAAAGAAGCTTCTAGCACTTTGCTTGTCAGTGAACTGAACTGTACACTCTGCAGCAGTCACCTGAGCCCCTGCTAGCTATGCACAGGCAGGGGAACTGACACCCCTTATCCTGCAAAAAACATACAACAGGGCATCTTGTTTTGTTTTTTTGTTTTTTAGTGTGTGTGTGCTTTAATCCTCACCTGAGGATATTTTTTCTATTGATTTTTTTTAGAGTGGAGAAGAGGAGGGGGGCGGGGAGAGAGAGAAGCATCAATGTGAGAGACACACATTGATTGGTTGCCTCCTGCATGCACCCTCAGTTGCAGAGGGGGATCCAGCCTGCAATCCAGGTATATGTTCTTGATCAGAATCAAACCCACGGCCTTCAGTCTTCAGGCCAAAGCTCTAACCATTGAACAAACCAACCAGGGCAATGTGTGTGTGTGTTTAGAAAATGCTATTTCTCCCTGTAGTAGTCAGATGCAGTGGGGGTGAGCCAATTTGTACAAGTTGCCTAGTGAGGGCCTCCTGTGTGTAAACACACTTTGACCCCAAGTCCAGTTGCTCCCTGCAACTTGAAGTTAGGTGGCCCTAGTGAGGTCCGTTGGCATGGCCCTGCCTGTGGCATTATGGTAGGAAAGCACCCCAAGGATTCCAAAAGGGACCCACCAGAAAGGAAACAGGTTGTGGGTTTGGAACCAACAAGGGGCTGGAAGCCCCACTGATTGAAAGCTCCCCACTGCCTTGCCTCCCCTACCCCCCTCCCCAACTCCCAGTGTGATCTGAAGAACAGTATCAAAGCACATGGGTGAGAACATAGAAGAAATTAAGCCTTGGGACGCCACGGTAGTTTGTACAGAAACCTGAACCAGTAAGAGCTCCCCACCAACAAACCACATGAACCAACCTTGTGGGATTGGCTTTCAATACTGACACCTTGTGGCAGCACCTGGCAATGACAGCAGAGAGCTTTGCTTGTTCTTTGTCCACGTGGTGCCAGGAGGCAGGACTGTGGTTATCTTGGAGCACGTGGGAGGGAGGGCCAGGGCCTCCTGTCCACCAGGGGAGGAAGATGCGGAGGCGATGATGAGAGGCGGCTCTACTGAATACACACCCTTGTGCTGCTCCTCTGTGAGAAGTTGGCAACTTACTGCATCTCTCTCTGCCTCAGTTTATCTGCAGAATGAGGATAGTGCCTGTTCCCTAAGGTGGTGTGAGGGTTAAATGAGCTAAAGCTTGTTAGAATAGTGCCTGGCACATAGTAAGTGCTCAGCAAACGGTGGAGGCTGATGCTGTAGTTATTACTGTTAGGAAAGATGGAGAGAGATGAGGCTATACTGTCACTCAAGTGGGTGGAGACATATAGGCTCAGAAGGAGATATCATGATTCTCACTGAGCCGGGGATGTGGCTGAGTTTCAGAGAATGTAAGCGACTCGCCCACAGCAGACAGACATTGATTCTTCAGCCACGATCAGACACAGATGCAAAGTTATTTTTGTGGCAAATAAATCTGAAGCTGAAGTGAACCCCACAGGAGAAAAAGAGCCCTATTACTGTCACCCCTGTCTCTCCCCTTAAATCCATCGTCTCTTTTCCGTCTTCAGTGCCTCCGCCTTGATTTAATCCTCATCTCTTGCTTGGACTCTAATAGATCCTTTCCCCCTCCAACCTCCCCTCCATGCTGGGAAGGGTGACCTTCTCAGCTCCTCCCCTCCCCCCATCCCCGCCACCTCGAGCCTTCAGTGTCTCCCACGTCCTGTGAGACCTCCAGGCTGTTTAGCGGCTGCAGTCGGACCCCAGTCTCTAGGTTCTCTTCCTTTCTGTTCCTGAAGCATTTGGACATTTCCACGGAGCCCCTCTCTGTGCTGTCGTGTAGCCCCGGAGACAGAGACCATCCCTAATCCACTGCTGTCCCCTCGTGCCCAGCATGGCACCAAGCCAGGGAGTGTTGCTGAAAGGGACTGGTCACCCCTGGGGCTCAGAGGTGGGCACTCCCTGAGCTCAGGGTCAAGTGCAGGTCCGCACTGTGCCATATTGATGTGCCAGTTCTATGTCTCTTAAGAAACTTAAAGCATTGCAGTTCGGCTGTACACAAGAGCTCTCTAATCAGCAAGCAAAACAAAATAAAAAATATGGTCAGCATTTGTTGAGGTTCTTTGTGGGGATGTTGGTGAGCAACAGCTCAGGTTGGGAAGCTTAGACGAGGTCCAAGCGGCAGGTGAGAGGCCAGAGTGGGGGGGTGCTGGGGTGCTCTGAAGATGTACGCGAGCACACTGGGGCCTCAGTGGCCCTCAGCCCTTCTCCTGGTCCATGGTGATGCAGTGGAGACGTCAGGCGCTGCTAACCAGGCTCCCTGGTTCAATCCTAGCTCAGTTGCACTGGCTGTTTTACAAGTTTACTCGTATGTAAATTGGGGTCGTGACGGTACCACCCTTAGTGTCTTTGTACAGAGTTAACACCGACAGCGTCTTGAAGCTGGAAGCACTGTTAACTCTTATTAGTACCACGCAGGAGGCTCAGTCCTGTTCTGAAAACAGCACCATGCAGCCAGGTGCTGGGGAGGAGGGCTTCCTTCCCCGCACCCTCCCAGACGCCCGGAGCAGCTCTTATGCACACGAGGGCAGCTCTGGCTCGAAGAGACAGTCCTCCTCTCCTCTCCCGGTAGAGCTGGCCGAGGAGCCATATTTCCTGTCGGAGTAACTGAAGCTGGACCGCCTGACTCGTAGATCACCTTAATGCTTCTGGCCCCAGTGCCCTGTCTCTCCTGTCGCACCCCTTGGCATTGCAAGTTGAGCAACAAAAGCTCTCTGAGCTGTGAGTTACGTCTGCCTGCTCTTCCTGTTGCTCGGCCGCGCTGAAGAATGTTCTGTCTTGGGCCCTTTCATTACAGGCTCCGAGGTTCCCCCTGATATATTGCTTAGGTTGCATCAATCGCTTCATGATTCATAGGGTGCATTTCCTAGCACTTTTCCATTAGTGTCTCCTGAGCGGACTAGATCAGCAGCAAAATGCGTCCTGTTTTCTCTTCCTGTGGCCAGCCGCTCCCCCGGTGGGTGGGATGGTGGGAGAGCCCTGGGCTTCGTGGCAGGAAGGAACCTGGGTCTGGATCCTGATTGTCACCCATCAGTGGCATGGCCTCGAGCAATCCTGTATGTTTGGGGGCCCAGTGTCTTCTGTTGAAGGCGATGTCCGGACTAAGGCTCCTTCCAGCTCAGGATTATCGGATGCTTCAGCTCTTCTCCCCACTGCTGACTCTGAGCTGACCATTCATTTGCTTAAAGGTGGGGGAGGGAGAGCCCCCATCTGCTGCAGGACGGGGAGGCTCGAGAAGCCAGGCAGAGCTATGAAGCCAGATTGCTCGGCCTGTGGCCCTCCTTCCCAAGATGGGCTCTGCTGGTGGCTGGCGGCGGCTCTTGCACCCTGGGATGCACAGCCTGGGGACGGGTGCTCTGTAGATGGTCGTGAAATATTGTTGAATAACGTAGTGAGTCAGTGGTAGGATGTGCCTGCTGAGAAGCCCAGCACTGCTTAGGCTGCTTTAATAGAGGCATGTTACCAGGATGAGGGGGCGATGGCCTCCCCGTTGCATGCTGCGGAGACCTCATCCAGAACCACGCTGCATTTTGATTGCTCACTAACCCTCCATGAGAGCTGGGACAGTGTTTCCCTTTTTTGGCTACTGTATTGCCAGTAAAAGCATTGTCAGATACTAGGCTTGCAAAGAGGGAGATCGTGTCCTCCCTTAAGATTACAAGGAGGGGCGGGTGGGTCATCAGTGCACCTTGGGAAGTAGCAGAAGTAACTGGGGGATATTTAGCACACCAACCCAGCAACGCCTGGGAGTCTTCGCCAATCATCTGAGTAATGCACGCTGTTAAAGAGAACCACAATTCAACCGAGTAAGTTTTAGAGATGCCATCGGCTGTCTGCAGTGATTCATATACTAAGCAGCACCCATCTAATAAATAGAAAGCAGCTCCCCAGAGCTGTACACGACGAGGAGACTTTTATAGGCAGAAGTGGGCAGGGCAGGGAGGGCACTCGCACAGAGTGGACGGTCTCAGGCACGATGACTTCCTCGGGGGACAGCAGGGGTCTCCCAGGCAGAGGACCTCACTGGCGGCGACCAGGTCATCCCAGATGGGCTGGTTAAGATTCCGCTCCCCGAGAGGCTGAAACTGTAACCAGTCTTGGTTGGGTGATGTGGGCTTAGCACCAGTGACGCCCTCATTTGGGGCCTGTTGTCACTTTTTCAATCATGTCTGTGTTTTCTCCTGCCCAACTGGTGTCCATTCCCCTCGGAGTCACAGCACCCTGATTTGTGTGGCGATCCCCCCGAGTGCAGCCCCGTGGGCTTGCTGATCCCATGGAGCGCAGCCTGGGTGGGACTTTCTCAAGGGGCTCAGGCTGCCCGGCTGAGAGTGGCCCACGACCCAAGCTCGGTTTCCCAGGAGCAGCAGCTCTCAAAGCAGCGGCCTGGACAGCAGCTCCAGCACCGCTCGGGCTTGTTAGAAGTGCCCCGTTTTGGAGTCCGACTTCAGAATCCAGAGCATGGTATGGACCCCTAACAAGCTGTGTTTTAGGAAGCTGCCCAGGACACACTCTTTCCCACTTTGTATGGAATTTATTGGCGTGACAATGGTTAGCAAAAGTATGCAGGTTTCAGGTGTGCAATTCTGTATTATATCATCTGTACACTGTTTTGTGGGTCACCACCCCAAGTCAAACCTCCATCCATCCCATTTACCCCCACCCAGAACCCTCCTCCACTCCCCCTGCAATCACCACACTGCTGTCCCTGTCCATGAACTTTCTCTCTTTTTTCTTTTATGCTCAATTCCTCTTACTCCCCACTCCCTCCCCGCTCCCCCCGACCAACAGCTGTCAGCCTGCTCTTTGTCTATGAGTCTGTCTCTGTTTTGCTTGTTAGTTTGGTTGGTTCATTAGATTTCACATATGAGTGAAATCATATGGCACTTGTCTTTCCCAGGGCATTCTGCTGTTAAAGGGGCCTCAGCATTATCTGAGAGTTTAACTCATGATTTCACCAGAGAACAATTGGCACCCAACTGTCTGCTGGTGGAGGCGGGGGTGTGAAGGGTGCTGGGTGCTGGGATGGGTGTCAAGGGACCACCCAGGGATTCTTGGTCCTAAGATCCCCGGAGCCAAGTCTTCAGCTTTTCTTCAATGCAATGAGCTTCTCCAAATAAATTTAAAAACAACTTTTTTTGTTTGTTTGTTTCATTTAGGGAGAGTCAATTTTTGTTCCTTGGAATGGGAAGGATTTGTTTGGTGAGTGAATGAGTCAATAAATGCCTGAGTGACAGAATCGATCTCTTCTAGTTTGAGCTCCGAGAGAATGAACCTCGGACCGGGAGAAGGAGGTGGGGAAGGTGAGTGACACTGACCCCAGGATGACGAGGGTGGTCCTGGACCAGGACCAGAACAGCACCAGGAGACCTGTTCCCAGCGAGGCCTCCCTTGCTGGCTGGCGGGTGACCTTAGGGAGTCATGTGGCCTCCCTGGGTCCCAGTTTCTCTCTGGAGCAGGATCATTCTGTGCTCTTTGCTCCTGCCTCCCCTGTCGCTAACTTGAAATGCACTCCCGATTAGCAGCAGCCTTGGGGGGGGGGGGGCAGGGGGTGCTGCCTGTTGGGGTTGGGAGAAATTTGACGAAGTCTTTGTCTTAGTAATTTGGACCAGATGCTACAGCACAGACCCTGCTGACTCACCAACAGCCCTGCCTTCCTGAGGGCTGGGCAGGGGTCTGCGTGGAGTTAATGCCATCTGCCTTCCCAGAGGTGCCCCGTGGGGGTGGGGGTGGGTGGGGGCCGGGCACAGTCGTTTAGGAGAGGACTCAGGGTTCTGATGGATGGGCATTGTCTAGCTGGTATGAGGACTTCCTGGAAGTGAACCCTTTTTAAGGAGAGAGTGTCTGCCTAAGGAATGCAGAAGGCTGTGAAACTCACATGCATTTGGAACAGGAAGTGTTTGAAAGCACCAGTTCCCCATGCTTCCTGGCTGTTGGGGGCAGTCGGGGGCAGGAGCTCCAAGCCCAGGCAGCAGAGGGTGCTGGGAGCCTGGGAGGTCGGCGCCCTGGTGCCCTGCCCGCCTCCCTCCCTCCTCGGTGCCTCTCTGTGGTCCTTCCTGGTCCTCCGGTCGCCTGGACTTCAGCTGTGGTTTCTGCATGCTCCTGCTTTGCAGGAACCCTTTTTGACGGCAGGTGACTAACACCAACTCATAAAAACTTGGGACATCGGGGGATTCACTAGCTCATGGAATCAAATCCCGAAGGTAAACAACCAACATCTGAAAGGGCAGAGTGCAGCTGGACTCCAGGCACGGCCTGGCCCAGGGCTTGCCTCTGCGGGCAGGATCCATCTTTGCTTCTCTGTGTGATGGCTTCGCTGTCTCTCGCCGTGACCACACTCGTCCACATGGTGAGGATCTGGCTGCCAACAGGGCCCTTTGTTCACCTTTGGCAATTACCACAGCTGGAGAGGTGCAGGATTTACTTCCTGGGTCCCAAGTTGAATGAAAGAGAGAACTCAAGTGTCTAAAACAGAATCAAAGCTCAAAGTTATGACTCTCCTGGCTCTGCCCAGGACTTGCTTCAGCTCTCGGGACAGCCATTTTCTCCCCGAGGAGTGGGGTGAACACAGTGCCCAGACCGGAGGCAGGTGCCGTCCAGTGTTTGGAGCAGAGGCTCTGGGGCAGACTGCCCAGCCCCCACCGCAGTTTCGCTACTCGGAAGCAGTGTGACCATGGGCTGGTCCCCCACCTCTGGTTGCCCAGCTTCCTCATCTCTAAACCAGGGACACCAAAGGCACTGCTCAGGGGTGCTGTGAGGATGATGTGAGTTGTGCCTGGCAAACACGGGACAGTGAACGAGTCTCCCAGGCAGTCGGTACAGGCGCTGACTCCTTGCCACCCCCAGTGCTACAGGGTCTCTCGCGGCTGCAGCTTATGTGAAACAGATGGCGAGCTGTGGGCCATCCCGCAGCCGGTGGCCACTCCACTCCTTTCTCCCAGTCAGAGCTGAGAGGGGTGTTCGTAACAGGAATGAACTTGAATTGGTTTTAATTTATATTTTTAAAAAGTTGTTATTCCAGAGCCTTGGATTCCTATTATAATTACTTTATTGATTTTAGAGAGCGAGAGGGAGGGAGGGAGAGAAACCGATTTGTTGTTCCACTTATTTATGCATTCATTGGTTGATTCTTGTTTGTGCCCTGAGTGGGGATTGAACCCACAATCTTAAATATTGGGACGACTCTCTAACCATCCGGCCAGGGCAGATTCCTGTTATCGAGGAATTGCACTTGAGAACAGATTCTATTCTGAGCATTCCGTCAAGTGCTGCCCATCTCTCATTTAATTCACCCACAACAACACAGCAGGGCAAGTGCTCTTCTTTAAAAAAATATATATTTTGTTGATTTTTTTACAGAGAGGAAGGGGGAGGGATAGAGAGTTAGAAACATCGATGAGAGAGAAACATCAATCAACTGCCTCCTGCACACTCCCCACTGGGGATGTGCCCGCAACCAAGGTACATGCCCTTGACCGGAATCAAACCTGGGACCCTTGAGTCCGCAGGCCAACGCTCTATCCACTGGGCCAAACTGGTCAGGGCTGGGCAAGTGGTCTTAATCCCCTCTCACGGGATCAGGAACTGCTCCTCACAGGGGAGGGGCAGGAGCTTGCTGGACGTCACACACCTGGCTCAGGGAGGAGCCGATTCAAACCCAGCTCGTCCAGCTCTAAAGCGCATGCACTCAACCCGGGTCTTCAAGGCACCTTCTGCCTGGGAGCCTCAGCCAGGCCTTCCCGCTTGCCTCTCCCTCCCCTGCTCCCTGAGTCAGGTGGCCTGTTAGCATGTCTATCCTCTCCTGGCTGGTGTTTTGGCTTGGTCACCTTTGTGCTCCTTCGTCCTGGTGCATTTCCACAACCAGATGCTGAACTCTGTGTGGTGACTTTGTGCGTAAGTGTCTGACCCCTTCCACCCCTCACAGAGGCCAGGGATCACAGCTCTGGAAAAGCCCTGTGACTGGAGACCAAAGACCAGGAGTGCGTCAGTCCCGCTCACCACCAGGCGATGGCGCCCGTCTGCAGGTCAGGCCTGGCTCAGGCAGTGGCTGTCCCTGGTTTGGAGCTGGCAGGCAGCCTCAGGTCTCTTTAGTGCCCGCGCACCCTCCTCCCCCCAAGCATCAGTTGTTGGCACTATCTGTGGTGCTAGTGGAAGGAGAGAGGCCCGGGAGAGCACAAGACTGTAGCAGAGAGTGCTGTCATTGCCACGCCCTGCCTGAAGGGCATGGAGCCTTCAGTGTCCCTGCCCTTCTTCGGGAGCTGGGCTGTCCTGGGCTGGGCATCAGGGCTCGTCTGAGCCCGAGATGCTCTGAGCCAGGGCTGCACCCTGCACATGTTCAATAAGAAACAACAGCTGAGGCCGGTCACGGCCTGGGGCTGGGATCAAGATCGCACCCTCCAAGGGATAGGAGTCCCCCGGAGCCTCCTCAGCAAGGTTCTCAGCCCCAGGGACAGCGTGGGGCTTGGTGGTGGTGCCTCAGAACCAAGGGAGCAGGCTGATGATCTCCGGGGAGTCAGCCACGGTGTCAGGGCAATCAAGGTGGTCTCGGCCCCAAGCTCGGGCCAAGCCCTGGAAGGACGCTCAGATCGATGGAAAAGCTGGTTAAACAACTCGCCAGCCCACACCTGGCCGCTTACTCAGTGTCTGCAATGCTGTTACTAATGTGCGCAATGCACCTGTGCAGTCCCCTGCCCGCCAATTCACTTTCCTTCTCTTTGCGGTATTTCCCACCTCCTGCCCTTCTCCCTGACCCAAGACAAGTGAGAATAAGAGCCAGCGCTTAAAGAGCACCCGCTGTGCTCCAGGCGCTGTGCTCCAGGCGCTGAGTGCTGAAGGAAGAGCGCTGTGTGAAGGAGGAGTCTGCATCACTGGGCTTTGACGTCGGTCCGAGGTCACACGCAGGGAGTGGTAGAGCCCAGATGCAAACCAGGGCTGTCAGTTAGACTCCAGTGGAGAGATATTTTGGGTCTTTATTGTCCAACGTGACCAGTGTTGTCCACCGACTTCGGGGTGCTGGCGATGTCCGCCCCAGGAGCCTGGACAGTTCCTTTAGTTTCTCCTGCTCTTGCCCTCCCCCTAATGAAACCTGGGGAACCCAAGTGTCCCCAAGAGAGCCATCGGCAAGTCAAGTGCTTGTGGCTTCCACCTTTGGCTGAGGTCAGCCCCTCCCAATCACAGCAATACTCAGCCACCCAGCCCAGGCCCTGTCATCAGAGCGGACCCTGGGGCGGAGGAGACTCTGAGAACAATGAGTGGACATGAATGTTCCTCCTGTTGGCTTTTTTTCTGGGTGGTGGAGAGGAGCAAGGAGGAAGGGGGGGGGGGGGGAGTAATTCCTTCAAGCATCGGACTAGGTGAGTGAGCTTGTTTGCCTCATCTCAGTGCTCATTGCCCTGTGCCTGGCCAGGCAAGAAGGAGGTCAAGGTGATCCCAACGCCATGGAGACATGCCCCTTCCCTTTGGGGATCCTTCCTATCTGGCACAAGACTCTCACTCTCCAAGCCTGCCAGGAAAGGAGTGATAACCCAGCCATCACAGCAAAGAGCAAATGTCTGTCAATGCTTCACATAGTTCACTCTCCCCAGAGCGGGTGAGGGGCGAGTGGGAGCTGCATTTTGACTGCAAAGTTAAGGGACTGGCCGCCACTGGTAGAATTTCAAACGCCAGTGAATGAATGTCTTGGGGGAAAGGTGTCCTGAGGCTGGATGCTGCTGCTTCTGGTGTTCTCAAAATATATTTTTTTAGATTTTAAGCTTAATTTATACTAGTAAATGCCTGCTTCAGGCCCATACTCAATGGATTCTTATTAGACTCACTGCCAATTTCCTTGGCGCTGTCCTCGGGGATCCCCGTGCTCTGCAAACACCGTGTCTTCCCCAGGGGTCTCTCGATTTGAGGCGGGGTCCCCATGCAAATCCCCATTGCTGGGGGCTCTGTGCCGAGGGCCACCCAGCCTTAGCTCACAGGCTTGATGGAGACAGAGGGTGGGAGACCACTGTTACCACCCGCTTTGGTGTGAGCCCCACAGCCGTGTTTGCACCCCTGGCAGGACGTCTATAGATGCACACCTTCTGCCTGGAGATCCACACAGGCCGTGTGGTCCAGGGGGACGAGCACTGATCTCAGGGGAAGGAGACCTGGGTTTGAGTCCCGTCGCTGCCTGTCATTTTTCTATCATGTGATCTTGATACATTTCTAGCTCTCAATTTCCTGATCTCTGACAGCAGGTCCTTGGATAACGTTCTGTGACAACATTGGTAAGATGCTGTAGGAACCTAACTATTTTATATCACTTAGGCTGTGGCAAAAGTCATGTCATCATACATCGTTTTGCTTAAAGTTGTTAAACCTATGATAATATTAAGCCAGGACTTACTGTTTAACTCTTGACTACTTGGAGGAGATCAAATGAGATAATATAAGTAAACACACTCTTAAACTGAATAGGGATTGTGTCTGCTGGGATGGTTTTAGTGAACAAGTAAAAGAAAGCCAAACCCCACTGGTTTAAATAATAAAGGAGATATATTTGTTCCTACAGTTGGAAAGTCTGAAGATTAGGCAGGCGTTTCTCTGTGCCTCCAGCTCTGCCCCCTCCTCCTCCGGGCTGGCCTCACCCTGAGGCTTGTGCTCAGTGGGTTGCAGGATACACATGCTCGTTACAACCCCAGTACAGGAGATTCTTGAGGAGGAAAACATTTCCCCAAACCACCCACCAAACTTGCCCTGGCGTCTCACAGGTCTGAACGGGGTCCCATGTCTGTTACGGTCTCCAAGGAGACCCCAGGAAGTCACGCTCCTTGTCTCTCTCTGAGCTGTAAGAGCGAAATGTTACCTCAAGTCCTGGTAGTGTTGAAGGCTCTGCCCTAGGGTAGGAACACAGAACCCCCAAACTAGGACCACCTGTTCTCCCACTGGAGGTCCCAGAAAGCTGGGCTGAGCATGCCCAGTTTATCCTCCCCATCCCCATTTAGGTGGGTTACTTTGCCTCTCCCGGGGCAAGGTGGGTAAAGGGGTTGAGAGAGGTCGGAAACCACATTAATGGATTTTCCTTCAAAGGAGGGAAACATTAACAGCCTTCTCCTCTGAACTCCTAAAATCCCTTCTCCAGAACATGCACATGGTCAGGAGGATATGCACAAATTAGCTTAGGTCTGGTGTAACTGAACTAATCAGCCTGGCAAGGGAGATGGAATCACACCAATTGGATTAGGACAATATGGGGCCAGTGGGAAGCTGTAATTAAGCTAACGTCTTCCCTCTCCTCAACTCTGTGGCTACTAATTAATGGGAGAATGGGAGAATGGGAGAACGGGAGAATGGGAGAATGGGAGAATGGGAGAATGGGAGATGGGAGAAGAGACGTGGAGAAGGTAACTACCATGTCCACTGCAGTACTGTGTAAAACATTATGTCAATAACAACAGTGATTTGTTTAGTGTTTGTTGTAGCCAAGCACCATGACAAGCTTTTTTAATCGCAAAAATCAAACACACGGCGACTTTATTTCTGGCCATGAGGGAGTAATTATACTGGCTCAACCCTCCTTCCATAAATAACTACAAAACCAGGATGATATTTGAAGAGTGGACAGCAGACAGTGGAGGACTGTGGTCTCAGAGAGGAGCCCTGTGAGCGCTGGCTCTGCCTGGAGGCACTTCCCAGGGCCCAGCCAGAGGGGAGGGTGTGTGCCCTAGAACAGCAGCCTCACTGAGCTGGGGAAACAGTCTGGAATCTGTGGGGCAGGGTATCAGAGAGGAGAGAACTCTGCAGACGTAGAGCTCCAGAGATCTGCGGAATGAAAGTAATCTGGAGTAATCACCCCCTGCAGTGATGAAAGTAATCTGGAGTTAGCGGCGCCGATGGTTGCACAACCTTGAGAGTATATTGGAATCCACTGAATCACACACTTTGAAAGGGTGGTTTTGGTGGTGTGTGGATAAAAACCAAGTGTGTGTGTGTGGGAGGGGGGGTGGCGGCGGGGGGGGGGGGGAGGCAAAAAAGGAACCTCTTGAGTCTCTGGCTGAACATTAAGCTGCGCACGTGCAGAGGGAGGCCCCAGAGGCCAAAGAACAGATACTGGGAAACGGACAGCAACCAGGGGCTGGATCATGACCTGAGCCCTCGCAAGATTGGAAGACTTGAGTCCTGACCAACCAAATAGGGAGAACATTCCGGGAGCATTCAGCATTGACTTCAGAAAGACCTCAGCTTAGAGGAGGGCCTCAAGGAGCCCCCAACTATTGGCTAATCCAGATGGACTTTATCAAAGCTTTGCAAAGGTGCTTTGAAAGTAGCAGGCAGACACACAAGTAACATAACTGTTGGAACAAAATAACATTTTAAAGGGAAGACAACAAATTCCAATACTCAAAACATATTTTTCACAATGGGCATTATTTAAGAATTTTTTTAATAAAAAGAGAAAAATTTAGTGAATAAAAACAGACCTAGAAATGGCAGAATTGATAGAACTTGCAGACATTGACTTCAAGTGGCTTTTTAAAAATATGTTCAAGAACTTAAAGGGAAACATGAACTTAATAAGAAGACAGAAACGATAAAAAATAACAAAATAAGAACTTGTACACTGAAAATAGAATATCTGAAATCAAAACTTTCCTGGATAGACATAACAGCAGATTAGACACGCAGAGGGGAGATGACTGAATTTCAAAACAGGGAATATAAGCTATACAAATGGGAGTCTGGAAAGAAATAAAAACATTGAAAAAAATTGGCAGAGCCTCAGCGACCTGTGGAACAATATCAGCTGATCTATCAGGCATGCAATTGGTTCACCAGAAAGATGATGGGGGCAGAAAAATATTTGAAGAAATAACAACTGAAATTTTTATAAATAGGAGGAAAAATATAAATATAGAAATATGAGAATTTCAACAAAGTATATGCAGAATAAACATGAAGAAAACCACACCAAGGACATCAGAGAACTGCTGAAAACTAGCGATAAAGAGAAAAATCTTAAAAGTGGCTAGAGGAAAAGAAATTGCATATGGTAGAATGAAAATAAGAATGACTACAGACTTCTCATCAGAAACAATACCAGCCAGAAGTTAATGGAAAATCTCACCAGGCTTCCTTTTGTGGTTCATAGAGATTAAGATACATGCCTCAGTGACACTGCAGAGTGGAATTTAAACCCAGGTCTGTTGACTCTAGTTTTAGATTTTTTTTTTTCTTTTTCCCAACTTGCCTCTTTTTACCTTATGAGGATATCTGTAATTTTTCTTGTTAGGGATTCACATTATTATTGGGAAAAAAAAATTCAATATATGAAAGTGCTAAGAAGTAAGTAAAATAACCTGAAATTCCTCTGCACAGTGACCAATCATTAATGTGCTGATAAATATTTTTTTTTTTAGTCATAACAAGGCGTAAGTGCACATATATGTATAAAATTTAATGGGCATGGGGCCATACTCCATGTTACTACCTAATTGCCTACCAAATATATATTCTCACCTTTCCCCTTGGTAACGGGACCCTGGACAGTATGCCCAGTTGAAAAGTCCCCCTCTCCAGGCTCTCTGGAAGATAGGCAGGGCCAGTGGATATGGTCTGGGAGAGCTGTGTGGCCCCGCCCTGAGATTCCTAGATCGCAGGCATGACTGCTCCCCCCAGCGGTCATATTGTGGCCCTGCGGGTGGAAGCCACCTTCCTGGATGGCAGGACAGGGCATCCGAGCCTCCGATGATTTCAAGGAGCTGCCAGGACAGCTGGGACTGTCTACCTCCACCTTCTTCATGTAAGAGCATAAACCATTCGTTGGCTTAAGCCATTGGGCTTAAAAAACCATGTATCCCTGTGTGCATTTTTAAACTGACATCTGACATTTTTTTATAACCTTAAATCGTTGCAAAGAGTGTAATTCAGACTCACTGAAACTGCTAACATTCTAAAACTGTCACATCACTTTAAAATGTATTTAAAGAAACATAAAGTTCATAGTAATTTGTTACCATCATCTATTTAAAAATACATGAGCAAAATCTTTAACAGTCAAATTTTAGATCATTCATTTTTATTCTTGAACTCTTATTTCCATTCGAAGTACATAACTTAGAGAATTTCATTTTAACATATTTTTTATGCTTGAAAGTATTTGACAGAATACTTTACCTTCTGTCTCTGGAATAAAATTACACACATCTGTATATATACACATAATTGAAAACATTCTTTTTTCATTTCTTGTGGCCATATATATATCCAAAGATTTAATATTTGTCCGGGATTGAGCTATATTACAATCTCAATGAATATACACCTGAGCAAAACAATGTAGGTAAGTTAAGTTTTTATAAATAATAAACATAAAAGTAAAAAATTCAAAATCTATTTCTTAATAACATGAATTGAGCAATTTAAGAAATTGACTGGTTTGTTTATCCATGGTGGACTATTACTTATTGCTAGCATGAGACAGGGCTCAGCTCATTTCTCTTTCTAGCGATTGTTTTCATTGAGGTAAGTAAGCACTAGGAAACCTCTCACATAAACAAGTAAATAGGATGGAACATGTTGTATTATAGCATTGTCATGTAATTCTTTGGACATTTTATGAGTTACATGCTGAGAAATCACATAATGACATATCTCAAAAACCATTTTTAACATTCTATCAGCTCATAGTTTGGCTAAGTCCTCCTTTAGTCTTGTTGAAAGTAAAGAAAGAGAAACCATTGATTTGCAAAGGATTTGCAACCCAGTCATTTGAGTAATTCACTTTCTCAACTTCTGGGAAGTTCATCAGAAAGGCTACGTATCAAGACCTGTCCAATGACCATTAATTACCCTCTCATTCCTATATAGAGGGGCATTTGCTTACACTGACAGTCCCAAAAAGAGTTGGGAAAACCCAAACATAAATTTCAGTCCACCCTTAGCAACACACTATTTTTGATGAAATTCTTTTGTCTCAGTGCAAGCTCTAAACATATTTTCATGCAAACCTTTGAAAATACCTACCAAATATCCCAGATGGCAAAGGTGGTTCTCATTGCCAAACTAGTTAGCCAAGTCACGTTTACTTATTTTGAGCTATGACACACATTCAGGAAATTTTATTATGCAACCTTTATGGGTCAATAAAAAAGCGATCACACATGTAATTGTCACTTTGTGCTAGCATCCCACAAACCTCACCTCATTCCCCCCTCGCTCCCTCCTCCACCCTTTCTCCGGGTACCACCATCCTGACCTTTATGGGGATCATGCTTTTCTCCTTGTAATTTTGCCATATATGTACCCATCCTTAAACAATTCAGTTTTGCTTGATTTTGATTTTAAAAAAAATATATTTTATTGATTTTTTACAGAGCGGAAGGGAGAGGGATAGAGAGTTAGAAACATCGATGAGAGAGAAACATCGATCAACTGCCTCCTGCACACCTCCTGCTGGGGATGTGCCCGCAACCAATGTACATGCCCTTGACCAGAATCGAACCTGGGACCTTTCAGTCCGCAGGCCCACGCTCTATCCACTGAGCCAAACAGGTTAGGGCTTGATTTTGAATTTTTATAAATAGAATCTTACTGTGTATGCCATCTTGAAATATGTGTCTTAACATTGAAATTCATGCATATACTTATAGGTGATAGTAGTGTGCCATTTTGGTATAGTTGTCCATTTTATGAAATTACCACAATATATTTCTCCTTTCTGTCATTAATGGCCTTTGGAGTAAGCTCCAGTTTGGGACTATAACACTCACGTTGCTATGAATATGCATTTGTTCTACCTCGAAGTAGAACTGCTAAATTCTAGGGTATGCCTGTCTTCAACATTAGGAGAGTGCCAGCCTGTTTTCCAACGCGGTCAAACCCAGCGAGCGCTCCTTCTCTCAGTATGAGCCCCCGTGCTCCCATCCTTACGCACTCTGCATTCATCGGTTCACACAGTGTACTCTTGTACGTTTTTGTCACTTCTGTATATCTGTCAGTCTTTGTCCTTTTGTATTTGTGCATTCTGTGGGCATAGAGTGAAACCTCACTGTGATGTTAATTTGCATTTCTCTGATACTGAATGGGGCTGAGGTCCTCTGTGATTGTTCGTTCAAGGCTCCTGCTTTTCTCTCTTGGAACGTTTGTTTCTTGCGGCTTTGTAGGAGGTTTTGTAGGAGTTCCCCTTCCTCCTTTCCTGCCCTTTTGGATTTATTTGGATATGATCCCATCATCAGTTACATGTGTTGCAAAGATCTCCCACTCTGTGGTCCTGTCTTTTCAACCTTTCATGTTGTTTTTAATGAACAGGAAGTCTTCATTTAATGGGGTCCTTGGTGGCTATTGCTTTCTGTGTTCTGATTAGAAAGTGCTTTTCTAAATTGGGGCCATCGAGATGGTTTGCCATATTATCTGCCAGGGGCTTCTTGTTTGCTTTTACATTCGGGTTATAATGCACCGCGAATTGATTTTGGTGTGAAGTCTGAAGTAGATGTTGTTACATTTTGTTCCTCTTAGACAGATATCCAACATTCCAGCTTTATTTATTGAAATATTATCTCTTTCCCACTCTCTCTCTTTTTAAAAATTCTTTATTGTTGAAAGTATTACATATGTCCCCTTTTTCACCCATTGACCTCTCCCAGGCTGCCCACCTCCCTCCCCAGGCCTTTGCCACCCTATTGTCTGTGTCCATTGGTTATGCTTATGCGTACAAGTTCATTGGTTGATCTCTTCCCACCCATCCACCCTCCCCTGCCTTCCCTTTTCTTGTACTAACAGTTTATAAATATCCTAAATAATAAAAACCTAATATGCAAATTGACTGAACAGTGGAATGACCACTGGAACGACTGGTTGCTATGATGTGCACTGACCATGGGGGGCGGGGGGGGGGGGCAGCTGCTCAACGCAGGAGTTTTCCCCAGCCCGCAGGCCACAGGCCAGCTAAGGCTGGTGCCAGTGGGGGCCCCGCCAATTGCCTTGTAGAGGGAAGTGACTAGTGGTGGAGGGCGGGGCCGGCAAGCGGGTGGCGCCAGGCTGGCCAAGGCAGGTGCCAGAAGGGACCCCCCCGATTGCCCCACTGGTTGCCCCACAGATCGGCCCTGATTGCTGGCCAGCCCTAGGGACCCTACCCTTGCATGAATTTCATGCACCAGGCCTCTAGTATTAATGATAAATTAGTAACATTAATTATTTAATGTAGTTGCAGATATACTTGAGTTTAAGTTTACCATTTTTAAATTTTTTAAATATTTTTTATTGATTTCAGAGAAAGGGAGAGATAGAAACATCAATAATAAGAGGGAATCATCATTGATCACCTGCCTCCTGCACGCCCCACACTGGGCATCGAGCTGGTAACCTGAGCACGTGCCCTGACCGGGAATTGAACTGCAATCTCCTGGTTCATGGGTCGACACTCAACCACTGAGCCAGGCAGTTGGGCTAAATTTACCATTTTCCTAGGCTCTTTCTATTTTTCCTGCCCATTCTAGCTCCCCTTCCTTCTTCCCTGCTCTTTTGCATTTATTGAGTATGTTGTTATTCCTTTCATGCTCTATTATCTATCAACTTAGAAGTTAAACAAATTGTAATATTATTCTGCTGTTCACCCTAGAAATTACCACCTTCATCCTCAATTTATACAAAATCTAATATTGATTAGGAATATTACCATCTTTCTGGACAATGGAAGGTTGTCAGAACATTTCAATTTCATTTATCCCCTTCTTGACTTACATGTTGACATATATTTAATTTTTTTTATTGCTTAAATTTAAATTGTTTAATATTTTAAATTTAGTGACACATTTTTCTTCTTGTTGAAACAGTTTGTGGTCATTCTAATGATTTTTGTTGCTTTTTCTTCCTTCCTGCATCTCCAACTTTCAATAGGAATCACTGTTCTGTTGGAGAAGTCCCTGTTAGTGCTCCATTTACTGGTGGAAAATGTCCTCAGATGGTCTGTAAATGTCCTTATTTTGTCTTCGTTTTGGGGGTATTTTGTGCTGAGCACAGGAGTCTGGCTGCAGGTACTTTCAGTTCTTTAGCGCGGTCAGTCCATTCACTCCCACTTTCCCTGTTGCTTCTGAAAAGTCAGTTGTTTGTCCAATGGCTGTTTCTTCTAAGGCACCTGTGGGTCGCGACCCCTTTGGGGGTCCAACAACCCTTTCACAGGGGTCTCCTAAGACCATGGGAAAACACATATATAATGACATATTGTTTTTGTGATTAATCACTATGCTTTAATTATGTTCAATTTGTAACAATGAAATTGGGGTCACCACAACATGAGGAGCTGTATTAAAGGGTCGCGGCATTAGGAAGGTTGAGAACCACTCTTCTAAGGTAACCTGGTTTTTTCCACTTATCCACTTTCAAGATTTTTCTCTTTGTCCTTCATTCTTGACACTTTTACTATGATGTGTGACATGCTTTATCCCCTGTCCCTTACCACAGCCTGCTCGTTGTGGTTACAGCGGTTCTTAGGCCTGTGCCTCGGTGTCTTTCATCAGCATGGCAGCGCTTCAGCCATTGCACATGTAGATTCTCCTGTCGTCTCATCCTCGCCCTCCATGACTCCAGTCACAAACATGTTCGACCTTCTCAGTGTGTAGTCTGTCTCTAACCCCTTTGTTGGTATTCTTCCATGCATTTTTTTCTCTCTGGGTTTCTAACTGGATAATTATTTTCTAACTAGTTTTCTGATTCACTAATTCTCTGTTTAGTTATATGGATTCATTCATTGAATTATTCCTTTTAGCTGCTGTATTTTTCAGCTCTAGAATTCCTATTTGTTTCCTTCTCAAATATAATATGTCTTTTTTTGGTAGAGTTTCTACTTCTTTGCTAGCATTGTTATTGTTTGTTTTAAAAAAAATCTGAACAGAGTAAGCATAGATTTTTGAGGGCAAGGCCTTGTATAGGATGAACATGCGTGTGTCCTTTATTAGCTGTCTAACCCTCACAAGTCATTTGTCCCTCTGACCCTCAGCGTCCTCATCTGTAAAATGTGGTTGCAATGCTACCTCTCTCCCAGGGTTGCCATGTGGATCATTCGGCTGAGGCGGAACAGTGTCTGGCGCTTAGCGAGTGATCCGTCAGCGATAGAGCCATCTCTTCTGGTGTCATCCTGGCTGGACTGGGCTGGCCGGGATTCCAGGCCTTATCTGACAGGTGGAACTAGACTGCAGCGAGCTGAAGTGACCACTCTAGGTCACACGACTGCTAAAGGGCAGAGCCTCATTCAAGCTCAGTGCCTCTACCTGAGGTGATATGTCCTGGGCACAGCCTGGGAGCTCTCTGAACTGCCACCAAATGGAACTCAGGGCCCAGAGGGCAGCCCGGACTCAGATATTATTTGATTGCTATCACTGCTGTGGGTGAAAATGTAGTCCCCATCTTCAGGTGGAAACGGCAGGGCATTGGTCAACAAAATGAAGAGGAATTTTAGTTACACTGTTGTGAGAAGTTCCACTGTGTACTGATGCCCTGAAATCTTCATGTCTGCGCCAGGCACACTCAGGCTCAGGAAAAGGTCGTTTATAATGTGAGACCCACACTGACAGGTCAACACAGACTCTGGAATCGCATGGCCCGGTTCAAATCCCAGCCCCACGACCTAGGAGCTGAGCCGGGCGATGATGAAGGTGCGGTGTCTATTTCATCAGGCGTCTATCAGTGAAGATGGGACCTGGTGAAGGCTGTGCGATGTCAGACACCTGGCGCAGGGCCTGGCAAACAAGAGTTGCTTCACAGTTCAAGCTGGCGCTCTCAGACTCAGATGCCGACTTTCACACGTGCAAAGCATTGTCTTCGCCACCAAAATATCAACAAATTATTCTCCCAGGGGTGGAGATGAAGGACAGCTCAGCCTGGAGCGCTGGTGTCTACACTCAGGTCCGGTGCCTTGGCACAGCTGGCCTCTGCGCCTCGTACATCCCCATTCCCTGCCCACTCTGCCCCAGGCGCTGTGCTCAGCACAATGAGGCTTTCCCCAAGGGTCTGCCCACTGGCACTGAATGTGCCATCCATCAGCTGGGGAAGCCGCCCCAGAGGGGTGCACAGGGGCAGTGCCCAGGCACGGGGCCAAGGAGAATAAAGCCAGGAGACCCTGGTGGGAAGACAGCAGCTGTGGCTTCAGCAACACCCTTTCTGATTGAGGGTGGAACTTTCAGGGAACTTCTGAGATGTGTAATGACCAAAGGGAGGCGGATACACACACCAAGGTTTGATACAGCCGGTCCTGGGTAAGTCATTGTGTCCCTCTCTAACCCAGCCCGCACCTCAAAAAGTAGGAAAAAAGTACCCACCCTCCCAGGGTTTCATAAAGGTGATGCTCTGTAAATGTAAGGTCTTTCTCTCTCTCTCTCTCTCTCTCACACACACACACACACACACACACACACACACACACACTAGGGATTGGTTCTTCCATCTTCCCACCCTACAGGCTGGTGGGATGACAGGAGGCCCAGAAGTCCATCTGCCCATGTGAATGCCATCCTGTGTGAGCAGCTCCCCTCTTGGCTGCAGCCCCCAGGGAGGAGACGTGTGCTGGCAGCCAGCAGCGAGACATGAGTCATTGGATATGGAGGTGAGGAGCCTAAGGGCTCATCACCCACTCGGCTCAGGAAGGAGACATCTTCCAGGCGGAAGACTCAGGAGCAAACGCTAATCCCTCTCTCAGGCGACACCGGAGAGCAGTGCAGCAGGCTCCACGGGCAGAGCTCACTGATCACGCCCTCCTCCCTTCTTGCTCGGTCCAGACTCCACCCAGCCCTGACCTTGGGCTCTGACCTTCTGCAGCTTCCGAACTGACCCCCGGCCCCAACTCTGCCGGGAGCCAGTCCATGCTTGCTGTTTCAAGGGACCTGGCATATATGGCATACCGTTCTTAATATGTTTGCTCACCTTCTAGGCACTATGTGTTTTAACCAAGGTCACCTCTCTGAGAAAGGTTGTTTCCTCAGGTAGGGATTTTCCCCTGAAGTTAGGGAGGGAATAAAACCTCTTAACTAAGTGCCACGTGGGTAATTAATCACTTTAACTACGAACAATCATGCTTAAGCTACATAATCTTTACTCCCTGGAATGGAGATAAGAAACGCCCTAACCTTTATAATAGAGATTGATAGGATTGAATCAACTGGTATAAATATGGATGTAACAAGACAGCGAGAGACAGAACCTAGGCACAGAACCTACACAGAAGGTTCTCTAGAGACAGAAGAACTTCGCTGGAGAGAACATGGCAAAAGATCCTGGACAGAAACTGGCCTCAGAACCTAGAGACAGAACCTAGTGAGAGAACATGGCAAAAGATCCTGGACTGAACCTGACTACAGAAATTGGCAAGAGAACCTGACTAGAACCTGGTGACTGAACCTGGCTGGAGAACCTGGACAGAACCTGGCTGGAGAACCTAGTGAGGGAACATGGCTACAGAACCTTGCTGGAGAACCCGGAGAACCTAGCAAGAGAACATGGACACAGAACCTGGCTGGAGATCCTAACCAGAACTTCGCTGGAGATCCTGAACAGAAGTGGCTGGAGATCCTGGCTAGAGATCCTGGCTAGGCTGCTGATCAACTGAACGCTGCCTCTGTGTCATTCCTTCTTCGCCAACTCCATCCACACCTTTGGGGACCCCTGGACCTGCTGGGGTGGGACCCCAGCACAACTCCAGTAAATAATAACAACAATAATAATAAGCTTTGCACAGAGTATTTCAGTTAATTCTCATGACATTCCAGCCAGGCAAGTACTGTATTGCTCCTGATTTACAAGCAGGGAAACTGAGGCACAGAGAGGTTAAAATGTACCACATTCCTATGTCAGGTGCCTGGGGAATGAGAATTCAAACCAGGCAGTTCACTACAGTCTGCATTTGTGCCACCACTTGGGCAGAAGGATGGAAGGAGAACACACAGGAGGGAGGGAGGGAGGGAGGGGGCAGGAAGGAAGGGCAGGAAGAAGGGAGGGAGGATGGACATTTTCTAAGTTGTGAGGATGAAATGAGATGTTGTATATGTGGAAGAGCTTTATAAAATTTAGTGTAAACATGGGCCGGTGTTGCTGTTGTTAAGCCGAAGGTTGTCCCTTCGGGAAGAAGTCTGTCCTCCCTGAGCCGGGCCCGCTTTCCATCCAATGCTCTCCTCACCCCAGCCCCAGGCTTGTCTCTCTCAGGGACTGGAGGGAACAGGGCCCACTCACAACCTGGAGATTCAGGAGGTTCGGAGCTTCCTGCCCTTGGCAAGCTCTGACCTTGGGTGAGGCCCTTACCCACCGTTGTACCCACGGTCCGCCTTTGTCTCAGAATGAGACACGCCATGTGGATCTGTGAGCACAGTGTGTCGCCAAGCCTGACTCAGTCACCAGGTTACCATGGCTCCACGGCCACCTTGATGGATGGGGACCGCACTGGACAACACAGATGCAGAACATTCCCTCCCCACACTGTTCTGAGGACAGCACTGTTCTCTACTCACTCACAGTTCTTTTCTTTTGAGGGAACATACGACGAAACTTATCACCCCAGAAAGCCCTCTCATGCCCCATCGCAGCTAGTCTCTGCTCCCAAACTCAGAGCAACTGGTCTTTTGATCATTTTTAAAAATTGATTTTAGAGACAGACAGAGAGAGAGAGAGAGAGAGAGAGAGAGAGAGAGAGAGAGAGAGAGAGAAAGAAACATCTATTGGCTGCCTCCCATACTCGCCCAGATGGGAAACAAACCTGAAACCTGGACATGTGCCCTTTTGTGACACACCATCTGGACACACCACCTTTTGTGATGTTCCAGTCAGCTGAGCAGAGCACCTATGTCAGAACACACAGTACCTGCTCAGGCAAGTCCATGACGTGAAAATTAGGAGGTCATTATGCACTTTACATAGGGAGGCTTGTACAAGGAATCCTTTAAACAGACAATCCCTGGTGACTTCTAAATACAATCCTATTTCTTCCCAGGGTGTGGTAAGGACTTAATAAGATGACCATGTTTCAATCAGATGCATTTTGGGATGGATTTCCTTTGGAAAGCACTAATCTCCTTTCTGTCTCTATGGATTTACCTATTCTGAGCATTTCACAGGCATGGAATCAACATATGTGGCCTTTTGTGCCTGGCCCTTTCACTTAGCATAATGTTTTCAAGGTCTGTCCATGTTGTAGCACGTGTCAGAACATCATTTCTTTTTCTTTATTTTCTTTATTTATTTTTTTATATATTTTATTGATTTTTTACAGAGAGGAAGGGAGAGGGATAGAGAGTTAGAAACGTCGATGAGAGAGAAACATCGATCAGCTGCCTCCTGCACACTCCCCACTGGGGATGTGCCCGCAACCAAGGTACATGCCGTTGACCAGAATCGAACCCAGGACCCTTGAGTCCACAGGCCGATGCTCTATCCACTGAGCCAAACTGATTAGGGCTTTTTTTATTTTTTGAATCCTTTTTTTAAAAATCCTCACCCAAGGATATTTTTCCATTGATTTTTAAAGAGAGTAGAAGAAAGAGGGAAAGACAGAGAGAAACATCAGTGTGAGAGAAACACATGGATTGGTTGCCTCCTGCATGTGCCCTGACCAGGGCCCAGGCTGGGGAGGATCCTATAACCAAGGTACATGCCCTTGACCAGAACTGAACCCGGGACCCTTCGGTCCACAGGCCGACACTCTATCCACTGAGCCAAACTGGCTAGGGCCATCATTCCTTCTTATGGCTGAATAATATTTCCTTGTGTGCGTGTGCCAAGTTTCATACATCCATTCATCAACATTTGGGTTGTTTCCACTTTTGGACGATTGTGAATAATGCTGATACGAACATTTGTGTACAAGTTTCTATATGGACATATGTTTTCATTTCTCTTGGCTATATACCTGGAGGTGGAATTGCTGAGTCATGTGGTAATTCTATGGTTAATGTTTTGGGAATCCTGGACTGTTTTCCACAGTATCTGTGCCATTTTACATCCCCACAAGCAGTGTATGAGGGTTCCAGTTTCCTGGCAGCCTCCCAACACTTGTCATTGTCTTTCTGTTTTACCCATCCCGGCGGGTGTGAAGTGGTATCTCCTTGTGGTTGGATTTATATTTCCCTAACGCATAGCTTGGATTTGACCTCCAGTCTCTCACTTCCCAAATCACTGCTTTATCCACAATTCCAAAGGACAAAGATGAGGAGAAATGATTTGGGGGAAGAAAAGAATATTCTTCCACCATTTTCTTCTACTGTGTTTAGGAGATGGATTTGTTCAGTCCCCTGTGTGAAAGCTACATTGAACATAGCAAGAGGATGGGACAGTATGTTTTATTTATATATTTCTTTTAATATATTTTTATTGATTTCAGAGAGAAAGGGAGAGGGAGAGAGAGATAGAACCATCAATGATGAAAGGGAATCATTGATTTGCTGCCTCCTGCACTCCCCCTACTGGGGATTGAGTCTGAAACCCAGGCATGTGCCCTGACTGGGAATTGCACCGTGACTTTCTGAGCCACACCAGCCAGGCGAGAGAGTATGTTTTAGATGATGCAAAAAGTTCAAACAAAAGTGACTTAGGAAGTCAAGGGCAGAGAGGACTCCATGAATGGGGAACCAATTCATTTAAGACGAAATGAATGGTAAAAAACAAGACAAAAACCATAATAGTACCCAATAGACAATAGACATTCCTGTTGCCGACAGAGTAACTGAGCGCAGTGCCTGCCTCCACTCCTCCCTTGAGCCCTCCCTGGAGGATCCCAGAGCATCTCTGCTTGGGCTGGGCTGGTCCCTCGGGGACACTGTGGCAAAATCAGTACTAGAATCGCTGCACCCGTGGCTGGTATTTCACAGGGCAACGCCTGTCATCACTTTACAAGGGAGTATCAGCAATTTAAGTCTTTTCAAAGGTCAATTACCATAGTTTTTAACCTTTGAATACTCAGTGCCTGGTATAAAATAGGTTTTTGATAAATGTTTGTTGAATTCATCCATTTATCCATTTAACAAATATCGACTCAGCATCTACTTTGTGCCAGGCACTGTTCTAGGCTTTGAGGATACAGCAGTGAATAAAACGATTAAAAAGTCCCTGCTCTCATGAAACATACTGGCTAGTGGGTGAATGAATAAAGTTTACAAATATGTGTTTGAGATAAAGAATATGAAGGGAATTTGTAAGCTTACATGCTACATAAAATAAAAACTATATTCACAAAGAAATAGTAATACTAGCATCACTACAGCTATGAGGAGCATTAACTGTGTGCTAGTCACTGTTCTGAGTGATACATGAGCATATGTATTACATATATATGAGGATTATATATATGAGGATTAAATGGAATTTTATATATATATACTAGAGGCCTGATGCAAGAAGATTCGTGCAAGAATGGGCCCTCCTTCCCCTGGCTGCCAGCACCGCCTTTGCTCCGGCCGGAGTCGCCTTTCTGCCTTCCCAGGCCTAGAGCGGCTAGGGTGGTGTGGAACACCTGTGTCACTCAGCACCTGTGTATGCAAGTTAACCTGCCATCTTTGTTGGGTTAATTTGCATAGTCACTCTGATTGGCTAGTGGGCGTAGCAGAGTGACACCAATTTGCATGTTTCTCTTTTATTTGTATGTGTGTGTGTGTGTGTGTGTGTATAAAGTGCAAATTCCTCTTAATCCTCACAACAACCCTATGAGGCAGATGTTGTTATCATGATCTCACTTTATAGGTAAAAAGACTAAGGCATGGAGCGGTGAAGTAACCGGCCCAGGATCACATGGTGATGAACCGGGAAAGCCAGAATTTGAACCCAGCCATTTGGCCCAGCGCCTGTGTGCTTCAGCACTAGGCCATTAAAGCAGAGGCAAGATGTCCTTCAGGACCCAGTTGATCAATCTGTCTGTCCCCCCAGGGCTGTCCTCAGTCTGCATGGCCCATGCCCTCATGCCCTTGAACCTGACCCTAACAGACAGAGTACACTCCCTGGCAGCCTTCTTGCTGCCCTTCGTCTAGGTGGCTCGGTGGGAGCCTGAACCCATTCCCAGCAGCTACTGAATGACCTCATGGCTGCAGCAGGGGCCTAAGAGGCAGGACCTCACTCCCTGTGCCTGCCAGTCAGCATCCCCAGGCAGGGCCCAGAGCTGCTGGGAGCTGCAGGAGGGAGGGGAGCAAGGGGCAGGGGACTCACTGGCTTTGGTCACATTTTCTCCCTGATCTGGGTGTGGATGCAAAGGATCCACATAATAAATCTGACAAACTCAGGGGAGGCCTGCATGCTAGGCCTTACAAAGTCAGAGACCTAAAGTAACCACACAGGATAGTCTGAACAGAGAGGTTCCATCTTTACCTTAAGTGAGCCTGCCTGTCGTCTGTTATCTTTGTGCATCTATTTTAGATGCATGTACTTTTGAAACGTCAGGGTAATCTCCTTTCCCAGACCCCTCAGGGCACAGCCTCCCAGCAGAGCAGAGACCACCGAACCCTTTGCTGTTGTCTTGTTCCCTGAAGACCATCTCTCTGTGCTGCACATGTTAACCATCCTGTACCTACCCATGTGAAAGGAGTATGGGCCTCTCCACTTTCTCTTTAATCCAGTCTCAGAGGTTCCCCCCACTTTGCTCTTCCCCACCTTCCTACTCTACCACCAGTGACTGGCATGTAACCCCCTTAGGCTCATCCTTTGATTCTGATGTATAAAATAAGCTGTAAAACAGCCATTCTCAGGAGCATCTTCTCAATTCCCTGAGATTTTGCTTCCCAACAATTGTCAGTTTGGCTCAAATGGACTCTCATAAGACTTTTTCTTAGGCTGGACGTTCTTTTGTCGACACAGGTCAGCTGTGAATGTCCTCTGGGTTTCTACCTGTAAGAGGGGGGCGGTCCATCAAAGGCTGATCTCTTCACCGTTGGTTCTGCCTATTTCTAAGAGGCCCTGGAAGTGCCTCTGAGCAGGGGTCAGGCCATGGAGAAGCACGCCATGGACTCCAAGAAGGCAGGCCGCAGAGCTTTCTGCGAAGGCCTGCCCGGTCTCATTCACAGCTGTGCTCCTCTGCCTAGCCCAGGGGGGCACATGGGAGGCACTCATGGAGTATCTGTTGAATGAACAGGTTATAAAGGAAAGTAAATCCTGTCTAGTTCAACCCTCCCATTGAACTGGGAGGAAACAGGCCCAGCAAGAGGAAGCGGCTCAGCTAAGCCAGTATTTATAGCCAACAAATGGGAGAATCAGAGGACCAGGCCAGGCCTCCAGCTGTGCACCTTAGAAGGGGTGCTCTTTCCATAGCACCAGGGGGCCAGGCCTGTGGAATGCCTCTCCTCCAGGGAGTCCAAGCAGAGGCCCTGCCTCCCCTCTCCCTCTGATCTCCAGGAACCTCTGCTCATTAGCAGCCCGGCTTGGACAGCTGGGAGGCAGGGGAGAGCCAGTTAACCTTTGCAGTTTAAAGTGCTTTCACCAGAGGAGGGGAAGGAAGAGAAGGAACAGGAAAAAGGGAATAATGACGATAACAGTGATGGCTATGACTCATGGGAGACCCACCGGGGGCCAGGCATCGTGAACAGCTCTCTTTACATGTATTATTTTTAATTCTTTAACATTCCAAAATATATTGTTGCCCATGGTCAGATGATCCCGGTCACTGCTTAAAACAAAGCAAGTAACAGAAACTTTCTAAACAGAATGGAAAAAAATATGGGTGGGCCCAGGTACCCCAGACAAGTGCTCAGGGGACTTGTGCTCAGCCCACCTTGATGATGTGGGGAGGAGGATAACATTGACCATTGCTTTCCCTGTGGGGCCACTGGATGGGATGAGAAGAAATCCCATGGCTGCGATGAACATTTTTATCACCTTCGCAGGACGGGGACTGAGAACAGATTGAGTTTGGTTTCAGAAAAATACTAAAAAAGGTAATGTTTCTTGTGCCTGAGTGTTGGCGTAAAATTTAAATATGCCATAGATGCCTTTTCCAGAATATTTAAGTGTCATATAACAATACTGTACCCACACCCTTTCACATTTCCTTCAAAGATGTAGCCGAAGCCCTCTCATCTGATGCTTACTGCGGCTGAAGAGCAGGGTAAGAGGTAATTTAAAAATTTATGTAAACATGCTTTAAACATTTGATTCTAACTTGTAATACATGAGCGTATATTCATCTGGCAATTTTTAAAACTCTTTTATTAAAGAAAATTTTAAACATATGCAAAATAGGCAGACTAGTGTAAGGAACTCCCTTCTGCCCATCATCCAGCCTCAGAAATTACTGAATAACGGCAAGTTTGTTTCATCTGTATCTGTCCCCCCAAAACTCAATTACTTTGAAGCAAATTCCAGATGGAATTTTACTTGATCCCTAACATTTCAGTCTGTGTCTGCTATGGACTAAACTGTGTCCCTCCAAAATTCACATGTGGAAGCCTTGTCTCTATTGTAATGGGGCCTTTGGAAGGTAATTAGGGTTAGAGGAGGGTGGGGCCCTCATGATGGGATTAGCGCCCTTTTAAGAAGAGATACCAGGCCGAAACCGGTTTGGCTCAGTGGATAGAGCGTCGGCCTGCGGACTGAGAGGTCCCAGGTTCGATTCCGGTCAAGGGCATGTACCTGGGTTGCGGGCATATCCCCAGTAGGAGATGTGCAGGAGGCAGCTGATCGATGATTCTCTCTCATCGATGTTTCTAACTCTCTATCTCTCTCCCTTCCTCTCTGTAAAAAATCAATAAAATATATTTAAAAAAAAAAAAAAAAAAAGAAGAGATACCAGAAAGCTCGCTTCCTCTGTCTCCCCGTCACATGCATGGAGGGAGGAGAGGCCAGGTGAGGACACATTAAGAAGGTGCCATCTGTAACCCAAGGAGAGAGCTCTCACCAGGCACCAACATTTTGGGCACCTTGATCTTGGACTTGCAGTTTCCCAAACGGTGAGAAATAATTTAATTCCTGTTATTTAAGGCATCCAATCTATGGTATTTTTGTTATGGCAAACCATGCTTACTGGTACAGCATCTCTAAAAGATAAAGATTCTTCAAAATGAACACATAACAATAATAACAGTATCATACTTACAAAATGTATCACCCGGTGAACTTGTGATGTGGGGCTAAGGCTCGGCTCTGTAGCGTGCGCAGCCAATTGGGTCCTATATTGCCTTAAAGCGAAAACCACATCTGTTGTGCACTTGCAGTTCACTTCTTTAATGTGGGATGAGAATTTAAAGGTATTTTGGAAGATATGAGAACAGAACTCACCCCCCATCTTTTATAATCGTCTCACTCACACCTATTTAGACATCGTGTTTGCTTCTTTTTTAGAAACTCACTTTTATTGAGCATTTTCAAAGCACTCACCTTAGCTTTTACAGAACTGACTCTCATTTTTTGTATTAGTCTTTGTAATATTTGTTATCAATTAACAATAATAAGTACAAACTGGCATAAATAGTTTCGGGAACAAACACAATTGATTCCTTCTAAGCGTCCTACGCAACTTGTTGGAGAGGGCCTTGGTATGCCGGAAGGTGAGCCGTGGTCACCACCTGGTGTTTTACGGAGGAATTAAGGGTATCACATGGTTTGGCAAGTCTGTTAGGTGAAGACTGAACAAGTGAGCTTCTTCGAATTTTGGAGACCTTTCTATATTAGTACAAATGGCTCCACAACATTCTTTTTATTTATTACTTTTTAAAATATATTTTTATTGATTTTAGAGAGGAAGAGAGAAGGAGAGAGAGATAAAAACATCAATGATGAGAGGGAATCATTGATCAGCTACCTTCTGCACACTCATACTGGGGATCGAGCCTGCAACCCGGGCCTGTGCCCTGACCAGGAATCAGACTGTGACCTCCTGGTTCATAGGTCGACGCTCAACCATTGAGCCATACCAGCAGGGCCACATCATTCTTTTTTTTTTTTTTTTTTTTTTAATATTTTTTATTGATTAAGATATTACATATGTGTACCCTCTACCCCCCCCTCTCCCCGCTCACCCCCTCACCCCCCCGTTGTCCGTGTCCATTGGTTAGGCCTATATGCTTGCATATAAGTCCTTTGGTTGATCTTTCCCCCTTGCCCCCACCCTCCCCTACCTTCCCTCCAAGGCCCGACAGTCCAATCAATGCTTCTCCGTCTCTGGATCAGTCCTTGTTCATCAGTTTATGTTGTTCATTATATTCCACAAATAAGTGAGATCTTGTGGTATTTATCCGCTCTCCAGTTCCATCCATGCTGTGGCAAATGGTAAGAGTTCCTTTTTCTTTTTCCTCTTCTTAAAGAATACCTTTCAGCATTTCATATAATGCTGGTTTGGTGGTGATGAACTCCTTTAGCTTTTTCTTATCTGTGAAGCTCTTTATCTGACCTTCCATTCTGAATGATAGCTTTGCTGGATAAAGTAATCTTGGTTGCAGGTTCTTGCTATTCATCTCTTTGAATATTTCTTGCCACTCTCTTCTGGCCTGCATGGTTTCTGTTGAGAAATCAGCTGACAGTCGGATGGGTACTCCCTTGTAGGTAACTGACTGTCTTTCTCTTGCTGCTTTTAAGATTCTCTCTTTATCTTTTGCTCTTGGCATTTTAATTATGATGTGTCTTGGTGTGGTCCTCTTTGGATTCCTTTTGTTTGGGGTTCTCTGCGCTTCCTGGACTTGTAAGTCCATTTCTTTCACCAGGTGGGGGAAGTTTTCTGTCATTATTTCTTCAAAAAGGTTTTCAATATCTTGCCCTCTCTCTCCTTCTGGTACCCCTATAATTCTGATGTTGGTACGCTTGAAGTTGTCCCAGAGGTTCCTTACACTATCTTCATATTTTTTTAATCTCTTTTCTTTTTTCTTTTTCTGTTGGGTATTTTTTGTTTCTTTGCATTTCAAATCTTTGACTTGATTCTTGGGATCCTCTTGTCTGCTGTTGGATCTCTGTAAAGTATTCTTTATTTCAGTCAGTGTATGCATAATTTCTAATTGGTCCTTTTTCATGACCTCCATGGTCTCACCATACTCCTTGAGGGATTCATTAAATTTATCGGCGGTTTCCATAAAATTCTTGACAAACCTTATAAACGTGGCCTTGAACTCTATATCCAGTCGTCTGGCCTCCTCCGTTTCTGCCAATTGTGACCTGTTTCTTTGTCTCCGCATTTTGGCTGCTTCCCTGTGTTGATAGAGTGGCCTGCGCGCCAGGTGTCCTGTAGGGCCCAGTGGCTCAGCCTCCCCAGTTACCTGGGGTGGACACTCTTGGTGCACTCTTGGTGCCTCGCTTGTTGTAGGATCACTGGGAGGAATTGACCTCCAGGCCAATTGGCTGTGGGAAGCAGCTGTGTCTGAAGTGGGAGAATGGACTCCCTCTGACCACTGGGTACAGTGGCTCCTGGATCTAAGGAGGTGCTAATTCAGCCCCTGCCTGAGGCCACACAGCAGGAACTACGAAGAGGCTCAGCTGTGAAGCAATGCAAGCCGCTGCGGGGCCTTGGGCCTTCTCTTGGAAGTTCCGGGTCTGGCTGGCCCGGCTGCAGTTAGGTAATTATCAGGTTGCAAAGTTCTGGGGCATTCACATGCAAAAGCCTCTGCCGCAGCCCGGGTGGGGCGGGGTCACAGGGAGTCAAAAGGCCTGAGAAAGAAGCTATGGCTGATTCTCCGCGCCCGGAGTCGCGCGTCTCAGTGTCCCGGCAATGGCTGCAAGCACCTCTGAGGGAAATATGCCCCCAAGTTCGCCCGCTGCCGCCTGAGAGAGCAGCCTCTGCCCGTATGAGTCCCGGGTCCCCAGAGACTTCCCAGAACCGGAGATCAGAGTAGTCGGGAGCTTGTGATTCAAAAAGACAGCCGCGTCCTCAGGTGCCACCCCCTTTCCGTGCGCGCGAGCCGCCGCGTACCTCTGCACTCAGCCTCCGCAGCTCCTCTGGCTCTCAGCGTGCTTTTCTTTTCTTCTAGTAGTAGAAATTACACTCAGCCAGCCTTCCTGTTGTTTTGGACGATGTTTGCTCCGTCCTTTGGGCTAATTTTCAATTGTTGTGTGGGGCAACTATTTCCCGGTGTTTATCTATGCCGCCATCTTAGTTTCTCCCATTCTTTTTATATGCTGCATCGTAGCCATGGCACCATATGTCTTACCCCATGTGTTTCTATTGGTAAACATAGAAATTATTTCTATTTTTGTCTCTTTATTTTGCTTTTTTGCTAATATATAAAATGCTTCAATAAGCCTCCTTATTCACATACCTTGCTGTACTTTAATCCATATATCTTCAAGATACATTTCTTCGTGAGAAATTGCTGTTGAATAAAAAGATGTGTTTCAATTTTTATTGATATTGCCAAATTGTTCTCCAAAAATGTTACACTAATTTATACCCCACCAACTGTATTTAAAAGTGTGTTGCACACCCACTCCCCAACTATAACCAACCTTTTTCATTTTTACCAGTTAGATAAATAAAAAGTGATGTCTTTATTTTTTTTTATTTTAATTTAATTTTGAGTGAACTTTAGCATTTTTCATGTGTTTAATGGGTATTTGTACTTATTTTTTTCTATGAACGATGAGTTCAAGTCCTACCTCTGCTTGTCTTTGTTAAATAGTTTTGTGAAAGTATTTAATTTGGCAATATTTGCCGGTTGATTTTCTGTTGACATAAACTTGCAATGAGGCCAAGATAGATGAGTGCTCATCAGAAATGTGCACTCTTTCTTCCGTTGTGTGGCGTTGCCCTGGGAAGAGGTGGCCAGATAGGGGCTCCATTTCCAGCCACTTTAGGGTAGTGGAGCCATGTGACTGAGTTCTAGCCAATGGGCTGCGAGCATGATCAATGTACATTACTGCCAGGCCTAGCACCTTAGGATTCCCACCACCTCCCCTCCTGATGCCAAGAGTTGAGGCTGAAAAGGCCTGTGCCACGCTGGTCTCTGGAAGAGAGTGCAGAAGCTGCCCTGTTCTGTAGGGTTAACTGAAACCACGGGGCTTTTTTAGTGAGAAATTGCTGTTGAATAAAAATTATGCATTTTATGGTCTTTTTTTTAATTCTTCTTCTTCTTCTTAGGTTCTATGTTTTTTTTAAAAAAACATAGTAATTAGCCTCCCCTAACTATTACACAAAATACCTAGGAAATAGCTTTTTCTAACTTAAATACTAAGTATGTGTATTGTTTGTTTTTTATTATTTCCATACCATTTACTTTTTAACCACACAGATTTAAAATGTTTTTATCACTATTTTTTTTAAAAAAACATGACTTTTGAGTTTTGTGTTATACTTGGAGAGAATCTCCCTACCCCAACATTATTTTTTAAAGCCATAGATGTACCTTTTCAGAACTTGTAAAGTTTATATTTTTATTAAATTTTTTGTTTCATCTTTGATTTATTTCAGTGTGAGATAAAAAATGGTTTCCAGCTTAATTGAATTTCCCACCCCCCTAGCTGGTTAGGTAGTCACTCCCATTCCATTTATTGAATATTCTTTTTATTTATTTTTATTTTTTATCACTGATTTAAATTACATCTTTATTACATACCAAATTCCAATGTACATGTGGGTTTATATATAGATTCTCCTGTTTTGTGAGTTTGTTCATCTATTAATGCATTGTGACAAGGTTTTTTATTTATTGTAGGTTTATAATAAACACTTAAAAATATCTGGTGAGGAAGCCTGTCTTTACTTTCCCCATTATTTCCCTGGGTATTCTCACACATCTATTTTTCCAGATGAACTTTAGAATAAATGTATCTAGTTAAAAGAAATTATGTCGATACTTTGACCAGGATTGCTTTGCATGAGGAAAACAAATTTTTACAACACTGAAATTTTTTTATTCAAGAAAATATGTATTTTAATTTATTCAAATATTATTAAAATTCCTCACTGGAGGTTTAACTTTTTTCATGTAGCTCCTGCACAGTTATTGTGAAACACATTCTTAGGCGTCTTATCTTTTTTCTTCTTACAAAGGGGATCATTTCTTCCCGTGTATTTTCTAACCGGCTATTGTTGTATAAGAAGAAACCACACAAATGTTTTTTTCCTTAAGTTTTCCAATGGATTTGTACGCACTGTATAATCATATTATCAGCAGATCATTTTAAATCTGCTTCCATCTGAGCCGGTTTGACTCAGTGGATAGAGCTCCATGGACTGAAGGGTCTTGGGTTTGATTCTGATCAAGGGCACGTACCGATTGTGGCTTGATCCCTGGCCCTGGTTGGAGTACACGCGGGAGGCAACCAATGGATGCGTCTCTCTCACATCGATGTTTCTCTCTGTCTCTCCCCCCCACCCCCCTTTCCACTCTCTAAAAATATCAAAGGAAAAATAGCCTCTGGAGAAGATTAATAAAAATAACAAAACACCACACACACAAAAATCTGCTTCCTCCTTTGTGATATACTTACCTCTTATTTTTCTCTGTATCAATTGTATTGGCTTACACTCCCAGAACAATGTTCAACAATGATGTTGGTGGCAGATTCCTGACCCTGAAGACCCTGCCAGGGTCTCCCTCACCATCCGTTGGCTATTATCAAACCCTCTCAGAGGAAGGAGCGGGGTTTGCTGGAGGTCTCTGGGGAACTCAGTCCTTGCTGGAAATCCCACACTCTACACACCAGTCACCCCACCTGCCTCGGCACCTCCACCCCTCCTGCTCCACCCCTAGTGGGGCTGATCTCGCGACATAGGGAGCCTCCCCTGTCTGCCCTGTGAGAGCAGCTCTTCCAGGGCAGAGGCAGGCCCCCTGGTTCACTGCTGTTTCCCTCCAGCCTAGTGCCCTGCCTGTCACATAGGAAATGTACAACCAATATGTGGTCAGTGAAGTGACACAATCAGATAGCCCTTTGCTGTCTCCTGTGAAAAATGCCTAATAACTGCCGCTCACAGTTTGCAGACTTTCTGGTAGCAAAGCTCTTCCTTTTCTTCTTTTAAAAATGTTTTTATTGATTTCAGAGAGGAAGGGAGAGGGAGAGAGAGATAGAAACATCAGTGATGAGAGTGAATCATTGATTAGCTGCCTCCTGCACGCCCCTTACTGGGGATCGAGCCCACAATCTAGGCATGTGCCCTGACCAGAAATCAAACAGTGACCTCCTGGTTCATAGGACGATGATTAACCACTGAGCCAAACCAGTGGGGCAGCAACGCCCTGTGATATGCATAATCTTGCTTTATTCTCTCATTGAAAACTCTGCAAATCTTTCCTCGATTCTTCTTTCCCAAATACAGAAAAGGAGGTTCAGAGAAGTTAAGCGACCAACTCCAGGTTGTCCAGCTAACACACGGCAGAGCAAGATTCCGCCGCAGCCGTCAGGTTCTGTCCTGGTGAGCTACTGCTCCCTGGCCATCCCTTGGGAAGCAGCTCTGAAGGTTTCCATCTTGATAATGAAAAGTGACATTTTCAAAAGCTGTTGGCTGAGGGGAAGAGGAGCGTGAGGGAAGGTGTGCCCTTCAGAAGTTGCTACTGATTTTGCCCCTGCCAGCAAAGGGTCGGTGTGAGTGGGCGTCTGGGAAGGTGGGGTGGTGCTGGGGATGGTAGAGTGGGGGCGGAAGAGGGGAGGCCACCTGGACATTCCTCAGCTCACAGTCCAGGTGAGCAGGCCTAACCCGAGGTGTCCGGGTTAGGAGACTTGGAGACTTGGAGAGAGCACTGCTGGTGGCTTTTCCCATTACCAGTGAGGCAATGGTGGCCCCTGGAGCTGAGTCTGGCTCTCCTGGTTGGTGGTCCTATGGAGGGGAACGCAGGCCTGTGGGCACTGGGCAGCCCTTCCTGCACACACAGGCCTGTTCCAGCCGCTTTGGGATGTCCCGGAGGAGAGAACAAGCGTACCTACTATGTGCTAGGCCAGATGCTGGCCACCTCACACACATCATATTTCACTCAGTTCTCACCACAACCCAAGGATGAGCTGTAATGATGCCCCTAAACAGAGTCTCAGAGAGTGAGAGGCACAAGGTCACCTCTCCCATCAGTGTCTGAGCTGGAATTTCAACCTGGGGGCCAGCAGCACCCATGCTCTTTGCCACCCTCCTGCAGGAATGGGTGGTCTAATGCCTACAAAGTCTAGGGTGGCTGTGCTGGGTGCTGGGTCCCATCTGGGGACAGCATCGGGGAGGCTGCCGGAAGGTGAACTGGAGGCGGCGGTCTGAATGGCGCCAGGGGAAGCAGGCCGGAGGACACACAGCTCCGAGAAGGATGGGTAAACAGTTCGGTCTGGCTGTAAGAAGAGATGAGAGGGATTAAACCCAGGCTCTGTGTTAAAGGGTAGCTTCTGAGTCAGCGATACTGAAGGCCATGTGCCCTGAACAGCCGGCTTGGTGAAATAGTAATAGAGTTTGGCTACTTTTTTCACCCCCCTCCCTGAGCCCAGACTGGCTCCTGATCCCAAGAGGCCTTTCAATCAGCCACAGGTCCACCCTCTGCAGCCCACCTACATCTCCCAACCCCCACAGCGCGACAGCTCCCCTCCTGTGCCTCTCTGAATATTTTCACCAGAGAGGGTTCTCAGGGCCCTGAAGGCCTTCCAGGCTCTCTGTGGAGAGGGAATTGCATTTGCGGGGTGTACAGGCTGGTGAGAGGGTCTCCCGGTAACCCTGACAATCTAAGGGATCACTTTCTATCTGCTCCCCATTCCACACGGTGATCTGTGGGAGTTAGGGTGCTCAGTGGACATCCTTTCCCGCCTTGATGCAGACTTGGAGAGAGCACTGCTGGTGGCTTTTCCCATCCTTGGCCCTGGGACAAGTCCTTCCAGTGTCATTGACTCCCCTCTAAACAAGCAAAGTGGAGCAGTAATCCCAAGTGGCTGCCTGCCATTGGGCTACTCAATTTCACTATCAGGATGGAAAATCTTCAGGAGTTATTTTGTTCCGAAGGGCTAGCCACTTCCCACCCCATCTCCATTAGTGGCTCCTTAAAAGGCAATCCAATATCCTGGTGAATATCACTTTGAAACAAAATCTGGTGTCCCCTGCCTTGCTTAATCCCTGTAAACCTCCTGCCCATTGCTCAGAGCTGACCCAGCACTGGCCCCCTGCGGCTGGTCCTAAAATGACTTGGCTTGGGAGGTGGGATAGAGTGAAAGTGGTGGCTTATACTTATGGATGGACAGTGAGGAACTAAATCTGAGGACACGGCCCCTAGGCACTTGGGCCCTTTAAATTGTAGACAAGCATCCGCAGATGTACATTCTCAGCAAGCATGATAAATCCTTCGTCAAGGTCATGTGAGGTTCTTGCCAAACTGGAAGATGAGGTATAAGTTATAAAACAAGATGTGGGAGCCAGTTCCCTTTAACCTTTCCCGAGGCCAAGGGCATCACTAGCTTCCTAACCTCTACCTGTTTGACCCCCAGTCCTTAATATACCCCAAAGAATGAGAGCATCAGGTGAGCACTATAAAGGCTGATCCCATTCCTTATGGGATTTACACACACACACACACACACACACACACACACACACACACACCCTCACCTCTCACTCCCCTGGCTAACTCCCTTTGACTTCTAAAGGAAAGTAAGACCCTGGAAGACTAAACCAGTTCAGCGAAGTTTCTCAGAAAGAACAGGCTTCCAAAGAGTCTGGATTGACCTTCAAAAACATTTAAACTAACTCCTCTTCTCACCCTCTGCTCTTTGCTCAATAACATAAAACAGTGCCCCCTATCACCGCCTCAGAATGCCGGGAGCATTTAGAATGTGGTTACACCCTCCTTTCTTCCTGCTGTCACTTGTTTAGCTCCTTTTGCCGGGCCTGAGCCTTTCTCCCTAACTGGACTGCAAACTCCATGAGGGCATACGTTCTCCTTGCCTGTCACCCCCTGTACCTACAGCAGACATGGCACAAAGTACGCCCTCGGGAAATGATGAATATGTAATTTGGTTTCATCTCAAAGAATAACTAACTCCCAGTTGCTTAAAAAATTCCAAAGAAAGGAAACTAGAAGAAATATAATCAGGAAATTGGCTATTTTTCACAGGATGGTCTGAGTGCCTGTGTGTGTGTGTGTGTGTGTGTGTGTGTGTGTTTGCCCTCAAAGGTATACATGTGGTACATTGGATCCAAGGCAGAATTAGGCTCATTAAGAAGATGCTTGCTGACCACGTGCATATGGGTGCATCCCCACAGTCCTAGTAAAATTGTCCTCATTTGAGATGCCTTTTACTTCTCACATTGTAACAAGCCCACAGTAATGACAGAGAGCCGAGGCTGGAATGCCTAATGAGCTGTGGATTAAGAAATGATGCGATAGCATCTTGCAGATTGTAATTAACACATGGCCTCTATTATGTCCTATCAGAGTTGTATCTTCCTGCTGACAAGTAATTCCCCAGAACAATCACTTGTCTTTCAACATTTCCTTGTGAGGACTAATTGTGAAGAGCTCTGCCTAGAAAGGCCACCTGGTGCAATTCGGGGACAATTACATGGGACCAGTAGCTGCTGGACACAATTACCTGGACTTGAATCTGGGGTGAGTGAGACCAAGCAAGGGGAATGAGGCTTTGGCCAGGCATTCGGAGAGCACCTGCCCGTGGCTGCTGGATTCATAATGGGTTTTATACAGAACTAACATGTTGCTCTAGAGTAGAAGAATAAAGTGCTCAACAGGAGTATTTGAAAGGACTTGAAAATCACTTTTTTCTTAAATGATACTTGTCATGATTATCTGCAGAAAAATTAGAAAATATAGATAAACAACAAAACCACTACCAACATCTTGTCATAATGATAGTCCATCATCATCACCACCAGTACCATCACTATCACCACCATCATCACCATCAATATCACCATCATTATTATCACCAACACCATTATCACCAACATCATCATCACCATTAACATCACCATCATCATCACCAATACCACCACTATCATCATCACCATCATTATTATCACAAACACCATCACCATCAGCAACAACAATACCATTATCATCATCATCATCACCAGCACTACCATGGTCCCTTTCACCAACATCACCACTATCATCATCATCAAAATTGCTACCATTTAGGAGCTTATACTTATTCCATATACTTGGCTAGGCATCTTAAACTTGTTATCTCTAGATCTAACAAAACTCTTGCCATATGGGTAACTATAGTTCCATTTTATAGATGAGAAAACTGACACACCTGTCTCAGTTCACACAAAACAAGAGCTATTAAAGGTGGAATTTCAATTGGAGTCTATGTCTAAAATCTATGCATATACTGCCACGCCTATTTCTTTCCTCATCTTTCAGATAGGATTATGACCCTTTTTCTCCTGGATGCCATAAAAAGTTTTATACAGTGAGAGTAAATAAGACACTGGAGGTGAAAGCTCTGTAAGCTGTGAAGTCCAGTATAGAGTCAGGCCTTGCTAAGCAGTTCATGGCATCCACCCAGATACCACACCCAGCTGCCAAGTAAGTGAACAATATTCACTGAAAGGTGTTTAATTGGGTCTCATTGAGACGCCAAGCCCATGAGGGTCTATGCAGTTCCCCCCAGGTAAGGGGAAGGAAGGGGGAGGAACAAAGCTAGGAATGCGGGCATGATCATCAGGAGTTAAGGGGAAAGAGAGTAACTACCAGGGGTGGGCAAACTTTTTGACTCGAGGGCCACAATGGGTTCTTAAACTGGACCGGAGGGCCGGAACAAAAGCATGGATGGAGTGTTTGTGTGAACTAATATAAATTCAAAGTAAGCATCATTACATAAAAGGGTACGGTCTTTTTTTTTTTTAGTTTTATTCATTTCAAACAGGCGGAATTCGGCCTGCGGACCGTAGTTTGCCCACGGCTGAACTACACTGACTGGAACAAAGCTAGCTCTGGGGTGTGGGAGTACCCTGATCCTTCCCATCAGCTACTCCAATTAAGTCTTTATTCAAAATCAAAACAATGTGCTTCATATGAAACTGCAGCTTCAAAACAAGTTCCCTAGCTCCTCTTTCAACCAGATTGTCAGCTTCTTATATAAAAATTCTAGATTTTTAACAAATAGAATGCGGGAGAAGAGGGGAGGTGTAAGTTTGAAGATGAGGGCTGAGCTCGGTTAAGGGTCGAACCTGGGAGGTGGACCAGAGCCTGGCCTGGAACAGTGTTCTCTCTGCATCTGCAATTGGCCTCTCAGCTCTCACTCTGCGTCTGTCTCTGCCTGCCTCTTGCCTTTCTCACCTTCCTTTCATTCTGAGTCTTAACTTTAGGAAACATGTAGAATTCGAAAGCTTTGTCCCTCGTGTGTGTGTGTGTGTGTGTGTGTGTGTGTGTGTGTGTGTGTGTTGAAATCATATTGAAAGTCAAAGGTAAAAGAGGCCCCGGCATTCTAAACGTCCACACACGAAACTAGCCAAGTGTCCTGCCAGGCTTGGACACTGAGTCCGCTCCATGTTGGAGGTCCTGATGGCAATCTGAGAAATTAATTGAAGTTCTGTCGGGCAACTGTCCGCTCGGGCACCTCTCCAGCCTCCTGTGGCTTCTGCATTTGTCTTGGAAGATCATCAAACCGGGAGCGGAGTTTGACTAAAAGTAGGTGGAATTGACTCATAAGAGCCAACTCAAGCAGTTGCTACCCTCCATAAAAAGAGAAGGTAGAGAGGGAGGGAAATGGGGCAGAATGAATGAAGATAGTATTTGCTGGGAGAGGGCAAGGCTGGCTACATGCCCTCCAGCTGGGGCCAAGGCAAAAAATAGAGCCTGAACTTGACCTCCTCTTCCACACATTGTGATGGTGTGTCCTCCCAGGGCCCCATCTATCCTGGCATGCCAAAATAACCAGGCTGATGATATAATAGGAGACCATTCACACTGATCGGGTATCTTGCCGCTGGCTGTGGTCAGGGAACTGGGAAAAGTAGAGATCGAATGACTACTGTTCTTCTCATAGTTGTGTGGTGACACCCTATGGTGGACATGAGTGGCCATAAACTTTCTTGGTGCTTTGTTCTGTGTATCAAAGGCTGCCTCTGCCTTTATTCTTGAAATTGTTGCTGGGCTCAGTGGAGAAGGCATGTTGATGTGGTATTTGCTGTGGGGAGGTATTTTGAAGTAAAGAGTGATGTGGGAAGCATGGATAATGGGTAGAGGAGATTTTCTCAATGGAAAAGAATGAATGTTTAGGAAATTAAGCTGTTGACTTGCAACAGTGAGTAAGTATTAGGATAATTTGAGCTGAAAAATCACATAGGACAAAAAATGTGCATATTGTCTAACTGAAGTTCAACACCAGGAATCGGCCAGCCTATTAACCACTATTAATTAGTGGGTCTCGACGCTGATGTTGTTGCTCCCCCACATGCTCTGGAGTTGGCAGGGAAGCAAGTAACATTACTCTCAGCATCTCCTCTCCATTCTCTGGCACGTTGCCTCTCCATCTTATCACAGGGAAGTGAGAGACAGCTCTGGTGGGACATGGCCCCTGTAACGCGATGTTCAGAGTCTTCATATCACAGCTAAACTCTCCACCTATAGGTAGCAAAGGTGACTTTGAGAGGGTGCTGTGAGCCTCCTTACATAGATCCCCCAGGGGTTCATCTGTGGAGCCCTATCAAATCTTGGCATCCTTGGCGCAAGGCTAACCCAACAGACAGTTCAGTATTGGTGCCCTCACGCATCGCCACTCTGGAGTGAGACCTGGGAAGCCATTGCTTTGAGCCTCAGACACAAGGAATCCCTCATTTTTCATCCCATTCTCAGTCTCTGGGCCCATCAGATTCTACCCGCTCCTCAGCTGTATTTCCTCTCCCTTCATTGTAGAGGGACTGCTCTCTCTTGCCTTCCTTGTTTCAATCTATCAAAGCACTTGATGAGGATCTAGAAACAAGTTTGATGAAGAATGACTGAAGAATGGTGGTCTATTCCAACTGGGAAGAGGAGACGCCAGAAAGAACCATCACTGCTCTCTTCAATGTACTGATGTGTGTATATATCTGGAAGAGTAATGAGGTTCGGGTGACTCAAGAGGTAGAATTAAGATCTATGGGTGGGAGCTGGAAGGGGACAGATTCCAGGTCACTATAGGGAGATCAGCAGCTCTATAGTTAGGACCTGAGCGACCATTCAAGCAACTGATCCTGGAGGAAGTTAAGCCACTATCATCATTTTCAGCATCAGCATCAGCATCAACATCTACTGAGCACTGACTGGGCGCCAGGTCCTCTGCCAACCACTTTACCTGCATGATCAGTCACTGTCCCTTCTATTAGTGCCACCTTTTCTCTTGCAGCCTCATTATCCCCATCCCCTTGCCCCTGCTTTTGGTCCTCATGAGGTTCAGAACATGGGCCCAGGAATCTCCATAGGGCGGGAGAGTCTGGGAAGAGGGCAGTCCTGGTAGGGAGGTGCCTAAAAATGCCAGGGCTTAGAAAACAAAGTACTTGCCTGATGCAAAAATAAATTCACCCATTGTGTATCTGACAACTAGGCTTCATCTGTAGTCCAGTAACCAGATAAATGTACCATCTGGCCCACCCTTCCCTTTCTGAGCCCCTCAACCCCACACACCATGAGATATATTAGCACCCCCACCTCCCACCCCCCACCCCACATGGAAAGCTGCATAGAGAAACGAGTTATTCACAAGTGTATGTAAAACTTAAAGATTTTGGTTTCCTTTTCCAGGGCATTTTTTGTGTGTGCATGATACCAGGCTAATCTCTCATAATACAATGAAAATCTTTGTTCCCTTATTATTAAAGGAATTTATGGTTCTGAGAGCAAGTGGGAGTATTTCAGGCGGCTTGGCAGGAGTCTTGGTTCCTTCAAACCACATGGACAGAGAAGGATGGCTAGCAGGGCGGGGCGTTATTGTTTAATGGGTACAGAGCTTTCGGTTTGCAGTGTTGAAGGCATTCTGGAGGTGGATAGTGGTGGTGGTTGCACAACGTTGTGAATGTAACCAATGACATTTAATTGCACACAAAAGGTTGAAATGGTCAAAGAAAAGAAAAGAAACAGCGGCTAGGCATAACGTTTGGAGATATGCCGAATAACTAGCAGAGGGACCATGTATGTTGCTGGAAGGTGTGCACAATGATACCGCCTGATGCCAACAGCAGTTGGCAATATCCATCAGGATCTCAGGTGCTCAGGCCCTTAGAGTCAGTGATTTCACTCCCGGAGGCCATTGCAGGACTGTGCCTGCTCTTGCACAGAATCATGATGGCTGAGGGGCTTCCTTGCAGCAGTGTCAGGAACCATGGAGACTGGCATTGGAAACAGCCCACACGTGCGCCCAGAGGGGGCTGGTTAGAAACTAGGATACAGCTACTCTATGGAATGCAATGTAGATGTGTGTGTGTGTGTGTGTGTGTGTGTGTGTGTGTGTGTGAGAGAGAGAGAGAGAGAGAGAGAGAGAGAGAGAGAGAGAGAGAGAGAGAGGAAAGATTCTTCTATACTAATGTGGAAAAAACTCCAGTGGGATCTATCCATAGTGAAGGCTTATTGTAAGGTAAAACATCAAAGAGCAGAAGCGTGTAAATAGAATGCTACCTTTGTGTAAGAAAAGGGGGAAATCTGAATATATTCATGATGTATGTGCATAAAAGAACATTGGAGGATATATAGAAACTTAAGTGGTTGCCTGCAGGGGTGGTGGTGAGGCAGGGAGGCAGTGGACGACAGGGTGGGAGCTAGACTTCCATTGCATATTTGTATATTGTTTTGCTTTGATATTTTTAGCCACATGAATGATTTAATGAGTCAGACTTTCTTAAAAAAAAAAAAAAGGCTAGGAATGCCCTTTGCAAATTCTAACACACTAAAGAGCTATGAGGAATTAACAACGAGAAAACAATAATACTCTAATACAGCGGTTCTCAACCTGTGGGTTGCGATCCCTTTGGGGTCGAACGACCCTTTCACAGGGGTCGCCTAAATACATCCTGCATATCAGATATTTACATTACGATTCATAACAGTAGCAACATTACAGTTATGAAGTAGCAACAAAAATAATCTTATGGTTGGGGGTCACCACAACATGAGGAACTGTATTAAAGGTCGCGGCATTAGGAAGGTTGAGAACCACTGCTCTAATAGGTAGCTACCATTTCTCAAGTGTCTCCTAGGTGCTGGATGCTTGCCAAAAACTTTATATCTTTGATCTTTGATCTTTGATCACCACACAGCCTTATGGGCATAACGATCTTAGTTTTTTGTGGATGGGGAAACTAGCAATCAGAGGAGTTCTGCGAATTGTCCAAGGCCACACTTCCGGAAAGACACCGCGCTGAGATCTGAACCCAGACCTGTCTGCTGCCACGCTGCCCTTCGTGCCGTGGCTCTGTGGTAGGGGTGGTAGGTGGGGAGCTCTCTGTATTTTCCACACTGTCTAGTGTCCCCTGGCATTGATGGGGCCGTTTTCCGAGGAGAGAGCAACACTTCTGTAGTCTTCTTCTTGTGCCATCCTTGGAGAAAACCAAACACCTGGACACCACCAGGCTGCCTCAGGCCATGTGGTCAGTCTGTTTTCAGGAGATACTTTTGGTTGCACTTTTCCTACACTATCGGGACAAGGGCCATGATGAGGCATAATGCTTCACTGTGGTTGCTCCCAGCCTTCCTGAAATACCCACCCAGGACCTCCACCACGTGGAGGGAGCCCAGAAGAAGCTGTTTATGGAACGCAGCTTTAAACTGGTTAACAAGTTAGGAATAACTTGGCAATGAAGGCAGTACACACACGTATGCACAACAAAACATTTTCCTCTGCTCATGCAACCTCAGAGCTGTGTGCTTAGACCTGCAAATAGGGCTGGTAATTACATGGTCCCAGAAGATACCCCACAGTTGAATGAAAAGTTGTTTGTAAAAACAATTAGGTCACAGGCTATGTAAAACATAGGGTCCAGAGGCTCCATCTTCCTTTCACTTCAAAGAAGGGGCCGCAAGTGGAGAATATGTTGTGAAGGAAAAGCGCTGGTCTTGGCAGATTGGAATCTCAGGCTACACTTCCCAGGACACGTGTCCGCTGCTGGGTGCCCAGGTGGAAGGAGAAGCTTTCCAAAAGATTCCCTCGAGGAAGTTCACAGCTTGCAGTGCCCAGGTGTTTCTGTAAATGGAGCCCAAACCACCCTTTCCCAGCACCATGCCCAGTGACTTGTCTCTCCCACACAGATTTTAAGTGAATGGTGCTCTGTGCCCAGAGAAGGAGACAATTGACCTGCAAATGCTTCTCCGGAGGGCTGCGTTAGAAAATGTCCTGTGGAAGAGGAAGGACCTGTTTGTTTCAGGGTAAATGGCCTCATTGTGTTCTGTGTTTCTTGTCTCAGCTGATTTCCCACTGCCAGCCTAGCATGTTTGGATGTAGGACTGTAGTGAGAAGAAGAAAAAGTCATGCTTTTTTGTTTGTTGTTGTAACCATCAGCTAAAGTGTCCCATCAGGCCATCTCTTCGCCCAGGCTCTGAGCACAAGGTCACAGTTCATGTCTCCCTGGCTAAACCAAGTCCCCTCTCAGAGTTTCTTGACCTCTTCCTGGTAAAGCTTGTTGGTGGCGACCTGGCTTCCCCTCTCAGTGATGGATGTGTTGAAAAGCAATGCTGCTTCCTGCAACGTTGTCAAGGGGCACACGTGCCGTGATGGTGGAGAGAACTCTGATAATCCAGTCCCTGAAACCGGATGCTCTGTCTGACCATCTCCCTGGGGCTTCCACCAGCAGCCTCAGAAGCACTGCAGGTCTCAGAGACCAGAGCTGTGGGTTGTCAGGGATGCCCAGAAGTCTCCCCAGCTAGTGACACATTGGTAGTGGCTCTCCCATGGCCTATGCTGTGGGCAGACTCTCTTTCTGTAGCCACCTTCAGTAAACCTGTCAGTCAGATGCTGCTCCTGTGATTTTGTGGAGTTTGTGGATCTTGCATATAGAGTTTCCAGCCTGTTTCCTGGCAGCTCTTTGAAGGAATTTGTTCCCATATTCCTAGTGTTGAAACGTCACTGTAGAGATACAGTTACATCTGAATCTTCTTACTTCTCCACCAAAATGTTCCCAGGATTGCAGAGAGAATTCACCTGTCTTAGTGGTCATGTTTGATGTCAGGTGGTCCTTGGCAACAGCTTCAAATTCTCTCTCCTGTGTCCCACTGTGGGCTGAGCAGGCAAACCAAAACCCATGGATCTCCTGGGTTAAAGGCTGCTGCCTGGGATGGGCAGCACATCATCTTCAACATGACCCCAGGTTGCTTTCATTTGGGGTCGGATAGAGAAGTGTCCTGTTCAACAAACACAACTGAGGTATAAGTGGAGAGACCAAGCTGGTCCAAAAATTTATCTATATTTTTACTGTTCAGAGGAGAGAACTCTCGCACTCTTTTCTTCTGCTGAAGCAGCGCAGGTCTTGATCTCTACTTTAAGGAGGGCAAGGTCTGGTGGCAGCAGCTCCATAGATACAGGAATATTGGTTTCCTATATAGCTGACCACTCCCCCATACACACTTGACCCTCTAATGCAGGCTTTCTCAACTCTTGGAACAGATAATTCTTTGTTCTCAGAGGCTGTTCTGTGCGTTGAAGTATGACAAGCAGTAGTCTTGGGTTCCACCTACTAGATGCCGCTAGCAACCTCCCCTCACCCCCACCTCTGATGTGACAGTGTCCCCAGACATCGCCAACTGTCCCTGGTGAGGGGTCGGGTGGGGTGGCAAAATCACCCTGGTTGAGAACCACTGCTCTAGTGATACCAATCTGTTTAGAGTTCCCTGCACTTGTCACTCCACATGTAAGTGGATCTTTGCTCTTGTTCCAACCATCAGGGATGCTTCCCTCATCTCCAGTTCTTTGCCAGAAAATACCTGATTTTCTTTCCACCGAGACTTTCTCTCCTGGGAAACCTTCCCTTATTTCCCCCTCCTACCAGTGTTCCCACAGGGCCCCTGCACGGCTCTACCTTGGCTTTGACCATGTTGGAGTGATTATTGTTTATGCATCTCTATTGAGCTCCTAGAAATCCAGGACAGAGTCTTAGTCTAGTTTGAAGATGTAGAAATAATGTACATAGAATAGTTACCTGTGGTCAACAGAGTCCCTGGAACATGGCAGGAATTCAACTGAGCAGGATCTGGGTGACCAATAGCAGACTGTGGGGTGTATCCTCTTCCAAGGCTTGGCACATGTGGCCACTTAGGATGGTCACACATGCACCAGCCCCAAGTTTTCAAGTTGATGAACTAGCATGCCAGCACTATCTCTTGGGGGTAAGAAGTTCTCTTCTACTCTTGCTGAGGCTTTTTGTAAACCCTAGGGATTTGTAGATGCACTTCAGGAGGTCTGCAGAGTCACTATCAGTTTTGTGTATATGTGAAAACAGGCATTGATTCTCTTTCTTCTGGTGATGAAATCCCACAGTTTCATCAATTTTCTAAATGGCTCCATGAGTCAAAAACTGTTAAGAATAATTGCTTCAGCCAAATAACCTCAAACCAACAATCTGAACACCTAACTACTGGCTTAACTGAGTGCTGTGGCGACGACAGGGCGACACTGGACCACATTAGCTGTGAGACAAAGATGATTTCGGGACTGACATGCACAGTACAAATGGTTAGTGCAAAGGGATTCTAAACAGGAGGATGAATTAGGATCCCACGTTCATTGGTATCTGTGGAGGACCCCTCAGAGGCCCACATGCTATAGGGTTGTTGGCTCTCAGATTCATTGTCCCAAAACTTTTAGTGACTGTGAAGAAAAGTGGTCAATTGTCACTACATGCAATAGTTTCTTAAAAACATTTATCATAAATCCTGAGAACCTGCTCTGTAAGAAGTTCTATGTCCATTGTTTGGAGAAAAGGTGCAGCCTTTTTTGAGGAAAAAGCTTGGTTTCCATCAGTTGTACCACGAAGGAGCTTTGGGCTTTGGACAAGTCACTTGGTCTCTGGGTCTCAGGATTTCATGTGTGAAATGATGATAGTGAAATCCACTCTTGTGGAATCAGTCATTTTGTCGGTCTCCTTCTGTTGGAGAAGTGCTCCTTCCCTACATTAGTCATGAGGTTTTGGTTGAGAGTTTTGATTATAATACTCCACGTTCTGGTCTGGGTAGACACTTTACCAACGCTGGTTCATCCACAATGGCTACCCTCCTGGGCTCACATGGGCTGGGGAGTGGGGCTGCAATCAAACTTGACCACTCAGAATCCTTTCATGGGGTTTTCTTTTCTTTCTGTTTTTTTCTTCCGTGGGGTTTTTCTTATGGGAGATCCATCTCTGTCCTTACTTTTCACTTAAATTGAGGCTGTTTTCTGCAACAAAATTGTACTGATTGACAAAGCACCTACATTGTGAGATTTATTGAAGATGTAGAAATAATGTATATAGAATAGTTAGCATGATACCTGATGCCTAGATGCGTAAAATATACATTAAAAAAATAACAGAACATAATGTTAAGAAGAATCTCTATTACCCCATCTTTGCATTTGGGTTGTTGAACTTTGTTAGGCACACTCCCTCTTTTTGTCTTTGCTCATGCAGTTTTCTCAGCTTGCAGTGGCTCCACTTCTTCACCCACCATTACACTTATGTCAGTTCTACTTACTCTTATCTTTAAGTCTATTTTGTCTGATAATAAAACAGCTAAACAAATTTCTCTTGATTAGAATTTTTCTGGTGCATCTTTCCCCAGTCCTTTACTTTCAACTTTCCTGGATTCTCAAATTATAGATGTGGTTTTGGGAAATAGTACATTCCTAAATAGTTTAAACTTAGTCAGGTAATTCTTTTTGTTTAATTGGTGAGTTGAATCTGTTTACTTTTACTGTAATTTTAAATATGTTTGAGTATAGTCTACCATTTTCTTTTATCATTTCTGTTTACCCTATTTTATCTTGCCCCCCTTTTCTGCCATCTTTATTTTCCTTTTCATTCCTCTTTGGTTTGGGAGCTATCGATTCCATTTTTTATTCTTTCACCGGTTACTCCTAATATTTTACCTAGTTTACTGGACTTAATCTCAGGTTAATTCATACCTCTTATGAACAGTCTAAGATTCTTGATATGCTTAGCCCTGAGGCACTGTGTTTGTCTAACATGTTATTGTGTCTAGGATTTTGGCTCCATCTTGTTTGGCAGCGCCCACATTTACAACATTATTGTTGGTTTAGAAACAGTGCTTGTGTAGTATTTCCCATTCCGTAGTCAGTATTATTGCTCATTGATGCTGCTTTTTCGTTACTCCCTTCTGGGTTCAGTTTCTTGCCTCCTAGTGTTTATCCTTTAGAAATGCTTTCAGGAAGTGTCTGTTGGTGGCAGAGTCCTTCCATTTTCATTTGTCTAGAAACATTTATTTCACCCTCACAGCTGAGCCACAACGTAGTTCAGTATAGAATTCTAGGTTGGCAGTTATTTTCCTTCAGTCCTTTGAAGATCTGGTTCTGCTGCTCCTGGTTTCAGTTTTGCTGTTGAGAAGTCTATTGGTTGTCATTCCTCTGTAAGTACTTTCTCTTTCTCTCTTGCTGTTTTTAATATTTCACTCTTTAACTTTGGTGAATTATAGTTTGTCTACAAGGCATCTGTAGGTGGGTTTTTATTTACCCTGCTTAGAACTTGTGCTTCCTGAATTCTTGTTTTACATTAGTTCTCAGCCATTATCCCTTTGAATATTATCTCTCCCCATTCTCTGTGAACTTTTTCTGGAACTCTTATTAGACATAATATATGATTGACATTCTCATTCTATCTCTTGTGTCTGCTGTGTCAGTGCTCTTATTTCTACCTTTTTGTATGGCACAATCTGGGTATATTTCTCAGATCTATTTTTATTTGCCTAATTCTTATAGTCCAACCAAGTCTACTCTGCTATTTATCCTACCCACTGAGTTTTAAAATTTCAGGGGCCATTAGAACATTTTTTACCACAAGTTTTTTGGGTTCCTTTCCCAAATTTGCTTTTGTTTGTTTGTTTTATTATGTCCCCCTGCCACTTTGCTACTTCTTTCATTTATACCTTTAATAATTTAAAGTTACTAATTTTATGTTCTCTTTCATATTCTTTTATCTCAAGTTCTTGGCAGTCTTACCTGATCTTGCTTTCCTTCTGTCTAGTGACATATGTTCATGATGTGATTCTTTTTCTATGGGTTTTGAAATTTTGGATCGTGACTTGATATTTAATGAGGTTTTATCTTTGGAAATCCTTCTCATCTTGAGTTGAAGATGTATATCTTCTTTTTAAGAATTGTATTCTCCGCAATTAATATACTTTCATTGCATGTTAGATGTCAACCAGACTCTTGTTAATGATATTGACAACCTACCAAAAAGATAGCTAGATCTCCCTACTCCCCTTTTGGGAAGGGGACCTATTTCTCTATCACATTTCCTCTATGCAGTTTTTGTTCATGAGTCTATAAGATTTTGTTGTTGAGACATACAAGAGAATGTATGGCCTTGGGAGAAGAAATGAGTAAAGGTCTGGAAAGGGAGGAGAAGAGATGGAACAATCCTTCAGTCACAGGAGGAGAGAGAACATTGAGAAAGCAAAGATGAACAAACAAGAACGTTAAGATAGGGGAGCAGAGAAAGAATAACATTGCAATGAGCCACAGGGTGGAGGGAGGTTTCATTCTTATTCTTATTCTTATTCTTATTTTTATTCTTATTCTTATTCTTATTATTGATTTTTAGAGAGAGGGGAAAGAAGAGAGAGAGAGAGAGAGATCGATGTGAGTGCAACATCAATCAGCTGCCTCCCACTCATGCCTCGACCGGGGATCAAACCCCACAACCTTGGTATGTGCCCTGGGTATGGGAATCGAACCGCTGCCTTTTGATGTACTGGAGGATGCTCCAACCAACTGAACCACACTGGCTAGGGCAGGAGGTATCTTGTTACATGCCTCAGGGGATGAAGACTGATACAGTGGGGATAGATTTATATAACCACTTTTCTTCTCTTGTTCATGATAACAAAGGACAGTAACAGGCCAAGACTTATCGTGTGCCAGGCACTGTACTGAGGGCCTTATCTGGTTTTTTATTTGGTCCCCATCAAACCTCATTGAGGAGGCACTTTTATTCTCCCAAATGTTCAGATCAGGAAGTTGAAATTCAAGAAGCTAAGAAACCTAACCCACACCAACAGGCAGAGAGCAGAGCAGAGCTGCCACCTGAACCCAGCTCTGGTGAACTCCGGGGCCTGAACATGTAGTCACTTCAGGCTGGGCCAGCACCTCCCCTGGGTTATGATGAAAATTCCTTTCCTATACGTGGCTGCACCTCCAGGGAGCCCTCTGCAGTGTGGGGAGAGCCGCTGGGATAGGAGCACCCTGTATACGGAGCCCATCAATAGCACAGAGCACACAGCAGATGGTGGGTGGTTAATAAATATTGGCCTAATAAATAAATAATGTTTTTTCCCTTGCAGGGCGAGGAGCTGGGCCCTGGAGAAGCGCAATAGGACATGTTAGGCTGCCATGTCTCCTCCTTTGCTCCTCCCTCGGCCTTCAGGTTCTGTGTAGCCACCTGGAGAGCCCAGTGTCTGGTCACTTTCCCGGCCAAGGAGGCCTGGCTGGGTGGCATTCTTGACACCAGTCACACTGCCGGCTGGTAATCGCGATGAGGAGTCACTGCTGGGCTATTTGGACCTTCTCCTGGCTGGGTGGCAACTTCCAGATATTGTTTCTCCCAAGTCCTACTAATGCCAGCCCTCACCTTGGTGATAAGAATAGAAGACATCCTGAAGGGATTTCTGTCCCACCTCCTGCACTCACAGCCCAGGCTCACCCCCAACCAATGCAAACCCCGAGGCCTTTTAGGGCGGGCTGTCCATGCTGCAGGCAGACCCAGCATCTCCAGCGGCTGGTCTCCCTAGGAAAGAGGACAGCCCAGGGCGATGGGAGTTTGGGGAATGGGGACGGGGTGGTGGTGGGGGGTGAGGTTCACCTGCCAGGAATTTGCCACCGGGACTGTTGTGTCCTTCCTTTATGAGGGAAATGATTCTTATCTGGCTGCTTAAGCTTTAGGACTCCTATCCCAGCTGCCACCTGTCTGTGCTTTACCAGGGAAGGCAGCACCCAGCAGAGGCCCTCAATTGGGGCCCCAGTGTGTCCTTTGTCTTCCTGTATCTCTGGCTTTCTCTCTCTCTCTCTCTCTCTCTCTCTCTCTCTCTCTCTCTCTCTCTCCTTTAACTTTCCATTTAGCTTCTTCCCTGTCCATCTCTGCTTGCCTAGCTCTTCTCCCAGGCCACACACTAGCTTCTGTGAACTTATCTATAGCTCCTACCACCTCCCAACGCCTCTCTGCTCCAAAGGCCCAGCATGCCACCCACCCCGGCCATTCTCCCTCACCCCGTAGGCCTTGCAAAGGTCCTGCTGGCCTGCAGCTCGGGGGCTCACTCCACTGAGGTTCTGCCAAGCTCCTGTTGGGCCTCCGGCAGAGGCTGGGGAGCTGGGCGGACAGGTGCCCGCTGGGTTTAAAGTCCACTGCTGGGGAGCGTTTCCTGGGCTAACTGGGATGCCCAGCCATGCAGGGTGCACAGAGGCCCAGATGACACGAAGGTGAGATCCCTGGGTGCCTGTCAGAGCCAGGGCGACTTCTGAGATCACCTGGGAGTGGGTCTCAATGGGGCAAGAGGCCCCTTGGGGCGCAGAGACCCAGATTAACACTTTAAAGAAAGGTCAGCAAGAAAGGGTTCTGAGACCTGTTGGGAGCAGAAGGCAGATGGAGGAAAGTTCATTGCCCCTCGGGTCCCCAACAGGCCCATCTGCTGACCAGGTGGCACCGGAGGGGCAGAGAGGCCTCAGAGGAGGAAGGCGAGAGTGGATTCTAACTTCAGCGCGGTCACTGGTGAGCAAGTTTGTGTTACTTACTGTCTCTCAAGCCTCACTTTCCTGCCCTCTCAACAGAATCAGACAAAAGGATTTCTCAAGTCCTCTCAGAGGGGCAGAGGGGCCGAGGCTGGGTGCCCAGGGAGGGGCTGAGGCTGGGTGCCCAGGGAGGGGCCGAGCCTGGGTGCCCAGGGAGGGGCCAAGGCTGGGTCCCCAGGGAGGGGCCGAGGCTGGGTTGCCCAGGGAGGGGCAGAGGACCAATGCTGCTGCCCACTGCCCTGTGGAAAGGCCTAGAAACACCAGCTCTTTTTGTAACATTTGCCAATTTCCCGTTAGCAAGGGGAGTCCAGGCCTCAGGGCAAAGGCTTTGAGTGGATGCCACCAAGTTCTGATTTCACATTGTTTTTACTCATTCTGTCTAATTTTACATGTGCCTTCTATTTATTTATTTATATTTTGATCTTATTTACTCGTTTTAATTTTGTTTATTACCATTTATTTACCTTCAATTCATAGCAATGCTGGTTGTCCATGAAAGTAGCATTCCAGAATTTCCCTTAAAATTAGTTTGGGTAAGTAAAAGGAATTAACTGGAGATAAATGCCCTGTATAATAAAAGGGTAATATGCAAACTGACCCTAATGGCAGAATGACTGGGAACAATCAGTCACTATGATGCACACTGACCACCAGGGGGCAGACATTTATGACAGCAGCTCTGGGAGCGGGCCTAAGCTGGCAGTCAGACATCCCTCGGGGAGTCCCGGACTGCGAGAGGGCACAGGCCAGGCTAGGGACCCTCCCCCCCACCACTCTCCGCCAAGTGCACAAATTTTTGTGCACCGGGCCTCTAGTTAAGTAAATAATACGAAATACCATATGAAGATGCCGTAAAAACTGTGATGGCAACCCCAGAATTGTGGGAATGTTTGCGCTAAGTCTGGGTGCTGATGACCCTGGAGGACCCATGGGAGAGAGCAGAGTGAGCCTCTGATGGTGCGACGCGAGGGCACTTCCTGTTCAGTCTTTAGATTTGTTCTCACTCGATGGTCTTCCCCACTGAACTTAATGAAGAGCCATTTCAGTGGACCACCAGATGACGAACCATGGGCTTTCTATGCTCATGCGAAGGGGCTGGAATTCCCATCCGGGCCACTGTGCTTTAAACAGAACGCGTGTTTCCTGCTGAAATAAAAGCCGCTGGTGCATACCAGCTAATCTGTCTCCGTACCGTGTCACCGAGACAATCCTGATGGAAGAGCCAAGCGCAGGTCAAATAAAAAGCTAGAACTCTCCATCACCCAGGGAGTTGCCAGGGATGTCAGGGCGGCTTATGGGTTACTTTGTTCAACTTACACCTTTCGATTTTGTTATAAGGAGGGAGGGACAAAATGCGATGTATAGATAACCAAAAGGATGTGTTTTGCACGCCTCCAATCCAGCATAGCACCTCACAGAAATGCATTGAGCACGGTGTCCTGGTGCTCCCGGAGGCTTTCTGAGAGCAGAGACTCAGCCACTGCCCCACTCTGTCCGTCTCTAATGGCCTGCACAGCGCCAGGGGTCTTTGTCAAAGGATCTGAAGTACCTAAGATTTATGCTCACGCAAGCTCGTGGCAGAGGTTCTGGGGTGGAAGAGCTGATGAGGCCCCCTGTGGATGCTCCCAAACACCGGTGGCCCCAGCACCTGGAGGAACCACAGGCCATTCGTCTCTGTGTCGGACTCGCCAGGAGAGCCAGGCAATTGGCACAGCTCTCCTTCTGGATTAGGACGGCCATGCGGAGTCCCCTGGGGAAATCCCGTTGGTGGCTCATTCAGGACGCAGGTCCTGGCCTCTGCTCCCTGTCCCCAGGCAGCATGGCTAGAATGGTGCTTCAGCCCTTCTGGGAATCTAACAGTGCTCTTCTGATGAAACATGGCAAGCCCCTTCCACAGAGACTTTTAATAAATTTCCTTCTTAAACTCGGCAGCCAGTTTATCGGATTGTGTCTCCTGATGGCTTATTCTTCTGCCACTCGGAGGATACTGCTAGATTGGGTTTTTATCTTGTTTTGAAAAAATATTGCCATGACAGGATTTCCTGGTTTCACACGGACAGCTTTGCCTCTCATAAGAGGACCATCGTTTGTAAATTGTGACACCATTAACTTCTCTCTTGTTTGGGAAGCCTGGGACCTGTGGACAGACACGGAGGCTGAAGAAGGCATGTCACTTCAAGGGAGGCCGGTTGCTCGCTGGAAGGAAGGCACCCCCTTTGGATCACATTATGCCCAAAGCAGACACCAAGGGGCGAGTCAGAATTAGGATCCAGGGAAACCCCCGCAGGTGCCTGGATTTGGACTTGTCTCTTCTTATTCTCAAGAGGGCTTACAAGTAGGAAAGATGGTCTCAGTGTCGCTCTTACTTGCAAATGTGCCAGGAGCTACTAGGCAGCACCAAGCCCCAGCGCATCTGCACAGACACCTTTACCAAGTCATTGAGTCCTAGGCGGCCCCGATCTTCAACCAGAGCTTTTGCAAAATCAAGTCAGGGACCATCCACGAAAAGGATTAGGAAGGCGGTTGGTCTGAAAATCAGAGCAGCCAGTGGGGTGGTACCAAGGAGAAGCTGGCCCTTGCAGTGGGAGCGGGTGGGCTGTTTTGCCCCGCCCACCTCCCAGAAGCCAGGTCTGTAGCACTGGCGCTCTGGAGGGGAAACCTTGATGAAAGGGAGCCGGGGAATTGCAGGTTGTTATTCTGGAAGTCGTGCGGAGTGCAAGGGGATGGGATTCTAACCAGGGCACAGTGCATGAGTTAGGTCCACTTTGATGAAGGGGAATGAAGACTTTGTTCTTGCAAGTTTGTGTCTTGGCTGGCACTGGGGACAACGACTAAGGGAGATATGGTAGGACCACAGCCACCATCTTCCCCAAAGGCACTAGCTTTGATGGGTTGGAGAAGGGGAGAATTCTTCTGTTGGTGCCACATCCTGGCCCACACATTCTTCCCTCAGAAGTGGGGACAGGAGGCCAGTGTTTAGGGGCCAGATTGGGAGATACTCCTCAGCCAGGTTGGCTCATGTGCACCCTCTCTGGAAGGCAGGTACTGGGTCTAGTATGTAAGAATATCAGTGAAAATCTTCTCCAGATGTCCTCTCAACTGTGGCTCACTTAAGCGTAGTTTTAGGACTTATTTTAAAAGATGTTAAATTTTGGAATAACCAAAATGTCAGCAGTACGCCATCTAATGGAATACTCAATTCTTTTTTAAAAAAGTGTTTTCTGTGATATTTAATGATATGGAGAAAAATGTTTACAATTTAATGTTCAGGAAAAATAGGATAAAAATGACATATTCAACCCAACCCTGATTTTGCAAAAATACGCACCATAGAAAAAAGTATGAAAGAAATATATAAAAATATTAGTAATTGTTATCTGTGGGTAGTGAGATTGTAGGGGATTTTTATATTTTTAATGAAAATGTTATTTTCCAAATTCTCTATGAGTCGGAGTTATTCTTATAGGCAGAAATAAATTTAAATTGAATTCTATATAATAAAAGCCTAATATGCTAAGTGTCCAACCGTTCATTTGATCATTTGACCAGTCACTGTGACACGTACTGACCACCAGGGGGCAGCCACTCCAACCAGTAGGTTAGCTTGCTGCTGGGGTCCAACTGATCTGGACTGGGTAAAATGGACTGAACCCGCCCTGGAACCTTCCCGCAGTCCCTCCCCGGCCCCGATCCGATGGTGCACCGGTGGGGTCCCTCGGCCTGGCCTGAGACCTCTCGCAATCCAGGACCCCTCGGGGGATGTTGGAGAGTCGGTTTCAGCCTGATCCCCGCAGGCCAGACCCAGGGACCCCACTGATGCACGAATCCGTGCATGGGGCCTCTACTATTTATAATAAACAACTCCTCAAAGTTTGCTCTCTGAGTCCCTCTCTTTCTCCTGGGAACCAATGCTCCTTTCTGGCAACCAGGCTAGTGCATGGTTTTAAGGAGCGGTCCACTGCAGTACTCCTCTGTCATTACAAATCATAAAGAAATACAGTCACAGGCACTCTCGTCACACCAAGTAACCTGACAGATTTAAACCTTCATTTCCTTACCCGTAGAATGGAAGAAGAGCTACTGCCTTTTCTTACATCACAAAGAGACTATAATGACTAAAGGAAGGGAAGAGATTTATTAGCCATTTAGAAGATAACACAATGGTAATTTAAGGAGCATTAGGTTATCAATGGTAGTTACAGCTTAGAAGATAGGACATTAAATCCTGGTGACAGTGTGAGCCCCGTTACCACCTTGATCCCAACAGTTGCTATGCTGGTGCGAATGGCAAGTAGATATTATTATTGTGGTTTCATGTTTTTACAGCAGGACTTTCCTCTTCGGAATTTTCATACCAAGTTTCGGACTTTTAATGAACCCCCTTTTCCAACATTCACAACATAATGTCGTGCCAGGAAGCGTCACCAGAGGGCGCTGCATCACTTACAGAGTCCACCTGGCTTCTCCACAGCAAAATCTCTAAGGCGGATGTCAGGAGTATTGGAACTGGGTCCAGGCCTCAGGTAAGTGAGATCGGGTGAACATTAATTATGATGGTGGGCCACCATTTAATTAAGCGAGCTTCTTTGTCCCCCTTGCCTATTACTCGAACCACTCCGCCTTTTCCGTTTGTATGCTTGTGCACTTTTCTTTCTTTCTTTTCGATCAGTTGCGTGTATTCAGATTAGAATTCTTGAGAAACTTGAAACTCCGGGCTGCTCTGAAAGCTGCCGCATCATGTTCACCTGATGAAGACGCTGCCCTCCGCTCTGAGACATTTGTAAAAGTCGTTAGAAGTAAATAAGCGGCCTGCGTTGTTTTCAGAACAGAGGAGGTCGAAATTTCTACTTCAGTCGAGGCCTCCAGTTGCTTGTGCAATGGCCCTTACTTCCCAGTCTGCAGACACACCCAAGAGGGGAAATGCACTGGGCTATTCCTAGTGTTCCTCTATACGCTTCACGTGTCTGCGGCTGTGCCAGGCAGCCGGAGGGCAGTGAGCGGGCATGTGTGTCAGGGTTCAGAGGGCCATTCAGGCAGCGGTGGCTCTGCATGCCCTGGAGACCATCCTGGCTTGGCTGTGTGGGACCCTCCGGGCTGTCGGGTAATAGCTGCAGCAGAGGGCGGGGTGACTGGCCTCAGTTCTATATCTCTCGGGATATAGATCAGCAAAGTGGGGACAGGGAGCAACAATTTTCTGCCCGAACGCACCTCCCTCAGGGCGTGGTGCTTGCACACACAAGTGCTGGCTTGGGAGTGAGAAGCAATGGTCTGAGTTTGGCTGTCTGTTTTGGAGTCACAGTAATTACACAAAAGATCTGTATGCTTTCTGTTTTATCCTTACAAATGACCCTTGAGGTGTGTGTGTGTGTGTCAGTTCCTGTTTTTATTCAAATTTACAAATGAGAAAACACAATGAACGAAAGGTTCCCAGGTCCCTTTTAAGTTGGAAGTTCCATTTTGCCTGTGCAGAAACTCTTCCTCAATTGGTGAGGGCAGGTGCAAGGTTTGTGGAGGAGAAGAAAGCAGGAGGGAGCTGGGGAAGGCCTGGTGAGGTCTATTTCTGGTGGATGGTGTGAGTCTCATTCAGTGCCCACCAGTCAGGCCATTTGGGAGGCAGTGAAGGACTGAGATTGTAGGGATGGGCGGGCACTGACTTCCACAGCGAGGGTCTCTGATGAACACCAGCAGAGCTGAGGTTTTGATAACACAGAAGCTGCTGAAAGCTGCAATCAGCACAGGCAGAGGTGATGAAGAGAGCAGGGGGTGGTGTCTAGTGGCCTCCCGCACTCTCTAGAAGGATGATGAGACGAAGGTGATGGTAGAGGAGACACACAGCTGGGGATCCAGCATTTGGGGGTAACAGAAGTCACAGCAACCAGTGGCCTGTTGCTAAGAGCCCCCGATGGTGTTTCAGGGGAACCCGGGTTGTGGGCAAGTCCAGGGAAGCCTGGAGGGATTTGTTGGTTTGTAAAGCTCAGTTTTGTGGGGGAGGGAACCCATGATGGGGGTTTTATATCCCCTGGGGGAACTGTCCTATCCTTTGCTGCAGTTTTTTATGTTATGCATGTTTTGTTTTCAGATTTCAAACCTTGGACTTGACTTAAGGAAAACCCTTAAATTTCCTGACATATATGGAGGCCCAAAGGCCGCAAACTACAGCCATTTAGAAGGCTAATAAATCAAGGAACCTCAAGGCCACAGTCATCTGCTTGCACATCCCCACATCACCCCCACCTCCACCCCTCCACAGTGCTGGACAGACCCAGGGCCTTTGCTGGGTGGGACTGATTGGGTAGGGAGGCCTTCAGAGTGGCTGCTGGACACGGAAGACAAGGTTGGAGGTACCAAACGAATGACAATTCCATTTTCTGGAAAAGACTGCAGCTTCTTTTTACATACTGCTTTAGAGTATCAAACACCAAGAACTCTGTCTCATTCCATTTTCCCCTTTGACCTTGGCTTTTCTTTAATGGGTGTGTGTCCTGAACGCCATGAATATGTTCTGAATGAAGCAGGAGAAGCTGCAAACATCCGGTTCATCCTCTTTGCCCAGCGCGGCCTCCTTTGCCAGGTGCTCTCCGGCATCCAGGGCCTTCAAGGGCGAGGGGAGGGGCTGAGCTTCGGCTCAGGCTGAGTAATGGCTATACCATGAAGGAGGCTAACTTCCCCCTCATCACAGGAAGGGCTGAAAGGAACCCGATAATTCCAATTAGACTTAAACTAATGAGCTGGAAGTGTTGGGGTGAACCACTGTGGGCAGCGAGGGGACAGTGTGATCATCTTCCTTTCAATTAGCACTGGAAAAACCTGTAGCCCAGCTGGTAGCACACGGGAGCAAAGTTTCTGAGAACATCAGAAGGGGGACTCCCTCGGGTAAAGGGATAAAGGCTGCGGAACAAACCAGACTCTCATCTTTAAGGGGGGAGGAGGGAAGACCCTGATGGGGAAAGGTGGGCTTGAATGGAGCCTGGAGCACCCCTTCTCCTAGCTGCTCTCCTCACGTGATGGAGTCCAGCTTCAGTGGTTCTCAACCTTCTAATGCCGCGACCCTTTAATACAGTTCCTCATGATGTGGTGACCCCCAATTTCATTGTTACAAATTGAACATAATTAAAGCATAGTGTTTAATCAAAACAATATGTAATTATATTGTTTTCCGATGGTCTTAGGCGACCCCTGTGAAAGGGTCGTTCGACCCCCAAAGGGGTCGCGACCCACAGGTTGAGAACCGCTGAGCTAGATAAAAAAAGCGACTTTAGGGAACTCAACTGCCTGTTGGAGCCTGTGCCGCCCCCAGGCCAAGGCCCCCCTGCCCGTCCTTGCCTACTTTCTTAGGCAGCCTCTGTAGCTTCAGGAGAAAAACCACCTGCTGCTGTCAAGGCCGCAGACCACTCGCCAGCCTCCCAGCCTCGCGATGGCCCTGCCTCCACGCACAGGGCCCCGGAGAATCTAGGAAGGGGGGACTGAGGAGCGAACTAAGGATCGGTGGGGGACGAACTAGCGTGTGTACCTTGAAGAAGGGTCCTCCTCACTCCCGAGGCCCAAGGATCTAAGATCTTAAGGCGTGAGGCCTGTGGAATCCAGTCCACAGCTGGTCACCCCTCTCCTCCCCAATGGGGTCTCCTTTGGGAAAAAAGGCCTGCGATGGGGGCCCACCCATCCTTTTCGGGACCTCCAGGGAGCTCTGTTGGGGGCGCAGAACACGGGGAAGAGTTGCGAGGTCCAGTGCCTGGGCTTAGGGCGCTCTGCCTCGGACACTGGGGGGTGGCGGGGGTGCGTGCCAGGCCGCTGCCGACGGGTCAACCGGCCCCCTGCCCAGCCCCGAGTCTTAGCGCCCCGCGCCGCGAGCCTCCTTCCCGCCCGCCCCGGTGGCTGAGCCGCGCCGCTCCAGTTGCTGCAGCTGCTGGCGGCCGCGGGGAGCGCGGGGCGCGCGCCGAAGAGGCTCGGGCGGCGACGAGGAGGAGCCGGAGGAGGCAGGAGGCAGCGCGGGCGGGGGCCGAGCAGGCTCCGCGGTGGCGACGCGCTCCGGGAGCGTGGCTAGCGGCGGCGGCGCCCGGCGACCGGCCGCGGGGAACCTGCCGCGGCCCAGTGCGCACAGGGGCGGGGAGCGCGAGCCGGGCGCAGCCGCGAGAGGAGGGCCGGCGTCCGGGCGGAGGGGGCCGATGATACATTATTAACGAGTTGCCGCCTCAGAAGCTCAAAGCGGCTCGTCGGCAGCGCGAATTGCGCGCGGGGAGGGGGTCCCGGGCCGGAGCGCAGCGCACACGCGTGTCGCACGGCGGGCGGCGCCGCGCCGAGGGCACCCGGGCCCGCGCACAGAGCCGGGGCGCGCCCGGGGGCGGTGCAGACCCCGGGCGCGGGCGGCCCGCGGCGCCCCCTCAACAGCCGCGCTCCGGGCCAGCGCGGCTCCCGGAGAGCGGGGCGCTTGCGGAGGAGGGGGAGCGGCCCCCGCTCTCCATCCCCCTCCCCCCCGGGCGGGCGGGCCGGCGGCCGGGGGGAGGGCGGGCGGCGCGGCTGGCGGTATATATCTCCGCGCACCCCGCCAGGTCGCGCACAGCGCCCCGAGCCCAGGCGCCTCCCCGCCCCCCTCCCCGCGCTCCGCGGCGGCGGCGGCGGCAGCAGGAGCAGCAATATGGCTGTTGATGGGTGTTCGGGGTGGCGCTGGCGGCGGGTGGAGCTCCCCCGAGCCCCTGCGCCCGCTGCCCGTTGCTAGCTATGGCAAATGGTGGCGGCGGCGGCGGCGGCAGCAGCAGCGGCGGCGGCGGCGGCGGCGGCGGCGGAGGCAGCAGTCTTAGAATGAGTAGCAATATCCACGCGAACCATCTCAGCCTAGACGCGTCCTCCTCCTCCTCCTCTTCCTCCTCTTCTTCATCCTCCTCTTCTTCTTCGTCCTCGGTCCACGAGCCCAAGATGGATGCGCTCATCATCCCGGTGACCATGGAGGTGCCGTGCGACAGCCGGGGCCAGCGCATGTGGTGGGCTTTCCTGGCCTCCTCCATGGTGACTTTCTTCGGGGGCCTCTTCATCATCCTGCTCTGGCGGACGCTCAAGTACCTGTGGACCGTTTGCTGCCACTGCGGGGGCAAGACGAAGGTAAGGCGCGCCCCGGGCGCCCGCCCCCTGCGCCAGCCCCGCCGCTCCTCGGCGTCCCCAGCATCCCACCTCCTCGCTCCTCGCCGCGCCGTGCGTCCCTCCATCCTAGCCCGCCTGCCCCTCGCCGCCTTCCCTGCCCTCCGCGCCCTCCGCGCCCCCCGCGCCCTCGGATGGGGGCAGCGGGCGGCGCGCGGGAGGCGAGGAGCTGCCCCCCGCCGGTGCGCCCCGGGACGCGGACGCCCAGTCCCGTCCCCTCGTTTACTGGAGGGGTCGTTTGCGGCGGCGGCCGGGGTGGGGGACGCGTGCCGCTCGGGCGCGGTGCCGCGGGGCAGGGAGAGCTAACGCGGAAGCCGGGGGCGCTGGGTGCGTGTGCCCCAGGGCTCACCGCCGCCGCCCGGCTCCTAGCGGTGGGCGAGGGGAGCACGGCAGCCCGCGCTTCAGAAACCTGTTGGGAGTTGAGTTCGTGGAGTCAGAAGAAAGGGAAGACCTTTTCGGCAAAGGAGAAAACCCTTTGGACTAGGGAATCCCTGGGGAGGAACAGGGCCCGAGGAAGTGGGGGAACCTGGGTGTGGGCGAGAAAAGTTGGGGAGATGTACCCCAGTTTTGGAGGTAACTCAGGGAGGTTGGCACTTGAGGAGTGTGGCGAGGTCACACATCTGATGTCACCTCCCTCTTCATCCCTTAGATATTCTCGTGGAACACCCCCCCCCACCCCCACCCCAGCTTCTGGGGCATCTGTATTCTCGCCCCCATGACACCTCCTTTAGGCCCCTGGCAATGCCACCAGCAACGTGGAGCCGGGGTGGGAGGTCCGCCTGGGAGCCGCGGAGGCCGCGGTTTCACGCGGAGCCTCCTCTCCGACGTTTCCGGGTGACTGGATGTGGGGTTTGGCTATTCCTGGCGCAGAGACGCCCACCAGCACCGAGGCGCACTGGCTTTAGTATGGTTGCTAAGCTCACTGCCTGGTCTGTCGCTGGGTCGCTACAGACTGACCTCTGCCCCCCGCCCCCACTGGCTGAAGGTTAGGGGGGCATGGAAAGCTGCAGAATATAAAAGAAAGAACCGGAAAACAGTGACCCCAGCTGCCTTCTGTTTGAGTAGTTCCCATCCTGGGGGACCTCCCAGGACCAGCATTTTCAGGGGGAGGAGAGATCGAGGGGAATAGGGGAGCAGTGCCAGGTAGAGGGAGATCCCCCTGGGAATGTTCACACCTTTTCCGGGCAAGTTCATCCGAGGGCCCCTCAGACTTCCACAGGGCACAGCAACTTGTCGCAGGCTCCTTAGTCGCTCCAGAAGAGGCAGGGAAACAGGGGCTCCGGGTGACACAGGGTGAACTGAACCCCGCTCTCCTCATTAATTATACATCCTGTTGGGTGCTGAAGCTCAGCTGTGTTTTGTGGCAGCACGTTCGTGTTTTGGAAAATACTGGCGTGTTGGAAATAAGGGAGAACAATTAAAGCCCTCACTCTCTTCCTCTCACACTTCTCCCGGAAGCCTCCAGGTACTGGGCTGGCCTGTTTCCTTTGGAGTTACCGCCTCAGCGACAGAGGTTTCTCCTTACTTGTCAATGGAAAACCTCCCAATTTCCAGAGCAGCCACCAGATTAAGCAGAACCCTAACCATGAGACCCTGAGACCATGTTCCTAGCGTTGCTCTCCCCTTTACCACCGCTCACTCACAGACCTTCTTAACCATACATTTACTCTCCTCTCCTACCGCCCCCCCCCCCCCCAAGAGTCTTCATCCCTGAAGTGTAAGTTCCTTTGCTGAGTTTCATTGTCTGCCCTGAGGGGAAAGACAGCTTATGGTTGTGTGCATCTAAAATGTTTTGTAGAGTGAGTGATTTTGGTGAACTTTTTAGTAGTCTTCTTATCCATAAGCGACTGAGCAGTCTTGATGATAATGAAAACTTTGTTTTCCAATGAATCAAAGTAAGTTTGGGTGTTTTTGTAAGTCCTGGGGTTTTAAGCACTCTCTAATGTCTCTCTACTCTAGGATATATGCTAGTATACATCAGTGCCACTGCAGTGCCGGGGATGAAATGCTAATCATACCGTTCACATGAAGAATCTCTTTGCCGAGTGATGACCAAGCACAACTTCTGTCAGTTTTCTCAAGATAATAGATTTTTGGCAATGATCATTAGAAAAATAAAATAATCCCTATAATTAGGCTATATTTTGTAGCTCTAAGACCTTGTGAGTTAACATAACTAGAAATTTCTACAAAAAAATCAGAGATGCTTGCAGTTGGTTGGGAAGATGTGAGGCGATGTAGAGCAAGGTCTGGGCGCTTTTGAGACCATCAGAGTTTGTTTTAAACCATGCCCAGAATCTCTTACTACCTGCCTCTGGATTTGCTCAATTAAACCTCGTGTAGCCAGCTCTTTAACCAAGTGGTAAGAACTTAGGCCTTTTGTCAGCTACTCTTTCTATCCTTGATGTCCATTGTAGTCATGATTTTTTTTGCCCTTCATTCTTTTTTCTTTCCAAGTATTTGGTAGTACAGAAGGATGCATTTGGCTTGAACTTGGAATAATTACTTTACTGCTGGGTTTCTCAAGCAAACCTGGGCTGCTTTTCCCCAGAGTTCTACTGGTCCTCACAGGTGTTCCCCCTCACCTTCATTCATTCCCAAGATGGTCCGGCCAGGAGCTGGGGTCCATTGGAAGGCTGGTCTTTTTATCATCAGAAATTACCCTGGAGGTATGTTTTGGCAGGGAGCTGTGGAGTCACAGGCTTTGGGTCTCTGGGACCACACCATCCTTTTTGATCAAAGGAACCTGGGACTGTGGGTGCATCGGTAGTACCTTTGGCCTCTGAATCCCAAACGGTGAATGACTCTATTATTTTGAAAAGAATTGTATGTGGATTTTTCTTTTTAGGAAATAAAAAGGAACATGAATCACATTCCCCTCCTATTGGGACCTTGGACACAGTCATTTCAGTGCTATGCCCTTTTCTGTTCTTGGTCACATTTTTTTTTTTTTCTGTTGCGTTTCATCAGAGCTCTCTCTTGACTGGGCCGTGACATTTTGAGGTCCAGTCCAGCAGCAAACTGGAGTGAACAGGGAGCTGCTCCGGCAGCCTGAAGAAGACCGTGACCTTGAAGAAGTCACTTAACCTCTCTGGTCTCTCTTTTCTTGTGTTTAAAACGTGGTCTTTGAATTCTGTGTTCTCATGTCCCATCCTGCTCTCTGACTCAGTTTCAGGAAGTGGAAGGAGTTGAGAGACGGGGTAAAATTCTAGCTCAGAGTGTGTTTTGCGATGGTGCAGCCATTCCTTTAGGAATTCAGCCTCCGAGAGTCCCTGTGCCTTTCCATCTCCGGCCCCTCGTCCAGCACACAGTCTCCTTTTTTTTTTCAATTGGTCTGGAAGCCGAGGCCGACTTCCTGGGGAGCTTTGGTTTGCTGAGCGGCCTCTTGTGGTGTCCTCCCTACTGTCCTGAGCTGGAGCTGTTCCCCTGTAGAAGTTTGGGCTTGATTGAGGCTGGTCTGCATGTAGTGAATTATCGAGGTATTGTCTCCATGGTTGTGTCTGAAAAAACAACACGTGTTCTCTGTCAGGCTCCTGACTAATATAAATATCAGATCCCATTATGGCTTGGTAATTACCCAGGGTCTGGCCTGATGCATCCAATCAGGGCTGGAGCTTCAGGGCCTCTGAATTCTCGATGCACATTGGCCCTCATGTCTCATCTTGCGCGTCCTGGGCATCAGCTGCATCGGACGACCTTCACAGGCTCCTTGGATGAGATCACTTAGGCCTTGGAGAAGTTCTCAGTCCCACTCCAGCTGACCTTCTCTTATCCAGACAGCTCTTGCTTCTCGTGCCTGGCTCTCTTTATGGAAATACACACTGGAGTAGAGACTATAGTCAGACCCACGTGCAAATCCTGGATCTCACATCTATCAGTAGGGCATCTTTGTCTGGCAACCATGTCAAACCTTGAATTCTTGATCTGTAAAAAGAGCATAATGATGCTTACTTTGTAGGGTTCTTACAAGGAGTGGCAATAATGGGCAGGTAGCATCCAGCAACTGCCTGGCAGGTAGCAGGACTTCTGTAAATGGGACCTGCTGTAGCTCCACCGAGTGGTGAGTTTATTTTCTCTTGATTCCTTAACTTTTGGCCCCTGTAGGACACAGACTACAACAAATAGAACTTTTGAGCCAGAAAGAGTCTCAAACCCTGAATTCAGCCTGAGGTTGGGCATTTGGCTGTTGCAGGGCTGGCAGATTGGGGGAGGGGCAGCCAAGGCAGGCTCTGTGGAGGAGGCCTGGAAGGATGGCTGGTGCATCATGATGCGGAAGTCCCTGGATGAGCATTGACAGGATGGTGCTCCAGGAGCTGTAGACACATCAGAAGTGAAAGGTTTGTTGGGCAGGTGTGGCTGTCCCCCATCCCTTGAATTCTGGCTCCTCATGTCCCTTCCTGCTCTCTGATTCAGTGTCAGGAAGTGGAGGGAGTTGAGAGACTGGGTATAGTTTCTAGCTCACAGTATGTTTTGCAGTGGTGCAGCTATTCCTTTAAGAATTCAGCGCAGAGCCCTGTTAACCCCATTCTGGAGCTCACAGACCTGCTCCCCCAACACGGTAACAGTGTCTTAACCAGGATGCTCTCCACCTGGACCAGTTCTAGTGTTTCCCAAAGTGTGTTCTGTGGAGCACTTGCCCTTGAAGTTACCTTGTGAGAAAATGGAGAGTCATGGCATACCTGCGTGCCCCCGGGAGAGCCCAGGCTGGGGAATCCTGCAGGAGAGACACTGGTTAAGCTGCCCCTGACTGTGCTCACTTAGAGCAGCCGCGCCTAGAGGTCGAGCCTGCTGTGCATACCTGAGAGTCAGCCTGTGACCTTGGACAAGGACTTTGCTACTATGTGCCTCAGTTTCCTCATCTGCAAATTGGGGATTGTAATAGAGCACAGCCCTATGGGGCAGGTACTCTCCTCAACCCCATTTCATAGCACTTCCTAGGAGGACACGGCAACTGTAAGCCATGGGCTGGCCCTGCTTCCGGTGCCCAGGGCCCTTGCCCACACAGGCATCAGGAGGAAAGGGAGAACTGCCCTGGCAGTTGGCCTGGGGGAGGAAGGATTCCTAGGTCAAGGACAAGTGGGTCTCACCCCTGTCTTCTTCCCTGAATGGGGACACTCATTGGGTCCTGGTAGCAGGGTAAATGCCAGCTTTGTCAGTTTCTCCTGCTTTCTCCCGGTCTCCTCACCCCCTCGGCAGGGCAGAGAGGCCTAGTGCCAAAGCCATCAGGTTGGCATTGGATTGCAATGCCAGGACCTCCTTCCCACAGTGGCCAGCAGGGATGTCCCAGTTCACAGAGGCAGTGGCCATGCTACCCTGCCAATCACAGCCACCGCCACCACCTTCCTGGGACTCCGGGGCTGTGGAGTCCCATGGAAAAAACTGTGTTTGTGTTGTGATGCCACAGCTCCCGGGGCCCAGCTGAGGACACTGGTCTTCATGGAGTCACGCATGGGGGTCAAGCAAGATCAGGCCTGGAGCGGGACCTCTGAAATCGCACAGCCATTCTGTGTGCAGTGGGGGCAAGCATGCCTCCTTTGTTGAAATGCTTCCCGAGTGGCTGGAATCCAGCCCTGGCCACGTGGAGAAGGAAACTCAAAGGCCCCACCCCCCAGAGGCAGGGTGACCTAGCATTCTGGATAGAAGGCTCAAAGAATATTCAACTGGGGTGTCAGATCTCCACCTCCAAGGGCTGGATAGAGCACCTAGCCGTCTAATCCTGGGGCTCCTCACACCTTAGTATGCACATGAATCACCTGAGGAGCCATTAAAGTACAGGTTCCGATGCAGAAAGTCCACAGTGGGCCCCGAGATTCTGCATTTCTGACAGGACACCAGCAGGGCCGTGCTGTGCAGACCACAGTGTGAGTAGCGAGGGCCTGATCCAGGCCTCAGCCTCCAGGCAGCCCCTCCCTGAAGACAGGCCTATTTTTCAGTGTGGAAACTCCCCACTCCTCAGCGGTGGGAAGGGATGAGAAGCGGAGGGGTCACTGTGCTGGACGGCCGGGTCGAGAAGACTGCTCAGCCTCCCTGAGGTGCTGCGGTTCAGCCTGGGCGCCTCCCGCGAAGGCTGAGCGTTCGGGCGCCTGCTCCCCAGGAACCCGCTGGCGCTACTGGTTTGGGGTAGGGTTGTGGTGGCCAGAGCAGGGCTCTGCAGATGTCCAGGGTGTGGTCTGTGTGCGGCTACCATGTGGGCTCTCCCTCCCGCCAGCTGGGCACACTACAAGGGGAGAGGCTTTCTGAAGTCCAGGATGGCAGCCCAGCCAAACCACCTTCTTGCAAAATTAAAGGCTCGTGGTGTAGCCAAGGCTGCGCTGTGGTGATGCTCCAGGAGGCCAGCTGCTGGCCGCTCCCTCTGGAGTGTTTGAAGTCGGAGCAAAGCAATACAGCCAGCCTGGTTTTCCATCGGGACCTGGGTGGGCCTTCCTAAGCAGAGGTTCAACTGGAAGGGACTGAGCTGGAGGCCTGGTCGCTGAGTGGGGAGAGCGGGTGGCCCTGTGCTGGGCAGCCCTCCCGTGGCACCTCTCAGAAGCCCGCTGATGAAATGGAAACTAGCTCCTCTCACCACAGCAAGGTCTTTCGCAGCTCACTCTCTCAGGGACTTTTCCTTGAGATGTGCTCTTTATGTTGTTCCATTGTCCAAGGGGAAGACCGGGAGTACACTGGACCCACGAGCATCTCCAGCAGCCCAGATGGAGAAGGCTTAGTGTAATGCCCAGCAGACAGTCGGTGCTCAGATCTTATGGTTACCGTGGTTGTTGTTTCTGCTTTCATTGCACAGTAAGTGTGTGCTGCATACCGATTTAGGTGCTACGGGAGATACAAACCCCAGCTCTGACTTTCAGTTGACAGGGTCAGAAGGAAAAGAGCCCAGTTATCTTCTCATGGGGTATGCACATGTCTGATCTCTGAGTTGCCAGTGAACCCCTTGAGGGCGGGAAGTGAGTCATATACATGCAAGCACGTATGTCTGTTGGGAGCTCGGTGGGGATGTAGTAGGTGCAAACACATTTTGCTGTATTTTTATTTAGTTATTTATTTTTTGCGGGGAGGGGGGTGTAATTTGTTAGAAGCTATTAAGAAACTCTGGTGAATGAGATGAGCTGATTTGGTGACCAAGTGATGCTGAATCACTCCTGGATTTTAATTGTCCACGCCGCCTGGTCTCTCTTGACCAGTGGCTGACAAGGAGTTAGTTCAGGACGAGCAGTTGTACACGAGGTGCATGAGTCAGGCAGGGGGATGGAAGGGCAGCTTCCAAAGAATGGCAGCTTGAAAATGAAATTTGCTTTGTGTTGGCATTATTAGGTGATTGTCTTTGGGACATTATGTCTAATTGCCAATTTGGAAATGTAATCGGCACGCCAGGTCCACAACTCCGAGCCATCTCCCTGAAGAGCTCATGACCTGTGTAACTAACGCTTTCCATGGCCCAAGGCGTAGTTATCCAAAACATCTCAGCGAGGGTGTTCTTTATGCTGTTTCCTTGCGCCCTACCAGGTTTTCTCAGGGGCCACATCCCCGTGTGCACTCTGGGTATTTCCAAGGTATTCAGCAGAAAAGCCTATATTCCTTCCTTCTCTCCTTCCTTTTGCTCATCATCCTTTTCCCTTCTTTCTTAGTGGTTTCTGCCAAGTCCAGGTTCAGAGGGGCTGGAGTTTGGAGGTGAGTGGACAACAAGTAGGGGCTTGATCTTGCAAGTTTGGAAGCGCATGGGATTACAAAGTCAGAGTGGTGGAAGGGGGCTTTGGGCCTGGTCCTGCTTCCTCCCCAGCCCCGCGGGAAGCCTCAGAACCCTGGTGTCTAGGCCACGCTGGGAGCCCTCTGCCCATCGCCAGAGCAGATGAGGGTGTCCACCATCTCCTGAGGCCACCATTCCATTGGGGATCCCCTGCCCCTTAGAATGAATTGAAAGATCTTTCTCCTTACATTAGTCCCTCTTTGTTTTGGTTCATTTCCAGGACCCTTGGAACAAGTCTTTGTAGACGATAGGCTTCAAATTCTCAGTCCAGCCCAGGAAGACCCAGAGGTGGGCGGTATTGAGGTGTCAGCAGCATTGTTGAGACATACAATGCCCTTAACTTGTATTGCTCCTGTGCAGGACACTTTCTCTCTCTTGGGGTGTCCTTTTGCTCCATTCTTTAACGTTTGGGAAAATGGCCCAATCTGGCTGTTGGTTTGCCCTCTGAAATCTGTCTGGTCTTGTGCGGAAGCTGTGGGTGGAGGTTTTGGCTGCCCCCGGGCCATCACGTCGCCTCTTCATTATGGCGCGTGCCTGTGTCTCCAAAGTTTATCTTCCTGCACAGTTTAGTGCTGGGCTTGGCCGAGAGCAGATGTAGCTTTGGGGCCATGCCAAGAATCCAGATGTAGAGTGTGGATCCTTTGTTAATAAGAAGCCCGAGTTTGGCTCTGCTTTCTGTGTGTCAGCTCTAACTAAAGGAGTGAGAACAGACAGTCTTGAGCCTCTTTTGCGTCATTTAAATGTAGGTGCCGCCTAGAATTGAAGATCATGCCTGCCCAACTGCTCATCTTTTCTCTTCTCTTGGGCTTCCAGATACTGGCGCTGCCATTTCCCCTGTTGTGCAGAGCAGGAAGAAGCCAGTGTGGAAAAGAGAACATACAGGAGGAGAAGGCGAGGGAGGGCAGGGGTGCAGGGAGGTGTTTACACGAAGGAAATGAGGACTTCTCTTAGGGAAGCTAGAGGTTGGATAAATATATAATCGGATGGATTTTGCTTTAGTCTCTTTGTCTTACTACATAAATGGTGACAAGAGACCTTACCCCCAAGGAGTGAAGCGATATAGAAAGACCAGTGGAAAGAGTGATTTCAGTTTTGGAAGGTTTTTAGCTTTTCTAGTGGGAATTCCCATCTGATTAGTTGCTCTGTGGCCCTGTGGCCCTGTGGCCCTGTGACCCAGGCACCAGGGTCCAGGCTTCCCGGGATCTTCCCTGTGGGCTTGTTATACAAGAGAACCTCGCTCCTCTTTGTGAGAAGTTGCTGATGGAACTTGTGACTTGGGGAGTGGACCCTTTGTGGCTCTGGCAGGTGAGAAAGTGGACGTGGGGCAGTAATCAAACGGAGAACCAGCGACAGGGCTCTGAGGCGTGGCAGCAAGATCTGAAAAAAGAGGGGGTTTATCCAGGTGCTGGGGTTTTCATGACCAACTTCAGCTGGCAACAGCTTCAGACATGGTTTTTCTTCTCTGTGCACTGGGGGCACTTTCCTCCCGGGCTTACAGGGGCTGTCCGAGTTGCCCAGAAGTCACGGCCACTCCCCCGGTGGACTGACTGTGGCAGCACAGCTGATCAGTGGGAAGATTCTTGAAGGTTATGGGATGGCGTCTCCAGCTGAACCCAACAGAGATGTCACGGGCTTGCCTCAGTCTTAAAAAAGAAACCCTTTTCTTAAGTTCATGTGCAACCCTATTTTCCCCATAAAATTTCTTTTGCAATTTCTGCGTTTTACACTTTTGTCCTTCACCTAAATGCACAGTATATTCTTTTTAAAAAAATATATTTTATTGATTTTTTTTTACAGAGAGGAAGGGAGAGGGATAGAGAGTTAGAAACATCGACGAGAGAGAAACATCGATCAGCTGCCTCCTGCACACCCACCACTGGGGATGTGCCCGCAACCAAGGTACATGCCCTTGACTAGAATTGAACCTGGGACCCTTAAGTCCACAGGCCGACGCTCTATCCACTGAGCCAAACCGGTTAGGGCCACAGTATATTCTTTTTGAAAATGTGGGCAGTGCAGAGAGGCACTGAAAGGAAAGGACACCTCACACCTCACTCCCGCGAGTGTGCCTGCTCTATCCAACCCGGAAAACAGCAAGTGGTGGTGGGGCTGGGAGCCTTGGACACGTGATACCTGTGCACGGCCGGTGGGATGTGAAGTGATGCAGCCACCATGGAAAAGAAGTTGGTGGTTCCTTGAAAAATTAAAAAAAAATAGAATTATGACCCAGTAGATCCACTCTGGGCACAGATCCAAAAGAAGATATTTGTACACCTCCATGCACAGCATCATCATCATAACAGCCCAAAGGTGGAAACAACCCGAGTGCCCGTTGGTGGATGTGGTGTATACATGCAGCGGAGTATTAGGGTGAAAAAGGAAGGACGCATTGACACAGGCTACAACACGGATGGACCTTGGAAATGTTAAGCTGAGTGAAATAAGTCAGAAACAAAGGGACGACTACTGTATGGTTCTACTTACAGGAGGTGCCCAGAGTAGTCACCATTGATAGAGACAGCAAGTAGATTGCAGGTTACCAGGGGCTGGGGAATGGCGAGTTGTTTAATGGGGTTAGAATGTCAGTTTTGCAAAATGAAAAAGTTACACAGAACAATGCAAATATGCCGGACAAAAAGGACACCTCACACCTACTAGTACGACTACTGTGTAAAAACTCAGAAATAAGTGTTGGCGAGGACGTGAAGGTTTCCACACTCTGTGTGTGCACTGTTCGTGGGAATGTAAAATGATGTGTGCTCAACTGTACACTAAGAAATGGTTAAGATGGTTAATTTTGTCTATTTTACCACAATTTTTTAAAAAGGAAATTTTTTTTCAGTTCCCACCTCCTAGAGATGACGCCCGTTATCTTTGGGCACATTTGCTTCCCGGACACATTCTCCATCACGGCGCTCACCTCTGTTGGTGAGGCGGCTGCCAACCTTCCTCTGAGCATTGGTAACTGGCAGTCCCAGGAGAAGTGCCAGGTGGGCCAGGTTCGATTTCGATGGCGTCCACACTGGGAGCAGAAGAGCAGACGGAACAACCCTCGTTCTGCCACAGACTCTGGTTTCCTGGTGTTCATTCTTAGGGGAAGTGAAGGGACTGCTGGGTGTGTTATGTTGATGTGTGTGCGGCTATGGCGTCTTAGGCTGGTCACTGTCTCTGGGCTCCAGTTTTCTCATATGTTAACATGCTCTCCGACTCAATGATTTCAATACGCAGCCATTTCTTAAATCAGATTTCAGGGCTCTCATCGTACCTGATAAAGAACCCAGGAGTAACTTACTCAGGGCAGTGAGATCAGGGAGCAGTTCTAGAAATCACAAGAGTGACATGTGATTGACACCCAAAACTTCAGTATTGGCTTTGATGAGATGGCATATTTAAGAGTTACAATCTGGGGACACAGACCCCATCGGAAATGCCATCAAACTTGTCATTAAAAAAGGCTTTTGTGACTATGTTGTTACTTCTAAGGATATAGCCGCACTACTATTGAGGTTTAAATTTTAAGTTTTGATGTGGAGGAAAAGTTAAAAAGGTCTTCAATTATAGGTCAGACTGTGATAGGCCTGGCTGTGTTGAGGTTGGGCATAAAAAGAAACATCTAATTAAAGAGAATGTCATGCAAATCAACTTAACTTTGATGCTTTTCTTAACCTGCCTCAGAAGCAACCCCAGAACAAGAATGTTCATCTCAGCCCTGTTCCACGGAGCATTCCAGCTGCCAGAAGGGGGGCCCAGATGACCGCAGCTTCTGTGGCCAAGGGGAGTATCTGAAGGGGTGATCCTCCCATACTCAATCACTTCTGAACCCCCCCTTGGTCACCCCCCCTCCCGCAACTCATCAGTTGCTAGTACGGCAGAAGTTACTGAATAGTCTCTTGGGTTACATACCATCAATTAGATTATGCTCTCGGGCCATGTATTAAATTTTAACCTGTCACAGATACCTTACACGGACACTTCCCAGAGCCACAGGGTACCAGGTAGCTTTGGGTATTATTGAGTGCATTGGTGATTCTGTAGGACTTGAGGAACCCCAGACAAAATTACTCCCTTAGCTTTTTCTGTCTTATAGTTTAACTCTTCCGGGAGGGGGTGGGGTGGGTGTGTGGGGGGAGGCAGACCTATCCTACAAGTGCTGAATATGTGATTTATGGCCATGAACCAGATATGTATGACAGAGCGTTTGAAAACTCGGGTAACCTCTTCATTTCCCAGTGACAGGCAGTGCAAGCACGCTATTTTTAATTGGCCCCTTCTTTAAATCAGGAGCTGAAATGTTATCATGCAAATCTCTCCTGAGTTGCATGGAAACTAATAAAATCATGAAGGCTTCTATTTGTATGCTATGAACACAGTCTGTAATGAAACTGAAACAGCTATCTCTAGGGATGATGCTATTTAAGTGCCAGGCAGGGCTTTGAAACGGTTTTAATGGTGGAAAGAGAAACTGGCGAGTGAGGCGTGCCTGTTCTCTCCTCCCCAGCTCCCCAGCGCCTGCTCGCTCTGCGCCTCTGTGCTTCCTGACCTCAGAGAGAATGAAGTGAAACAGAGAGCTCTCCTCGCTAATACATCCTCTGTCAGCTGCTGTAGGAAACAGCGCTTGATTCTCAAACATTTCTTCTTAGCCTTTTCCTCTTCCTCCTCAGGCATCACATTGGTCTCCACACTTAGTGGTTTTTTGTTTTGGTAAGTTTTTCTATGTGGACTGGAGTTTTTTCTTTGGAAAAAAATTTTTTTTTTTGAATAGTTGCTATGCATCAAGCATCAAGCATTGTGTTAAAACTCCTTATGTTTTTCTTATGGTACTAGGGCCCCAGTGCACAAATTTGTGCACCTTGAAAGGAACTGTGGGCTGCGAGGCTGGGGTGGGCACAGGGGCGGGTCTTGGCCCATCCTCCACGCCCCTGCCTAGCCCCTCCCGCTGCAGCCCCCAGTTCCCTTTCTGCTGGCAGCCCAGCTTCCATCACCGCAGTTCCCACACGCGGAAGGTGCCGGCCCTCGCTTGCACCCGCTGACGGTGTGGAGTGATTGGGACCGGTGCCAGCAGTGGGTGCCAGCACTGGGTGGGGCTGTGCCGCGCAGGAGCAAAGAATTTTCAGTAACCACCAGAGGCTCGCCCTGATGATAAGGACCGGCACCCCACCTTGGTCCAGCACCCCGCTCACCTGCTCCACCATTCCGCCGTGGCCGATGCCCACCATGGTCCACACGCGCCCCCTGGTGGTCAGTGCACGTCACAGCCACAGGTTGTTTGGTTGTTCTGCTGTTTGGTCTATTTGCATATTAGGGTTTTATATATATAGATTTAAACCTCAAGAACAATCCTATGGCGCAAACACGTTTATAATCCCCATTTTACAGATGAGAAAACTGAGGCATAGAGAATAAAATTATTAAAAAAGTTTTATATAGCAAGCATTGAGTGCTTACTGTGTATTCGGTAGTTTCTAAGTTCTTTATTTGTGTTATCTTATTTAATCCCCACGAGAGCCCCATGATAAATATTATCGCCCTCACGTTACAGATTAGGAAACCGAGGCATGGAGAGGTTGAATAACTTGCCCAGGGTCACACACTAATGAGGGGCAGAGGCGGGATTCAATCCTGGCAGGCGACAGTGGAGCCCACACATCTAACCCCTGCACTGTGTGCCTAGAATTATACCCCCTGCAGCGGCAGGTCGGCTCCGCCCAGCTCAGCCCTGCACACCGTGAGAGAAGCTCAGGCCACAGATAGGACCGAAAAGAGGAGTCACTGTGTTGAGACTCAGGCACCATCCCCAGATGAGATATGAGATCCCTCTGTCTAGTTCAGAGAATTCTGTTCTATCGGGATAGAAACAAACCTTAAAGGTTACCTAGTCCTTTTAATCTCTCTAAGTCTGGCTTTCCTTTGCTGGAAAATGGGAATTACCTTTTCTACCTGATAGGCAGTGTGCTGTGTGCAGCCGTGCAGGTTGCTCATGGTACATCTCCAGGGCTGCGATGGCTTTCACATCAGATAATCCAGTTGTGCTTTATGAACTATGTACCCATGTTCCTGCACCAAGGAATATGTGAGGCATGGAGTACATATTGGGGCATTTTTCTGACTGTTGGTCTTCCTTGATAAAAACACGATTTTTAACATTAACACATACATGGAAGGTATGAGGAGTAGTATGCAGAATTCAAACATATTTTTAGAAATTTGAGAGGGGGGGGAGAGAGGGAGAGAGAGAGAGAACGAGCGAGCATGCGCGCACATGCAGGAGATCTGGAGGATGGGAGATGTTTGACATCTCCAGCAGTCTCGCCATTAGGCTGTGACCCTAACCATCCTGATGCAGAATTATGACCACATGCCATTTGCTCATATCTCAAACTCTGAAACTGTGTGATTGAAAGCATGGGAATGCTATGAAAAGCAAATAAACATATTTGGATTCCCCGATCTCTTATAAATAAAGTACATTTCGGATGTCGGTGGGGCAAAGAATTTAATCTGCACACTCCGCAGAAGGCGGAGGGAACTCATTCCGTGGCCATGAATCTTCCCTTGCCTCAGGAAGATCGATCCTTGCCCTTCTCCACCTCCATGGCCTGGAAATGCATTATTGTATCACAATATGGATTTCTTTCTAGACCTTTGGGCACTGGGGCCTTGTGCCTGCTGAACCTCACGCGTGGAATGTTTGGAGGCAAGAAATGAGCTGGTCAGTCCAGGAGTCCTTGTTTGCATGATTGTCCTCTTCTGAGGGCTCGGGGTTGTGTAAAACATTGTTTCTTCCCTGGCAACGCCCGTCACCACGTTGTGTGATTGCAGGGGTACCGTTCACATTGTGGTCACCAAGGGTGCCCTGGAGTTGTGCAGTGCACAGCCCGCACGTCCACGCGCGTGGCTCTGCTAGGCGTCTGGCTGGGCTGGTATAATACTCTCGCCGAGAAATTAGACAGTGAGAGGCCCAGCAGTAAGAGAAACATCAGTCACTTGAGATTCAGAAAAGTTGGCAAACACTGAGAATTGGTCAGACAGGGGGTGGCTATGGGGGTGTGGACATGGGGGTGTGAAGGTGGCTCCAGCCCCAGGACTGGCTGTTTCTGAGACTTCTGACCACTGCACAGCTGCTGACCTGGAGGAGGAGGTCTTTCAGGCCCCCGTACTTGCTCTTTGAGAAGAGAGAATGCTCAGGTACCAACCCGCGTGCGTCTTAAGGCCCCTGGATGAGCAAAAACAGGCCCCCGCGCATTTAGAAAAGGCCTCTTCGTTGCCAGTTGTGCTATTTTTAGCTCGCTCCCATGGCGCCCGCTGTCCCCAGGTGTTTGTCAGCAGAGCATCCTGCGCCTGTATGGAAAATGGCAGTCCGAGCCCAGGCCACAGCAGTCGCTCCACCAGGCCTGGCAGCCAGGCCGGGTCTCTGAGGCTGGCAGCCTGCTGTGAGGGCGGTTGCATAACTGGCCTTTCTGCTGGTCATGGTGCCTGCTGGTCCTGGGTGAGGAGGTCGAGCCAGAGTAAACAGGTCCACAATCCACTGCCCCTTCCCAGGCCCTGGTGCGCTGGCCTGCCGCGTAGTCCCAATGCTGAGCTGGCACGTCAGCAGCTGGTTTTACTGCGGAGCTGCCTGCTTATCACCGCAGGGTGCGCGGGCCTGAGCCACAGGTGTTTTCCATCCACCTGAGTCAGGTCTGCTCTCCCCTGATCCTCCTGTTGTCTTTGTCCTCTGCCCATGTGAGCACCATCCATCTGATGCTCCTGTGGGTAGGGTCAGCCATTTTCCTCCTTTAATCTCATTTGCCTCCTCCAGGGGGTCCTGGAGACCGGGTAGTAAGGGGATCAATAAGAATGTGGCCAATAATAATAATGATTCTTAGTGTTCAAAGAATCAGTGAACAGTGCCTGGTGTTCATGCTCATAGGCAGTCCCCTCTTTGAGTCAGGGCTAGCTCTGTGACTTGCTCATAACCAATGGATTTGGTGGGAAGGATGCTGTGATTTCTGAGAGTATGTAGAAGGACCCTTGCAGCTTCCCTCTTGGTCTCTTGGAACATTGGCTTTTGAGAAGCCAGCCACCATATGTAAGAAGTCTGACCACCCTGAGACATCCAGGCCACATGGAGGGGCCCTGGAGGATGAGGTGCCACGTGGAGAGACTGCTCATGCAGTCATTCAGGGACCTTGGCTCCTTACATCTCTGGATCTGCCATCTTCTAGGGGGCCCTGCAGGTTTCTGCTGAATCCTCAGCATCCAGCTGACACAATGGGAATGAGAAGGAAGGACCATGGGGTGTGGTTTCGTGGGAGTAGTCCTAGAAGTCATTCACATCACTTCTGCCCACCCAGTCCGGTGATCCGAACTCAGTCACATGGTACCTTAGCTGCAAGGGATCCTGGGAAATGTAGTAGTGCACCCAGGAGGAGTAGGGAATGGATTTGGAGAACACCCAGACTGCAGAAAGGGCTCTGGATTGCCATGCTGGGGGGATACTAGGGGAAGGGTTTCTGCCATCCACAGCAGGCTCTGCTGTAGCTCATGATGACCGTGACCCCGTAGCAACACTGGATGCTTACGGGGTACTGCTAGCTGTCCCATGCAGTGTGACGCGCTCTCCATGGCTTCTCACTTAATGATCTCAAAAAGCCTACGTTGTAGGTATTACTACTGTTATCTCTGTTTTATCGATGAGCTGAAACTGAGGACTGAGGTTTACAGTGCTTATGGCGCTTGTCCAAGGGGCATTGGTTAATAAGTGGCAGAGCTGCTTCGAACCCAGGATTTTCTGGCTCCAGAAGCTGACTCTGAGCCGCTTCCTGTGCTGCTCTGGGCTTCCTTCAATCTCCCCTTTCGGGTCCCTACCTTCGGCTTGACTCTGCTTCTTAAATGCCTTTAGGAACAAGGGGACCAAGGAGCTTCATTGCCTCCCCTCCCCAAATTCCAAAGAGGAAAGGGCACCTCGGCTGTGGCCACGTGACCGTCCTTTCTCCTCCACCAGGGTATTACCGGGTGGCAGAGTCACAGGGGCTCCTCAGGGTGGAAGCTCGGCTGCCCCTCAGCTCTCTCCTGCTTTGAATATTCCCTGGAGTGGCTCTTTGCCTAGGTCACAGCGGTTCTCAGCCTTCCTAATGCCGCGACCCTTTAATACAGTTCCTCATGTTGTGGTGACCCCCAACCATAAAAGTATTTTCGTTGCTACTTCATAACTGTAATTTTGCTCCTGTTGTGAATCGTAATGTAAGTATCTGATAGGCAGGATGTATTTTCATTGCTCGCGACCCACAGGTTGAGAACCGCTGGGTGTCACAGTAAGAGCGCAAGGGGAAGGGTTGGCAGAGGCTGGTCTTCCTCCCTGTGGGGAAGCGCGTCAGCCTTGGAGATGTGACGTTAGTCCATCCTACCCAGTTCAGATGTCATGTGTTAGCAGAGCGAGTTCAAGAGTTCACTGCTGAGATAACAGGGGAGCGAACGTGAGTAAGAGCCTGAGTAATGGGGCTACTTTTCTAAGACCCAGTGGACCAGAACATACAGGTCCAAATGAGCATCATCTCTCCTTAGTTCAGTGTCATTATCAAGAGCATGCCCTCTGGAGCCAGACTACTTGGGCTCAAACTATAGTTCTGCGACTTGCAGCCCTTGAGACTTTTGTCAAGTTGCCAAACCTCCACGTGCCTCAGTTTACTCACCTGGAAAGTGGGACTAATAATAATAACCACTTCATGGAGTTGCTGGGAGGATAATAGGTGTCATTGCTGAGAGTAGCACCTGATGCGTAATGAGTGCTATATGAGCGTTTGTTATTATTTCAATTTGGTCACCTTTGGGTGACTGACTCTTTCTCTAACATGGACCATAGACCATGACTCTTCATAACATGGACAGCCACCTTCAAGGTGGCCACTCCACCTTCCCTAACTCTTCACTCTAGTCCAGCGGTCTCCAACCTTTTGGACCTCATGGACCACCTGTTGACAACCGCTGCTCTAGTCCACCCAACTTCCGGAGGGGTGGCTGGGATGCCTGCCCCCTGCTGGCCTGCAGCGTTCCTGTAGCGTGAGACTGTATGCTGGTCATTTTTGCATCTGTGGTGCTTGGGGCAATCGAGGGCCTCTGCAGAATTGCCTGAAGTACAGTCCCTCTGTCGCGGGCCCAAGAGGACGGGGACCTTTTTATGTTTATTTCTGCCAATGCACTTCTGTGCCCAGCATCACAGAATGCCGGGAACAAGTGCGGGCCTGACAGACAGGCTGAGTGTTGCATCCTTGCCTGGAAAGGGAGGGTCTCCCGGGAACAGGCCTGTGATGGCATCGGCGTGTTCTCCTGACTGTTCCTGGAGTGACATCTCAGCATTTTGCAACTTAGCTGGCTTTTAGGAAACTTCCCGAGGTGGTTTCCAGGCCACTGTAATGAATAAGAGAGAAAGCCAACGAGGGGAAGGTATTTCTGGTCTCCCAAATATGTGATTATGATGCATTGAATCTGAATTCTGGGCGGGGTGTAAATTTGTTGATGATTTCCAAAGAAAGTTCCAGAAATGCTTTGAGTTTTTGCTGCGCTGGAGCAGACGTGTGATTCCCCGCCCCCGCCCCACCGCAGAGGGGCAGCACTCATTTGAATGCTGGCTTTGGTCTCTTAAATCCAGGCTTGTGAACTTTATAGCTGAGCTTAGAGTTGGACAAAGGCAGGCTTGAATCCCAGCTCCATCTGGCACTCGCCCGGTGGCTCTGGACAATCCTCTTCACTTCGCCAAGCTCACTTTCTTCATGGGGGAAATGTGAACTCTAAAAATAGCTGCCTTGTATGGTTCTTGCGAGGATCTCTATGAGCACTCAGAACCTCTTAGGCGCTCAATAGATGGCGCCTGCTATGACAGGCGAGGCTGACTTGTTTTGGACCCCTCTCCTCCCTCCGTAGCCATGGCGAGAATGCCACTGGGACGAGGAGGAGGCAGCCTGGAGCCAGGGGCACCAAGACGTGTCCACACGGAGGTGGTGATTTTTCCGGGGGACACGGCATAGGGAGGCAGAGCTTAGGGTTAAGAGAAAAGTGGGGTCAGAAATGCTCCCTCTCCTCGCCCTGTAGAAGGAGGAGGATGGGAAGAAGCAGAGGGGAGGGGAGGAAAAGGAAGACTTTTGGAGTACCAGCGACCTCACTGTCCAACGGTTAATTCTGAAGGGCCTCGGTCTGCCCACCAGAAAGACCAGGTTGGATGAGGCGATCCTGAGGGTCTCTTATGGCTCCTGTTTTTGTTAGAACTTGGATTTTGCTCCTGAATGTTCTGCCCGCCCCGCCCACCCTCCACCGCCTCAGGCAGATGGAGACAATGGCAGAAGGAACAAAGGTAGGAAGGGATGGAGGGTTTGGACAGTGCTTCTCCCAGAAGGCCAGGGCCTGTGAAGAGGCGTTGGAGTCTGGTGGCCCGCCTGTCCCTGTCCTGGCCAGCCTTCTGTCCTGAGCATGCCCGCAGGGGCTGCTGAGCTGTGAAAGGGCCAGAGGACCTCTTGGGCTGTAAGGGCCAGAAGAAGGGCCTTTGCAAGCCTCAGGCTGTCCACCTGGGGAGTGGGGGGCTTATCTCGTACTTGACGTTTCCCCGTTTAGGAGCCCGTGTGACACACGGAGGCAGGCCCGGTGCCTACTCCCCGGTGGACGTAACATCTGCTGTTGGTGCTCAGACTTGTTCCTCTCCTGGGGATTACATGTTCTGAGGCAACAAAAACATCTGTGTTCACTGACCCTTGCGGGAAGACTCTGGGCCGTCTTTCTTTCCCACCTCCCACCTCCTCTTACCTCGAGTTTATTTTGCCACATTCCTTCGGCTAAGCAAATATTTTGCTCACTGGCAACTTGTCACACACCGTGCCAGGCTGTGAAGAGGATCCCTGGGTCATCGGTCATGTGGTGCTTTTCCTTGGGGGAGCCCACGGGTGACTTGGGGCTGGGTGAGGGGGGACATGGGTGCTCCTTCCTCTGCTTGGGTGGCGAGGGGGGAGGGGCATGGCACTTGGGGCACAAGGACCTGGGCTCAGCTCTTGCCTCCTCCACTGATGGGCTGGGTGGTCTGGGGCCAGGTGTCTGTCCTCCCCAAGCCTCATCCTCCCTTGCCTGTAGGACGCAGATCAGAGCTAAAGCTCTAGCTCGCACTCGAGAGGCACTCAGTAGGCAGCGGCCGTCGTTTTCACTGTGAGTCCAGGGGAATGACGCCCCTTAACGGAAGCAGATGTATCCAAGTCCACTGTGGGCTCACCTTACCCCAAGCGCTATGCTAAGTGGGCGGGGACAAGCTCCGGAGGGTCCCCCCTTGCTCTGCGTTGCCCAGCTCTTGTGCTAGATTGTAAGCTCCTGACTGTGGATCCTTCAGGAGTCAGCACGCTCTGGGCTGTGGGCTTCATTTACCTCTGCATCCCCGCAGCCAAGCCTGTGGAGTGGCCCAAGGTGAGCACTTGGTAGACACGGGGCACGTGAATGGACAAATGGGCATTCAACAACGCTTGCCGATGAGCTGACTAATAGGCCACACTGGTTTATGTCTTGGGCACTGCATCTCTGTCTTGTCTGCGGGTGAGGCTGGCCTGTCAGGCTGCCTTCACGGGGGCCCAGGCTTGGGCAGTGGCAGGGTGAGGGTGCCAGCGGTGGGCCTGAGAAGGTAGCCTCTCCCCATCCGTTTCCCAGCGGCTTGGCCTGGGGTGCGGAAGCCTCTCACACCCAGCTTCCCCAGGAGAAAGAGCACTTTGTCTGCTCTGCGTGTCGGACGGCCGCTTCCCACCTGCAGACAGTCTCCCCCTCTGTCTGATGAAATGACAGCCCTTTTCTAACCCAATCACCCCACATCCTTCCTTCAGTCCCCGAGTGAAGGGGCCTTTGTCAGGCCAGCCCCCAAGCCGTCCTGAGAGGAGCCAAGTTCCTGGTCGCACCGTGCTGAGCCGAATTGCTGCAAATTGGACTGAGGAGTCAATTTTAGCCCGGACGCAAACATCCTGACAGAGAGCAGAGTGTGTGTATTTGTTGCCGCACGTGGGAATGAACCCGGCATCTGTTTGCTGCTCATTAACCCGCGGTGCACACCTTTGTTGCCTCGTGAGCCACCTGCAGCCTGAACTGCCTCCTCTGAGGACGGCCCTCTGGTAGCCAAACTCAGTTGGCCCAAAGGCATCCATAACCGTCTTACTTGACTTGTTACCCCCACTGGGTCTGATTTTAGACAGAAGCGTTGTTTTTGTGGCCAGATGGCTTTGAGTTCTTGAATGGGGTGCAGAGTGTATCGGAGGGGCACAGAGCACCTGGGGGTGGGGCCCGTTAGCTCCAGTCAACCAGGGTTTAGGGGGCTTCTGGGGGGTTTTAAACCCTGTGCTGTGACTGGGGGAAGGTTGGGGCCAGGCAGCTGTTGTTTCCTGAGGGTAGAGTGAGTCATAGTTTGAGGGGGCCACTTGGCATCTAAAATTCTCACAGCAACCCTGAAGGGCAGGTGCCCTGCAGGAGCTAAGACTCAGAGAGGTTGAGCAATCACCCCTGGGTCACAGAGGCCCCCCAAGAGGTGGAAGGCACAACCCTATTGTGTGGTCAAGAGTTCCAGACCATTTGTAACTTACTCTCACAATTAACACTATGCAAGCACCTATTGTATGCCTCTCTGCAGGGTGGGGCCGGCTGAGGGGAGGCCAACTGTCTTCCTGGGAGCCAATGGCTTCAGTGGGTCTCTTTGCCTTCATTGTTTTGTTTTGGGGCCAGGAGTGTGTCAGGGATGAATGGGAGGCAAGGAGAGGGGGTGGTGCCGAAGAGTGCAAGGTCAAGAATGTTCAATTTGAAACAGGCCTTGAAGGACGGAGGAGAAGGAACCTGCAAATGTTTTCACTTTCATTTTTTACATTGAGGTCTACATACATCCAGGCGTGCACAGATCTTCAGTGTATGGGTTGGTGAATTGCTACCTACGTATGCACCTGTGTAACCGCCAGTTCTTGGAGGCAAGAGTCCACGCTGTGATGTGCATCTGGCCGAAGGATGGGATGTATATACCAACTGTGAGCGCTGGGAGGAATTCAGAGGAAATGGAGCTCAGTGATCTCTCCGCAAATCTGGTTCCCATCACAAGGGAAAAAGATGAATATTCACGCATCTTGATCTCTCTTTGCATCATTTACATTTTGCTTTATCTGGATTGGAACCCCCCCCTCCCCCAATAATTGTTTCAGGAATCACATTCCTGCTGCATTGTGAGGAAAAGAGGGGAGAAGAAAAGAAGTTGGGGGGGGTCCCAGAATGGGTCTGGGTCTCTGGCCGCGCACACAGAATGTGTGTTATGTTTGGGGTTTGTGGGACAAAGGCCTGGTGCTGGGTTCTGGTCTGCTTTCCCTGCACAGTCTCAGAGGAAGGGTATTCGGGTCTGGACAGGCCCTGTGGGAACACAGGGAGCCAAGGAAAACCAGAAAGCCACTCAAACTCCCTCTTTTTCTTCCTTGAACCCTTTCAGCTTTTGCTGTTGAATTGCTTAAATCATGTAATGAGACAAATATATGCTTTCCTGTTTTGTGAACCTTGAGTGTGGCTTGCAGATTAGATTATGAACTCCTCTGTTGGATTATAAATCACAGAGCCCCTTTCTTCTCTTACACTCTTTCCCCGGCCTCCCTCGTCTTGTCTGAGCACACAGTAAATCACCCAGCAGTGCTGCTGTGTGCACTGATTTCAGGGCCTCTGTGAAGTTGCCTGTGGCTTCCCATTGCAGGCACATGGAATTGGGTTATAAGGTTATAAGGTAATAGTGCTCATCTCTGGACATCTGGGTGAACATTGACCTCGGTGAAGAGCCTTGGAGAAGTTTGGAAAAAATCTCAGTAGCTCCCACTTTGAGAACTCGGATGTGTCAGGAGAGACTACGTAGCTGATTCAGATGTGATGCTTTTGATGGTAAATAGTGGGAATGCTGGTGACATTGACGGGCTTGAACATTAAAGGGCTTCATTGGCTCATGTAATTGAAACGGTGGGTGACGTCAGGTGAGCCTTAACCCAGCGGCTCAGTGATGTCTCTAGGACGCAGTTTCTTTCTGTCTCACAGGCGGCATCATTCCGAGGCTGCTTCGCCTGAGTTCCCAGGTGCTGCCGCAGTTCCGAGGCAGGAAGTAAAGCACCTTGGTTGGAGCATTCCTTACACAGGCCCTGAGAATCTGATTGGACAGACCAAGGCCAGAGGGTCTGGTCAGGGTCCTCAGAACCTTAAAGACCCCATATGAAAAACAGGGTCTGCAAGGAAGGGGGACGGTGGGAGTTTCTGAAACAGTCAAGCAAAGTCTCCCCTACATGTGATCAAATTTAATAGCGCCCAGGTGAGGTTGGCTCAATTATTACCCCAACTTACAGACAGGAAACTGAGGTGCAGAAAGGCTAAGTGATTTGTCTGAGCTCCTACAGCGCAGGGTGTGAGCCAGGAGCTGAGCCCGGACAGCCTGGCCCGAGAGCCTGAAAACCTGACCACCCCATGGCGTTTCCCAGTGCGTCTTCTCTCTTGTTAATTGACATAAAATTCACCTCTTAAAGTGTACAGTTTAGTAGTTTTAAGTATACTCACAAAGCTGTGCAACCATAACTACTAATTCCAGGACACGTCTATCATTCCAGAAGGAAGCCTTGTACCCAGTAAGTGGCCACTCCCCACCTCGTCTGCTCCCAGCCCCTGGACAGTCTGTTTTCTGTCTCTGTGGACACTTGCTGTCCGTGGAATCACAATATAGCCTTTGTGTCTGGAGCTCTCCCTCAGCCAGGGGATTGTTTGTGATTGGGACGTGCTGTGCTTGACCTCCAGGATTCCGTATTCTTATCTCTCCCATCATGAAACGGACAGGGCTGCTGGTGGCTGGGGAAGAAAAAGATTCTGCGTTTGTTGCGGGGGATGGGGTGGGGGGGCACACATATCACAGATGGGCTCTGTGAGGGCAGGTGGGCCTTTGTCTCTGGCTCCCAGTGCCTTCTGAACAGGTGCAGTGAAGGTTCGCCCCGCATTCTTGAGCACCCCATGTGCCAGGCACTGCTTAGAGCTCTGGGAGAACCCAAGGAAAAGGGCTGGATTGGGAGCAGGGATGGGGGTGGAGCAGATACTCAGCAATCAATCACTAAATGAATGAGATAACTTCTAGCGGCACAATGGAGAAAACTGAAGAGGGTGACGGGATTGAGGGACCGCGGTGTGTAGTCAGGACAGGCCTTTCTGATTGGGGGCAGCGTGCGGGGCCCAGGGAGGGACTGGGTGGCCTTTGGGCTGGTTGGAGCTGATGGTGGCTGCCACCTGGTTTCTGCTTTTCCCCATGTGTCTTCGCTCATCCAGACATTCTTTTACCTGCAGCCTCTCCCCTGGGGTGGTTTGTCCCTGGCCCGAAGGTCATGGGGAGCTTCATCTTGGAGGCTTTGGAGTTTGGGACTTTATCTCCTTCTGTCTTTTTAAAATTTGAGCTCAGACTTCTCATTGTTTCTGATTCAGGCCTGAGGTTGCCGATCAGCTGTCTTTTTTTTTTTTTTTTAAAGAAATTAGATTATTCAAAGACTTTTATGCCTTTTCTTTTTAAATGTTGTCAGCCAAATTCAGAGACTATAGGTCGAGCCCAGATGAACACGTGATGTCTGTTTGTGGAGCTCGCTGGGTGGTGGAGTGCGGGTGGGTAGGAAGGGGAGGGTCTTCTCTCAGGGCGTTTGTAAAGTTGAGAGAAAAGACCTGGTGCGCACCATGCAACCCACACCCCAGCAGCGATGGAATGGCTTGTTTCGGAAGAGACGCTAAATAAGGCAGTTCCAGGCAGAGGGGACCAAAGAGACTCTGCCTTGGGGTGGGGATGAGTTCAGAGGTGAGCAAAACAACCACACCCCTGCCTTCAGGGCCCACTAATCCTGTTGTCAGGGCCTGGATCAAATAGATGATCTCATTCTTACACGCACACATGCACACCTACATGCACACACAGATAAGTACACATATGCACACACGTGCACACACATGCACACCCCCACAACCATGCCCGTGTGCCCTCCCCCCCCCCCCCCACGGGAGTCTAGGATGATGAAAAACTGGAATACAGCAGGGGCCTGTCCTCACCTGCTGCGGGCTTGGAAGGGCTTCTCTGCAGAACTGAGACCTAAAGGACAGGAGGCATTAGCTAGCCTGGTTGGGAGGAGGATGTACAGAGGCATCTGTGAGTTTGAAGTCTCGGGGGCCCCAACGCAGCTTCCTGGGGGGAATGGGCTGGAATCTGAAGGATGGGGAGGACTTAGGGAGGCAGAGCTAGCAGGGTGCTGAGTGTGGAGAAAGCACCTTGACTGCCTCGTGGACGGAGGGTGTGTATTTGTTTCCTACTGCTGCTGTGACAAATTACCACAAACCTGGTAGTTTAAACACTGCAGATTATTCTCCGACCAGCCTAGAGGCGGGAATTCTGCCGTTAGTTTCATTGGGCTAAAGTCACGGCATCCGCAGGGCTGGTTCTTTGGGAGGCTGAGGGAGAACCCTAACTGTGCCTTCTGGAGCTTCAGAGGCCACCGGGGTTCCCGTCTGTGGCCCCTTCCGTCGTCTCCAGAGCACATCGCTGCAGTCTCTGCTTCCACCATCATATCACGTACCGTCTCTGCTGTGGTCACACCTACTCTGCCTCCTCTTAATAGAGGAGACTCTCCCCACCTCAAGATTCTTTCCTTAATCACACGTACAGAGCCCCTTTGCCGTGTAAGAAACTCTGGAAGGTTCTGGGGATTAGGATGTAGGCATCATGGGGGGCATCTTAGCTGACCACCGTGTGTCAGTGAAGGAGGTTTTCAAGGGAGAAGAGGGTAGGGGAGTCGAAGGAGCATGCTCAGCAGGGGAGCAGCACCTTGCAGACAGGTGAGGAGTCCTTCATGTGGCGCTCGCCCGACTCCCAGCACTGCCCTCCTCCGCCTTCGCTGCCCCGCACCTCCCCTTCTCACTGCTGGCTTCTTCCCTACCCTGCTCTCTTGTTTTCCTTTTATCCGATAAATCCTGTGTTTGCTGAAAGGTTGCTAAAGATCACGCCTGGAGGCATCCCAAATCCAGCCTCACACACGCCTCATTCCTGCCTGATCTGGTTAGGTGACTCCGAATTCCTAGGATGGAGAGCTGATCCTGGCCACTGCCAAGGGCAGCTTCAGGTGGGGCCCGGGTCTCTGGGAAGGTCGGCTTCCCCAGAGGCCTTGTAGGGTCTTCCCCATGGTCCTGGTGCCCTAGGAGGCACGGAACGACCAAGACGGCAAGAGTTGGCTGAACTGGGTACACCCCCGATGACTCTGCCTGCGTCAGGAAGGGAGGGCTCCACGTCACTTGCTGCTTCCCTCAGCACGAGTGGGATGGGGGTGGGGGCAGAGAGGGCTTAGGACGAAGGGGACTGCCAGGTGTAGGCAGGCCTCCTTGGCTCTAAGGCAGGGGTGGCCAAACTTTTTGACTCGAGGGCCACAATGGGTTCTTAAACTGGACCGGAGGGCCGGAACAAAAGCATGGATGGAGTGTTTGTGTGAACTAATATAAATTCAAAGTAAACATCATTACATAAAAGAGTACGGTCTTTTTTTTTTTCGTTTTATTCATTTCAAATGGCCCGCTGCCGTAGTTTGCCCACAGTTGCTCTAAGGAGTGCTGTGGCAGGGACTGCTGGGTCTGGCTTTTGTCTGGAGGAGGTGCCTGTACCTGGCCACCGCCTCCTTCCAGACAAGTGGGAGTGGGACTCGGGGCGGGGCTGGGTGACCCTCAGCTTACAGCCAGCCTGGCCTTTCAGCAGCTTTACCTGCAAAGGGCCTGAGCAGAGGCCCAGGGGGTCCAGAGGTCTGGAGCGAGGGTGGAAGGGGTGCCTGAGCAATCCTAGGCCACAGCCACTGCGGTGTGGCTGGGAGGGTGGGCACTCGGTTTCCCCTCTAGGCTGAGTGGGTGTGTCCCTGAGGCCAGGTGGTGCCCAGCCCTGCTCTGCCACTATGGCTGCCTGACCTTGGACAGTTGGCCTTCCTCTATAAATCCCAGTGTTCTGTAAAATGGGCACCTTCCTCATAGGCTGTGTGCCAATATAGTGAGCTGATGTGGGTAGACACCTGGCCCTTAGGGAGCCACTTCCACTATCATTACCATGTGTCGGACCCGAGGGCCTGCGGGGCCTGGCCTAGGACAGGGGAAGCTGGGGCCCACCCCAGCCCTGGCCATGGTGGGAGTGTGGGGAGGATGCTCCGGGCCACCCCTGTGACAGCACTGGGACTGTCCCGCGGGTGTGGGAGGCTGCCCTCTAGGCTGACGGGCCCTGTGTCGGAAAGCCACTCAGCAGAGGGCTGAGAGGCCGCCAAGTTCCGTCCTGGCATCCCCGACGGCCTGGCCCTGGGCCTCTCCAGGAACAGTTGAGAAATTGAGAGAGCGCGGGGTGGGCAAAGCCCATGTTTGGGGGCAGACAGATCTGGCTGGAAGCCCCGTGCAGTCACTTCCTAGTGGTGCGTCTTCTCAGGGCCTCGGTTTCCCCATCTGAAAGACAGGAATCACGCCCAGCTTGCTGGGGCACTTTGAGGCTTAGGAGGGTTGAAGGGTACCATTCACGGAGCCTTCGGCGGCGGGCAGGGCGCCAGGTCTCTGCTGTGCTGCCTGTGCGACCTCCTTCGGGAAGGGCCCGGTGCAGCCCTGGCCGCTCGCGAGCACCGTGAGCACCGAGCACCGTGAGCGCCTCTTCTTGCAGGTGCCTCCGAGGGCCTGCCGTGTGTGGCTCTGGCTGCAGCGGGTGGGGACCTGGGTGGAACGCCCGCTGTGGTTCCCGGGAGCAGGAGCAGCTGGCGGCTTTGCTGCCCGATGGCTGGCTGTCTGCTGTTGGAGCTGCGTGTTTTTATGGCTGTTCCCTGTGCTCAACCTCCAGGCTGTTTTATGGCTGCTGTGTTCCTGCAGCCACGCCTCAGACGGGCCTGGCCTTTGAGAGCCTCGGGGGTCACGGTGGCATGTGGTGGGCCCCGAGCTGCCCGTGAAAGGGAGGGGCTGGGTCGTGAGGTCGGGACACAGAGTTCCCGGGGACCAGGAGGCCTCAGTTGCCACTTCCCATGGGAGCTGTCTGCTCATCTCAAAGGACCTGAAGAGAGAGTTTGGTAACTTTTCAAAGCTAGTAAATGCCATGCCTGCTGATGGCTTTCTGAAGAGGCTTATTTTATTGTATTTTTCAATTTCTATTTCCCTGTCCTTGATGGAAAGGCTCTTCTGTACCCACGGTGGGTCTTACAGAGGCAGTTTGGTGCAGGTGGTTAAAAGCATGTGCTTAGGACCCCACAAATCTTCCAGTCCTGTCCTCACCACTAACAGTGTGACCGTCACGTGGACTTGGGGCGGGGGGCAGGCACTGAGAGCATTTACCTCCCCGAGGTCAGAAAAGGTCACATCCTGCCATGTAGGGGGTCCCAGCCAATCAGGAGCTGCCCGGCCGCCAATGCCAGTAGCTTCCCTGGAGACACACGGTTATGGGTCCCCAATAATCACTGGCACCCATTGCACACCTTCATGTGTCGGGCACTGTTGCAAGAGCTTCCGATGAGCCTGGTGAGGTAGGAGGGGTTATTGCCCTTATTTTAGAGGCGGAGAACTGAGGTGAAGTCACTCATCCAAGGTCATACTGTTACTAAGCGTAGAGCCGGGATTGGAACCCAGGGAGCTGGACGCATGGTTCTGCGTGAGCGGGCAGCCCTGGGGCGGGTGCCTGTGGAAAGACGGAGAGGTGGCACTTGCTGCTGTGTACTGGGAGGGGTGGGTGTGAGCTCAGGCTGGCATACTGCCTCAGCAGGTCCCCTGCTGCCCCCACACTTTTATTGTTGTTGTTAATCCTCACCCGAGGATATTTCCTCCTCCATTGAACTTCAGAGAGAGTGGGAAGGGAGGGGGAGAGGCACAGAGAGAAACATTGTTGTGAGAGAGCCACATTGTTTCGTTGCCTCGTGCGCCCCAACCTGGGTGGGGATCCAGCCTGCACCTGAGGTACGTGCCCTTGACTGGAATCAAACCCACAGCCCTTCAGCCTGTGGGCCGACACTTTAACCACTGATCCAAATGTGCCAGGGCTGCCCCCATACTTTTGACTCCTTCCCTTCAATGTTGGCCAGGACCCTAGAGGGTTGGGGTGGGGTCTCCCATCGTTGAATGGATCTGTATCCTGCCGCCCAAACTAAGAGAGATGCTCAGACCCTGTCCCCCTGAAGAGTCACAGCGTTTGGTTCTGAAGCCCTGGGTCACATCCGGAAGGGGGACATCAGAAGATATCTGCCCCGCCTCGTGACTCGTGGAAACATTTCTCTCCGTCTTGGACTCCTTGCTGTCCCCTTGTGCTGTGGAAATCCACGCTGAAGTTGGGGAGAGAGGGAGGCTGGCCCTGCCGGACTCCTGAGAACGCTGGCATCACAAATGCCAGGGCCTGGCTTTATTTTTAGCGGCTTGAGGGGCCCTGAGGGCACCAGGGGGATGTGAGTCCTATTTTTTGCTCTGTCTTGCTAATGGAACCTCCGGCAGTTTTTATGCCGGATTTGTCTCTTTTGAAGTCTGTCATCCCTGCAGCCCAAACCATACTTGAACAGGAAGTGAGGTATCCCCCTGGTTTCATGTCCTTCCCCATCCTGGGCCGAGCTTCTGTACCAGATGAATAAATATTCCCAGAGGTGTTTCCTGGGAATGTTCCGAGAATGTTCCCCTGCTTCATGGGAGGGAGGAGGGCAGTGGCCTGGCAGGAGGGCCTGCCCAGGTCTGGACAATGGAAGGACAGCCTGTGAGGTGCTGGTCCCACCCCTTTAGGACTGCCAGGAGCGAGGAGGATATGAGGGCCCAGTGAGGACATGACAGGTGTTAACATGTGGGGCAAGGAAGTGCCTCCTAACTTGGTACATTCATATTCTCTCTCTCTCCCATCAAAATTGAAAAACAAACAAGCAGCTTTACTGAATTTTATTGCCATAAAGTTTACCCTTGTAAAATGGTTTACAGTATAGTCATCCACACATCATCTAGTTACAGAACATTCTAGCACCCCCAGAAGAAACTCTTTATCCCCATTCCCTCCTCGCTCAGCCCTGGCAGCCACAGACTGCTTCTGGTCCCTGTGATTGGCCTGTTCTGCCATTTCATGTAAATGGCATCATGCATTCTGTGGCCTGTCTGATCTCCATGTCAGGCTACAAGAGTGAGTCTCTGTACTTTTTTGTCTGCAGTAGACACAAGAGTCACCAGAACCTGAAAAGTTACCAGCAGGGCATCTCTCTCTTCCAACTGAGGCTTCGGTGCCCAGGTGCAGATGGGAGACCCGGATGTCAGCATTGGGTCAGGGGAGTCCAGTGCTGTGCATTTGTCTATGAAGCCAGACTCAGGGGAACAATGGTGTGGTGATCTCTCGAGCTTCAGAAAAAACATTCAACATAATCCACTTGGCACTTGATGAAAAAACATTGCAAACTTGGCATGGAAGGGGACTTCCTTAATTTGATGCTGGATAGCTACTAAAATCTATAGCAAATGCTATTTTTAATACTAGGTTAATGTGAGACACATACTTTTCAAGTTGTGAATAAGACAGGAATGCCCACCATCACCTCTCTTATTTTACATTGAACTGTGGGCCTGAGCCAGTACAGTAAGACCAGAGAAAGGTAAGAGAAACATAGCAATGAACAGGAAGAGATAAAGGTGCTTTTTTTTTTTTTTTTTTTTTTGGCTGCTGATATGATCATCTGGCTAGAGGAAATCCTAGACTCTAAATCTATAAATAGTAGAAGCAATACAGTTCAGTCAATGGCCAAAGGTCAAGTACAAAAATCTATGGTTTCAATAAGAAAACAGTAATTTGGAAAGATACATGCACACCTATGTTCACTGCAGCGTTATTTACAAAAGCCAACCTAGGGAAACAACCTAAGTGTCCAGCCATTGACGATTGGCTTAAGAAGATGGGGTATATGTATGCAACGGAGTACCACTCAGCTATAACAGAGAGGAAATCCTGCGATTTGCGACAACATGGATGGACCTAGAGGATATGATGCTAAATGAAATAAATCAGATGGAGAAAGACAAATCTTTCTGCATGATTTTACGCATATGTGGAATCTAAGAAACACGCAAAACAAATGAACAAATACAAACTCATAGATACAGAGCCAGCTCGGAGGTCACCAGAGGGGGAGGTAGGGGGATGGGTGGTGGGCGCAGTGGGTGAAGGGGGTCAATTGTATGGTGAAGGATGGTAACTAGATTTTGGTAGTGACCACTTTGTAGTGTATACAGATGTCGAGTTATAATGTTATACACGTGAAATTTATTTAATGTTATATACTCATTTTACCTCAATTAAAAAACTTTCATGGCTTCCTAATAGACCAACAGCAATGAACTAGAAAGCAGAGTTGAGGAAATCAAGGCTCTATATAGTATGGGGTTGTTGTTGTGTGTTGTTGTTTTGAGGCCCAGAGCACTTACATTTAGGCTAGAATGTAGTTTAGGTTAGGGCAGTGGTTCTCAACCTTGGGTGCACATTAAAATCACCTGGGAATCTTTTTAAAATCCTGATTTCTGGGCCTCATCCTCCAGAAATTCTGTTTCTTTTTTTACTAATGTTGTGGCCTCACCCCATAACAAAGAAACAGAAGAAACATAACAGAAGAAAACTGAAGCAGGAGAAGTCCTTCTTCCTTTGTAAGTTTGAATGAAGAGATTAGGGTAGAGTTTACTGAGAAAGAGACTTGTGTACAGAGACCTAAGGGACAGGTAAGAGACAGCCATGAAGATCTCTGGGGAGGAGGCCTGAGGCTGAGGGTAAGTGCAAAGGCCCTGGGGCCAGGTGGGGTCTGGTAATGAGCTGTGTCACCTGGAGCAGAGCAAGTGATAGGAAAAGAGGTAGGAAGTGGAATCACAGAGGAGAAGGGAGAACTGGAGCAGGAAAGGTTGGATAGGGCAGTTTGGTTGGTTCATGAAAGCGGGATCTTATGCTCTTTTTCCTCGCAGCCTGCTTTTCTTATTTAATAATACATCATGAGCACCTCTCCCGGTCCATGAGGGGAGACCTCCTGTTTCATATATTCATGTACCATAGTGGATGCAGCCATTCTGTTTTGACGGGCATTTGGGTGGTTGTCAGGTTGTTCCTTCCTCCACTAGCACAGTGCCTTCCACTCTGGGCTTTCATTCTCTACGTTGGAGTGCGGGGTTTCTAGGTCAAGGGCAATATGCATATTTAGTTTTAACAGATATTGTTGGATTTCCCCTCCAGAAAGGTTGTAGAACTGTTCTTAAGTCTCCGATGGCTGGCTTTGTCCCCAAGTGGCTAAATAGCTAGTCTGCAGAAAGGGCAGATCACACCTACGCAAAAGGACAGCTCCGGAATCCGTCGTCGGGTGGGAAGGTGTGGAGCCTGCTGCTGGCAACAGCGTCATTTGCTCTTTTTGGGAGCCCGGTTGATGGTTGTGATGTCAAGAGAGACAGAAGATGAAAACACAGCTGCTGCTGTGCTGTTTGCATTACAGCTAATTTTCCGTGTGCCTAAAATAAGCACGACAGCGAGGAGCTGCGGGGACACGGATTCACACCTCGTCAGATCCGACTCGTGTTCCCGTGGCAGCTTAAGGCTGGGGCTGCCTCTGAGTGTCCCGTCCTGTGAGCAGGGCCTGCTGGGAGCAAGGCGCTGGGTGTGCAAATGCTCGGCTCTCCTCCCGCCATGACGTTCCGGAGTGGGATCTTGTGAAGCTAGATGCAGCCTCCTCATTTGTTGAACAGCCGCATGTGTGAGTGAGTTGTAGGTACCGTTGGACACCAGGCTGCTTCCCACCCGTCACAGTTCAAACAGTGGATGAGGTCGTGCCTGAGCCTTTTCGCACAGGTGTCTGAGGCTATCCGTTGGGTAGATTTCTGGAAGTAGAACCCCTGATTCAAAAGGGACTTGCTGTTTCCATTTTGAGAGATGTTACCAAATCGACCTCCCTTGGTAGAGGGACCAGTGTCCCTGCCCATGGGCCATGAAAGCAAGCGCCTTCTCCCCAAAGCCTCCACTACACAGGGTCTTGTCGCACTCTTTGACTTGTGCCCATCGGATGGGTGCGATGGTGAATCTCATTTCTATTTTATTTGGTGTTTATTTCTCATGAGAAAGGGCAAATACCTGTTTAGACATTCAGGAGCTCTTTCTATTCTATGTTGGTGAACTGGCTTTCTAATCCTGTGCCCGTTTTTATTTTTCTGGTGGGTTGTTGGTCCCTTCTCTGGCCCCTTCAGGCTTGGCCTGCCCACCATGAGGATACTGGACACTGTGACCAGATCGCCTCACCTGTCTGACCATTAGAGGTCGGTCCACAGCATCCTGATTGTCAGGAGTGAAGATCTAGGTGTTGGAGAAAAGGAAGGATGTTTAAACACCACACAGTGGATTGCGTTTGCACGTCAACAGATGTGTCGCACTGACTATTCCTGACAGGTTAAACGCGGACATAGCGGAGAGCTGGGGGGCCCTGGCGTCCATCAGCGTGGGATCGTTTGTATATGGTCTCACTTTTACCCCATCACTGGTTTGCGGCAGTGTGAGGAGACTTGGCTGTTTGCTACTTTAACTTCTGTTTCCATTTGCTTGAATTTACAATCCCATTGTGAGAATTTTCGAAGCAACAGCTCTGCCAGTTTTTATGCTAGTCCCGGTGGCCTAACCGCTGTCTCAGACACCCCCCAACTTCAGTAACTTCACACAATAAAAGGGCTTCTCCCACCTCTGTAACATTTATGACGAACACCAACGTGGGTGTACCCAATGGGGCAGCTCCCCAAATGTCTGCTCAAGGTTTCAGGGTCCTTCTGTCTGTGGCTCTGCCTTTTCTAGGTCCCAGGAGGCCTCCTCTGGGTCCTCTACTGGCTGATGGGACAGGAGAGGAGAGGATGGCCTGTGGCAAGGTTTCATGGGCCAGACGCTCTGCCCACACTCCACTGGCCAGCACTGTCTTGTGTCCCATCTAAGTGGAGGGAGGCTGGGCAGTGGAGGCCAGCACGTGCCCCAGGTGGTCAGTTTTGATTCCATGTGCTTGGTGCGCCTCGGTCCCTGGGCGCGGTGCGGAACTTGTAGCTTTTCAGAGTGTCTTCTCCAGTGTGACCTCACCCTGTGAAGGAGGGGTCAGAGGAAGGCCTTCCACCCCCGTTTGGAGCCAAGCCTGCTGAGGCCCAGGAAGGCGGGCATCCTATGCAAGGGGAGACACATTGGAATGAACACAAGGTGCGTGTAGAGTGGGCTGGAGACAAAGTGCTCACCGGCTGGCCCTTCTGACAGGACACGAGCACAGTCACCCTGTCCGGGTGTGCCTGGGCCCCCCTCTGCGCCTGGAAGAACGGGGCTGTTTGGAAAGGGGACCATGGAGGCTGGCCAGATACAGAGCCAGCTTGGAGGTTACCAGAGGGGAAAGTAGGGGGATGGGTGGTGGGCGCAGTGGGTGAAGGGGGTCAATTGTAAGGTGAAGGATGGTAACTAGATTACCTCTTACCCTGGTGAGTGGTAAGAGGCGAAGGTGTCTCTTGCCTGTTGTAAATTCCAGTCCATTGATGGGGACGACGGTACTGCTACTGGTAGGAAGGCTCGGCCACAGTTGCCATATGGGGTAGACCCACCATCAACCTGGAGCTTCCAGGCGCTGTCCCTCCCCTTGACTTTGGCCATTGTCCCTTTTTTTTTTTTATCACTTGCATGGGACACTAGCATAGACGTCGGGGTTTCTTCCTCACACACCCGTTCCCTTTACTGAATTATTTTGAAACATTTGATGCAGCAATGAGATCCATATGTGAGCTGTGATAACTCACCTGTTCTGTTTCGAGCATCAGGGAACAAAGGTGGGATGCCGCCGTCACCTCTGTGTCTCCAGTAGCCCACAGGATGGATGGAGCCAAGGCAGGGCTGGGCCCACTCTGGCTGCTTTCCCCCTGGGTTTCCTTACGGTGTGAGTGCCTTGAGCTGGTCACAGCTTATAGAGGCAGAAGCCCAGATGGTGGCATGGAGTGTGGTGGGAGCAATGACAGCATCAAGCAACAGAAAGAAGACGAGGCATCGGAAGGGTGATAGGGCCTGCTGGCATTGCCATTCCTCACTGAGTGGCTGCTGAACTTGGTTTTCTCACCTGCACAAAAGGAATACCTTTTCTCCCACTCTCACTGGGATGTTATGAGGATCACTGAGATGATGTGCACAGAAGTGCTTCATACATGGAAAAGCACTCTGCAATGTTACTTTATTAATAGTAACAACTGTCGTTTGCAATCCTTGTGATTCATTTGGGGTGGAAAACCGCAGATCCGATCACCGCTGCCGTTACTACTCACACTGCCCTTGAGAGCTGCAATTGCCATGTGCGGTTCATTGCTGCTTCATGATCATGGAGTGCTCGTCCTGGAGAGAATGGTGGCGATTAACGCATTCAGCCGTATCACTTCATAGATGGTGAAACTGATAGATACCTGGAGGGGAGAGACTTGTCTGAGGTCCCTAGAACCCGGGGCTTCAGACTCCCAGAGAGGGCTGTTATACTTTGTGGGTTGTGATGCCCTATACCTTCTGAAGAGACTGGAAACAGGAACTCTGATGCTTAGTCATGAGGTGGAGTTGCAGCGCTGACTCATGTCTGCTTGCTCACACTGGTCCCACTCCCAGCGCCCCTGCTCCAGGTTCTGGTCAAATTTGGACAGTGCTCAGAGAAGCTTCGATGCTTGGGCACAGGGTCCAAAAGAGAAGGGAGTAGGAACTGAAGTATTTGCTGACAAGAAAAGGAGACCCGGGCAATTCCAGAACATGGAAGGCGGGGGCGCCTTTGCTCCTGACCTTGGTCCCTGGGGGTCCTGCTCCCACTGTGCACTCTCTGACTCAGGAGGTGCGGGTGCAGGACTGCCAGGCTTCCTCTCGAGAGAAGGCTCAGGGGATCCAGTGATGCTGTAAGCTTTCAGAGAGCGGTCAGGCCGAGTCTGATAGGAGAGTAAGGATCAGTGGGCAGAAATCCTGGAACGACCGGTTTTTGCCTCCTTTTCATCCCCAAGCCTCACTGGTTGGCTCCTTTATTGCCTCAAGGTCCTGTTCCCATGTCACCTCCGAGATGAGGCCTAAGGAACCCCTCAATTTCAACATGTGATTGGCACCCCCCGACATGTTGATCCCTCTTTCTGGACTGGATTCACCATCCAAAATAGAAAAGCTGCAAATTAGTACAGAGATTCCTGTCTACCCTTCACCCAGCCTCCCTAATGCTCACATCTTAGACCAGCAGTTGCCAACCGGTGGTCCACTGGTGGTCCGTGAGGTCCGCTGTCTTAGACAACCAGGGAACAGGGCACTGCTGGACCCCAAGGGCTTAACGCTGGTTTAAACCACACAGTAAGCTGCAGACCTTCGAAGGTCACCGGTTTTCTCACGAATGCCCTTTCCCTTTTGCAGGATCCAATCCAGGGCCCCACTGGATCTGTCTGTCACATCTCCGTAGTCTCTGCTAATGATCTGTGACATGACTTTATCTTTCCCGACTTTGACATTTGTGAAGAGCATGGTTTAGTTATTTTTGTAGATTGTCCTCCAGTTTGGGTTTGTCTGATGTCTCCTTGTGGTTGGCATGTATTGATTGTATTTGCTGTCCACAGGGTCTCTCCTGAACTGGGCTGTCGGCTCCCTCAGAGCAAGCGTCGTAACCTGTCCGGTTCGCTGATATACCCTGGTCAGAGTGCCCGACACACGTGCTCAGTCATTATTTGTGACCTTCCCAGTGTTAGCAGAGCGTGTGACCTGAAGTGAGGGAGACCCAGAGCAGAGCAGCTGGGCCCTGGCAGAGCCTCGGTGGCGGTGGGGCTGGATGGGCCCTGAAGCACCTTGAGCATCAGATTCTGTGATTTCCTAACACGGTGGTGACACGACCTCAAGGTCAGGAAATGCCACAGATATTAGCTGAATATATTAGCCTGCTGTGGAGCCCTGTGCTGGGCAGGTGGGGCCCTGATGGGCACCTGAGATCCAGGCTCTGAAATAAATGCAGATTCCCTGTGGACCACGAGCCCAGGGAAATGCACGGGAAAGGCCGGTGTCCGTGCTGCAGACAGTGGTCTAGGATCTGGACTCCCTGCCATTCGTTCCCGGCTCCATTCTGCTCCTGAATCACCCAGCAGACCTGGTTAAAACACAGATGCCTGGGTCCCACCTGCAGAATTTCTAATTCACTTGGTCTATGGGTGGGGCCTGAGAATCTGCATTTTAAACAAGTTCCCAGGTGATGCTGATGCTGATGCTGCTGGTCCAGTGACTCCACTTTGAGAACCACTGCTCTGCTTGTGGAGAGGAGAAACAGGCCCCTGCCAGTTAGCAAAAGCCAGGAAGGCTTCATGGAGGAGGAGGTCAGGCTTAAGTGGGGTAGGATTTACCCAGGGGGGTGGGGCTTGAATCACACACAGCCATTTTGCTGCCCCCGAATGCAGTCTGTGGGTGCTTTTTGTTTGCTTCTGCCCTGTTGGCTTCTGGTCTCACGGTGGCCTTGTCCAGCCTTCTCAGTACCGTGAGCAGTCTTGGCCAGGGGAGTCCGAGACCCCAGAAGAGGAGGCTGACTAAGCTTTGACAGTTGACCTTGGCCAGCTGGGATGAAGCCACTCTGAGGCCTGCATGTGTCCGGTATTGCACAGGCTGTCCAACTCTGTTTATTTGCCTGGGCCTCGCCCGCTGCCTGTTGGCACCGTTGGAGGTGTTGCTGTTGGGCTCCGTGGCTCTATTTCTGTTTTCCTGTCTGGCACCAGCTCAGCGGGGGCAGATGAGGTGTGTGGCCACCCATGCTTTCTTCCTGGCTTCATGTTCTTGGTCAAGTCGAGCAGGTGAGTCTCATTGGAGTCTGTGCTGAGAAGCAGATGGGTTCTTTACCAGAGAGAGAAAGTTTATGAAGATTGAGAAAGCCTTTAGGGAGATAAAGGATTAAATTATGTGTGGACTTCGCGCACGGTGGTGGTAAGAGGGTTTACGCATGCACCTGTGTGTTTAAGCTTCCAGAATCATTTAGGAATTGCTATTCCTTTAAGAGGCATGCACACATTGATGTGAGAGGTGGGGACAGGCATCAGGAAGCTTGGAAAGACCACATTGTTTGTGCAGTTGGAAGACTGGGCAGGAAGGCCTGGGTTGTCCAAGTCACGCAATGTTGGAGGAAGACGGACATCAGTGCGCGTCTGGCTCACCCCCATCACTTCAACGGAGACTTAGAATGGCTGTGCCTTGCCCTCCTTAACTGGCATCGCCTCAGCTCTCCCCGGCCAAGAACAAATCGGTCTCTCTCTCCTCTGTGCTCCAAAGTTGTTTTACTAATAACACACCTGTCTGTTTTATAAGTAGCCATGGACAGGTGTATTTTACCCACTTAGATTAGGGGTCAGCAAATCAGAGCCTGCGGGTCCAATCCGGCCCACTGCCTGTTTTGTAAATAAAGTTTTATTGGAACACAACTGCGCCTATTTGTTTACGTATTATCCATGCTGCTTTTGCATTAACATGGCAGAGGTGAATAGTTTCCATAGAGGCCCAATGGCCTGTTCAGCTTAAAATATTGACTATCTGTCTGGTCCTTTACAGAAAAGGTTTGCCAGCCCTTGTGTGAAAAGGAGAGTTCCTTGAAGGCAAGAATGGAGTTTCCATTTTTCTTTGCATCTTGCATTCCTTGCTCATAACAGGTGCTCCATAAATGTATTTTGTTACCTATTCCCCAGGTCATGCAGAAAGCAGACAATTTTCATAGTGGAAGGTCTTCTATAACAAAAGGCAGTTATTTTATAAGCAATTAAGAAAAAATCTTCACCAGAGGAGATGTTTTTATTGATTTTTAGAGAGAGAGGGGGAAACATTGATGTGAGAAAGAAACATGGATCAGTTGCCTCCTGTATGTACCCGACTAAGGATTGAGCCTGCAAGCTGGGTATGTGCCCTGACAGGGAATCGTACCCGTGACCTTTCGGTGTACAGAGCAACGCTCCAACTGAGTCACATGGGCCAGGGCTTGTATTTAAAAGAATATTTTTTTTATTGATTTCAGAGAGGAAGGGAGAGGGAGAGAGAGAGAGATAGAAGATCAATGATGAGAGAGAATCATTCATCGGCTGTCTCCTGCACACCCCACACTGGGAATCAAGCCTGAAACTCAGGCATGTGCCCTGACCAGGAATTGAACTGTGACCTCCTGGTCTGTAGGTCGACAGCCAACCACTGAGACATGTTGGCTGGGCAGTAATTTTTTTTTAATTAAAAGTTTTCCTTATCTACACTAATAAAAGAGAAACATGCAGATTGACTCTCCCTCCGCTACTCCCACCAGCCAATCAGAGCAACTATGCAAATTAACTCAACAAAGATGGTGGTTAATTTGCATACACATGCATGGAATGAAGACTGAAGACAGCGTAGAAGGAAGCCAAGTGCTGCAGAAGGGAGCGAAGCAATGGAGATGGGAGTGGAGCCGAGGCAGCGGAGACGGGAGGGAGCGAGGCAGTGGAGAAGGGAATGAAGCCCGCCAAGGCAGGCCTCGCTCCCTTCTCTGCTTCACTCCAGTTGCAGGAAGCCCTATTCTTGCAGGAATCTTCCTGCAAGGGGCCTCTAGTTAAAAATAAGTGTTGACTGGGCTCTAAATTTATCAAAGATTGAGGCACAGCGCTGGAGCTGCCACCTGGCCGCCTGGTGTCTCCTGCTTTCTTCCCACTGCTGGACAGTTCTGTGCCAGTTTTCTCTCTGTAGAAAGAAGATAATATTATCTGCCTTGCTGAGTTCATTGATCTGGGGTGAGCATAGAACAGGATATTAAAGTATCTTACTAGGACCGTAGGCCTAGCTTCTGGTTTTCCTGACGATGCTACCCTAGCTTAGCACTGGACTTCTCTTTCTGAAACTCTCGCTCCCCTGCCACCTACAGGCTAAAGTACACACCGGGCCTGTCATTCATGAACCTTCTTACTCTGATCCCACCCTACCTGTGTGTCCTGACCTTTTACTCCTCCGGTGCAGCTTCCTGTTGCATCCAGAACCTTCTGCATGATGATGTCTCCTACATATTCGTTGTACCTTTGCCTGGGACCCTTGCCCCAACTGACCGGCCCTCTTCCTGCTTCTCTGCTGTCTGCTCTTGAAGGTCCCCCTTACGCTGACGCTGCTGGAGTCTTCTGACCGTGGCCTGCATGAATGACTGTCTCATTTGCCACCCAGTGTAGTGTTTTTGTTGTTATTTCTTAATCCTTGTGAATGCTTGTTAAAAAGAACAGAAGCCCAGACCCCAGGCGCATGGAGGTCAAACCTCTGAGGGTGGGACCCAGGCCTCTCAGTTTTTAACCATCTCCTCGTGTGGTTTTGATCCTGAGGAACACATAGTTGGTCTAGAGTTGCTTTGCAGGAGCATTTATCTTCTTATGGGACTCTTTCTTGTCTCCTCAAATAAACTGGAAACACCTTCAGGGCAGAGCTGGGCCTCACTTTTTCTTTGCAGAGTAGCACACATTGTGTGAAGGTGAGGCCGTGAGGCGATGTGCTGGTGAGATTATCTCCGGCAGCAGGCCCTGCATCTGGCAGACTCTCAGTAAATGTTTGCTTGTTGATCGATACAGATATGAAAGTGCTTGGGACGGCCGAACCTGCTCTGAGAGCAGGGATCGCGCTCGGGAACTGGCCGGCTGTGTGCCTTCCGATTCTGCTGTGACGTCCTCAGGTTTGTGGACCTCGCAGCCCAGACACCGAGCGTCAGCCCCCTGAGATGAGCCCATCCAGCCGACTCCAGGTGCCTCTCTCTAGCTCTCTAGCTCTTTCTCTCTCTTTTTAAAATATTTTTATTTATTTCAGAGAGGAAGGGAGAGGGAGAGAGAGATAGAAACATCAATGATGAGAGAGAATCATTGCTTGGCTACCTCCTTCACGCCCCCCAATGGGGATTAAGCCCACAACCCAGGCATGTGCCCCTGACCAGAGTCGAACCTGGGACCCTTCAGTCCATAGGCCGATGCTCTGTCCACTGAGCCAAACCGGATAGGGCTCTCTAGCTGTCTTCTTTTTACCTTCCCCTCCTAGGCTTATGCAAAAAGCCTCTCTTCTCCTTTCCGTTTGGCTTACCCCAGTAATGCAGAGCCATCGAAGTGCATGCCGCTGGGAAGAGTTCGTTTGGACACGTAAGAATGTAGAAGAGGGTTTAGCTTGGAGACTGAGTTCCGCTTTCCCATGTACAGCGATGGAGAGACGTGCAGATGGTTCACCTGTGCCCGCGGGTTCTACGGCCTGTCTTAGCAGCCTGAACCTCAGAGAGGGCCGCGTGCCTCCTCGGGCAGGGACGGCACAACCTTGGTGTCGAGTCTCCGCGCACACACAGTGCTCAGGCCTCCTGTCTGCCTCCCAGTGATGAGGCCAGAAGGTTATATTTCAAAAAAACACTTTCAAACAGCACTTTGTTTCGAACCATTGGGCAAGGCTGTTTGGACCCCGAGGATGCCATCTCTTTGTTGAGGCACAGAGTGGGGCATAGACTGCCCATCAGAGTTGTAAATCGAGTGCTGGTCGGGGCCCTCTCACTGGAGCAGAAAATTCTTAGTCTGTGTGGAGAGGGATGAAACAATAAAAACAGAGAACCCACAGCGGGGGTCCGTAGTGAGGGCTGATGCAGCAGAACTGCATTTCCTTAGGGATTTGCAGCCACCGAAACAGATATGTGAACCTTGGCTTTGGCGGCAGGAGCGCCAGTGGGGTGTGGGTGACAGCCTCCTTTCCTACTGTTCCCTTATTATTAGCACCTGTTACGTGGAGGAAAGAAACGCAGGTTCTCAAACTTCCCGCCTCCCTCATGATTTCCCTCCATTAGGATTCAGCTTAATCATTCCAATTTATTATTTTAGAGGCTTATGGCTTAATTTAAAAATTGAATGGATTATTAGCTTTGTAATAAACAATAACACTGACTATTTACTGATGAGGGCGCAAATCATTTAATTTATTACGGCATCTCTGTTTGGTTCATGAAATGGAACAAAAGCTATTACTTACCAGAAAGTGGACTTGTTCGCTGTGCCCTAGGGATGTGGGCAGTGGAGCGGCCCACGCAGCACCAGGGCATGATTCACCTGGAGCACAGGAGAGGCCGTCAGACGTGAGGTAACACCTCGGTGTCGGATGCTCGCAGCAATGTTCTCCATCGTCCCCAGGACCAAGAGCATGGGTGGGAATAGCTCAGGGATGCGACCCTGTGGCCCTGTGCTACACACAGACAAAAATCCGTCATCGGGTCTCTCCCTCCTGGCATCGGTGACTGACACCGACTGGCTTCAGGCTCAGAAGGGGTGAGTGTTACATAGCGATTTCAGGAAAACGTTGGACAAAAATGGGGGCCCTTTATTACACAGAAGAGAGAGAAAGTGTGTGCTGGTAAGCGCTGTTGGTTTGGGCATTCCATTTCATGGTGCTGTAAAGTGTGCTTTGGCAGATTGGCTTCTGTTTTTGATAAAAGTGAGGTTCTGGATGGCCGTTCTGGCTCATGTGCTCACGAGAAAGCGGCTTCAGAAAGGAGTTTGGTGTGTCCCCCCACGGATATAGCACAGCTATACGCATTCTGCCATCAGAAACGTGGCGCTGATGAGTAAAAGCAGGGATGAACTCAGTCTCTTCCTCAAGGAGCTCATGGTGTGTCGGGGCATACACTCTACCTACACAGAAGGGTGTGACTGAAGGTGGTGGACCCGTGTTCTCACTCATCTGGGGACTCAGGAAGCATGGAAGCCTACTTCAGAGGTGGCATCTGAGCTCATTATTGAAGGACATATATTTTATAAACAATCAGATGCAAGAGATAAAGGGGAGAGAGAAAAGGTGGTAATGTACAGAGCATGCTCAAGCCAGGTTAATGAATATTTGGTGAGAGCCTGCCATCTGCACACTCCATTCTAGAGAAAGGAATCAGAGAAGAGTTTGGTACTAAATCAGCAATATTCCTTCACTTGTCTTCTTCACTTTTCGTACAGAAATGATTGAGTACAATAAACATTGTCTTCAGTTGCATAAATTGACTTAATCGTGACAGCAACCTGATGAATGAGAACCATACTTGATCTCAAATTCTAGAAGAGGAAACCGAGATGCTAGCAGTTGAGTGACTTGCTTACATTCATGCAGCTGGTTTGTCGTGAAGCAGAGACTCATGCCTGCTGGACTGACCCTGACCTTGTGCTCTTGATTGACTGTGGCCCAGGCACCGCCACTTCTCACCCTGAGTGGCAGTGATTCACTTCTCTGCTCACCTCCCTCGGCAGAGCAGAGCGTGAGCAGCTTCAGAGCAGAAATGCGTTTCTCTCCTCAGGGTCCCCTGTCATCCAGCACACTGTCTGGTGTGTGGTCTGAGCTCAGGAAAATGATGTTGAGTACAAAAGACTGGCTATGGAGATTTTTAAGGAGGGAGCAAGCACATCTTTTGGGGGACAGCTTAGGAAGGATGGGGGCGGGGAGGGCATTTCAGGATGAGAAGACCGCAGGCAAAGGGCCAGAGTGGGTAAGTGAGGACTGTGCAGGGAATGAAAGATCCTGGTGTCCCTTGGGCATGAGTGTGGGGTCCGTCCATATCCAGCTCCCTAGGAGCTGGAGATGATACTGGGAGGGGAGATGGAGGCCAGGCTGTGGTGGGCCCTAAGTCCCCGGGAGTGGGGGACAGGCTTCTCTGTGGGACATCTCAGGGTCTGAAGGATTGAATTTGACCTCTGACCTCTGAGGTGGTATCAGATGACCAGGCCCACTCCCAATTTCACCTTTGGTGTCTCCATCAGAGATAGTCTGGGACTGACTGACCTGGGTCTGGATTCCAGGGAGCAATTCCTTGATTAAAAACATGTATTGAACAAGTTAACTGTACCACCTTCTGTGTCTTGAAGGCAAATGCTCTTATTTGCATTTTGGAGTGTTGGTGTTTGTTGCTGGGGAAGAGGGGTGGTGGTGGGGACCCAGACATGGCCCAAGGCAGTCAGGGGTTCTAGAAGAACAGCAGTGTGGACGGACAGTGTTTCTCTGACCCTGTGTTGTTGACTGGCATGGTACCCAAGTCCTGCTCTCTGAGGGGTTTTGTAATTGAGCTAAGCAACTGAAGAAATCAACAAATTGTCACCAAATCAGATTCTCGTTAAAGTATGATAAAATATTACTGTGAAAGAGGAAACAGAGGTTAATCATCATACCCCATAAATCAAGCCCGCCCTCAATGGGTGTCATTTATGAATGAGGCTACTTTTCACAAATGGAAAACATTTAAAAACTCTACATCGGGTTACACTCCTTAGTGTCTACTGTCTGGGCGTGGTCAGGGCTTAGGGTCGGAGACCAGGATTTTAGGCAGTGGGGTTGGATGTGTTGACCTCTCCTGTGGAGCTAGTACAGAGGCTGAACTTGGAAGGTTAACTTGAATAAAGAATAAAGCACCAACACCTTATCTCCTCCCCTTGTCTTCTGCCACAAAACCAAGGAGGTTACTCCAAACCCCAGGACTAACCTTGATCCTGCTCTGCCTGTGTGGAACGTTAAGTCATTCGTCAAAGAAGGATGGACCAGTCTCCCTCAAGGATGGGCTTTTATCACAAAGCTGAAGCTGATCACTTAGATTTCAGGTCTTAGAAATTCATATCAGCATAGGCTCTAAGGTCAAACTGTTATAATCATTCCTTCCTGGGATTAGACTCTTCGGGTGTTAGACCAGTCCCAGAGATGCTGCTCTCTGAACTGGAGTCCCCGTGTGAGAAACGGTACCCACCCAGGCTCTGTCAGCCTGTGTTTGCCAGGACCTGAATCCCAGTGGCCAGTTGTGTCCCTATTCATCTCTCTGTGAAACTGGGCCAGTGATACATTGACCTGATTTCTGATGATCTTCAACTGCTCAGAGTGGAATCAGTTCTGGTTGGGCCGGGATGGGGCTGACCAGGAGGAAGCCCAGCCTGGCACCCAGGGAGCAGAGTGAAGGGCAGACCCAGGACGAGGGGCCAGAACCGGAGGGCTGGGCTCTGAGTGGTCAGAAGTCAGCAAGAGCAGTCCTCTTGTGTGTTTGGTGTAGAGTTGTTGATTAGTCATGATCGTCCTAGACCAGTGGTCGGCAAACTCATTTGTCAACAGAGCCAAATATCAACAGTACAATGATTGAAATGTCTTTTGAGAGCCAAATTTTTTAAACTTAAACTATATAGGTAGGTACATTGTTATTCACTTAATTAGGGTACTCCTAAGCTGGCCTTTGCTAAAAACGTCCTCAATCTGATTGAAGTATGTTCGCTGAGGTCGACCCCTTCCAACTCTCCCATCCACACTCGTCTTGTAGCCAGTCTCACTCAACTCGTGCATGAGTTGCGTGCGCCTCCCCCGAGCTGCTATCCCACTGCCCGCCTGCTCCGGGGTGTCTCCCGTCGCCTGACCCATCGACACCCCCCACTTCTTCTAACGCCACTTCTTCAAAATAGACTCGCCCAGGCTGAAAACCGACTTCTGCGCATGGGCCACGAAGTTTCAATTACACTGTACGTGCGCACCTGCACGTGGTATTTTGTGGAAGAGCCACACTCAAGAGGCCAAAGAGCTGCATGTGGCTCGCGAGCCACGGTTTGCCGACCACTGTCCTAGACCCATGAGCGATATTTGTAGCCAAAAGATGGTTGGAGGCCCATAGCGCTGCTGACTGAAGCAGGAAGGGACGGAGATGCTGGAATTATCTCATCTCCCCAGAGTCGACTTTGCCGTGCAAGTCGGCAGATGCGGCCGGTAGCCCTTCATGGGGGCAGACAAATCACACGGAAAGCGTGGCTTCCCTGTCTGGCTGCCTGCCTGCCCCATGCTTTGGGGCCATGCCCGTAGCTAAGCAGTCACATGTCTATTAAATAAAGTTGGCAGAAAGTTCCATCTGGAAGCTAATAGGGAGCCAAACACCTGGGTGTCTGCCAGGGCCTCAACCACTCAGGTCAAGAGGCCCCCAAAGGGCAGGCGCTTCCTCGCAGTGTAGTTACGAGAGGGCAATGCCGCTTGCTTGTCTTAGGGAGACCAGAGGGCAGCGGTTCGGGGCCTGGCAAAGCAGAGGCCACTTCCTGGTGAGTGAGCATTTCTTCAGGTTATTAGATCCCAGCTTGAAGATAATGATATTGATTCTAATTGTCAGCAGTTGTTAAGCTCTTATTCCACTTATAGTAACTCCGTGATGCCTCCTAACAACCCTGAATGGCAGGCATTGTTATGTTGTTTTACAAAAAAGGGAGCTGAGGGACAAGCACAGTAAGTAACTTGCCAGGGCCGATCAGCCAGTGAGTGTCAGGGATCCAACCCCCAGCTGAGCAGCTCCGAGCTGTGCGCAGGGCTTGGAGATGGATCCTCTGTTGCCCTGCTGGGGCCGGGTGGAGACGCGTTTGATCTTGCTGGAGAAATTGCCAGTTTTCTCAACCCTTGGAAAAGTTGAAAGTGCATCCTCAGGGCTGTATCCCGAGGGCAGGTCTCCTGGTTTGCTGAATTAAAAGGAAAGTTTTAGCCGAAACCGGTTTGGCTCAGTGGATAGAGCGTCAGCCTGCGGACTGAAAGGTCCCAGGTTCGATTCCGGTCAAGGGCATGTACCTGGGTTGCGGGCACATCCCCAGTAGGAGATGTGCAGGAGGCAGCTGATCGATGTTTCTCTCTCATCGATGTTTCTAACTCTCTATCTCTCTCCCTTCCTCTCTGTAAAAAATCAATAAAATATATTTAAAAAAAAAATAAAAGGAAAGTTTTACTTTATTTTTTTAAAAAATATTTTTATTGATTTCAGAGAGGGAGAGAGAGCTAGAAAGATCAATGATGAGAGAGAATAATTAATTAGCTGCCTTCTGCACACCCCCTACTGGGATTGGAGCCTGCAGTCCAGGCATGTGCCCTGACTGGGAGTCGAACTGTTACCTCCTGGTTCATGGGTCGAAGCTCAATCACTGAGCCACATCGGCCGGGCTCCTTTTATTTTTTTTATGGCAGGTTTTTATTTTTTATGGCAGGTTTTTTTTGCCTGGATATGGGAGACTTGTCACAGCTTGCAGAACTGGCCTCTGTCCTAGCTTTCTCTGACCTTGCTACAGCTCAGATGCTCTTTGAAGTCCTTCCTTCACCTGTCAAGGTGTGTGTGTATCTGGAGTCAGAGCCAGAGAGCCGGGCCAGGGTGGCAGGGCAGCCCTCACGTAGCCCCCTGGGCACATCCCAGTCACCAGCCCAAGGTTGTGATGGAGTAAATGGGGATGTGAGGATGAACATCTGTTCCCCAAGGAGGTAGAGAGTGGTGGCAAATTGGGCTCATGGGCTGATGGGCCCAGGCCACGGAGACTTTGTCCTGCCTGGGATGGAAGTCCAGACTTGGGTCTCAGACAGGTCCTAGGGTCTGTCCTGGCTTTGCCTTTTGGGAGCCTAGAATCAAGGGGGCACATCACTTCTAACTGTGTCATAGTTGGGCTGGCAGGTGCTGGGGTCTGGTAGCCTGGGTGCCCAGTGAACCATGTGACTTGAGCCACTTTACTCTGAGCAGGGCTCTACCTAATGTGCAGGGGCCAGTGCCCAGTGAAACGGGAGGCTCCTTGTTAAAAAGGATTTTGCAGTGGTGACATCAGAGCAGTGCATGGGGCCTTCCTAGGTGTAGGGACCGTGTGAACTGCAGGCTTCAGTTTCCTTACCTGCAAAATGGCTTGCTATGATGTTTACAAAAGATGAGCCCGAGCTGGGGAGCTCAGTTGGTTGGAGTGTCATCCACATACGCCACGGTTGTGGGTTTGATCCCTGGTCAGGGCACATATAAGAAGCAGCCAATCAATGCATCAGTAAGTGGAACAACAAATTGATGTCTGTCTGTCTGTCTGCCTCTTTTTCTCCCTTCCTCTCTCTCTCTCTCTCTCAAATCCATCAGTAAAAATTTAATAAAAAGATGGTAACAGCCGTGGCCCATTTGGCTCAATGGATGGAGTGTCGACCTGCGGACTCAAGGGTCCCGGGTTCCATTCCGGTCAAGGGCATGTACCTTGGTTGCGGGCACATACCCATTGGGGGATGTGCAGGAGGCAGCTGATCGATGTTTCTCATCGATGTTTCTAACTCTCTATCCCTCTCCCTTCCTCTCTGTAAAAAAACCAATAAAATATATTTAAAAAAAAAGATGGTAACAAAACATTCGCTACCTGGCAAGGGCTTGATAACTGTTAGCCTTGATAAGGGCAATGCCAGAAGTTTACAGCCTTTTTTGGGGCCATTGGCAAAGAACTGTGGAGAGTGAAGGAGCCCTCAGTAATGGCTCAGCTTAAGGAACGGCTCTGGGCTTTGTTCTCTGCCCTTACCGACTTGGGGTTTGGGACTTTCGCCTCCTTTGCAGGGAGCCTCCTCTGAGGGAGCAGGACGAGACAGTGAGAGGGAGAGCTGCTCTTCTGTGCAGGCGCGGGCAGCCTGAGGATCACACAGGCCTTGGGTCAGAGAGTCCCTCATGGTGGCCGCACCATCCCTTAGGCCGTCTCTAGAGTCTCCCAGCATTTCTCCCCACCACAGGCCTTCACCAGCAGCCCCTGTGAGATGGAGGGGAGGCACTTCAGCAATGGATCCGGGTGACCTCTTCATTTTAAGAGGCAAGACTGAAACCCAGGGAAGTGGAATCCCTTTGTCACTGGGCTAATCAGAAGCAGAGCCAGGACCAGAATCCTGGTCTCCTGATCCTCATAGGAAAGGATCACTCATCTCCTTCTGCTTTTATGGGCGATGCCCGGAGAAATCGGTCCCCAGAATGGAGAGGCCAGTGGAGGTCGTTGGGAAACGCTTTGTACCAGCGTCCCACCCAAGAGACAGGCCCCTGGCTGAGAGTCCGCCTGCGTGTCACCAGTGCTCTCTCCTGGGTGTCCAGGTGCTCTGGCCCACACTGCTGGCCTCTGGTCCTGCCAGTGTAGTCCAGCTCCGGACCCGAGGGAGGCTGTGCTAATTATAGCCAGCCAGCCATGCTGGGAGCTATAAATAGGGTCAGAGGCACCTGTTTGCTCATTAGTAGGCATTTATCAAGGTACTTACAAAGGACTCAGCCACTGGGCTGGGCATGGTGTGGGCACAGAGAGCTCCTAGAAGCCTTGAACTGTGCCTTATGTCGTAGTTTAGTCAGAGGAAGCCAATGGGAACAGGAGGGGGGTCCATAGCAGGACTTGGGAAACAGGCTGGCTTTCCCACCTGTGAGACCTGGCTCAGTGTAAGGAACAGCTCAGATGGTCCGTCCTTTAGTTTCCTCACCTTTAAATTGGAGGTCTTAATGACATCTACCTAATTAGGATGCTAGATTGAGTGTCCAGATAATATACTTTCCATGTAGATTATGTATTATAATTCAACAATTATATACAGTTATTCCTTTATATAATTATATGTCTATAAATAAGTAATTTATGGCACATATATATATATATATATATATATATATATATTCATTTAGAATAGCCTGGTGTCTTAAGTGTAATGAAATTGTTTGTTATTTGTTATTGTATGAAATGGCATGAGGACAACTGTGGACACAGCCAGCCCAGGAGTGACCATCTGGCATGGAAACCTTGGACTTGGAAGAAGTGCTGAGTCTTGGTTCCTTCCAGCCTTTGATGAGACAGAACAGTGTGCCAATTAAGAGTGTAGGTTTCTCTACCTGGGGTTAAATCCCAGCTCTGTGCCATCCTATTCCTTCATGTTGTTTCCCATCTGTAGGCCTCGTTCTCGTCAGGAAGATGTGGCACATAGTTATGAACATTTCTTGGGGTTTTGGTAGAATTAAATGAGGCGGTACCTGTAGAGCACTTCCCACAAGGCCTAGCACCTAGTAACCGCTGGACAACGGAAGTTGTTGTTGTTAATACCTTCTCATTTGACATTGGCAGGTCCCGTAGCATCTCTAGGCTGACATGGGTCACCCAGGGGTGCAGAGGACAGCTGCCCTGCAACGAACGCTGTGGCCTAAAGATGGGAGGCTGGGTCTTCTTCCATCGCAGTCCACTCCTCCAGCTGTTGTGCCCCTCTTGAGGGGCCCCATGGCACCCTCTCCTTCAGTGCTGTTTGCTTCCTGCCCCTCTGTCTTGTGCCCCAGTGGGTTCTGAGTGTTAGCCAGTGGGGAGCTGTGTTTGCTGTGACACAGGAAGAAGAGTTAAAGGGATGGGGATTGCTTGCTTTGTATGGAGAGGGATCAAGGGGTGGAGGTAAGGACAAGTTCCCTGGGAGCTGGAAGAGGGACCTATTTGCCTTGTCCTGTGCCTCAGAGCAAGGACATGGGAGTGGACGTGTCAAGGGGCAGGTCTGTTAGGGAAAGGGGGAGTTCCCTGCTTGCAGTGAGAGGACAGGGAGGAACGTGGGCCCAGGAGTGAGGCATGCTGGCCTAGGCCCTGCTACTCAAAGCGTGGTGAGAGGGCCAGCTGCGTGGGTCCCACCGCAGACCTGCTGAGCGCTAGACTGAGTGTGGAGAAGGCCCTAGGTGTGCACATAGAAGCTGAGGTGAGGCGACTGCTCTGGACCCGTGCTTCCGAGCCAGGAGCCTTCTCCCCAGCCCCCCGCTGAGCTCACTGAGTCCCTTCCACAGGCCTGGAGCTCTGGTTCTGAGAGCTCCGCTTCTTGCCTGGAGCCCCAGGGAGTGCGGGTCCTTTTCCTGGACCGGCAGTGCCAGCCGCACTGGGGGAGTGTGTCAGAAATGGGAATTCTCAGGCCCCGCCCAGGGCCAGTGAATCAGAACGTCTGGGGGTGGGCAGGGCTGTTTTACCAGCTTCCAGATGGCTCCCAGCGCTGGTGAGACTGACAGCCAGGAGCGAGAGCCCTGGTCCTCAGCCCCAGCGGCACCCTGGAATCACTTGGGAAGATCAACAAGGGAAGTGCCTGGGTCCCCAAAGAGCCTCTGGGTGTGGCAGGGACACTGACTGTCAGAAGCTCCCCAGATGATTAATGTGCAGCCAGGATGGAGAGCCAGTCCTTAGGCTTGTGAAATAAATGCCAACATTCTTGGCTGTGAATTGGGTAGAATTGGGGAGCATAACCTGTTTGCCTGCCAGAAATGTGAAAGCGCCTTGGGGAACCCTGCGACCTCCAGGTGTCCAGGTAGGCAGGAAAGGTGTGCCCTAGATTCTGAGCTGGGGGAGGCGGGATCGGATGCCCGCTGTGGTCTCGGGGGTGGAATGTAACGTGGTTGCTGGCTGATCCATGTACTAAGTGCCATAAAGGTGATACCCTACTTGATTCAATAGCTCCACTCCAGAGAAGAGTATCGCTAGTTCCTTGAGAGCCCAGTACTGGCATTCTCTTCTTCCCTGCTGCCCGCCTTTGCCTCCAGTGCCTAATTCTGGGGTTTGCCTTTAGTGGGGTCCTTTGCTCCTTGCTGGGGAGATGATGAAGTCTGCAGTGCCCCAGGATCCCTTGGATTAGGATGGTAGGGCTGTTGGGGAGCTGGGCCCCCTCGTTCTGAGAACTGGTGGTGGCCAGAGTGAGGTTTAGAGAAATATTTACTCAAAGTAATCCCTCTGCTATGCCACTGCCCGTCTCCCAGGTAGCGGGGTAACAAACACAGAGTTCTGGTTGTAATTTATTGAGAGACCAGCTGAGCCTTCCAAGGGCTACGCCGGGGCGGGAGAGAGGTGGTGGCTACGGTCTCCAGCCCCAGTGACCAGGGCCGAGGGGCTCCTGAAAGTAGCCATGAATTCCAAATATAAGGGTTGTCAAGCTGCATGTGCATCATAAATGCGGATTCAGAGTCGTCATGAAACACTAGATGTGGAAATTAATCATAATTTAATCTTCAAAATGAAATTACAGGCTATTCACCACGTGCCCAGAGACACTGACCACCCATGAGCTGCGTGTCATCATTTCTCCCACTTGCCATGAGCAGCTGCTCCGGGGTCTGTGGTGGTCAGCCTCTGCATTTCACAGATGGGGAAGGTGAGTCCCCGAGGTTAGATACCTGTCCATAGTCAGAGTGAGTGAGCAGCAGAGACAGAATTAGGAGTCAGGTCCCCATCATTAAAGCACATCTTGTAAAACAAAGAGTTTAGCGAGGACTTCTGGATTTCCAGTCTGGGATGAGTTTAATAGAATGTCTGGATTATATAACACCAGAAAAATAATGCACAGGACATTTGTTCTGAAAAGATTCACAAAATCAATCTAGCACAGTAAATGTGAAAATTTTCGACCATGTTCCACAATAAGAAACATATATCATGCAATGTGTATATGTGTATATTGTATATCTGTATATTATATATGCATATATACAGGGTGTCCCCCCAAAATGTATACACAATTTAAACAGCTGATAGCTGTAGATTCTATTATAATTTGAAAATGAAATATATTCTGCGTTTAAATTATTCAAAGTGTGTATACATTTTTGGGGACTATATATATGTATATATATACACACACAGGTACATATATACTGTATTAGGTGTATATATGTGTGTGCATGTATGTATCTGTATATCTACTATCTACCTATCTGTGTGTATTTATATATGTGTAACATACACAATCTCACAGTAACACAAGTTAATGAAATAATGGCTGTTCTTAACACATGAGCCAACTTGATGTAGTTTATTCTATTCTATTCTATTCTATTCTATTCTATTCTATTCTATTCTATTCTATTCTAAAGTGTTGTTCATAATCCATTAAGTAGACTTCGTGACCAAACAGTGGGCTAAATCCTGCCGCTGGTGCGCCTCGCTCTCTCACTGTGCAATAGAGGAAGCTGAAGCTTTGCCTCAGGTTATACATCTCTCAGCCACAAATCTGAGACCAGAATCCGGCCTTACTGACTGCCACACCATGCACCGACCCTGCCATTGCACCTGAGACTTTGCTGAGAACTTTCGGGCGACCTGCTGACATGTTCTGTGGTTTTGTGCCCACGGTTTCCGGCTCTCTTGAAGGCACTGCAAACCCGAGGCTTCTAGACTGGGCCAAGCTCTCTGGGCCCCGCCCGCCCCGGCAATTCACTCCTCTCCCGGTCACTGTTCTCTTTTGAAAACCAGAGCGTGGATTTTGAGACCGAGTCCCAAAGATTCGGGGCTGCAGCATTTCAGTGTGGGGGTATTTTGAGGGAGGATTCATTTACCCGGGTCTACAACCCCTTGTTCACAATTCTGAAATTCCCAAAGCTCTGAAAATGGAGGTTTTTCTATCATTCATGTGGGGGACAAACCTACCCAGGACTGATGTGAGGCTACAGATGGTCTTGATTCATCTCGCCGAGTCCGAATGGTCATGGTGTCACTGCAGAATTAATTGGTAGCTTGTGTGACAGTGACTGCCCAAACCCCATGGGTTCACCCGATTAATTCTCCAAAATTTGAACACTTGGAATTCTGAAACACACCTGGCCCCGGGTTTGGGGTGAGGGACTGTGGACCTGTGACTGTATTGGAATGTGTGAGTGTGTGACCGATTCATCAGTGGATGCTGTTTGAGAGGAAAGAGTGGTAGATGGTGGCAAGCACAGAGATTGGCAGCTATGCTCTGGGCCTTGGGGGGTTCTGGCGAGGATGAAGTGAGCGAGAGCTGTGAAAGCACTTCGGAAACTATAGCCAACTGTACCCATACAAGGTGTTCCATGTGGCCTGGCTCCTTCGGAAAACTGAACTGTAGTTTAACGAGGCACTCACTTCCCCCTTTAACAAAGGCCCACGCCGCAGTGTGTGTGTGTGTGTGTGTGTGTGTGTGTGTGTGTGTGTGTGTGTGTGTGAAGGTGTCACTTTGTTTTGTTTTGCCACAGATGAGGAATAACCAAGCAAAGAAAAAAGACAGGAATGCCTCTGCGTTCTTTGCGTATTCTTTGCACATCTGCTCTGTCCCTTTCCTTCTTCTGTCTTCCTTCTTGGTGATGTTTCCGATGCCCCTCAATAGAAGCTGCTGCCTGCTCCCCAGAGCACACCTTCCTTCACTATCACCCGCCTTGCAGGTCATTAGAACCTCAAGGCAGCCGCTGCTTGTCTCTTCCTGAGGAAGAGACCTCAACGTGTCAACCTCTGAGGGCCCTGGGGATTGTGGGCCCCTGAGATAAGAGATGGGGTACACAGTCTCCAGTGTGGGACAGGAGAGGACACAGACCCAGGCCCTAAGAGGTCCTTGATTTATGTCCCAAGGAGATCAGGCGAGGGAGCGTCAGACTCAAAACCAGGATTGCAAGTGCAGCCTTTCCGAAGGCTCAGGAGACCAGACGGCGGGCCCTTGTGAGGTGGGAAGTTGGAAATGAGATTCCTGCATGAAGCCAGCCCCCAGGGGGTCTGCTGCCTCAGGAGCAGGTGGTCCAGCAGGCGTCTGCCAGAGGGCAAGGGAGCAGACAAGGGAAATACCCCGTTTCCCTTGGGCTTGGTGTTGGAGGATGCAACACTGTCTTCTGAGAGTTTGTAGTCACGGCCCCCTTTGTGAGGTTCAGGTGTGAATTTATGCTACCCGAGCGACCCAGGAAACCCCAAACTGAGAAATTGATCTGATGGAATTGCTGTTGTTGTTCATCCTCACTCCATTTTTAGAGAGAGTCGAAGAGAGGAAGGGAGGGAGGGGGATCTATATACATCAATGTGTCTCACAATGACGGGTTGCCTCCCGCACACACCAGACTGGGGTGAGGATGGAACCTGCAACCCACGTATGTGCCCTTGACCAGGAATGGAATGTGAGACCCTTCCGTGCGCGGGCCAACACTCTTAATCACTGACCAGCACCGGCCAGGGCTAATGTGATGTAAGTTTGAGTTGGGAGCACCGCAGAGTGTGTGTGAGAATCAAATGAAAATTCTCTGGAGGGATGTACTCATGGCTCAGGCATTGAAAACTTCCTGTAGGCAAAGCCCAGCTACTCAGATACAGTTTTACCCTCACATTACAGAACACAGGAGACAAGCCACCAAGAGTGAATGTCAGCAGAAACAGTACCAAAAGGGTCAGACCCCAGGGTTCAGATGTAAGACCTCTTGGATATACAATGTATTTAAAATGTTAATAAAATTAAAAAAGTAGTTGAAAAATGAGCAAGAAATACTATATGAATTTTAAAAATCTGTGGGTATTTGAAGAAAAATAAAATATTTAGGAAATGAAAAACATAACTGAAATTGAAAATAGGATCTTTAGCATTAGGCATGTACATTTACAATTTCTATTTATTAGAAACATTAAGATTGGAAACTCTAGCCCTGGGCGGTGTGGCTTAGTTGGTTGTGCGTCATCCCACCAAAAGGTCGCCAGTTGGATTCCTGGTCAGGGCACATACCCAAGTTGCGGGTTTGATCTCTGGTCAGGCTGTGTGTGGGAGGCAGCTGATTGATGTTTCTCTCTCACATTGCTGTCTCTGTCCCTCCCTCCCTCCCTCCCTCCCTCCCTCCTTCCCTCCCTCCCTCCCTCCCTCCCTCCCTCCCTCCCTCCCTCCCTCCTTCCCTCCCTCCCTCCCTCCTTCCCTCCCTCCCTCCCTCCTTCCCTCCCTCCCTCCCTCCCTCCCTAGTCCTTCCTCTCTCTCTAAATATCAATCAAAAACATAAAATATAAAAATAAACTTTTTTTAAAAAAGGTAGGAATCCTGAATGAGGATACATCAAAGACAACATTAAAAAAACTGGTTTGCACAGTTTTTCGGGTTGAATGCATTCTAACAGAAAGAACGGCGGTGGGAGCCAGGCAGGCGTCCATAGAACGGCTGTGTAACCTTGCGTTACTTCTCCACCTCTCTGATTCTGTTTCCTCTTGTGGAATCTGACCCCAAGGTTCCCTCTATTAAGTAGTCTTCCAAAGAGTCTTGGTTTTCCTTTTCCCTTCACTTCCCTTGTTCTGGAGACCACATAGTCTCCCCCACCTCCTTCTCTCTTGGGAAGGGTCCTGCAATTTCTCGTTTAATTAAATTGGCTCCTCAGATGAGAAAGGGGACTGTGTACATAATTGCTGATAGGAGCTCCGGGGACTTGTATATTACTCAAGAGTTACACAGGTTCATCGGGGAGCTGATGGGGGAGCCTGGCGGCTCTGTGAGGAGAGGGCAGGATGGCTGAGGCAGGCGGCCAGCCCAGGAGTCAGTTCCTGGCAGCGAGGCTCTGGCCAGGCCTCCATCCCAGGTGGTGATGGGTGGCGGGGTTCCCGACTTGAGAGGGGCCTGAATGGGGTTAATATGGTGACAGATATGGATCTTGGTCAAGCACAGCCTGCAAATCCTACCCCCAATTAATCTAATCCCAACCCTTGGGAAATCTGAACTTTGCATTGAGCTTGAACTCCATGGTAGGGCTCAGGCCCAATCGGTTACCTCGTCCCATAAGCATCCTGTGTCCTGTACTCTCTGTTGGCTCTGCCAGAGGCGAGACCTTCTAGGACTGCCCCAGGCTGAGCTCCTGAAGGTGGGGGGCAGGGAGGACCAGCGGCTCCTGGGTAGGGATGCTCAGCCGGCAAACCTGCTTTGGATCGAGACCTTCTTCCCTTCATCCTCCCTCCTTCTGTCCCTTCCCTTTTTTCCTCTTTTCACTATCTCCCCACCATTCTTCTTCTTTTTTTTTTGCGTTTTCTTCTTTTTTCTCTTTCTCCTTTTCTTTCCCTCTTTAGCAGAGGAATGCCAGAACATTCTTTCATCCCAGCAAATGAGTACAGTGAGAGTTTGGGGGGTAGGTCTCATATGGGCTTCCCTGGGCCCAGGACAATGCTTGGCACATAGTAAGATTTTAGAAGCTGCCCCCTGGGGTTGTCCTGGACCTTGGAATAGCTTCTGGATCTTTCCTGGTGTGAGCCCAAGTCAGGACAACAGAATCCTACCCAGGAGGGGAGCAGGGAACCTGAGCAGCGCTGGCCTCCCGGGGGAAGTGGCCGGTTCCCCCTCCCCAGGGACATGGCCCAGCCCAGCCTTGGAACTCGGCTCGGTCAGGCCTGCGGATGACGTCACTGGCCTGCCGTGGGACAGCTGCAGCCAGCAGCAGGACACTCCAGAAATGCCAGCAGTAACTGGACACTTTATTTTCAAATGTTTCCCACAGCATCCATGCATGGCGAGAAGTGCTTCTGCTGCGGGACTTTCCAGGTGGCTGCCCAGAGCAGGACCCTGGGGAGCAGGGGCACCTGAAGTCAACCTCCACCTTCCCTCAGCTGGGCTTCTGGGGCCGGGATGTGGAAACAGTCCCCTGGGGGCTGCAGCTTCAAGTCAGCGGCACCCCACTTGAATAGGCCCCCTGAGCCCATGATATTCCTGAGCAATAATTTCAAGGCCCTTTCTTGCTATTTCATTTACAAAATATTTTCTTCTTATTTACCTAGCTCTAAAGCCTAATCTGCTCTGTGCAGCCGGGGAACGTAGGGGAATGAAGGGAGAGAGAAGCACAAAGAAGGATTTCAGAGAGGAGACTATTTTTTGGAGACGCAGCAGCTGCCTTCCCATCCGAAGTCTATAATGGAGAAGAGGCATCCGCTGGAGCTGTGTGCCCTGATAAGAGAATTAGGGCCGAGGGAGGCAGGTCTCATCCTGGGATTCCAGTGGGGTGGGGAGCTCGCATCTCCGCACCTGTGAGGGGCAGCCACAGGGCAGAGCCCTGGCTCACAAGCCTCAGGTATCAGAGGCCATTTGTGCTCTGGAGACAACCTCTAGCCGAAGATCCTTCATCGCTGCACTGGCCACGCACCCATCGCAGGCTGGGTACTAAGTGCTGTACCGATGAACTCAGGATTCCCAGGGCTGCCCCGTTGGGTGGGACTAGCATTAGCATCCTTCACAGATGGGGAAATTGACTCGAAAAGAGTCCAGTTGCCCCAGATCACAGGCTAGTATGTGTCAGGGGCTGAATTGGACCCCAGAGCTTCCCTCCCCCACCTCATAACCACCAGGTTTACTTCCTAACATTGTTTTAATGTGGGTGGAACCCACCAGGCCTCTCTTTCGCGCTTTCCTCTCCCTTTTTTCGGTCAGAGTCTTAGATGTCATATGAACATATTTGCTTATAAAATAGTTGAGAAAGTTGAGAAGATCCCACTGTGGGGAAATGTACTCAGCAGTGAGAGCTCTCTCTCTGTCCCCCCCTTCCTCCCCACCCCGCCCGCCTCATCACTGTTTATCTCCTTTAAGGGAGAGCGGGCTAAGGACCTGTCATCTAAAAATGGACTGGCTGTGCTCAGAGGGACTCCGGAGGGGGAAGGTGACCACGCCAGGAAGCGGTGCTGGTGCAGGGCAGGGGGACCAGAGGACACTTGAGGTCCAGTGTGATGAGGACAGTCGTTGAGGGTGGCCCTTGGTGGCTCCTGCTTGGTGTAAAGACGGTGCTGCCGGAAGCGTGATCGGCTGTGGAGGCAGTGATCCCGGCCCTCTCGCCACCTGCCTGGGTCAGTGCCGCTGCCTCCGGACTGCGCTGCCAGGTTCGCTTCGCCCCGTCCTCCAGGCTGTCCTACACGCAGCTGCCGGAACCATCTCCCCAAATGCTGATTTCATGATGTCACTCCGAACTCCCTCCTCTATCTACCCTCTGTGCTCAGAGGCCTAACCCTGCTTGCTTTCCCCACCCCCATTCCTTGTCTGCCCTCCATGAATCCCACTTCACCTGGACTGGACTGGTCTACAGTGTGCCCTGAACCAGCCCTCATGACACACTTGGCTTTTATCTGGGATTCCCTCCTTCTCCCCTAGGTGTTTGGATTTCTGTTCATTCAGGGCTCCCTTCATTCACTCAACACATCTATTCTGAAGCAACTTGGTGCCAGGAAGAGGCTGGGAAAACTGAAACATACAAAACAGACCCCTGCCCTTGAAGAGCTCTCAGTCTAGGGTAAGTGTGTGTATGAAAGCACCTTTGGTCAACACAGTGAGAGCCACTCCAGGCTGTGTACAAAGCCTCCTCTTCCAGGACGCCTTCTCTGATTGCTCTGTCACTGTGAATCACCCTTGGCTGGAGCCCTACTGATCTGTCTCTCTCCTCTGTTTTAGTGCCTTGTTTTCTGCCTGGTGTTATTCACTTTCTTTTGCTGCCAGTATCTCTTGGACTTTATCCTAAAGGAACATACCACTCTGTGCTGCACCATGTGCCTATTAATAGTAATATGTGTTTATATTGAGATCTGAATACAAAGCACATTCACATCCATGATTCTCATGACAACACGATGGGTCAGGCAGGACAAATGTGATTGGCCCTAATTTGCAGAGTGGTAAGAAACTTGCTCACAGGCACCCATTAGTAAGTGGCAGAGCCAGGGCTGGGCTCTGGGATCTTGCCGGGTGTCTGACATACAACTCTATGGAAGGAAGGATGGATGCGGCCCCCTCACCATGCCCTTTACCCTGTGCCTGCAGCATGTGTCAGGGTGTATGTTCAGGTGGATGAGAGAGTGAAGAGGAGACTTCTGGGGCTGAAATCCAGGGGGCTCTTTAAGGATCAGGGAGGTACGGGGGTGACCAGGGCTGGTTAGATAAAGGGTGATTTGTACCCTTAATACTTCTCATTCAGGCACTCACTCCTCCTCCTCCTCCATGGGGCCTGGGAATGGCTGGGTGGAGTGAGAGGCAAGGAATAGAGTGTGGGAGGCAGGGCTGGGGTTGGATAGGATGGATGAGCAGAGAGCAGGGGAACAGTCAGGTGACCCATCACTGCTCCATGTAGGATGAGCCCTTGGGTTTCCTTATCACCTAGAGACGAGGAAACACATCAGGCCTGACCACCCAGTTTAAACATGTCAGAATTCTGTGGGGTTCTTTAAAGTATGTAGGGGAGCTTGGGACGAGTGTACAGGAAGTGGAACCCAGCTCCCTCTCGCCCTGGCTGTTGAGTTTTGGTTTTGCACTCATAGCAAAGGTGCTGCCACTGTGAACACTAGCTAGTCGGAAGGCTTGGGCTATGGAAGCCCAGGGGTTTGCGCTACCTGCGTGTTTTTTAAAAAAATCTCACCTTGCTTTAACAAGAACAAAGTGTGTCTTTAGCCGAGGCATGAATCAAAAATAGTTGAATTTCTTCTTCTTTTTTTTTCTTTTGCTCAAGTTTAAAAATAAAAAAGTTACCTTTGGGCTGAGATCAAGAATGGAAACTTTCAGGGCACAAGAGTAATGTTTTCCCATCTGCTCTGGCAGGGGATGCAAGGCGTGTTGACGGGAGGTTGTGTGTAAGCCTCAGTTTGGGTCCCACTGCATTGCTGCTTTGCAAGGTCTACTTGTGTCGGATGTCTTCAACGAAAGGCCCCTCCCTCTCCTGGCACCGCTGAATACGCAGAGTCTAGGAGAGGCCTGTGGAATTGACTGTGAGCTCCTAGAATAGGCAAAGGAGGGGGATTAATACTAACAGCAACTTTAGCTTCTACAAGGTGTGTTTCACATATAGTACAGGTTAGAACCCAAATGATCAGATGACTGCCAGGCCCAGGGAATTGCTTTGGCAAGTGAGAATAAGACTGGGGACACTTGAGTTTTCATTAAAAAAAATCTGGGCAGGAAGCATCTGGGCTGTCCTTGACTGCTGTGGCTAACCTTGAAGGGTGTTGTGGTTAAGACTTACTTTGAGATCCTCTACTCTTACAGTTCAGTATTAGTCAGGTATGAAGATGCTGTTTTATGTATGTCAATTTTACTGTTTCTGACAACATCTTCCGAGGAAGTATACATTTGTGCAACAGACAGCCTCGGATGTTAATGGTAAATTTAGAAGCCGCCTCCAGTGGATGCTAAAATCAGTCACACTAAATTCAGGTGCTTACTCAAAAAAAAAAAAAAAAAATGAATACCCATGAGGCTGGCTCAGTCACTGATGGACACCCGGGCAGCTGAAGATCCGCTCCTCAGATCCCGGGATTGTGGCCTACCAGCTGTGGGCTGGGCCCGGACATGTGTATCATCAGCACTTATTTACTGAGCAGAATCAGTATGGGTGGAGGAAGGGCGTACCACCGGGAGGAACCCTCAGAGCACCATCCAGGCCTCCCTGTTTTCATCTGGACTCTGACACGTAACAGCTGCGTGACCGTGGGCCTGAGGCTTCACGCAGCAGCCTCGGTTTCCTCATCGGTAAATTGAGGGTATTGAATCAAATGTGCTCGAGGATCCTTTCCAGACTCCCCACCCTGTAACTAACAAATCAGATTCATAGATTCAAGTAGGAGCTATAGCTCTTTTATCTGGGCTGTTTGCAGTGCTCACGATGGGTGACATATTGAAAAACTTTCCTTTTGGTTACAGTAGCCACTGCCCTGAGCTCTGAGTGTCTCCATCACTCGGGCTCCTTCCTTGAAAGCCTCCTGACCTCCTACTAAAGGCTCAAGGTCTTTGGCCTCGACCCACGTTCATCCTGATGGTTGTTCAGTATATTGACCTTTCCCTTTCGTACGAGTACAGTCTGTGGGTGGAGTCGACACATGATACAGCTTTTCTGGGTCCATGTTTCTGCACCTGAAAATGGAGCTAATCATAGGGCAGGTTCTGAAGCTGGACCACCTGGGTTCAAGCCTTGGCTCTGCTACGAATGAGCTGTGTGATGTTGGGCAAGTCATGTAGCCTTTCTTATTCAATTCATTTCTTGCAAAGTGGGGATAAGCCCCTCCTTTAGTGAGCTGGTGGTGAGAGTGAATAATACACATCAAATGCTTAGAATAGAATAAACACAGTAGAAGCTGTTAATGTAAAAACATTCAAACCTGTAAAGAATTTTTGTGAGTTTATTGAGCCTAACTGTCGACAATTGCCAGGGAGCAGAATCTCAATGGATTGGGATAATTCTCCGGAGAATGTCGGCTTTTCATCTTGTTTTATACATTACAATCAAAGGAGGAGACGTAAGTGCGTTACATGAAATCCATTGGCGATAGATTAGGGAGGTGGGAGAAAGCAAAAAGGGGAAACCTCTGGGATTGGATAAAAAGTAAAACGATCATACTTCTTTTACTTAGGTGGGTACAGATAGTTAACTGTCAACAATTAACATGATAACAATAACAATGAAGGAATTTATGGCTGGTGCCAGGCACATTAGGTTGTGCCCCAGGGGTTGGGGAAAAAGGGAAGTTAGAAGTTACTCTGACATTTCATATGTATGTTAATGTATGTTATCTTAAATGCAAAAAGACAATAGGCTCAGTTAAGGTAAAAATTGACCTTGTCAGGGAAAATACCGGCCTAGGACATGACTACCCACTATTAGCTGCTTTTAGTTACAGTTTTAATTTCAGACCATCCTTTGTGGTTACTTTAGGTCTTCAAGTTTGCAAGACGGCCATGCAGGCCTTTCCTGAGCTGGTCAGGTTAGCATGTGGCCTATTTTTTTTTCCATCCACAAAGCGATAGCTCTGGGTGTGGGCGATATTAATGTATGTCCCTGCATCACGGGCTTTATTGTATATCAGGAGCCTTTCACCTGTGCCTGGCTCTCACAAAGCACACAGTCCCCTCATTTTCCCAGCGGCCCCAGGGTGGAAGGACCCTTGAATCACATGTGCTCGAGGAGCCTTGCTGGAAGGGGCCCTGGGGCCCAGCGTCCCATCTTGCTGGTGGGACTTTGGAGGTGGCAGAAGAGGATACTCCAGGTGGAGGATGGGCCCAAACTGCACCTCACGCAGCCTGGATGAGGGGATGGGGCCCCGACAGTGGGTCTCTCTCCAGGGTTCCTAGTCAGGGTCAGGACATCAGGGGCTAAGGTTAGTCTTCCGGTGAAAGTCACGACTGCACGAGAGGCCACTTGAACGCAGCTATGGGGACTGAAGAGCCAGCTACTTAGCACCCAGGAAACTCAGTACCCATGTCCAGAGCCAGAGCTTCTAGAGGAGGAGGGAAGGCCGGGGCCACGTGGACTGTAAACCACCCCACGCTGCACCTCTCTGGTGGCCTTGCCCTGGTCACCTGCCCTTCTGGGCTCAGTGTCCTCCTCAGGGATAGGGCGGACCTAGCTAGATCGGGGGCTTTCAGACTTGATTGTTTTCCTGGAGACCCACAGTCAGAGGTCCATTTTCTTTTTCAACCCAATACACAGATCCGTGTATAGACTGAACTTTTATGCATCGGCACCTTCCATATGCAGTACTTGCCACTTTCTGTGCTACGTTGTTCCGTTTTGGCTGAAATGTTTGTGAGCTGTTAGATCGGTTCATGACCTTTGCCTGGGCCACAGCCGGCTAGCACACCAGGCCACGCGATAGTCCGGAGCCCGGAGCGCTGTTGCTGATTCTGCTGGGACAGCAGTGGATGGAGTGGTGGCTTCTCTGTGTTTGGCTGGAGAAACACATAGTTGAAAAATTTGAAATATATAGTTGTTGATACCAAGCAGATTTTTTAATTTCAGAGGTGTAGCCAGGAACTGCTGCTTCTGTTATTTTTCTTCCTAGAAAACGAGTGGGTATTTACATAGACTCAAAGGTGTGGATTCAGTACGCGTAGGGCAGTGGCTCCTCCCCCAGCATTCCCTAGTCCCCGTGGGAATGAAGGAGGATCCCTCCATGAAGAGGAGAGCTGGGTGAGCCCCTCTCACCCTGTGGAGGGCAGTCCACAGCGGTTCCCAGCTGGATCCCAGCAGAGCTGGGTCCGTCCGCCTTCCCGCCAGTGGGGCACAGTGGTCCAAGCTGCAGCACCAGGACTGGGCACACGCAGGGAGGGCACACCCATCGGTGCACAGTGCACGGCCCGACACCAATGCCATCCTGGAGGAGCGTCCACCTGCTGCACCAGGTGCTGACTCCTCCGCTGCTGGGTCATGGGAGGTCTGGGGTCACGGGAGGGGTCAGGGTGGGCACACAGAGTTCATGGGATGGCTACTTACTAACATGTAAAGAGCGTTTCAGCCTCTTAGCGCTGGTAGAGCTGTACCAGTGCACCCATCCCATCTCTGCCCTCGCATATGCCCTGCTGCCTTAGTTTGTTCCGAAGAGACCACCATAGACCCCACTTCATGGACCAGCTGCGGGTGGTCTGAGCACCTCTGAGCGTTGACAGGCTGGGCTCTCCACGGGCCTGGAGAGCGACTGACTTTCTGGGGCTGAAGCCCAGGCAGCTACAACCCATCAGGCTTCTGAAGCCTGTGCCGGAAGTCAGTCCCTCCCACCCCATCTTAGGGTGAAGTTGTGGCAGCGACTCGCCACCTAAGGTTCATAGGTGGCTTACGGCCTCACTAAAGAGAGACTGGCTCATCAGAAAATAGGTTTCTTGGGGAGGCCCTGAAGCCCAGCAAATGGGGACGGTACCAGGGGTTTTATCGAGACGCCTGCTTGATGCTTACTTCTGCGTCTCTCCTTCGGTTTATTTCGTGCCCTTTCCATCTTCCATGTGGACAGGCAGAGGTCTTACCTGGAGCTGCAGGACTGCCATTGAGGCCCCCTTTAGATGCAGCAGGTTCCTGACTGCCAGGGGCTGGCTGTGGACAACCCCTTCTCCCGTAGGACACGGGTCATCTCAGGTGCTTCCTGGCATTCCGTTTATGCTGGTGAGCCATGGGTCAGAGTTCATGGTACTCCCTTCTCCGGCCTTGATTGTCCTCCACTCCCACCTCCATCCCCCCACCCGGCCTCAGCATCACTGTGATCAAATGGATCTGATGGATTAGCTCCAGTGGTTCTCAACCTTCTGGCCCTTTAAATACAGTTCCTCATGTTGTGACCCAACCATAAAATTATTTTTGTTGCTACTTCATAACTGTAATGTTGCTACTGTTATGAATCATAATGTAAATATCTGATATGCAGGATGGTCTTAGGCAACCCATGTGACAGGGTCGTTCAACCGCCAAAGGGGTCGCTACCCACAGGTTGAGAACCGCTGATCTACACGGTGGGAGAGGCGTGGTGCTTGGCACACCCCGCCTCTGCAGGTCTGTTCTGCGAGGGAGGTGCCTTCCAGCAGCACCTGACCCAGGAGTTCTGTCGCACCCCTTGTGTGCTTGTTTTTGTAAGGCCAGAATCACAAACATTCCCGGAGTCCATTGAAATCTGGAGAAGCAAGAACTCACTTTCTGAGCTGTTTCCTTCTCCTTACAAGGTGGCTGAGGATACCCACTTCAGAGGTTTTTTGTGAAGGTCAAATGAGATAGAGAACTCGAGAAAGCCTTGCAAATTATTCAGGTCAAGGTGAAAGAAACTAATTTATTGTTATTAATTAGTATTGCTGTTGCTTAGCATTTCTTATAATTTGCATACTCCGTTGTCTTATTTGACTGGTGCAATCTTTATATAATTTCAGACTGGGACGTTAGCTTACATTCTTAGAGAATGGTGTAAAGACAAAAAAAAATCATTTCCAGGCAGTCTGAAATTCTTTTATTTTTATAAATATATTTTATTGATTTTTTATAGAGAGGAAGGGAGAGGGATAGAGAGTTGGAAACATCAATGAGAGAGAAACGTCGATCAGCTGCCTCCTGCACACCCCCTACTGAGGATGTGCTGGCAACTAAGGTATATGCCCTTGACCAGAATTGAACCTGGGACCCTTCAGTCCGCAGGCCAACGCTCCATCCACTGAGCCAAACCAGTCAGGGCCAGTCTGAAATTCTTAACGTGAGCAGATAACTTCATTTTTTTTTTTAAACATGGGGGAGGGGGATCTCGAGGCACCCAGCCCCTCTCCTAATGGCACATTATTACTGTGTTTTCTACATCTCCTGTTCATCTCAGGAAACCCTAAAGAGGATGAGAATTGTATTCTTTGTCACTGCCCAAGTGTCTCCCATGAACCATATAAACAGTATTGAACTGCACGCTTGTTTCTCATAAACTCAATTGGGCTAATATTATAGATGTGTTTCTGTCACCTCTGGTTGATTGAGTATTTGTGTTTGTCCACACATCCATTATGCCCAGGACACACGCTATGGAGGAGGAGCTTGTGCCCTCCCAGCAGGAGAAAGCCCATCACTCATGGACTCAGCATTAAAAGGCTATTGTGGGCCTTGATTCATAGTGCTCCTGAAAGCTTTGGGGCAGGATTACGCTGCCTTTTGGCAGTGATTGACAGGTGCCAAGATTGAAATAATGAGCCCAGGGCCCCGGATTCCCTGCGAATCTCTCTGGAGTTAATTTCCTTGCATAGCTCTCCCTACCTTTCAGAAACCTGCCTCTTGTACTGCTCTTTGCTCAGAGGATGTCACATCCATCTCCCCTCTTTGGCCAGACTTAATTGCCAGAATTATCTGAGTGAGTTATTTATATTAGTCTCCAACCAACCTGCACCTGCAGCTAGAGGGCCATCAAATAGCACACATGCTCAATTCCCTTGGCGGCTCTCGGACTCCGCCTCAGCCGGCCCACGGGAGATGAGTTGGAGGCATTGTGGTGTGAGTGTGCCTGTGATCGACCGGCCAGGGGTGGAGCTGGGGAGTTCCCCGGTGATGGTGTTTTTGGCTCACAGGCATCACTGCAGCATGACTGTCGGGTGTTGATGGAAGATGGTGCCCTGATGTTGGGCTTGAGGCACTGGGCTGAATGTGTTCATGGCCCAGAGACTCATCGTGCTCATCTTGATCCTTTGGATGGGTCTGTCCATACCTTTAGGATCCTGGCTTCTACCTGGTGCAGCATGGTCATGCTTTGCGATGAGTGAGGAGTAATCTTATTGTATCACTGTCTTCATCATCATCATCATCAGTAGCAGCAACATGGACACTTTCAAGGAACACTTGAGAGGTGACAGAGGTCTGTCATCAGAGTTACGACTTTCAGTTCCTCCCAATAGCTTTGAAAACCACAATTCCATTTTTAAAGGCGAAGAAACAGGCTCGTCTCAGTAAGGTTGGGTGACTTGCCCAACATGCCCCAGGTGGTAGGTGGTAGGAAGTGGCTTAGAACCTCAAACAGAAGCCCAGGCTCCTTCTCTCTGGTCATGCTGTGTATCTACTCTGGACTCTTGTCCAGTCTTTTCTTGAGAGGAGCTCAGAATGCTTTCAAAATCCTGCGTTTGGCTATTGCTACTGGATAGAATGTCAGTGTTTGCTTAAGTTAGTTCTTTGATAGCAACAGTTCATTGGGGTTGACCTGGTTGATTCTAGCATGGAACCACAGGCCCCCAAATGCAACCCAGATTCCTGGCTTCTCTAGCACTAACTTCACCTCTAGATGCCACCCTCCTGAGGCGTGTGTGTGTGTGTGTGTGTGTGTGTGTGTGTGTGTGAGGGGCATGGGGAAGCTAGGTTTGTAGCTCAGTACTGTTGTTCCCTTTTCATCTGTTTAGTTTAACCAGCAAAGGTTTATACCACATTCTCTGTGCCAAACGGAAAATGATGTTTTTATATTGCTTCATACATCATTCTTAACGCCAGCGTGGAGGCTGGGATCTTGGAACACTCAAAGACACTCGCACAGGCCTCTGCTTGAAGCTAGGAGAACCTCTTGGATTTTGCTGTTGCTGTTGTGAAGTTGGCTGAACTAGCAGAACTTAGAGTTTGACAGTTGTTTTTTACATTTGGTTCAGAAAGATACGCTTGAAAAACAAGTGACATTGGATTGCCATTTTAGTAACTAAATTTATTTTCTTCATTAGAAGGGACATTAGCTATTCCTTGATTCTAATTTCCAGGTTCTTTCTTCCAGATCTTCATTTCTGGGATTGTTTTCCTGACCCCTGGGGTCTTCAATCCTGGATACTCACTTTTTATAATAGTCCGAAGTGACTATTGATCCATAGAGTTTTTGTCTGGGCTCAAATCAAGTCCCGAGAAGCACCGAAGGCCCTGTGACTTTGTCATATAGTCACCTGGCCTGTGGGGAAGGGCTTTGCTGATCTGTCCCTGAAGTACATCTTCCCATCTGTCTCTTCCCCAGCCACCCAGCTCACTTCCGTAGAATGGATGTCCCCCCAGCCCCCATTTTCAGTCCTGAGAATTTTTTGCCTGATACATCTTCCTGTGGTATACACCTGTGTGTATGTGTGTATGTGTGTGCGGATGTGTGCGTCAGACTGAAGAGATGGTGAGGGAAGAGGTACTGTGGGTAGAGTTTTCATGAGGGAATGGCTTTTTTTCCGAAGAGATATCCCGTTCCCATGGTGGGAGGAGCTAGTACAATGTCAATGCCAGCCAGCACACCCCCTTCGTGATGGGCTGTTCCTGCCTCTTCCTGTCTCCCACCTTCCCCAAGTTCCTCAGGAACTGCCTGTTCCAAGAGTGAGCTCAGGACGGCGGACTCCGTGGGCTTGGCGTCAGGGCCTTTCAAGTGCAAGGAGTCTTTGCAGATGGCTCTGATTCCAGCACCGGGAAGGCCTCGCAAAGTATGTGGGCTCATTAGTGGAGGCAAAGGTTCTTTTGGATGCTTTCTTGGTTGTCTTCATTTCCAAATTACAAAAGCAATTTCTGTAGATTCTTCCTCACCTCATCAGAGAGGACTTTGTTCTCCGGGACGGTGTTCAGGCACCTTGGGCAGTTTCTGTGCTGGGCCCTGCCACCTAACCTGGGCTTTCAGAGGCTTAGAGCGCCCGCAGACTCGCTGTGACTTAGCACCAGGGAAGTTGTTCATCCTGCTTTGAAGACCTTATATGAACCTTTTAGTCCTCCCGCCACCCCCAGCAGGTGTGTGCACCGTGATTGTCCCTGCTTTCAGAAGAGGAAACAGACCCAGAGAATTAGATACGCTCATTAAGCTCACTCGGCTGGTAAACGGAGGAGGTGGGATGCTCATGTGGGCTGATGTTTCCTGGAGGTCTCACGTGCTGCCTTTCCCTGAAGCAGAGGCTCGCTGGTTCAGACCCGCCCCTTTCCACACGGTCCCACGAGCTTTCCTGCCCTGTGCACACTGGCAGGACTCTCCCTTAGAGGACTCTCCCATCTCTTCGCGGATAGTCTTCCTGGCCGGCACTCAAACCCCCTTATTGTCTCTCCACATTTCAGATACGGCGGGAAATGACCCACTTGTCCGGGAGTGTTTTCCCACTGTGGCTCCGGGAGGCCTGTGCCTCTGTCACTGACATTCGACCTTCTCCTTGCCACTTCCAGCCTTTCAGTGAAGCTGGAAGTTGTAGGCATCTCTCAGCTTAAACCTGTGGTCCCCTCTGTGTAATCAACTCCCCACAGCATCCCCGGAAGGAGAGGGTGACTTGTGCATCCATGTCTGCTGTCTTAGGGATGGCTGGAGTGGATTTGCTGGCCACTGGTGACTGAGCCCCACCTCCCTCCCTCCAGAGCATAATCCATATAGTCACCCACTGTGTGCACATTTACATAATCAACTTGTGCAGATTTCCCCTGTCCTTTCATGGTGTGTGTGTGTTCTATTTAATATAAAAATGGTGTTTTCCCTCCCTATATCTTTGAATCAATTTTATACCCCAGGAGGGTGTCCCCTGAGTAGCTTGGTGTACCTTGACACCAAAATCTTGTTTGGGACCTTACTTTCTGGAGCAGAGCTTGTGCCATGCTTGGGTTGAAGGCAGCATATAAAACTGACCCCACATGGACTTCCCTTTCTGCTTGTCTCAGGGTCTTATTCTCACAGTGCTTTAGCATCTTTCTTCACAGACATAACAATCATGTCAAGATCTTACCATAAAACTGCTCCACTTTTGAAAATGTGCTCAAAGAGAGGAGAGCATGGAATGGTGAGCCTATTCAACAAATAGTGGATGAGAACTTCCTACACTTATGAAAAGAACAAAATCCTCAAATCCAAGAAGCAAACAGAACGTCTCATTACGTCAATCCAAAGAAGCACTTGGGCCCTCGCCAGTTTGGCTCAGTGGATAGAACACTGGGCTGTGAACTGAAGGGTCCCTGGTTCGATTCAGGTCAAGGGCACATGCCTGGGTTGCCTGCTCGTTCCCCAGTAGGGGACGTGCAGTAGGCAGCCTATCAATGATCTTCTCTCATCACTGATGCTTCCATCTCTCTCTCTCCCTCTCCCTTCCTCTCTGAAATCAATAAAAATATATTTAAAACAAAAACAAAAACAAAGAAGCACTTGGTATTAAAACTGTCAAAAATTAATGACAAAGAAAATACTCTCAAAGCATCCAGGGAAAAGAAGGAAGTGACCTACAAAGGAAAACCCATCAGATTTTCATCCGACTTCTCAGGAGAAACCCTACAAGCCAAAAGAGAGTGGAACCAAATATTCAAATGTCTGAAAGAGAGAAATAACCAGCCATGAGTAACATATCCAGCAAAATACCCTTAAATATGAAGTTGGAATAAAGACATACCTAGACATACAGAGGCTGAGGGATTTTATCACCAGAAAACCTCCATTGCAGGAAATACTCAAGGGAGTTATTCCCCCTGAAACAAAGAACATAAGGTCACAACACTATGAGTAAGATCACCAAAAAACTTACCACATTAACAGGGATAATTTGTGACAACAAAATATACAAGGTCAGGATGAAGATGAACTGGTAAAGGAGTATGACGATCAGATACACTAAAAAGAAAAAGAAACAACTATGGTATATGCAAGTTTATTTTTTATAAACCTAATGGTAACCACACACAAAAATCCTCAAACCTGGACACACAGCTTAAAAAAAGCAGAAACAGATAGAAATGTGCTCTGAGCACGTGCAGCCCTCGCCTCTCCCCAGCCTTGCTGGCTTCTGCATAGATACGGCCAGGTTCCCCAGGGAGAGGCATGCCCGAATCTGAGATGCTTGCTGGGGAATGTTTTCCAAGGCTGCTTCCAGCTCCTCTGTTCCGTGGGTCTACATGAGGTCACACAGCTAAGACAGGCATGCTGACAACTCTGTAGATGGCACAGCAATAGGTTAATCCCAGAGAAAAAGGAAAGGGAGGCAGGAGAGAACAGTGGGAAATCCCAGAGGGAGCTTGAGGTCCCGGGGACTTTCCATTACTTCCAGCAGTAGAGTGAAGGGCGAGCTGGATGCTGTGGCACTTCTCAGGGCCAAACACGCTCATGTCGGCGCTGCAGGCACCGGGAGAGGCAGCCCCAGCCAGCACCAGTATCAGATGGGAGCCTCCGGGGAGAGATGAGCCTGTCTGGCCTGGGAGCGGGGCCAGTCCTGTCTTCCCCGACACCCCACCCTCCCAACCGGATGCGCCAGGGCTTCCCTAAAAGGCGGATTATGTCTCTGTCTTCTTTTCCTTTCTCCTGTGCTCATCCCGGGCCCTGGTGGTGAGCAGCCCAGACAGGAGCACCAGCGCCCAGCTCTGGAGAGTCTCTTGCATGGCTTGGATGGGGGTCCCCGCACGGCCCCTGAACCTGAATCCTTTGCTCCACACTCCATTCTCTCGCCCCGCTTAGCATCCCCCTCGTCTGTTTTACCCTTGAATACAGTAGCACTTTATCCTTCAACATTAGGAAGGGAGAAAAACGCTCCACGTGGGCCAGAGGTGGCTGTGCCCTGACTCTCTTCGGTGTTACCTTCCTGTGGGGGGATTTCTCACTTACGAGGACTGCCACCAAGATACTAGTTTTCAGGGGGCACCGTTTTCCTGAACCGTATGAATGCAGCATGTATGCATGGTTTTCCAACCTTTCCTTATTTCCTACGTTGTGTTGGGAACCTGGCCTGCCACTAAAATGTTCTTTCCTGAGAAAGGGGATAGCGAAAGGGAAATCAATGGAAGGTTACATCGCCTTACAGGCCATCACTTCTCCTTCTTAGCTCATAAGCCCAGGGAGGCAGGGGTCCCTGCTCACTGCCCACAACTAGATATATGCCTTCCTGGGGATCCCCAGCCAGTCCAATGTGACCCAGGGGTAGGGCTGAGGGACCATCTCCTGGTCAGCTCAGGCCTAGGATACAGCTCTCCTGTAGGAAGCCGCCGTCTTGTTCGTGACTGAAACAGTGAATGAGAGCTTCCCTTCCCCACTCGGGGACACTTTCTCCTAGCTTCCTCTTCTTCGTCACAACAGTCAGTTCAACACCATCACCCGGCAGAGGAGACACCAGAAGGGGCAGGACACTCACATTTCCTTCTCAGTAGAGGCAAGGTGCGCAGTGGTTAAACGCGAGCGCCCAAGGCCAGGATGCCTGGGCTGTAGTCCTGTCTCGGCCTTTACTAGCTGTCACCCTGGGGGAGCGGCTTCCCCGCTCTGGCCCCAGGTTGCCTGTGTGTGGCGTGCACGTATTTACGGTGCCTTCCTCAGCGCTGAGGACTGCTTGTGATTGCTGGCTTGATACTCACAAGGCGTCCAGAACAGTTTCCAGTCCGAGACTGTGGCCAGTGATTTCTTCCCAGCAGGTCTGCTCTGTGTGTGAATCCAGCCTGCAAACGGCCTGGTGTGTAAGATAAGGCCACCATCATGATACAGTGGCGAGCATCACGGTTTTCAGAGCATCCCTGTGCGCATTCCTCATGAGGTTCCATTCCAACCCGAGTGTAAGCTCCACAAGGCAGGACTCCTGCCAATCTTGTTTTTTGCTATACTATACTCAAGTTCTAGAACAGTGTCTGCACAGTAATTGTTAAATGACTAGCTCTGTGCATTAGGTATAACAGGTAGTATTAACCCATTTGACAGAAGAGAAAGCTGAGGTACAGAGATATGAAAGGAGCCTCCTGAGGTTGCATGAGGAGGCAGCAGCAGAGCTGGGATGAGACCCCAGGTCTTCTGGGTCCCGGTCCAGTGGTCCTGTGCCAGTACCCTGTTGCCACGCTCAAGAGTCGTGCCGTCGGTAGGCTGGAGCAGAGGCTAAATGAAAGGTGGCAGCTCTCTGGTCAGCGTCCAGATCCCATGCACCCTGTCCCCAGGGACGATCTGTGTGCCTGCTGTGAGTTGGAGGCTCCAGAGCTGTGGTATCCGTTGCATGAAAACCTGCCAGGGCACAGCTTCAGGGCACGCTTCTCCCACCCCTGAGCCAAGTGGGGTGGAGTAGCTGCCTGCTCACCCTCCTGCAGCAGGCACTGTCCACCTTAGGCCACCGGTGCTCGATGTGGGGCAGAATCAGGCTGCGTGGTCGCACAAGGTGTGATGGTCTGGCCTCCCCAAGGTGGCACACAGATCACCCTTCTGAAAATATACTGAAGCACTGGGTACCAGGCACCCTGCTCCCTTTTTGTCTTCCTGTGGGGCTAGAAGAGACCTCAGGGCCATTTTTTCTATCCTTTGCCTTCCAAGCAAGACTGTACCAGATATACTCCCGAGATATTATTTGCTCTTTATTTTTATTTTTATTTTTTTATATATTTTATTGATTTTTTTACAGAGAGGAAAGGAGAGGGATAGAGAGTTAGAAACATCGATGACAGAGAAGCATCGATCAGCTGCCTCCTGCACACTCCCTACTGGGGATGTGCCCACAACCCAGGTACATGCCCTTGACCGGAATCGAACCTGGGACCTTTCAGTCCGCAGGCTGATGCTCTATCCACTGAGCCAAACCGGTTTTGGCTTATTTGCTCTTTAAAAAGCTCCAGCAATCCACCCAACCACTTCTGAAAGTTTTTCTAAATAGAGGCTTGCAACTTTTTTTCTATAAAGGACCAGAGAGGACATATTTTGGGCTTTGTGGGCCATGCTGTTGCAGCAACTCAACCATACCTTTGTCGCATGGACTCAGCCATAGACAACACATCACAGATGAGCCTGATTCTGTCCCAAGAAATCTTTATCTGCAAACACAAATGGGCCAAGTTTGACCCGTGGACCATCAGTTTGCCGACTGTTGTTTTCAATGATCATTGTTGGGGTCCGCCCATTTCCTTTGGTCTTTTTGGTCCTGGTACTACCTGAGTCAGAGAACCTACGAGGAAGGCGATCCATGTCGACTCCTCAGCCTCTGCTTTAAAACCCTCCTGCTCATGAATGGGCCTTGGAGCTAAGAAGCCTTACTGTGTGTGGAAGGGCTGACTCTCACCCCCAACCCAGTGGATCTGGCAGAGCCACAGAGGTGGTGCTGGGTGGGGGCCCTGTCTTGGCCGAGGCTGGAATACTGTAAATGCTCAGATTCTTGGGTTCTTGGCTCCATTTCCCCGCTCTGCCTTCCTAAAGCCAAGAAAAATGAAAGGCAAGGGCTGTCTGACTTGGGCATACTATTTAAGGTTTAGTGGGTAGAATAGAATATAATTGACCAGCTCTGTGCTTTCAGCCAAGCCCGCAGATTTCTTAGTAACTCCTGGTGGGAGTGCAGGTCAGTGGGGAAGCAGGCTTGGGAGAGGCGTCTGGATTCTGGCCTCCAAGGCAGAGCCAGCCTGCTTTTTTCAGCTCTTCTTTGCACAAGGAGATTTTTTTAATGGAACTTTGAACACTCCCAGCTAAACACCCTTGCTGGGAGCATCCTTCATTTTGACAGAGGAGTGTTCTTCCGCTGCTCTGATGGATGATCCAGGCTGGGCTGCGTTCCTACATGGAGCTGTGGGCACTCTTCAGGGAAACCATTTGGTGTGGCAGGAAGATCATGGTTTCTGGGACTATATTTATGTCTGCCGTGCATCGTCACTTGTAACGGCCTCTGGAAGTTCCTTAGCCTTTCTGAGCTCCAGGCCTCACCTGCACAAGGGGGAGAAGATACCCTCTCCACCATCGTTGGAGGACTGCATGGAAGCTGGTGTGCAAAGCAGTGAGCAGAGTGCCTGGCACGTAGTAGGTGCCCAAGAAAGGAGAACAAAAATCCAGGTGTAACATCCAGATCTGGTTTAACATCTCTGAGGTTGTCTGTTGTTTCCCTGACAAGTAACCACCCAGCAGTAATGTTCTGAAGTGTGACGGAGGCCTGACAAGGCAGGCTGTGCATGGTGCACAGGCCTTGCTGAGAGCCAGCCTGTCCCTCCCTTCCCCACTGGAAGCCCTCAGCCAGCACAGGGGCCAGGCGGCGCCATGCCTGAGGCTCTGGGGAAATAACCTTCTTGTGTGAGCTTTTGCAGAAGGAAGGGACAGGAGAGGCCCGGGACTTGGGAGTTTGCAGTTGCCTGCTTGAAGGGCTTGTCTTGCCCCTCTCCTTGCCCTGGTGGTGTTGTCGATTCTTGGAGGCTGAAATGTTCCTTTGCTGTTCTGTCCAAACATGGTCTCCTTCTGCTTCCCGAGTCCTGCGTATCCGTGCAGGGCCGAGCCCTGTGTATCTGTGCAGGCTCACCCTCTTCCTGGCGGGTGGACCAGAGCTCTCTGCAGGTTCTCCAGGAAGCTGGGTGCCGCCAGCCAGTGGGAGGCAGTAAACTGGGGATTCAGTGGAGGCGGGGGACCTTGAAGGCGTGGAGAGGGGGCAGGACATGGAGAAGGAAGAGGAGGAGGAGGAGGAGGCAGTTGAGAGCTCTCTCGCTTATGGCAGAGAGTGTGTGATCACAGCCAGCCCTACACAGACTTCCCTCCTAATGAGAAGGGAGTGAGAAATGTAATTTTAGTGTCTGGCTTTTGACTGATTCCCTGAGGAGGTTCCTTCTGGCCTGTGGTGTTGGGTGCCTCCCCTCCCTGCAAGGGACAGGCCTGCCGGGATAAATGAGGTCCCATACTGTCTGAGGAGCGGCCCTGGGGAGGAAGTGGAGAGCAATGCATGTGCCTGAGGGGTTGCGGGGCTTGGGTTTCGGGACATGGAGGTGACTCCAAGAACACTGCAGAGGATTTAGGGACAGGGCAGTGGGGTCATCAGCCCAGCTGGGCTGAGCTATATTGGATCTCTGTTCCTATGCCGAGAAATGAAGCCACGTTTTCCAGGCCCTGTTCCATGGCCTGGCTGCCAACACAGGTTTGCATTAAAAAAAAAATTCAGAGAGGAAGGGAGAGGGAGAAAGAGATAGAAACATCAGTGATGAGAGAGAATCATCAATTGGCTGCCTCCTGCACGCCCCGCACTGGGGAGAGAGCCGAACGTGGGCATGTGCCCTGACCTGGAATCGAACCTCCTGGTTCATAGGTTGATGCTCAACCTGAGCCACGCCGGCTGGGCCAGGTTTGCATTTGGATGGAGGCCTGCCTAGCTCTGTGCAAAACCAAGGTAGCAGGCTCTTTCCTTGGGATAAGACCCTGCTGGGAAGTGCACAGTCCTGGGAGAATGTGTTCTAGGCCAGGCCTGGGGCTCCTGTGCCCAGCTGCCTGGGGGGCTCCCGTAGAGCATCTTAGAAACATCGCGATTTCTTTTAGGTTCATCATCCAATGACTTTGTCACAGGGCAGAGAAAATGCAGTCTCTTCTTTTTCTTTTGCACCTGGTGTGGGATCGCTGGGGGGGGGGTGGGGTGGGGGGGGTGGGGGGGGAGGAGGTTGGTCAGATGAGACTCACGTGATTTTTGTCTTCCTATATTGCAAGGCAAGGACATATGTAGAGCAGCCAGACTGTTCTGGTGTTTCCCAAGAGAGCGGAGCAATTCAAGGAAAAGTGGGTATTAGTGCCAGAAGATACAATAGCAGGGAAAGCAGTAGCCAGAAAATTAGCTGCCCTGTGAACTTGAAGTTGCCCTGCAGTGGGAGGGGACAGTTGGGTGGCAGCGAATGCCTCCTCACCCCGGAGATTTTGGCCACAGCTGGGTGATGGCTTCTCAGGAGTGTGCAGGGAGATTTCTGGGCGAGAGGAAGTGGTCCTCCAACTTGGCTGTGAGCATCGCAGCCCCTGGGGAGATTTTCTTCTTAAAAATAATAATTGTTTTTGAAATATTTGCTTCAAATAATTCAAGCAACAGCAATATTTAGATAGAGATTTTAAGAGCAATTTAAAACCTCCCTCCCTAGAAATAACTCTCTGGACTAGAAGGAGAAGACCACGAAAGAATCTTTCTATGGACATCTATGGCTGAAGGATACAGAGACCATCGATTGGTAGGGGTGATCTTAGAATAATAGGATCGCCCTCTATATCGTATTTTAAAAAGGAATATGAACCTACTTTGCTTAGGTTTTTAAGAGGATACATCCAAAAGCAGTGCTGAGTTGTGGATAACTATCTCTTCATTGAAACAGGCATTTTCTGAAAGATCTCACTAAGGTTATAAACAATATGAGGTTGAAGTCATTCCTTTCTGTTAACAACTACTTTTAATTTTAGACCTTGAGTCCTTGCTATAAAAGACGAAGAAATGAGCATTCACGTACTTCCTCCTCCCGAAGTCTGTGTCTGGTGCCATGATCTTGCTCATGCTGAACCTGGGCAGCTTCGTCTGTTTCTTCTGACTGCTCTGATAGTGTGGGCAAGTGCTTTGTGACTCTTTCTGTAACCTCTGCGGTGGGTGGTATCTGAGCTGCACTTGGAGATGATTTGTGGTGCCTGGAGCATTATAGGGAACACGGGGGATGGAGGAGGGCAAGAGCGTGTTCCTTTGGACAGGAACACAGGAGATTTTGTTAAATGTCCTGTTCCAAGGTTCATTTTACTCTTAGGGGACGTGCTGTCCTCCGTGAGGGGATGTCCTTGACATTAGATGATCCCCTCAATTAAGCCCTGAGCCCTGGAGCCTGTGCTGCTAGGACAGAGATTTGTTGATTTCGCGGTTTTGCAGCCACTTGTCCCTATCAGGTCAGAAAAGGTAAAAAAATAACAGTAAGAGCATAGTTTGCTTCTCTCCAAATGTGCAGTAATTAGTGGGAAGTCTCGGGGTTTTGGCCTAACAAATAATGAATGCTTCCAGGGGGTGGGGTAGGGACAAGAACCTCACAAATCATGCCAAATCCTGTCCCCCACCCTCCACCCCGGATCTCCATCTTTAAATGTTGATGGCATTCCTTGTCTGATCGCTGGCTTTTTTTTCTTTCTTAATTATGCCTAGGGACATGGAGTTATTGTGATCTGACTCCATTTAGCTATCTCCCTCCAAAAGCCTCTCTGAGTATGTTTTAAAAAATGATGTCTTCCAGGCTTGAGTCAGACATATGGAATCAGATTCCCCAGGGGCAGAAACACAGAATATATTTTTACAAAGTTTCCAAGATAGTTGTAACGGTCAGCCAAGTCTAGGAGCCATTTTAAGTTTCCTATAAGATTCTCTCCACCCTAAGATTCTGTGATTCTAGTCTCTTCAAGAACCGGGGGCGGGAGGAGAGCTCAGGGTTTCTATTAGCTCTTTTCTCAGATATTCCCAGATGTGGTTTCCTCTCACTGTGCAGAGGAAGGGGCCCACACACCTCCCCTTATTCTGATTTTTCTGTTTTGAATTGCAGGCAGAAGGGATGAAGTCGGAGGGTCATCTAGTTTATGCTTTTCACAACGACCTAAAAGTACCCTTTATTTCAGTAGACTTGCCCTTGAGTATGTGTACAGGTCAGTTGTTCTCAACGCTCCCTGCATGTTGGAGTCACTTTGGAAGCGTTTAAAATACTGATGCCTGGGCCTCACCCTAGAGATGTTCATCGATCTGGGTAGGGACCAAATCACTGGCCTTTTCTTAGGGCTCCCTGGGGTGTTTTCGCTGATCCCCTTTAGGATTGAGAACCAGTAGATTTTTTTCTTTTTCTTTAGTGACTCATGACCCTTTCTCCATTTCCCTCACTCATACTCCAAGCCTTGATTATGGAATATGTATTTTCCACCCACTAAATATTTCCCAAGGCAATGCTACTTAGAAGAATAGAGTGTTTTGGTGGAAAGCACGGGGTCTGGAGTAATGGAAACTTGTGCGTGCATCCCCTTTCTGCCCCAGCTGCTTGTGGGACCCCTGGCATGTAACCTAACCTCTTTGTTCCTCAGTCTCCTTCCGCAAAATAGGGAATTCAAATCCACCTTCCACTGTTTTGAGGACCCAAGGTAGTTTTGAATGACAGTAGTGACATGCCATACCAGCTTTATTTGGTGGTGGTAGCCTGACATGTGCTTTTCTATCTCTTTATTGTCAGCCTTTTAGGAAAATTTTCTTTTAGATATGTCACCTGTGACCATCACATAGTTGAATTTTGTTCAAATGTTCCATCTGATGATCTTAGCCTTTTAATAGGCAAACTTAATTCATTTATATTTATTGTAATCACTGATATGATTTTTGAGCCTTTTTCCTACTGTTTTGTTTTGGGTTTCTGTTTCCAGTCCTTGTCTTTGCTCCTCTTTTCTTTCTCCTGTCTCACATTGATGGATAGTTTTGCATCCCCTTCGTCTTTCCTCTGCTGGTTCACAAGCTGTAGATCATATTCTATTCTCTTTGTGATTGCACTAAAATTTTTAACATACGTACGTAACCAACATTTTTTCTAGGGACATTGAAAGTGATACAGGATTATTAATGAAATACTGTATGTGAAGTATCCAGCATAGTGCCCAACAGTCATTAAAATGCATAATAATTTTCAGTTCCTAGTGCTACTCTTACTACTACCAACAATGCAATTAATATTAATATCATGATCTTACCCAAAGGCCCACTAAGCATTATTTTTATTCATGAGTACATTATCAGGAAAGTGAACATCATGAAAGTTATCTAGGAGACATTCTGGCCGGAATAGTGACAGTTTTTCCCAAAGGAGGGCCTGTAGGAAAGGAGCGCTGAGTCCTGGTGCCTTTCTTCCCTGAGCTTATGACAACATCTCTTCACGTGAGCTTTCTCATTGGTAAAATGCCACACTGAGTATTCCATGGGATAAATCTTGCAAAGCCCTAAGCATATCCTAGGTAGCTGTTATACCAAATGAACTTCCCTTTCAAACATTCCAGCCTTGACTCATTATCTTGCCTCATTCCCCTGACAGCCATTGCTTGTTGTGCATCCCTCTGGCTCTGACCCCCTACCCCAAAGCTCCTGGGCTGCGCATGGATGTGCCTGCTTCGCTCCACCTGGCTGGGGCTCAGCGGACAGGAGGCAGCCTTGTGCTGTGAGATCAGTCATGATTCTGGAAGGAATTCTTGGTGAATTAGTGGAATGCTGGGAGGGACAGTCCAGATGGAGGTAGGTGTAAAGTAGAGCTATGCTGGATGGAGTTGTTTTTACACAACATATTGATCTCCTTGGGGTGGGAGAAAAAAGAAACGGCTCCTCGCCCCTTTCTGGAGGGGTGGCTGGGAGAGGACAGGTGGGAGTCTGTGGGCCCCCTCAGCTGGCTTTTTTTAGATGTACCATCAGGTACTGCGGCTGTATTCCCACTGCTCCCCTGGCAATGGATGCGAAGGGCACATCACTAAGCAGGGCTGGGCTGGCAGCGAGCATTGCTCTGTTTTCCTCCTGCGGCCACAGCATTCCCAGAGGTAGATGGTGCAGAGGCTGAGAAGGGCAACACCCATGCCCGATGCCCACAGACCGAGGACAGAAAAGAGAAGTATGGCTTCCCAGTGCCCGAGTGGCCCACCTTTGATGGACCCTAGAGGCAGCAGTAGGGGGGTGAATTGGGACAACTGCGGGTGAGGGACCCTGCCAGAGTTGGGTCCCATATCCCCTATTCACCCTTGAGGGGACAGACTTCTGGTCCCCCAGCCTTGATTTTGCCTGACCTTCACAACACATTATTTGGAAAGCCCTAAGCTACTCCCTTAGTTGGGTGTCTGTTTCCTAACCTGTACAATTAGAATTGTAGGTATTTTAGTGGATTAGGGGTCAGAACATGAAACCTAGGTTTTAATTCCAGATCCTTCACTGTGGTGATCTCGGACAAGCCTTCTGACTTGGGTGCCTCAACATCTGTAACTGTGAAAAGCCACACCTGCCCTTGCTACCTCCCTTGCTACGGAGCTTGGGAAGGGCGAATGAGAGAATCACCTTGCAGGCTCTGGTGGGGGAAAGAGTGAAAGAGAAGAGGGTTCCTTTGCTGCTTCGGGAACATCTGCTGCTTACCTAGGGTTAGGGCAGCAGGTATATGAATGTTGCAATCTCAAAGTCCCTAGTCTCTTCCCAGTGGTCCTCCTGGACCAATCAGCCTGAATTGGAATCTGTTTAGGCCCCTGGGTAAATGCAGGGCCACAGGTGGTGACATGATGGAGACAGATCACTGTTCAGTGGGAGGAGCAACCTTCTCGTAGAGCAGCTCAGCCTTGAAGATAAGTCATGTATGAAGCAGGGATGCTGAGCCAGGCCTGTGCTAACCACTTCCCATGCAGTATCCCACATAATCAGATCTTAACAACCAGCCCGTCTCACGCGCATGGATCAATTAGATGAGGTGTTTTTGTGGAGCTGGAGCAGGATCTTGGAGGCCCCCTGTTTGGTCAGGCTTTAACCTTTAGTCTTTAGGTTGTGGGAAGATCCAGGGGGGTCCATGGAGGAGGGAGAAGGTGGTGGCACTTGTGGCTTTATAGACATGGGGCTCATGATCTGGCTGGGCTGTTGAAGACTGGCTTCATGTTGGCCCGGGAGGTTGGTGCCGGCTCTGTCCAAGACACACATGAGGAAATTAAGGTTCAGAGAGGTTAAGTGACGTTGCAAGGCCACATAGCTAGTAAGCTGAGATTTGGACTCAGATCTGGCTAATTAAGAGGTTCAGGTGGGGATAACGATCCAATGATGACTCTAGAGTTGGAAGGGGCCAGCGGAAAGGGTGCACAGGCCTGCTTCAGTGGCCAAAGAGCTTAAAGAGGGGATCCTGGCCTGAAAGACCACAGTGGCGATTTTTGGGTGCTGGTAGCCCAGAGAGTAGGGCATAGCATGTGTATAGAGTAGGTGTGAGTAGGCTGTAGAATAGCTTGTGTATAGCATTTGTGTGTAGGGTGGGGATTGTGTGTGTGTAGAGTATATTAGTGTCAATGCACATGTGTAGAGTATGTGAGTGTGTGTGATGAGGATTGTGTGTATGTATAGTATGTGAGTCTATCTGTGAGTGTGTGTGTAGAGTATATGAATGTGTATGTGCATGTGTACAGTATGTAAGTGTGTGTGTAGGATGAGGATTGTGTGTATAGTATGTGAATGTATCTGTGTGGGTGTGTGTGAATGTGTGTGAGTGTGTGTGAGTGTGTGTGTACAGTGCCTCCCCACAGGCCCCGCTCTGCCAGCAGCAGCGTGCTCATCTATCATCTATCATCGTAACAGAAGACAATTCCATTCCCGCTGGGCCCCACCAAAAAAATAGAGTGAGGGGGAGGCGTAAAGAATGTGTGCACCCAGGAGGAGCAGGGAGTGGGTTCCGATCTGAATGGCTTGTTGTGATGATTTGGGTGACAGTGGAGTCAGATTTGCCACTGAGACTCTTACTGGATCCTTAGGCTCTGCTATGTTCTTCATAACAGATTGCTCCCAGCTTCTCAGTGTTGGTAGGGCTTACACATTATCTATTCTTTTTAAAGCAGAATAGGAGGAAGAAAGGGAGATGGAGAATAAGAGAAACAAAGATTTCAGGTATCATTGAGTCAGTTCTGAAGTTCTAATAAAAAGAAAGAGAATTCGGGGTGATTTTTATTCTTCTGCAGTCATGGGAGGATCTCCATGTGGAAGACACTCGCTGAGCAAGCTCATGTGTCTCAGATGATGGGAGCGCCTCCTCAGGCCCAGCTTTGGTGCTTGTCTGTGCGGGGAAGGTGGACCAACGGCATCCTCCATCCATGGCGTGGGCACTGCAGACTCAACGTGTTTCTGCCCAGCGAGTGGCTCTTTGGCGTCTGGTGAGGCCTGGCTTAGGACCAACTGAAAGGAGGGCATTTCTTGCCACTGAAATGAAAAGAGAAGGGGGAAGGTGGTGGAGAAGAGAAGCTTGGTTCTTGAGAGAAGTGAAAGATCTTGGGAGTATTGGAGTTAGGTGACACGGTTGCTTTCGGTACTGGGGTTCTGTGTGTTCCCTTGCAGATTGTAGAATTGGCGATCCCCAGTGTTTAGGGCTGTCTCTGAGAAACAGCCATGAACACAGTCCTAAGGGGCACCTTTGAAGGACATGAACGAGAGTCAGGGAGGTTTTTGGATTTCCTGCTCTCTGCCAGGCATTACACTAGGTTGTGCAAATCCATCAGAAGTGACTAAGACACAGCCTTTGCCCCTGGACCTCACACTGTGCAGTAACTTTGAGTTTGTTATGTGTTTCCTAGTCAGTGGCTATGCTGAATCATGCCTCCTCCCTGTATCCAGGAGGACGCATTTGCCAAGACGGCTGTTGAGAGAAAGGTGCAGAGTTTGGCTGTGTTGGCAGGAAGCTGGAGATATGTTTTCTATTGAGGTTTTACCGTGGTGTTTTAGATAGTTGACTTTTAAAGTCCAGATGATGACCCTCCAAGTGACATTCCCCCCCTCCAGCTGACATGGTTTCTAGTGTAATGGTGAGAGCATGGGAGACAGAGTGCCGGTTTCAATCCCACCCCACCTCCAGCGAGCTGTAGGACCCTGCGCACGTTCTCACTTCTCCATGTCTCCACCTTGTTATGTCTAAAATGGGGGTGATGGTAATAGTACCCCCTGCTGTCCTCGAAATAGAGTGCGGTCGTAAGGAATAGGGGCGTTCTCAGATGGAAGGCCCTTAGCTTTAGTATCCAGCACATTCTAAGCGCTAAAAATATTGGCATTACTATTACCAATGAGGAGATGGAAGCTTGGTGAGGTAAGGTAACTTGCTTATGGTCACTTCCCAGGACCTGGTGGAGCTGGAATTTAAACTCCGCTTCAGAGGGAAGCCGAGAGTGGGGATCACATCCCAACCTTGGCCTCAACCTCTTCTGCTCTTATCAGCTAGACAGGGGAGGAGTTCTTGACTTTTGAGGTGACCTCTGCCAGAGAGAGGCGAGGCCCTCTGTCTCAGGGGACTCTGAGTCTTGGTGGCAGCATTGTGAGCAGCACTGGGAGGAAAGACGGCAGGATGTAGCTTTGGGAAAGCCCCGGCCCTCTGAATTTAGTAAGAAAGGCTGCTGTCTTCCTTCTGCTTCCAGATGCCAGCTACTCCGCCCTCACCTGAGGGACAGTTCTTTTTTTTAAAATATATTTTTCACTTAGAGTTGGCATACAACATTATGTTAGTTCCAGGTGTACAACACAGTGGTTAGACATTTATATACCTTACGAAGTCATCACTCCAATAGGTCTAGTATCCATCTGACAACATACACAGCTATTACAGTATTATTGACTATATTCCCTGTGCTGCACTTTATACAGGCACAATTCTAAACCATTGTCTCTAGACAAATGGTAGTTGCCAAAGTGAATAATTACACAAAATGTACCTGCCAGTATGTTTTCCTTTGTCTTTTTTTCACAAAAATATTTTTATTGACTTTTAGAGAGAGAGGAAGGAGAGGAAGGGTGGGACATGGATTGGCTGCCTCCTGCACTCTAGCCCGGATCCAGCCCGCAGCCAGGCATGTGCCCTGGAATTGAACCGGCAACCCTTTAGTGCCTGGGAAGACACCCAACCAGTTGAGCCACGCCAGTCAGGGCTCCTTTGTCTTTTTTTAAAAACCGAATTAAAGCTTCTTCTCTCTATATTTTTAAAAGGAAGGTGGTAAGTTTCTTGAACGAAACCTGATAGGCCCTGAGAAATGTTGGGTAGATGAACAAGAATCACATGGTGACTTTAGATCCCTGAAAGGAATTTTCTGGTAAGTTAGCGTTGCCTTCTGGAATCAGGATCCAACTCAGTGAACTGATATGCTGTTGATATTGCAGTATGTATGTGTTCAGATCTCAAGAAATTATAAGAATTTCATGCCTCATCGTCATATACCATCTTCATGCAAAGACTGGCACTTGGGTGATCTCCACAACCCTTATAGCTATAGGCTCTAGCCGTGGGTGTAGTTTGTAGGTATAATAATGTTTAGTTACAGGTTGTCGTTGTGGGTTATAAATGTAGGTTGTGGATATAGGTTGTAGGTGTAGGTTGTAGTTGTAAATGTGGGTTTAGTTTGCAGGTGTAGGTATTGGTTATCAGTTGCCGATGTAGGTTG